>NW_028301714.1:75426930-76693317 GCF_037042655.1 Diuraphis noxia
CACGTATTTACAATACATTTGGTTGAATACAAAAAATAGAAAAAAAATTTGGGAAAAAATTTGGTAAAAAATGGTGATAATTCCGCTAAATATCGTTTAAAGTCATTTGTATTGAACTAATCATACTTTTTATATTTTTATCGTTAAGTTCAAATTATTTAAAAACTAAAACACGTATTTACAATACATTTGGGTGAATACAAAAAATAGAAAAAAAATTTGGGAAAAAATTTGGTAAAAAATGGTGATAATTCCGCTAAATATCGTTTAAAGTCATTTGTATTGAACTAATCATACTTTTTATATTTTTATCGTTAAGTTCACATTTTTTTACATCTAAAACACGTCTTTACAATACATTTGGGTGAATACAAAAAATAGAAAAAATATTTGGTAAAAAATGGTGATAATTCCGCTAAATATCGTTTAAAGTCATTTGTATTGAACTAATCATACTTTTTATATTTTTATCGTTAAGTTAACATTATTTTACATCTAAAACACGTATTTACAATACATTTGGGTGAATACAAAAAATAGAAAAAAAATTTGGGAAAAAATTGGGTAAAAAATGGTGATAATTCCGCTAAATATCGTTTAAAGTCATTTGTATTGAACTAATCATACTTTTTATATTTTTATCGTTAAGTTCACATTATTTTACATCTAAAACACGTATTTACAATACATTTGGGTGAATACAAAAAATAGAAAAAAAATTTGGGAAAAAATTTGGTAAAAAATGGTGATAATTCCGCTAAATATCGTTTAAAGTCATTTGTATTGAACTAATCATACTTTTTATATTTTTATCGTTAAGTTCACATAATTTTACATCTAAAACACGTCTTTACAATACATTTGGGTGAATATAAAAGGTCGTAAAAAAATTTTGAAATACAGGTGATGAATCCGCTAAATATCGTCTTAAGTCATTTCTATTAAACTAATCATACTTTTTATATTTTTAACGTTAAGTTCACATTATTTTACATCTAAAACACGTGTTTACAATACATTTGGGTGAATACAAAAAATAGAAAAAATATTTGGTAAAAAATTGTGATAATTCCGCTAAATATCGTTTAAAGTCATTTGTATTGAACTAATCATACTTTTTATATTTTTATCGTTAAGTTAACATTATTTTACATCTAAAACACGTATTTACAATACATTTGGGTGAATACAAAAAATAGAAAAAAAATTTGGGAAAAAATTGGGTAAAAAATGGTGATAATTCCGCTAAATATTGTTTAAAGTCATTTGTATTGAACTAATCATACTTTTTATATTTTTATCGTTAAGTTCACATTATTTTACATCTAAAACACGTATTTACAATACATTTGGGTGAATACAAAAAATAGAAAAAAAATTTGGGAAAAAATTTGGTAAAAAATGGTGATAATTCCTCTAAATATCGTTTAAAGTCATTTGTATTGAACTAATCATACTTTTTATATTTTTATCGTTAAGTTCACATTATTTTACATCTAAAACACGTCTTTACAATACATTTGGGTGAATATAAAAGGTCGTAAAAAAATTTTGAAATACAGGTGATGAATCCGCTAAATATCGTCTTAAGTCATTTCTATTAAACTAATCATACTTTTTATATTTTTAACGTTAAGTTCACATTATTTTACATCTAAAACACGTGTTTACAATACATTTGGGTGAATACAAAAAATAGAAAAAAAATTTGGTAAAAAATGGTGATAATTCCGCTAAATATCGTTTAAAGTCATTTGTATTGAACTAATCATACTTTTTATATTTTTATTGTTAAGTTCACATTATTTTACATCTAAAACACGTATTTACAATACATTTGGGTGAATACAAAAAATAGAAAAAAAATTTGGGAAAAAATTTGGTAAAAAATGGTGATAATTCCTCTAAATATCGTTTAAAGTCATTTGTATTGAACTAATCATACTTTTTATATTTTTATCGTTAAGTTCACATTATTTTACATCTAAAACACGTCTTTACAATACATTTGGGTGAATATAAAAGGTCGTAAAAAAATTTTGAAATACAGGTGATGAATCCGCTAAATATCGTCTTAAGTCATTTCTATTAAACTAATCATACTTTTTATATTTTTAACGTTAAGTTCACATTATTTTACATCTAAAACACGTGTTTACAATACATTTGGGTGAATACAAAAAATAGAAAAAAAATTTGGTAAAAAATGGTGATAATTCCGCTAAATATCGTTTAAAGTCATTTGTATTGAACTAATCATACTTTTTATATTTTTATTGTTAAGTTCACATTATTTTACATCTAAAACACGTATTTACAATACATTTGGGTGAATACAAAAAATAGAAAAAAAATTTGGGAAAAAATTTGGTAAAAAATGGTGATAATTCCGCTAAATATCGTTTAAAGTCATTTGTATTGAACTAATCATACTTTTTATATTTTTATCGTTAAGTTCACATTATTTTACATCTAAAACACGTCTTTACAATACATTTGGGTGAATATAAAAGGTCGTAAAAAAATTTTGAAATACAGGTGATGAATCCGCTAAATATCGTCTTAAGTCATTTCTATTAAACTAATCATACTTTTTATATTTTTAACGTTAAGTTCACATTATTTTACATCTAAAACACGTGTTTACAATACATTTGGGTGAATACAAAAAATAGAAAAAAAATTTGGTAAAAAATGGTGATAATTCCGCTAAATATCGTTTAAAGTCATTTGTATTGAACTAATCATACTTTTTATATTTTTATCGTTAAGTTCACATTATCTTACATCTAAAACACGTATTTACAATACATTTGGTTGAATACAAAAAATAGTAAAAAAATTTGGGAAAAAATTTGGTAAAAAATGGTGATAATTCCGCTAAATATCGTTTAAAGTCATTTGTATTGAACTAATCATACTTTTTATATTTTTATCGTTAAGTTCAAATTATTTAAAAACTAAAACACGTATTTACAATACATTTGGGTGAATACAAAAAATAGAAAAAAAATTTGGGAAAAAATTTGGTAAAAAATGGTGATAATTCCGCTAAATATCGTTTAAAGTCATTTGTATTGAACTAATCATACTTTTTATATTTTTATCGTTAAGTTCACATTATTTAACATCTAAAACACGTCTTTACAATACATTTGGGTGAATATAAAAGGTCGTAAAAAAATTTTGAAATACAGGTGATGAATCCGCTAAATATCGTTTAAAGTCATTTGTATTGAAATAATCATACTTTTTATATTTTTATCGTTAAGTTCACATTATTTTACATCTAAAACACGTCTTTACAATACATTTGGGTGAATATAAAAGGTCGTAAAAAAATTTTGAAATACAGGTGATGAATCCGCTAAATAACGTCTTAAGTCATTTCTATTAAACTAATCATACATTTTATATTTTTAACGTTAAGTTCACATTATTTTACATCTAAAACACGTGTTTACAATACATTTGGGTGAATACAAAAAATAGAAAAAATATTTGGTAAAAAATGGTGATAATTCCGCTAAATATCGTTTAAAGTCATTTGTATTGAACTAATCATACTTTTTATATTTTTATCGTTAAGTTCACATTATTTTACATCTAAAACACGTATTTACAATACATTTGGGTGAATACAAAAAATAGAAAAAAAATTTGGGAAAAAATTTGGTAAAAAATGGTGATAATTCCGCTAAATATCGTTTAAAGTCATTTGTATTGAACTAATCATACTTTTTATATTTTTATCGTTAATTTCACATTATTTTACATCTAAAACACTTCTTTACAATACATTTGGGTGAATATAAAAGGTCGTAAAAAAATTTTGAAATACAGGTGATGAATCCGCTAAATATCGTCTTAAGTCATTTCTATTAAACTAATCATACTTTTTATATTTTTAACGTTAAGTTCAAATTATTTAAAAACTAAAACACGTATTTACAATACATTTGGGTGAATACAAAAAATAGAAAAAAAATTTGGGAAAAAATGGTGATAATTCCGCTAAATATCGTTTAAAGTCATTTGTATTGAACTAATCATACTTTTTATATTTTTATCGTTAAGTTCACATTATTTTACATCTAAAACACGTATTTACAATACATTTGGGTGAATACAAAAAATAGAAAAAAAATTTGGGAAAAAATTTGGTAAAAAATGGTGATAATTCCGCTAAATATCGTTTAAAGTCATTTGTATTGAACTAATCATACTTTTTATATTTTTATCGTTAAGTTCACATAATTTTACATCTAAAACACGTCTTTACAATACATTTGGGTGAATATAAAAGGTCGTAAAAAAATTTTGAAATACAGGTGATGAATCCGCTAAATATCGTCTTAAGTCATTTCTATTAAACTAATCATACTTTTTATATTTTTAACGTTAAGTTCACATTATTTTACATCTAAAACACGTGTTTACAATACATTTGGGTGAATACAAAAAATAGAAAAAATATTTGGTAAAAAAT
This sequence comes from Diuraphis noxia, assembly GCF_037042655.1. Taxonomy (NCBI): domain Eukaryota; kingdom Metazoa; phylum Arthropoda; class Insecta; order Hemiptera; family Aphididae; genus Diuraphis; species Diuraphis noxia. The sequence goes on from NW_028301714.1 coordinate 75,431,420, forward strand.
TGTGATAATTCCGCTAAATATCGTTTAAAGTCATTTGTATTGAACTAATCATACTTTTTATATTTTTATCGTTAAGTTAACATTATTTTACATCTAAAACACGTATTTACAATACATTTGGGTGAATACAAAAAATAGAAAAAAAATTTGGGAAAAAATTGGGTAAAAAATGGTGATAATTCCGCTAAATATCGTTTAAAGTCATTTGTATTGAACTAATCATACTTTTTATATTTTTATCGTTAAGTTCACATTATTTTACATCTAAAACACGTATTTACAATACATTTGGGTGAATACAAAAAATAGAAAAAAAATTTGGGAAAAAATTTGGTAAAAAATGGTGATAATTCCTCTAAATATCGTTTAAAGTCATTTGTATTGAACTAATCATACTTTTTATATTTTTATCGTTAAGTTCACATTATTTTACATCTAAAACACGTCTTTACAATACATTTGGGTGAATATAAAAGGTCGTAAAAAAATTTTGAAATACAGGTGATGAATCCGCTAAATATCGTCTTAAGTCATTTCTATTAAACTAATCATACTTTTTATATTTTTAACGTTAAGTTCACATTATTTTACATCTAAAACACGTGTTTACAATACATTTGGGTGAATACAAAAAATAGAAAAAAAATTTGGGAAAAAATTTGGTAAAAAATGGTGATAATTCCGCTAAATATCGTTTAAAGTCATTTGTATTGAACTAATCATACTTTTTATATTTTTATCGTTAAGTTCACATAATTTTACATCTAAAACACGTCTTTACAATACATTTGGGTGAATATAAAAGGTCGTAAAAAAATTTTGAAATACAGGTGATGAATCCGCTAAATATCGTCTTAAGTCATTTCTATTAAACTAATCATACTTTTTATATTTTTAACGTTAAGTTCACATTATTTTACATCTAAAACACGTGTTTACAATACATTTGGGTGAATACAAAAAATAGAAAAAATATTTGGTAAAAAATTGTGATAATTCCGCTAAATATCGTTTAAAGTCATTTGTATTGAACTAATCATACTTTTTATATTTTTATCGTTAAGTTAACATTATTTTACATCTAAAACACGTATTTACAATACATTTGGGTGAATACAAAAAATAGAAAAAAAATTTGGGAAAAAATTTGGTAAAAAATGGTGATAATTCCGCTAAATATCGTTTAAAGTCATTTGTATTGAACTAATCATACTTTTTATATTTTTATCGTTAAGTTCAAATTATTTAAAAACTAAAACACGTATTTACAATACATTTGGGTGAATACAAAAAATAGAAAAAAAATTTGGGAAAAAATTTGGTAAAAAATGGTGATAATTCCGCTAAATATCGTTTAAAGTCATTTGTATTGAACTAATCATACTTTTTATATTTTTATCGTTAAGTTCACATTTTTTTACATCTAAAACACGTCTTTACAATACATTTGGGTGAATACAAAAAATAGAAAAAATATTTGGTAAAAAATGGTGATAATTCCGCTAAATATCGTTTAAAGTCATTTGTATTGAACTAATCATACTTTTTATATTTTTATCGTTAAGTTAACATTATTTTACATCTAAAACACGTATTTACAATACATTTGGGTGAATACAAAAAATAGAAAAAAAATTTGGGAAAAAATTGGGTAAAAAATGGTGATAATTCCGCTAAATATCGTTTAAAGTCATTTGTATTGAACTAATCATACTTTTTATATTTTTATCGTTAAGTTCACATTATTTTACATCTAAAACACGTATTTACAATACATTTGGGTGAATACAAAAAATAGAAAAAAAATTTGGGAAAAAATTTGGTAAAAAATGGTGATAATTCCGCTAAATATCGTTTAAAGTCATTTGTATTGAACTAATCATACTTTTTATATTTTTATCGTTAAGTTCACATAATTTTACATCTAAAACACGTCTTTACAATACATTTGGGTGAATATAAAAGGTCGTAAAAAAATTTTGAAATACAGGTGATGAATCCGCTAAATATCGTCTTAAGTCATTTCTATTAAACTAATCATACTTTTTATATTTTTAACGTTAAGTTCACATTATTTTACATCTAAAACACGTGTTTACAATACATTTGGGTGAATACAAAAAATAGAAAAAATATTTGGTAAAAAATTGTGATAATTCCGCTAAATATCGTTTAAAGTCATTTGTATTGAACTAATCATACTTTTTATATTTTTATCGTTAAGTTAACATTATTTTACATCTAAAACACGTATTTACAATACATTTGGGTGAATACAAAAAATAGAAAAAAAATTTGGGAAAAAATTGGGTAAAAAATGGTGATAATTCCGCTAAATATCGTTTAAAGTCATTTGTATTGAACTAATCATACTTTTTATATTTTTATCGTTAAGTTCACATTATTTTACATCTAAAACACGTATTTACAATACATTTGGGTGAATACAAAAAATAGAAAAAAAATTTGGGAAAAAATTTGGTAAAAAATGGTGATAATTCCTCTAAATATCGTTTAAAGTCATTTGTATTGAACTAATCATACTTTTTATATTTTTATCGTTAAGTTCACATTATTTTACATCTAAAACACGTCTTTACAATACATTTGGGTGAATATAAAAGGTCGTAAAAAAATTTTGAAATACAGGTGATGAATCCGCTAAATATCGTCTTAAGTCATTTCTATTAAACTAATCATACTTTTTATATTTTTAACGTTAAGTTCACATTATTTTACATCTAAAACACGTGTTTACAATACATTTGGGTGAATACAAAAAATAGAAAAAAAATTTGGTAAAAAATGGTGATAATTCCGCTAAATATCGTTTAAAGTCATTTGTATTGAACTAATCATACTTTTTATATTTTTATTGTTAAGTTCACATTATTTTACATCTAAAACACGTATTTACAATACATTTGGGTGAATACAAAAAATAGAAAAAAAATTTGGGAAAAAATTTGGTAAAAAATGGTGATAATTCCGCTAAATATCGTTTAAAGTCATTTGTATTGAACTAATCATACTTTTTATATTTTTATCGTTAAGTTCACATTATTTTACATCTAAAACACGTCTTTACAATACATTTGGGTGAATATAAAAGGTCGTAAAAAAATTTTGAAATACAGGTGATGAATCCGCTAAATATCGTCTTAAGTCATTTCTATTAAACTAATCATACTTTTTATATTTTTAACGTTAAGTTCACATTATTTTACATCTAAAACACGTGTTTACAATACATTTGGGTGAATACAAAAAATAGAAAAAAAATTTGGTAAAAAATGGTGATAATTCCGCTAAATATCGTTTAAAGTCATTTGTATTGAACTAATCATACTTTTTATATTTTTATCGTTAAGTTCACATTATCTTACATCTAAAACACGTATTTACAATACATTTGGTTGAATACAAAAAATAGTAAAAAAATTTGGGAAAAAATTTGGTAAAAAATGGTGATAATTCCGCTAAATATCGTTTAAAGTCATTTGTATTGAACTAATCATACTTTTTATATTTTTATCGTTAAGTTCAAATTATTTAAAAACTAAAACACGTATTTACAATACATTTGGGTGAATACAAAAAATAGAAAAAAAATTTGGGAAAAAATTTGGTAAAAAATGGTGATAATTCCGCTAAATATCGTTTAAAGTCATTTGTATTGAACTAATCATACTTTTTATATTTTTATCGTTAAGTTCACATTATTTTACATCTAAAACACGTCTTTACAATACATTTGGGTGAATATAAAAGGTCGTAAAAAAATTTTGAAATACAGGTGATGAATCCGCTAAATATCGTTTAAAGTCATTTGTATTGAAATAATCATACTTTTTATATTTTTATCGTTAAGTTCACATTATTTTACATCTAAAACACGTCTTTACAATACATTTGGGTGAATATAAAAGGTCGTAAAAAAATTTTGAAATACAGGTGATGAATCCGCTAAATAACGTCTTAAGTCATTTCTATTAAACTAATCATACATTTTATATTTTTAACGTTAAGTTCACATTATTTTACATCTAAAACACGTGTTTACAATACATTTGGGTGAATACAAAAAATAGAAAAAATATTTGGTAAAAAATGGTGATAATTCCGCTAAATATCGTTTAAAGTCATTTGTATTGAACTAATCATACTTTTTATATTTTTATCGTTAAGTTCACATTATTTTACATCTAAAACACGTATTTACAATACATTTGGGTGAATACAAAAAATAGAAAAAAAATTTGGGAAAAAATTTGGTAAAAAATGGTGATAATTCCGCTAAATATCGTTTAAAGTCATTTGTATTGAACTAATCATACTTTTTATATTTTTATCGTTAATTTCACATTATTTTACATCTAAAACACTTCTTTACAATACATTTGGGTGAATATAAAAGGTCGTAAAAAAATTTTGAAATACAGGTGATGAATCCGCTAAATATCGTCTTAAGTCATTTCTATTAAACTAATCATACTTTTTATATTTTTAACGTTAAGTTCAAATTATTTAAAAACTAAAACACGTATTTACAATACATTTGGGTGAATACAAAAAATAGAAAAAAAATTTGGGAAAAAATTTGGTAAAAAATGGTGATAATTCCGCTAAATATCGTTTAAAGTCATTTGTATTGAACTAATCATACTTTTTATATTTTTATCGTTAAGTTCACATTTTTTTACATCTAAAACACGTCTTTACAATACATTTGGGTGAATACAAAAAATAGAAAAAATATTTGGTAAAAAATGGTGATAATTCCGCTAAATATCGTTTAAAGTCATTTGTATTGAACTAATCATACTTTTTATATTTTTATCGTTAAGTTAACATTATTTTACATCTAAAACACGTATTTACAATACATTTGGGTGAATACAAAAAATAGAAAAAAAATTTGGGAAAAAATTGGGTAAAAAATGGTGATAATTCCGCTAAATATCGTTTAAAGTCATTTGTATTGAACTAATCATACTTTTTATATTTTTATCGTTAAGTTCACATTATTTTACATCTAAAACACGTATTTACAATACATTTGGGTGAATACAAAAAATAGAAAAAAAATTTGGGAAAAAATTTGGTAAAAAATGGTGATAATTCCGCTAAATATCGTTTAAAGTCATTTGTATTGAACTAATCATACTTTTTATATTTTTATCGTTAAGTTCACATAATTTTACATCTAAAACACGTCTTTACAATACATTTGGGTGAATATAAAAGGTCGTAAAAAAATTTTGAAATACAGGTGATGAATCCGCTAAATATCGTCTTAAGTCATTTCTATTAAACTAATCATACTTTTTATATTTTTAACGTTAAGTTCACATTATTTTACATCTAAAACACGTGTTTACAATACATTTGGGTGAATACAAAAAATAGAAAAAATATTTGGTAAAAAATTGTGATAATTCCGCTAAATATCGTTTAAAGTCATTTGTATTGAACTAATCATACTTTTTATATTTTTATCGTTAAGTTAACATTATTTTACATCTAAAACACGTATTTACAATACATTTGGGTGAATACAAAAAATAGAAAAAAAATTTGGGAAAAAATTGGGTAAAAAATGGTGATAATTCCGCTAAATATCGTTTAAAGTCATTTGTATTGAACTAATCATACTTTTTATATTTTTATCGTTAAGTTCACATTATTTTACATCTAAAACACGTATTTACAATACATTTGGGTGAATACAAAAAATAGAAAAAAAATTTGGGAAAAAATTTGGTAAAAAATGGTGATAATTCCTCTAAATATCGTTTAAAGTCATTTGTATTGAACTAATCATACTTTTTATATTTTTATCGTTAAGTTCACATTATTTTACATCTAAAACACGTCTTTACAATACATTTGGGTGAATATAAAAGGTCGTAAAAAAATTTTGAAATACAGGTGATGAATCCGCTAAATATCGTCTTAAGTCATTTCTATTAAACTAATCATACTTTTTATATTTTTAACGTTAAGTTCACATTATTTTACATCTAAAACACGTGTTTACAATACATTTGGGTGAATACAAAAAATAGAAAAAAAATTTGGTAAAAAATGGTGATAATTCCGCTAAATATCGTTTAAAGTCATTTGTATTGAACTAATCATACTTTTTATATTTTTATTGTTAAGTTCACATTATTTTACATCTAAAACACGTATTTACAATACATTTGGGTGAATACAAAAAATAGAAAAAAAATTTGGGAAAAAATTTGGTAAAAAATGGTGATAATTCCGCTAAATATCGTTTAAAGTCATTTGTATTGAACTAATCATACTTTTTATATTTTTATCGTTAAGTTCACATTATTTTACATCTAAAACACGTCTTTACAATACATTTGGGTGAATATAAAAGGTCGTAAAAAAATTTTGAAATACAGGTGATGAATCCGCTAAATATCGTCTTAAGTCATTTCTATTAAACTAATCATACTTTTTATATTTTTAACGTTAAGTTCACATTATTTTACATCTAAAACACGTGTTTACAATACATTTGGGTGAATACAAAAAATAGAAAAAAAATTTGGTAAAAAATGGTGATAATTCCGCTAAATATCGTTTAAAGTCATTTGTATTGAACTAATCATACTTTTTATATTTTTATCGTTAAGTTCACATTATCTTACATCTAAAACACGTATTTACAATACATTTGGTTGAATACAAAAAATAGTAAAAAAATTTGGGAAAAAATTTGGTAAAAAATGGTGATAATTCCGCTAAATATCGTTTAAAGTCATTTGTATTGAACTAATCATACTTTTTATATTTTTATCGTTAAGTTCAAATTATTTAAAAACTAAAACACGTATTTACAATACATTTGGGTGAATACAAAAAATAGAAAAAAAATTTGGGAAAAAATTTGGTAAAAAATGGTGATAATTCCGCTAAATATCGTTTAAAGTCATTTGTATTGAACTAATCATACTTTTTATATTTTTATCGTTAAGTTCACATTATTTTACATCTAAAACACGTCTTTACAATACATTTGGGTGAATATAAAAGGTCGTAAAAAAATTTTGAAATACAGGTGATGAATCCGCTAAATAACGTCTTAAGTCATTTCTATTAAACTAATCATACATTTTATATTTTTAACGTTAAGTTCACATTATTTTACATCTAAAACACGTGTTTACAATACATTTGGGTGAATACAAAAAATAGAAAAAATATTTGGTAAAAAATGGTGATAATTCCGCTAAATATCGTTTAAAGTCATTTGTATTGAACTAATCATACTTTTTATATTTTTATCGTTAAGTTCACATTATTTTACATCTAAAACACGTATTTACAATACATTTGGGTGAATACAAAAAATAGAAAAAAAATTTGGGAAAAAATTTGGTAAAAAATGGTGATAATTCCGCTAAATATCGTTTAAAGTCATTTGTATTGAACTAATCATACTTTTTATATTTTTATCGTTAAGTTCACATAATTTTACATCTAAAACACGTCTTTACAATACATTTGGGTGAATATAAAAGGTCGTAAAAAAATTTTGAAATACAGGTGATGAATCCGCTAAATATCGTCTTAAGTCATTTCTATTAAACTAATCATACTTTTTATATTTTTAACGTTAAGTTCACATTATTTTACATCTAAAACACGCGTTTACAATACATTTGGGTGAATACAAAAAATAGAAAAAATATTTGGTAAAAAATTGTGATAATTCCGCTAAATATCGTTTAAAGTCATTTGTATTGAACTAATCATACTTTTTATATTTTTATCGTTAAGTTAACATTATTTTACATCTAAAACACGTATTTACAATACATTTGGGTGAATACAAAAAATAGAAAAAAAATTTGGGAAAAAATTGGGTAAAAAATGGTGATAATTCCGCTAAATATCGTTTAAAGTCATTTGTATTGAACTAATCATACTTTTTATATTTTTATCGTTAAGTTCACATTATTTTACATCTAAAACACGTATTTACAATACATTTGGGTGAATACAAAAAATAGAAAAAAAATTTGGGAAAAAATTTGGTAAAAAATGGTGATAATTCCTCTAAATATCGTTTAAAGTCATTTGTATTGAACTAATCATACTTTTTATATTTTAATCGTTAAGTTCACATTATTTTACATCTAAAACACGTCTTTACAATACATTTGGGTGAATATAAAAGGTCGTAAAAAAATTTTGAAATACAGGTGATGAATCCGCTAAATATCGTCTTAAGTCATTTCTATTAAACTAATCATACTTTTTATATTTTTAACGTTAAGTTCACATTATTTTACATCTAAAACACGTGTTTACAATACATTTGGGTGAATACAAAAAATAGAAAAAAAATTTGGTAAAAAATGGTGATAATTCCGCTAAATATCGTTTAAAGTCATTTGTATTGAACTAATCATACTTTTTATATTTTTATTGTTAAGTTCACATTATTTTACATCTAAAACACGTATTTACAATACATTTGGGTGAATACAAAAAATAGAAAAAAAATTTGGGAAAAAATTTGGTAAAAAATGGTGATAATTCCGCTAAATATCGTTTAAAGTCATTTGTATTGAACTAATCATACTTTTTATATTTTTATCGTTAAGTTCACATTATTTTACATCTAAAACACGTCTTTACAATACATTTGGGTGAATATAAAAGGTCGTAAAAAAATTTTGAAATACAGGTGATGAATCCGCTAAATATCGTCTTAAGTCATTTCTATTAAACTAATCATACTTTTTATATTTTTAACGTTAAGTTCACATTATTTTACATCTAAAACACGTGTTTACAATACATTTGGGTGAATACAAAAAATAGAAAAAAAATTTGGTAAAAAATGGTGATAATTCCGCTAAATATCGTTTAAAGTCATTTGTATTGAACTAATCATACTTTTTATATTTTTATCGTTAAGTTCACATTATCTTACATCTAAAACACGTATTTACAATACATTTGGTTGAATACAAAAAATAGTAAAAAAATTTGGGAAAAAATTTGGTAAAAAATGGTGATAATTCCGCTAAATATCGTTTAAAGTCATTTGTATTGAACTAATCATACTTTTTATATTTTTATCGTTAAGTTCAAATTATTTAAAAACTAAAACACGTATTTACAATACATTTGGGTGAATACAAAAAATAGAAAAAAAATTTGGGAAAAAATTTGGTAAAAAATGGTGATAATTCCGCTAAATATCGTTTAAAGTCATTTGTATTGAACTAATCATACTTTTTATATTTTTATCGTTAAGTTCACATTATTTTACATCTAAAACACGTCTTTACAATACATTTGGGTGAATATAAAAGGTCGTAAAAAAATTTTGAAATACAGGTGATGAATCCGCTAAATATCGTTTAAAGTCATTTGTATTGAAATAATCATACTTTTTATATTTTTATCGTTAAGTTCACATTATTTTACATCTAAAACACGTCTTTACAATACATTTGGGTGAATATAAAAGGTCGTAAAAAAATTTTGAAATACAGGTGATGAATCCGCTAAATAACGTCTTAAGTCATTTCTATTAAACTAATCATACATTTTATATTTTTAACGTTAAGTTCACATTATTTTACATCTAAAACACGTGTTTACAATACATTTGGGTGAATACAAAAAATAGAAAAAATATTTGGTAAAAAATGGTGATAATTCCGCTAAATATCGTTTAAAGTCATTTGTATTGAACTAATCATACTTTTTATATTTTTATCGTTAAGTTCACATTATTTTACATCTAAAACACGTATTTACAATACATTTGGGTGAATACAAAAAATAGAAAAAAAATTTGGGAAAAAATTTGGTAAAAAATGGTGATAATTCCGCTAAATATCGTTTAAAGTCATTTGTATTGAACTAATCATACTTTTTATATTTTTATCGTTAAGTTCACATTATTTTACATCTAAAACACGTCTTTACAATACATTTGGGTGAATATAAAAGGTCGTAAAAAAATTTTGAAATACAGGTGATGAATCCGCTAAATATCGTCTTAAGTCATTTCTATTAAACTAATCATACTTTTTATATTTTTAACGTTAAGTTCACATTATTTTACATCTTAAACACGTGTTTACAATACATTTGGGTGAATACAAAAAATAGAAAAAAAATTTGGGAAAAAATTGGGTAAAAAATGGTGATAATTCCGCTAAATATCGTTTAAAGTCATTTGTATTGAACTAATCATACTTTTTATATTTTTATCGTTAAGTTCACATTATCTTACATCTAAAACACGTATTTACAATACATTTGGTTGAATACAAAAAATAGAAAAAAAATTTGGGAAAAAATTTGGTAAAAAATGGTGATAATTCCGCTAAATATCGTTTAAAGTCATTTGTACTGAACTAATCATACTTTTTATATTTTTATCGTTAAGTTCACATTATTTTACATCTAAAACACGTATTTACAATACATTTGGGTGAATACAAAAAATAGAAAAAAAATTTGGGAAAAAATTTGGTAAAAAATGGTGATAATTCCTCTAAATATCGTTTAAAGTCATTTGTATTGAACTAATCATACTTTTTATATTTTTATCGTTAAGTTCACATTATTTTACATCTAAAACACGTCTTTACAATACATTTGGGTGAATATAAAAGGTCGTAAAAAAATTTTGAAATACAGGTGATGAATCCGCTAAATATCGTCTTAAGTCATTTCTATTAAACTAATCATACTTTTTATATTTTTATCGTTAAGTTCACATTATTTTACATCTAAAACACGTGTTTACAATACATTTGGGTGAATACAAAAAATAGAAAAAAAATTTGGTAAAAAATGGTGATAATTCCGCTAAATATCGTTTAAAGTCATTTGTACTGAACTAATCATACTTTTTATATTTTTATTGTTAAGTTCACATTATTTTACATCTAAAACACGTATTTACAATACATTTGGGTGAATACAAAAAATAGAAAAAAAATTTGGGAAAAAATTTGGTAAAAAATGGTGATAATTCCGCTAAATATCGTTTAAAGTCATTTGTATTGAACTAATCATACTTTTTATATTTTTATCGTTAAGTTCACATTATTTTACATCTAAAACACGTCTTTACAATACATTTGGGTGAATATAAAAGGTCGTAAAAAAATTTTGAAATACAGGTGATGAATCCGCTAAATATCGTCTTAAGTCATTTCTATTAAACTAATCATACTTTTTATATTTTTAACGTTAAGTTCACATTATTTTACATCTAAAACACGTGTTTACAATACATTTGGGTGAATACAAAAAATAGAAAAAAAATTTGGGAAAAAATTGGGTAAAAAATGGTGATAATTCCGCTAAATATCGTTTAAAGTCATTTGTATTGAACTAATCATACTTTTTATATTTTTATCGTTAAGTTCACATTATTTTACATCTAAAACACGTCTTTACAATACATTTGGGTGAATATAAAAGGTCGTAAAAAAATTTTGAAATACAGGTGATGAATCCGCTAAATATCGTCTTAAGTCATTTCTATTAAACTAATCATACTTTTTATATTTTTAACGTTAAGTTCACATTATTTTACATCTAAAACACGTGTTTACAATACATTTGGGTGAATACAAAAAATAGTAAAAAAATTTGGTTAAAAATGGTGATAATTCCGCTAAATATCGTTTAAAGTCATTTGTATTGAACTAATCATACTTTTTATATTTTTATCGTTAAGTTCACATTATCTTACATCTAAAACACGTATTTACAATACATTTGGTTGAATACAAAAAATAGAAAAAAAATTTGGGAAAAAATTTGGTAAAAAATGGTGATAATTCCGCTAAATATCGTTTAAAGTCATTTGTATTGAACTAATCATACTTTTTATATTTTTATCGTTAAGTTCAAATTATTTAAAAACTAAAACACGTATTTACAATACATTTGGGTGAATACAAAAAATAGAAAAAAAATTTGGGAAAAAATTTGGTAAAAAATGGTGATAATTCCGCTAAATATCGTTTAAAGTCATTTGTATTGAAATAATCATACTTTTTATATTTTTATCGTTAAGTTCACATTATTTTACATCTAAAACACGTCTTTACAATACATTTGGGTGAATATAAAAGGTCGTAAAAAAATTTTGAAATACAGGTGATGAATCCGCTAAATATCGTCTTAAGTCATTTCTATTAAACTAATCATACTTTTTATATTTTTAACGTTAAGTTCACATTATTTTACATCTAAAACACGTGTTTACAATACATTTGGGTGAATACAAAAAATAGTAAAAAAATTTGGTTAAAAATGGTGATAATTCCGCTAAATATCGTTTAAAGTCATTTGTATTGAACTAATCATACTTTTTATATTTTTATCGTTAAGTTCACATTATCTTACATCTAAAACACGTATTTACAATACATTTGGTTGAATACAAAAAATAGAAAAAAAATTTGGGAAAAAATTTGGTAAAAAATGGTGATAATTCCGCTAAATATCGTTTAAAGTCATTTGTATTGAACTAATCATACTTTTTATATTTTTATCGTTAAGTTCAAATTATTTAAAAACTAAAACACGTATTTACAATACATTTGGGTGAATACAAAAAATAGAAAAAAAATTTGGGAAAAAATTTGGTAAAAAATGGTGATAATTCCGCTAAATATCGTTTAAAGTCATTTGTATTGAACTAATCATACTTTTTATATTTTTATCGTTAAGTTCACATTATTTTACATCTAAAACACGTCTTTACAATACATTTGGGTGAATATAAATGGTCGTAAAAAAATTTTGAAATACAGGTGATGAATCCGCTAAATATCGTCTTAAGTCATTTCTATTAAACTAATCATACTTTTTATATTTTTAACGTTAAGTTCACATTATTTTACATCTAAAACACGTGTTTACAATACATTTGGGTGAATACAAAAAATAGAAAAAAAATTTGGGAAAAAATTGGGTAAAAAATGGTGATAATTCCGCTAAATATCGTTTAAAGTCATTTGTATTGAACTAATCATACTGTTTATATTTTTATCGTTAAGTTCACATTATTTTACATCTAAAACACGTCTTTACAATACATTTGGGTGAATATAAAAGGTTGTAAAAAAATTTTGAAATACAGGTGATGAATCCGCTAAATATCGTCTTAAGTCATTTCTATTAAACTAATCATACTTTTTATACTTTTAACGTTAAGTTCACATTATTTTACATCTAAAACACGTGTTTACAATACATTTGGGTGAATACAAAAAATAGAAAAAAAATTTGGTAAAAAATGGTGATAATTCCGCTAAATATCGTTTAAAGTCATTTGTATTGAACTAATCATACTTTTTATATTTTTATCGTTAAGTTCACATTATTTTACATCTAAAACACGTCTTTACAATACATTTGGGTGAATATAAAAGGTCGTAAAAAAATTTTGAAATACAGGTGATGAATCCGCTAAATATCGTCTTAAGTCATTTCTATTAAACTAATCATACTTTTTATATTTTTAACGTTAAGTTCACATTATTTTACATCTAAAACACGTGTTTACAATACATTTGGGTGAATACAAAAAATAGAAAAAAAATTTGGGAAAAAATTGGGTAAAAAATGGCGATAATTCCGCTAAATATCGTTTAAAGTCATTTGTATTGAACTAATCATACTTTTTATATTTTTATCGTTAAGTTCACATTATTTTACATCTAAAACACGTCTTTACAATACATTTGGGTGAATATAAAAGGTCGTAAAAAAATTTTGAAATACAGGTGATGAATCCGCTAAATATCGTCTTAAGTCATTTCTATTAAACTAATCATACTTTTTATATTTTTAACGTTAAGTTCACATTATTTTACATCTAAAACACGTGTTTACAATACATTTGGGTGAATACAAAAAATAGTAAAAAAATTTGGTTAAAAATGGTGATATTTCCGCTAAATATCGTTTAAAGTCATTTGTATTGAACTAATCATACTTTTTATATTTTTATCGTTAAGTTCACATTATCTTACATCTAAAACACGTATTTACAATACATTTGGTTGAATACAAAAAATAGAAAAAAAATTTGGGAAAAAATTTGGTAAAAAATGGTGATAATTCCGCTAAATATCGTTTAAAGTCATTTGTACTGAACTAATCATACTTTTTATATTTTTATCGTTAAGTTCACATTATTTTACATCTAAAACACGTATTTACAATACATTTGGGTGAATACAAAAAATAGAAAAAAAATTTGGGAAAAAATTTGGTAAAAAATGGTGATAATTCCTCTAAATATCGTTTAAAGTCATTTGTATTGAACTAATCATACTTTTTATATTTTTATCGTTAAGTTCACATTATTTTACATCTAAAACACGTCTTTACAATACATTTGGGTGAATATAAAAGGTCGTAAAAAAATTTTGAAATACAGGTGATGAATCCGCTAAATATCGTCTTAAGTCATTTCTATTAAACTAATCATACTTTTTATATTTTTATCGTTAAGTTCACATTATTTTACATCTAAAACACGTGTTTACAATACATTTGGGTGAATACAAAAAATAGAAAAAAAATTTGGTAAAAAATGGTGATAATTCCGCTAAATATCGTTTAAAGTCATTTGTACTGAACTAATCATACTTTTTATATTTTTATTGTTAAGTTCACATTATTTTACATCTAAAACACGTATTTACAATACATTTGGGTGAATACAAAAAATAGAAAAAAAATTTGGGAAAAAATTTGGTAAAAAATGGTGATAATTCCGCTAAATATCGTTTAAAGTCATTTGTATTGAACTAATCATACTTTTTATATTTTTATCGTTAAGTTCACATTATTTTACATCTAAAACACGTCTTTACAATACATTTGGGTGAATATAAAAGGTCGTAAAAAAATTTTGAAATACAGGTGATGAATCCGCTAAATATCGTCTTAAGTCATTTCTATTAAACTAATCATACTTTTTATATTTTTAACGTTAAGTTCACATTATTTTACATCTAAAACACGTGTTTACAATACATTTGGGTGAATACAAAAAATAGAAAAAAAATTTGGGAAAAAATTGGGTAAAAAATGGTGATAATTCCGCTAAATATCGTTTAAAGTCATTTGTATTGAACTAATCATACTTTTTATATTTTTATCGTTAAGTTCACATTATTTTACATCTAAAACACGTCTTTACAATACATTTGGGTGAATATAAAAGGTCGTAAAAAAATTTTGAAATACAGGTGATGAATCCGCTAAATATCGTCTTAAGTCATTTCTATTAAACTAATCATACTTTTTATATTTTTAACGTTAAGTTCACATTATTTTACATCTAAAACACGTGTTTACAATACATTTGGGTGAATACAAAAAATAGTAAAAAAATTTGGTTAAAAATGGTGATAATTCCGCTAAATATCGTTTAAAGTCATTTGTATTGAACTAATCATACTTTTTATATTTTTATCGTTAAGTTCACATTATCTTACATCTAAAACACGTATTTACAATACATTTGGTTGAATACAAAAAATAGAAAAAAAATTTGGGAAAAAATTTGGTAAAAAATGGTGATAATTCCGCTAAATATCGTTTAAAGTCATTTGTACTGAACTAATCATACTTTTTATATTTTTATCGTTAAGTTCACATTATTTTACATCTAAAACACGTCTTTACAATACATTTGGGTGAATATAAAAGGTCGTAAAAAAATTTTGAAATACAGGTGATGAATCCGCTAAATATCGTCTTAAGTCATTTCTATTAAACTAATCATACTTTTTATATTTTTAACGTTAAGTTCACATTATTTTACATCTAAAACACGTGTTTACAATACATTTGGGTGAATACAAAAAATAGAAAAAAAATTTGGGAAAAAATTGGGTAAAAAATGGCGATAATTCCGCTAAATATCGTTTAAAGTCATTTGTATTGAACTAATCATACTTTTTATATTTTTATCGTTAAGTTCACATTATTTTACATCTAAAACACGTCTTTACAATACATTTGGGTGAATATAAAAGGTCGTAAAAAAATTTTGAAATACAGGTGATGAATCCGCTAAATATCGTCTTAAGTCATTTCTATTAAACTAATCATACTTTTTATATTTTTAACGTTAAGTTCACATTATTTTACATCTAAAACACGTGTTTACAATACATTTGGGTGAATACAAAAAATAGTAAAAAAATTTGGTTAAAAATGGTGATATTTCCGCTAAATATCGTTTAAAGTCATTTGTATTGAACTAATCATACTTTTTATATTTTTATCGTTAAGTTCACATTATCTTACATCTAAAACACGTATTTACAATACATTTGGTTGA
Source organism: Diuraphis noxia (assembly GCF_037042655.1). Taxonomy (NCBI): domain Eukaryota; kingdom Metazoa; phylum Arthropoda; class Insecta; order Hemiptera; family Aphididae; genus Diuraphis; species Diuraphis noxia. Next base: position 75,447,795 of record NW_028301714.1, read on the forward strand.
ATACAAAAAATAGAAAAAAAATTTGGGAAAAAATTTGGTAAAAAATGGTGATAATTCCGCTAAATATCGTTTAAAGTCATTTGTACTGAACTAATCATACTTTTTATATTTTTATCGTTAAGTTCACATTATTTTACATCTAAAACACGTATTTACAATACATTTGGGTGAATACAAAAAATAGAAAAAAAATTTGGGAAAAAATTTGGTAAAAAATGGTGATAATTCCTCTAAATATCGTTTAAAGTCATTTGTATTGAACTAATCATACTTTTTATATTTTTATCGTTAAGTTCACATTATTTTACATCTAAAACACGTCTTTACAATACATTTGGGTGAATATAAAAGGTCGTAAAAAAATTTTGAAATACAGGTGATGAATCCGCTAAATATCGTCTTAAGTCATTTCTATTAAACTAATCATACTTTTTATATTTTTATCGTTAAGTTCACATTATTTTACATCTAAAACACGTGTTTACAATACATTTGGGTGAATACAAAAAATAGAAAAAAAATTTGGTAAAAAATGGTGATAATTCCGCTAAATATCGTTTAAAGTCATTTGTACTGAACTAATCATACTTTTTATATTTTTATTGTTAAGTTCACATTATTTTACATCTAAAACACGTATTTACAATACATTTGGGTGAATACAAAAAATAGAAAAAAAATTTGGGAAAAAATTTGGTAAAAAATGGTGATAATTCCGCTAAATATCGTTTAAAGTCATTTGTATTGAACTAATCATACTTTTTATATTTTTATCGTTAAGTTCACATTATTTTACATCTAAAACACGTCTTTACAATACATTTGGGTGAATATAAAAGGTCGTAAAAAAATTTTGAAATACAGGTGATGAATCCGCTAAATATCGTCTTAAGTCATTTCTATTAAACTAATCATACTTTTTATATTTTTAACGTTAAGTTCACATTATTTTACATCTAAAACACGTGTTTACAATACATTTGGGTGAATACAAAAAATAGAAAAAAAATTTGGGAAAAAATTGGGTAAAAAATGGTGATAATTCCGCTAAATATCGTTTAAAGTCATTTGTATTGAACTAATCATACTTTTTATATTTTTATCGTTAAGTTCACATTATTTTACATCTAAAACACGTCTTTACAATACATTTGGGTGAATATAAAAGGTCGTAAAAAAATTTTGAAATACAGGTGATGAATCCGCTAAATATCGTCTTAAGTCATTTCTATTAAACTAATCATACTTTTTATATTTTTAACGTTAAGTTCACATTATTTTACATCTAAAACACGTGTTTACAATACATTTGGGTGAATACAAAAAATAGTAAAAAAATTTGGTTAAAAATGGTGATAATTCCGCTAAATATCGTTTAAAGTCATTTGTATTGAACTAATCATACTTTTTATATTTTTATCGTTAAGTTCACATTATCTTACATCTAAAACACGTATTTACAATACATTTGGTTGAATACAAAAAATAGAAAAAAAATTTGGGAAAAAATTTGGTAAAAAATGGTGATAATTCCGCTAAATATCGTTTAAAGTCATTTGTACTGAACTAATCATACTTTTTATATTTTTATCGTTAAGTTCACATTATTTTACATCTAAAACACGTATTTACAATACATTTGGGTGAATACAAAAAATAGAAAAAAAATTTGGGAAAAAATTTGGTAAAAAATGGTGATAATTCCTCTAAATATCGTTTAAAGTCATTTGTATTGAACTAATCATACTTTTTATATTTTTATCGTTAAGTTCACATTATTTTACATCTAAAACACGTCTTTACAATACATTTGGGTGAATATAAAAGGTCGTAAAAAAATTTTGAAATACAGGTGATGAATCCGCTAAATATCGTCTTAAGTCATTTCTATTAAACTAATCATACTTTTTATATTTTTATCGTTAAGTTCACATTATTTTACATCTAAAACACGTGTTTACAATACATTTGGGTGAATACAAAAAATAGAAAAAAAATTTGGTAAAAAATGGTGATAATTCCGCTAAATATCGTTTAAAGTCATTTGTACTGAACTAATCATACTTTTTATATTTTTATTGTTAAGTTCACATTATTTTACATCTAAAACACGTATTTACAATACATTTGGGTGAATACAAAAAATAGAAAAAAAATTTGGGAAAAAATTTGGTAAAAAATGGTGATAATTCCGCTAAATATCGTTTAAAGTCATTTGTATTGAACTAATCATACTTTTTATATTTTTATCGTTAAGTTCACATTATTTTACATCTAAAACACGTCTTTACAATACATTTGGGTGAATATAAAAGGTCGTAAAAAAATTTTGAAATACAGGTGATGAATCCGCTAAATATCGTCTTAAGTCATTTCTATTAAACTAATCATACTTTTTATATTTTTAACGTTAAGTTCACATTATTTTACATCTAAAACACGTGTTTACAATACATTTGGGTGAATACAAAAAATAGAAAAAAAATTTGGGAAAAAATTGGGTAAAAAATGGTGATAATTCCGCTAAATATCGTTTAAAGTCATTTGTATTGAACTAATCATACTTTTTATATTTTTATCGTTAAGTTCACATTATTTTACATCTAAAACACGTCTTTACAATACATTTGGGTGAATATAAAAGGTCGTAAAAAAATTTTGAAATACAGGTGATGAATCCGCTAAATATCGTCTTAAGTCATTTCTATTAAACTAATCATACTTTTTATATTTTTAACGTTAAGTTCACATTATTTTACATCTAAAACACGTGTTTACAATACATTTGGGTGAATACAAAAAATAGTAAAAAAATTTGGTTAAAAATGGTGATAATTCCGCTAAAAATCGTTTAAAGTCATTTGTATTGAACTAATCATACTTTTTATATTTTTATCGTTAAGTTCACATTATCTTACATCTAAAACACGTATTTACAATACATTTGGTTGAATACAAAAAATAGAAAAAAAATTTGGGAAAAAATTTGGTAAAAAATGGTGATAATTCCGCTAAATATCGTTTAAAGTCATTTGTATTGAACTAATCATACTTTTTATATTTTTATCGTTAAGTTCAAATTATTTAAAAACTAAAACACGTATTTACAATACATTTGGGTGAATACAAAAAATAGAAAAAAAATTTGGGAAAAAATTGGGTAAAAAATGGTGATAATTCCGCTAAATATCGTTTAAAGTCATTTGTATTGAACTAATCATACTGTTTATATTTTTATCGTTAAGTTCACATTATTTTACATCTAAAACACGTCTTTACAATACATTTGGGTGAATATAAAAGGTTGTAAAAAAATTTTGAAATACAGGTGATGAATCCGCTAAATATCGTCTTAAGTCATTTCTATTAAACTAATCATACTTTTTATACTTTTAACGTTAAGTTCACATTATTTTACATCTAAAACACGTGTTTACAATACATTTGGGTGAATACAAAAAATAGAAAAAAAATTTGGTAAAAAATGGTGATAATTCCGCTAAATATCGTTTAAAGTCATTTGTATTGAACTAATCATACTTTTTATATTTTTATCGTTAAGTTCACATTATCTTACATCTAAAACACGTATTTACAATACATTTGGTTGATAACAAAAAATAGTAAAAAAATTTGGGAAAAAATTTGGTAAAAAATGGTGATAATTCCGCTAAATATCGTTTAAAGTCATTTGTATTGAACTAATCATACTTTTTATATTTTTATCGTTAAGTTCACATTATCTTACATCTAAAACACGTATTTACAATACATTTGGTTGAATACAAAAAATAGTAAAAAAATTTGGGAAAAAATTTGGGAAAAAATTTGGTAAATAATGGTGATGAATCCGCTAAATATCGTTTAAAGTCATTTGTATTGAAATAATCATACTTTTTATATTTTTATCGTTAAGTTCACATTATTTTACATCTAAAACACGTCTTTACAATACATTTGGGTGAATATAAAAGGTCGTAAAAAAATTTTGAAATACAGGTGATGAATCCGCTAAATAACGTCTTAAGTCATTTCTATTAAACTAATCATACATTTTATATTTTTAACGTTAAGTTCACATTATTTTACATCTAAAACACGTGTTTACAATACATTTGGGTGAATACAAAAAATAGAAAAAATATTTGGTAAAAAATGGTGATAATTCCGCTAAATATCGTTTAAAGTCATTTGTATTGAACTAATCATACTTTTTATATTTTTATCGTTAAGTTCACATTATTTTACATCTAAAACACGTATTTACAATACATTTGGGTGAATACAAAAAATAGAAAAAAAATTTGGGAAAAAATTTGGTAAAAAATGGTGATAATTCCGCTAAATATCGTTTAAAGTCATTTGTATTGAACTAATCATACTTTTTATATTTTTATCGTTAAGTTCACATTATTTTACATCTAAAACACGTCTTTACAATACATTTGGGTGAATATAAAAGGTCGTAAAAAAATTTTGAAATACAGGTGATGAATCCGCTAAATATCGTCTTAAGTCATTTCTATTAAACTAATCATACTTTTTATATTTTTAACGTTAAGTTCACATTATTTTACATCTAAAACACGTGTTTACAATACATTTGGGTGAATACAAAAAATAGAAAAAAAATTTGGGAAAAAATTGGGTAAAAAATGGCGATAATTCCGCTAAATATCGTTTAAAGTCATTTGTATTGAACTAATCATACTTTTTATATTTTTATCGTTAAGTTCACATTATTTTACATCTAAAACACGTCTTTACAATACATTTGGGTGAATATAAAAGGTCGTAAAAAAATTTTGAAATACAGGTGATGAATCCGCTAAATATCGTCTTAAGTCATTTCTATTAAACTAATCATACTTTTTATATTTTTAACGTTAAGTTCACATTATTTTACATCTAAAACACGTGTTTACAATACATTTGGGTGAATACAAAAAATAGTAAAAAAATTTGGTTAAAAATGGTGATATTTCCGCTAAATATCGTTTAAAGTCATTTGTATTGAACTAATCATACTTTTTATATTTTTATCGTTAAGTTCACATTATCTTACATCTAAAACACGTATTTACAATACATTTGGTTGAATACAAAAAATAGAAAAAAAATTTGGGAAAAAATTTGGTAAAAAATGGTGATAATTCCGCTAAATATCGTTTAAAGTCATTTGTACTGAACTAATCATACTTTTTATATTTTTATCGTTAAGTTCACATTATTTTACATCTAAAACACGTATTTACAATACATTTGGGTGAATACAAAAAATAGAAAAAAAATTTGGGAAAAAATTTGGTAAAAAATGGTGATAATTCCTCTAAATATCGTTTAAAGTCATTTGTATTGAACTAATCATACTTTTTATATTTTTATCGTTAAGTTCACATTATTTTACATCTAAAACACGTCTTTACAATACATTTGGGTGAATATAAAAGGTCGTAAAAAAATTTTGAAATACAGGTGATGAATCCGCTAAATATCGTCTTAAGTCATTTCTATTAAACTAATCATACTTTTTATATTTTTATCGTTAAGTTCACATTATTTTACATCTAAAACACGTGTTTACAATACATTTGGGTGAATACAAAAAATAGAAAAAAAATTTGGTAAAAAATGGTGATAATTCCGCTAAATATCGTTTAAAGTCATTTGTACTGAACTAATCATACTTTTTATATTTTTATTGTTAAGTTCACATTATTTTACATCTAAAACACGTATTTACAATACATTTGGGTGAATACAAAAAATAGAAAAAAAATTTGGGAAAAAATTTGGTAAAAAATGGTGATAATTCCGCTAAATATCGTTTAAAGTCATTTGTATTGAACTAATCATACTTTTTATATTTTTATCGTTAAGTTCACATTATTTTACATCTAAAACACGTCTTTACAATACATTTGGGTGAATATAAAAGGTCGTAAAAAAATTTTGAAATACAGGTGATGAATCCGCTAAATATCGTCTTAAGTCATTTCTATTAAACTAATCATACTTTTTATATTTTTAACGTTAAGTTCACATTATTTTACATCTAAAACACGTGTTTACAATACATTTGGGTGAATACAAAAAATAGAAAAAAAATTTGGGAAAAAATTGGGTAAAAAATGGTGATAATTCCGCTAAATATCGTTTAAAGTCATTTGTATTGAACTAATCATACTTTTTATATTTTTATCGTTAAGTTCACATTATTTTACATCTAAAACACGTCTTTACAATACATTTGGGTGAATATAAAAGGTCGTAAAAAAATTTTGAAATACAGGTGATGAATCCGCTAAATATCGTCTTAAGTCATTTCTATTAAACTAATCATACTTTTTATATTTTTAACGTTAAGTTCACATTATTTTACATCTAAAACACGTGTTTACAATACATTTGGGTGAATACAAAAAATAGTAAAAAAATTTGGTTAAAAATGGTGATAATTCCGCTAAATATCGTTTAAAGTCATTTGTATTGAACTAATCATACTTTTTATATTTTTATCGTTAAGTTCACATTATCTTACATCTAAAACACGTATTTACAATACATTTGGTTGAATACAAAAAATAGAAAAAAAATTTGGGAAAAAATTTGGTAAAAAATGGTGATAATTCCGCTAAATATCGTTTAAAGTCATTTGTACTGAACTAATCATACTTTTTATATTTTTATCGTTAAGTTCACATTATTTTACATCTAAAACACGTCTTTACAATACATTTGGGTGAATATAAAAGGTCGTAAAAAAATTTTGAAATACAGGTGATGAATCCGCTAAATATCGTCTTAAGTCATTTCTATTAAACTAATCATACTTTTTATATTTTTAACGTTAAGTTCACATTATTTTACATCTAAAACACGTGTTTACAATACATTTGGGTGAATACAAAAAATAGAAAAAAAATTTGGGAAAAAATTGGGTAAAAAATGGCGATAATTCCGCTAAATATCGTTTAAAGTCATTTGTATTGAACTAATCATACTTTTTATATTTTTATCGTTAAGTTCACATTATTTTACATCTAAAACACGTCTTTACAATACATTTGGGTGAATATAAAAGGTCGTAAAAAAATTTTGAAATACAGGTGATGAATCCGCTAAATATCGTCTTAAGTCATTTCTATTAAACTAATCATACTTTTTATATTTTTAACGTTAAGTTCACATTATTTTACATCTAAAACACGTGTTTACAATACATTTGGGTGAATACAAAAAATAGTAAAAAAATTTGGTTAAAAATGGTGATATTTCCGCTAAATATCGTTTAAAGTCATTTGTATTGAACTAATCATACTTTTTATATTTTTATCGTTAAGTTCACATTATCTTACATCTAAAACACGTATTTACAATACATTTGGTTGAATACAAAAAATAGAAAAAAAATTTGGGAAAAAATTTGGTAAAAAATGGTGATAATTCCGCTAAATATCGTTTAAAGTCATTTGTACTGAACTAATCATACTTTTTATATTTTTATCGTTAAGTTCACATTATTTTACATCTAAAACACGTATTTACAATACATTTGGGTGAATACAAAAAATAGAAAAAAAATTTGGGAAAAAATTTGGTAAAAAATGGTGATAATTCCTCTAAATATCGTTTAAAGTCATTTGTATTGAACTAATCATACTTTTTATATTTTTATCGTTAAGTTCACATTATTTTACATCTAAAACACGTCTTTACAATACATTTGGGTGAATATAAAAGGTCGTAAAAAAATTTTGAAATACAGGTGATGAATCCGCTAAATATCGTCTTAAGTCATTTCTATTAAACTAATCATACTTTTTATATTTTTATCGTTAAGTTCACATTATTTTACATCTAAAACACGTGTTTACAATACATTTGGGTGAATACAAAAAATAGAAAAAAAATTTGGTAAAAAATGGTGATAATTCCGCTAAATATCGTTTAAAGTCATTTGTACTGAACTAATCATACTTTTTATATTTTTATTGTTAAGTTCACATTATTTTACATCTAAAACACGTATTTACAATACATTTGGGTGAATACAAAAAATAGAAAAAAAATTTGGGAAAAAATTTGGTAAAAAATGGTGATAATTCCGCTAAATATCGTTTAAAGTCATTTGTATTGAACTAATCATACTTTTTATATTTTTATCGTTAAGTTCACATTATTTTACATCTAAAACACGTCTTTACAATACATTTGGGTGAATATAAAAGGTCGTAAAAAAATTTTGAAATACAGGTGATGAATCCGCTAAATATCGTCTTAAGTCATTTCTATTAAACTAATCATACTTTTTATATTTTTAACGTTAAGTTCACATTATTTTACATCTAAAACACGTGTTTACAATACATTTGGGTGAATACAAAAAATAGAAAAAAAATTTGGGAAAAAATTGGGTAAAAAATGGTGATAATTCCGCTAAATATCGTTTAAAGTCATTTGTATTGAACTAATCATACTTTTTATATTTTTATCGTTAAGTTCACATTATTTTACATCTAAAACACGTCTTTACAATACATTTGGGTGAATATAAAAGGTCGTAAAAAAATTTTGAAATACAGGTGATGAATCCGCTAAATATCGTCTTAAGTCATTTCTATTAAACTAATCATACTTTTTATATTTTTAACGTTAAGTTCACATTATTTTACATCTAAAACACGTGTTTACAATACATTTGGGTGAATACAAAAAATAGTAAAAAAATTTGGTTAAAAATGGTGATAATTCCGCTAAATATCGTTTAAAGTCATTTGTATTGAACTAATCATACTTTTTATATTTTTATCGTTAAGTTCACATTATCTTACATCTAAAACACGTATTTACAATACATTTGGTTGAATACAAAAAATAGAAAAAAAATTTGGGAAAAAATTTGGTAAAAAATGGTGATAATTCCGCTAAATATCGTTTAAAGTCATTTGTACTGAACTAATCATACTTTTTATATTTTTATCGTTAAGTTCACATTATTTTACATCTAAAACACGTATTTACAATACATTTGGGTGAATACAAAAAATAGAAAAAAAATTTGGGAAAAAATTGGGTAAAAAATGGTGATAATTCCACTAAATATCGTTTAAAGTCATTTGTATTGAACTAATCATACTATTTATATTTTTATCGTTAAGTTCACATTATCTTACATCTAAAACACGTATTTACAATACATTTGGTTGAATACAAAAAATAGTAAAAAAATTTGGGAAAAAATTTGGGAAAAAATTTGGTAAATAATGGTGATGAATCCGCTAAATATCGTTTAAAGTCATTTGTATTGAAATAATCATACTTTTTATATTTTTATCGTTAAGTTCACATTATTTTACATCTAAAATACGTCTTTACAATACATTTGGGTGAATATAAAAGGTCGTAAAAAAATTTTGAAATACAGGTGATGAATCCGCTAAATAACGTCTTAAGTCATTTCTATTAAACTAATCATACATTTTTATATTTTTAACGTTAAGTTCACATTATTTTACATCTAAAACACGTGTTTACAATACATTTGGGTGAATACAAAAAATAGAAAAAATATTTGGTAAAAAATGGTGATAATTCCGCTAAATATCGTTTAATGTCATTTGTATTGAACTAATCATACTTTTTATATTTTTATCGTTAAGTTCACATTATTTTACATCTAAAACACGTATTTACAATACATTTGGGTGAATACAAAAAATAGAAAAAAAATTTGGGAAAAAATTTGGTAAAAAATGGTGATAATTCCGCTAAATATCGTTTAAAGTCATTTGTATTGAACTAATCATACTTTTTATATTTTTATCGTTAAGTTCACATTATTTTACATCTAAAACACGTCTTTACAATACATTTGGGTGAATATAAAAGGTCGTAAAAAAATTTTGAAATACAGGTGATGAATCCGCTAAATATCGTCTTAAGTCATTTCTATTAAACTAATCATACTTTTTATATTTTTAACGTTAAGTTCACATTATTTTACATCTAAAACACGTATTTACAATACATTTGGGTGAATACAAAAAATAGAAAAAAAATTTGGGAAAAAATTGGGTAAAAAATGGTGATAATTCCACTAAATATCGTTTAAAGTCATTTGTATTGAACTAATCATACTTTTTATATTTTTATCGTTAAGTTCATATAATTTTACATCTAAAACACGTCATTACAATACATTTGGGTGAATATAAAAGGTCGTAAAAAAATTTTGAAATACAGGTGATGATTCCGCTAAATATCGTCTTAAGTCATTTCTATTAAACTAATCATACTTTTTATATTTTTAACGTTAAGTTCACATTATTTTACATCTATAACACGTGTTTACAATACATTTGGGTGAATACAAAAAATAGAAAAAAAATTTTGGAAAAAATTTGGTAAAAAATGGTGATATTCCGCTAAATATCGTTTAAAGTCATTTGTATTGAACTAATCATACTTTTTATATTTTTATCGTTAATTTCAAATTATTTTACATCTAAAACACGTCTTTACAATACATTTGGGTGAATATAAAAGGTTGTAAAAAAATTTTGAAATACAGGTGATGAATCCGCTAAATATCGTCTTAAGTCATTTCTATTAAACTAATCATACTTTTTATACTTTTAACGTTAAGTTCACATTATTTTACATCTAAAACTAGTGTTTACAATACATTTGGGTGAATACAAAAAATAGAAAAAAAATTTGGTAAAAAATGGTGATAATTCCGCTAAATATCGTTTAAAGTCATTTGTATTGAACTAATCATACTTTTTATATTTTTATCGTTAAGTTCACATTATCTTACATCTAAAACACGTATTTACAATACATTTGGTTGAATACAAAAAATAGTAAAAAAATTTGGGAAAAAATTTGGGAAAAAATTTGGTAAAAAATGGTGATAATTCCGCTAAATATCGTTTAAAGTCATTTGTATTGAACTAATCATACTTTTTATATTTTTATCGTTAAGTTCAAATTATTTAAAAACTAAAACACGTGTTTACAATACATTTGGGTGAATACAAAAAATAGAAAAAAAATTTGGTAAAAAATGGTGATAATTCCGCTAAATATCGTTTAAAGTCATTTGTATTGAACTAATCATACTTTTTATATTTTTATCGTTAAGTTCACATTATTTTACATCTAAAACACGTATTTACAATACATTTGGGTGAATACAAAAAATAGAAAAAAAATTTGGGAAAAAATTTGGTAAAAAATGGTGATAATTCCGCTAAATATCGTTTCAAGTCATTTGTATTGAACTAATCATACTTTTTATATTTTTATCGTTAAGTTCACATTATTTTACATCTAAAACACTTCTTTACAATACATTTGGGTGAATATAAAAGGTCGTAAAAAAATTTTGAAATACAGGTGATGAATCCGCTAAATATCGTCTTAAGTCATTTCTATTAAACTAATCATACTTTTTATATTTTTAACGTTATGTTCACATTATTTTACATCTAAAACACGTGTTTACAATACATTTGGGTGAATACAAAAAATAGAAAAAAAATTTGGTAAAAAATGGTGATAATTCCACTAAATATCGTTTAAAGTCATTTGTGTTGAACTAATCATACTTTTTATATTTTTATCGTTAAGTTCACATTATTTTACATCTAAAACACGTATTTACAATACATTTGGGTGAATACAAAAAATAGAAAAAAAATTTTGGAAAAAATTTGGTAAAAAATGGTGATAATTCCGATAAATATCGTTTAAAGTCTTTTGTATTGAACTAATCATACTTTTTATATTTTTATCGTTAAGTTCACATTATTTTACATCTAAAACACGTCTTTACAATACATTTGGGTGAATATAAAAGGTCGTAAAAAAATTTTGAAATACAGGTGATGAATCCGCTAAATATCGTCTTAAGTCATTTCTATTAAACTAATCATACTTTTTATATTTTTAAAGTTAAGTTCACATTATTTTACATCTAAAACACGTGTTTACAATACATTTGGGTGAATACAAAAAATAGAAAAAAAATTTGGGAAAAAATTGGGTAAAAAATGGTGATAATTCCTCTAAATATCGTATAAAGTCATTTGTATTGAACTAGTCATACTTTTTATATTTTTATCGTTAAGTTCACATTATTTTACATCTAAAACACGTATTTACAATACATTTGGGTGAATACAAAAAATAGAAAAAAAATTTGGGACAAAATTTGGTAAAAAATGGTGATAATTCCGCTAAATATCGTTTAAAGTCATTTGTATTGAACTAATCATACTTTTTATATTTTTATCGTTAAGTTCACATTATTTTACATCAAAAACACGTCTTTACAATACATTTGGGTGAATATAAAAGGTCGTAAAAAAACTTTGAAATACAGGTGATGAATCCGCTAAATATCGTCTTAAGTCATTTCTATTAAACTAATCATACTTTTTATATTTTTAACGTTAAGTTCACATTATTTTACATCTAAAACACGTGTTTACAATACATTTGGGTGAATACAAAAAATAGAAAAAAAATTTGGTAAAAAATGGTGATAATTCCGCTAAATATCGTTTAAAGTCATTTGTATTGAACTAATCATACTTTTTATATTTTTATCGTTAAGTTCACATTATTTTACATCTAAAACACGTATTTACAATACATTTGGGTGAATACAAAAAATAGAAAAAAAATTTGGGAAAAAATTTGGTAAAAAATGGTGATAATTCCGCTAAATATCGTTTAAAGTCATTTGTATTGAACTAATCATACTTTTTATATTTTTATCGTTAATTTCACATTATTTTACATCTAAAACACTTCTTTACAATACATTTGGGTGAATATAAAAGGTCGTAAAAAAATTTTGAAATACAGGTGATGAATCCGCTAAATATCGTCTTAAGTCATTTCTATTAAACTAATCATACTTTTTATACTTTTAACGTTAAGTTCACATTATTTTACATCTAAAACACGTGTTTACAATACATTTGGGTGAATACAAAAAATAGAAAAAAAATTTGGTAAAAAATGGTGATAATTCCACTAAATATCGTTTAAAGTCATTTGTATTGAACTAATCATACTTTTTATATTTTTATTGTTAAGTTCACATTATTTTACATCTAAAACACGTATTTACAATACATTTGGGTGAATACAAAAAATAGAAAAAAAATTTTGGAAAAAATTTGGTAAAAAATGGTGATAATTCCGATAAATATCGTTTAAAGTCATTTGTATTGAACTAATCATACTTTTTATATTTTTATCGTTAAGTTCACATTATTTTACATCTAAAACACGTCTTTACAATACATTTGGGTGAATATAAAAGGTCGTAAAAAAATTTTGAAATACAGGTGATGAATCCGCTAAATATCGTCTTAAGTCATTTCTATTAAACTAATCATACTTTTTATATTTTTAAAGTTAAGTTCACATTATTTTACATCTAAAACACGTGTTTACAATACATTTGGGTGAATACAAAAAATAGAAAAAAAATTTGGTAAAAAATGGTGATAATTCCGCTAAATATCGTTTAAAGTCATTTGTATTGAACTAATCATACTTTTTATATTTTTATCGTTAAGTTCACATTATTTTACATCTAAAACACGTATTTACAATACATTTGGGTGAATACAAAAAATAGAAAAAAAATTTGAGAAAAAATTTGGTAAAAAATGGTGATAATTCCGCTAAATATCGTTTAAAGTCATTTGTATTGAACTAATCATACTTTTTATATTTTTATCGTTAAGTTCACATTATTTTACATCTAAAACACGTCTTTACAATACATTTGGGTGAATATAAAAGGTCGTAAAAAAACTTTGAAATACAGGTGATGAATCCGCTAAATATCGTCTTAAGTCATTTCTATTAAACTAATCATACTTTTTATATTTTTAACGTTAAGTTCACATTATTTTACATCTAAAAAACGTGTTTACAATACATTTGGGTGAATACAAAAAATAGAAAAAAAATTTGGTAAAAAATGGTGATAATTCCGCTAAATATCGTTTAAAGTCATTTGTATTGAACTAATCATACTTTTTATATTTTTATCGTTAAGTTCACATTATTTTACATCTAAAACACGTATTTACAATACATTTGGGTGAATACAAAAAATAGAAAAAAAATTTGGGAAAAAATTTGGTAAAAAATGGTGATAATTCCGCTAAATATCGTTTAAAGTCATTTGTATTGAACTAATCATACTTTTTATATTTTTATCGTTAAGTTCACATAATTTTACATCTAAAACACGTCTTTACAATACATTTGGGTGAATATAAAAGGTCGTAAAAAAATTTTGAAATACAGGTGATGAATCCGCTAAATATCGTCTTAAGTCATTTCTATTAAACTAATCATACTTTTTATATTTTTAACGTTAAGTTCACATTATTTTACATCTAAAACACGTCTTTACAATACATTTGGGTGAATATAAAAGGTCGTAAAAAAATTTTGAAATACAGGTGATGAATCCGCTAAATAACGTCTTAAGTCATTTCTATTAAACTAATCATACATTTTATATTTTTAACGTTAAGTTCACATTATTTTACATCTAAAACACGTGTTTACAATACATTTGGGTGAATACAAAAAATAGAAAAAAAATTTGGTAAAAAATGGTGATAATTCCGCTAAATATCGTTTAAAGTCATTTGTATTGAACTAATCAAACTTCTTATAATTTTATCGTTAAGTTCACATTATTTTACATCTAAAACACGTATTTACAATACGTTTGGGTGAATACAAAAAATAGAAAAAAAATTTGGGAAAAAATTTGGGAAAAAATTTGGTAAAAAATGGTGATAATTCCGCTAAATATCGTTTAAAGTCATTTGTATTGAACTAATCATACTTTTTATATTTTTATCGTTAAGTTCACATTATTTTACATCTAAAACACGTCTTTACAATACATTTGGGTGAATATAAAAGGTCGTAAAAAAATTTTGAAATACAGTTGATGAATCCGCTAAATATCGTCTTAAGTCATTTCTATTAAACTAATCATACTTTTTATATTTTTAACGTTAAGTTCACATTATTTTACATCTAAAACACGTGTTTACAATACATTTGGGTGAATACAAAAAATAGAAAAAAAATTTGGTAAAAAATGGTGATAATTCCGCTAAATATCGTTTAAAGTCATTTGTATTGAACTAATCATACTTTTTATATTTTTATCGTTAAGTTCACATTATTTTACATCTAAAACACGTATTTACAATACATTTGGGTGAATACAAAAAATAGAAAAAAAATTTGGGAAAAAATTGGGTAAAAAATGGTGATAATTCCACTAAATATCGTTTAAAGTCATTTGTATTGAACTAATCATACTATTTATATTTTTATCGTTAAGTTCACATTATCTTACATCTAAAACACGTATTTACAATACATTTGGTTGAATACAAAAAATAGTAAAAAAATTTGGGAAAAAATTTGGGAAAAAATTTGGTAAATAATGGTGATGAATCCGCTAAATATCGTTTAAAGTCATTTGTATTGAAATAATCATACTTTTTATATTTTTATCGTTAAGTTCACATTATTTTACATCTAAAATACGTCTTTACAATACATTTGGGTGAATATAAAAGGTCGTAAAAAAATTTTGAAATACAGGTGATGAATCCGCTAAATAACGTCTTAAGTCATTTCTATTAAACTAATCATACATTTTTATATTTTTAACGTTAAGTTCACATTATTTTACATCTAAAACACGTGTTTACAATACATTTGGGTGAATACAAAAAATAGAAAAAATATTTGGTAAAAAATGGTGATAATTCCGCTAAATATCGTTTAATGTCATTTGTATTGAACTAATCATACTTTTTATATTTTTATCGTTAAGTTCACATTATTTTACATCTAAAACACGTATTTACAATACATTTGGGTGAATACAAAAAATAGAAAAAAAATTTGGGAAAAAATTTGGTAAAAAATGGTGATAATTCCGCTAAATATCGTTTAAAGTCATTTGTATTGAACTAATCATACTTTTTATATTTTTATCGTTAAGTTCACATTATTTTACATCTAAAACACGTCTTTACAATACATTTGGGTGAATATAAAAGGTCGTAAAAAAATTTTGAAATACAGGTGATGAATCCGCTAAATATCGTCTTAAGTCATTTCTATTAAACTAATCATACTTTTTATATTTTTAACGTTAAGTTCACATTATTTTACATCTAAAACACGTATTTACAATACATTTGGGTGAATACAAAAAATAGAAAAAAAATTTGGGAAAAAATTGGGTAAAAAATGGTGATAATTCCACTAAATATCGTTTAAAGTAATTTGTATTGAACTAATCATACTTTTTATATTTTTATCGTTAAGTTCATATAATTTTACATCTAAAACACGTCATTACAATACATTTGGGTGAATATAAAAGGTCGTAAAAAAATTTTGAAATACAGGTGATGATTCCGCTAAATATCGTCTTAAGTCATTTCTATTAAACTAATCATACTTTTTATATTTTTAACGTTAAGTTCACATTATTTTACATCTAAAACACGTGTTTACAATACATTTGGGTGAATACAAAAAATAGAAAAAAAATTTTGGAAAAAATTTGGTAAAAAATGGTGATATTCCGCTAAATATCGTTTAAAGTCATTTGTATTGAACTAATCATACTTTTTATATTTTTATCGTTAATTTCAAATTATTTTACATCTAAAACACGTCTTTACAATACATTTGGGTGAATATAAAAGGTTGTAAAAAAATTTTGAAATACAGGTGATGAATCCGCTAAATATCGTCTTAAGTCATTTCTATTAAACTAATCATACTTTTTATACTTTTAACGTTAAGTTCACATTATTTTACATCTAAAACTAGTGTTTACAATACATTTGGGTGAATACAAAAAATAGAAAAAAAATTTGGTAAAAAATGGTGATAATTCCGCTAAATATCGTTTAAAGTCATTTGTATTGAACTAATCATACTTTTTATATTTTTATCGTTAAGTTCACATTATCTTACATCTAAAACACGTATTTACAATACATTTGGTTGAATACAAAAAATAGTAAAAAAATTTGGGAAAAAATTTGGGAAAAAATTTGGTAAAAAATGGTGATAATTCCGCTAAATATCGTTTAAAGTCATTTGTATTGAACTAATCATACTTTTTATATTTTTATCGTTAAGTTCAAATTATTTAAAAACTAAAACACGTGTTTACAATACATTTGGGTGAATACAAAAAATAGAAAAAAAATTTGGTAAAAAATGGTGATAATTCCGCTAAATATCGTTTAAAGTCATTTGTATTGAACTAATCATACTTTTTATATTTTTATCGTTAAGTTCACATTATTTTACATCTAAAACACGTATTTACAATACATTTGGGTGAATACAAAAAATAGAAAAAAAATTTGGGAAAAAATTTGGTAAAAAATGGTGATAATTCCGCTAAATATCGTTTCAAGTCATTTGTATTGAACTAATCATACTTTTTATATTTTTATCGTTAAGTTCACATTATTTTACATCTAAAACACTTCTTTACAATACATTTGGGTGAATATAAAAGGTCGTAAAAAAATTTTGAAATACAGGTGATGAATCCGCTAAATATCGTCTTAAGTCATTTCTATTAAACTAATCATACTTTTTATATTTTTAACGTTATGTTCACATTATTTTACATCTAAAACACGTGTTTACAATACATTTGGGTGAATACAAAAAATAGAAAAAAAATTTGGTAAAAAATGGTGATAATTCCACTAAATATCGTTTAAAGTCATTTGTGTTGAACTAATCATACTTTTTATATTTTTATCGTTAAGTTCACATTATTTTACATCTAAAACACGTATTTACAATACATTTGGGTGAATACAAAAAATAGAAAAAAAATTTTGGAAAAAATTTGGTAAAAAATGGTGATAATTCCGATAAATATCGTTTAAAGTCTTTTGTATTGAACTAATCATACTTTTTATATTTTTATCGTTAAGTTCACATTATTTTACATCTAAAACACGTCTTTACAATACATTTGGGTGAATATAAAAGGTCGTAAAAAAATTTTGAAATACAGGTGATGAATCCGCTAAATATCGTCTTAAGTCATTTCTATTAAACTAATCATACTTTTTATATTTTTAAAGTTAAGTTCACATTATTTTACATCTAAAACACGTGTTTACAATACATTTGGGTGAATACAAAAAATAGAAAAAAAATTTGGGAAAAAATTGGGTAAAAAATGGTGATAATTCCTCTAAATATCGTATAAAGTCATTTGTATTGAACTAGTCATACTTTTTATATTTTTATCGTTAAGTTCACATTATTTTACATCTAAAACACGTATTTACAATACATTTGGGTGAATACAAAAAATAGAAAAAAAATTTGGGACAAAATTTGGTAAAAAATGGTGATAATTCCGCTAAATATCGTTTAAAGTCATTTGTATTGAACTAATCATACTTTTTATATTTTTATCGTTAAGTTCACATTATTTTACATCAAAAACACGTCTTTACAATACATTTGGGTGAATATAAAAGGTCGTAAAAAAACTTTGAAATACAGGTGATGAATCCGCTAAATATCGTCTTAAGTCATTTCTATTAAACTAATCATACTTTTTATATTTTTAACGTTAAGTTCACATTATTTTACATCTAAAACACGTGTTTACAATACATTTGGGTGAATACAAAAAATAGAAAAAAAATTTGGTAAAAAATGGTGATAATTCCGCTAAATATCGTTTAAAGTCATTTGTATTGAACTAATCATACTTTTTATATTTTTATCGTTAAGTTCACATTATTTTACATCTAAAACACGTATTTACAATACATTTGGGTGAATACAAAAAATAGAAAAAAAATTTGGGAAAAAATTTGGTAAAAAATGGTGATAATTCCGCTAAATATCGTTTAAAGTCATTTGTATTGAACTAATCATACTTTTTATATTTTTATCGTTAATTTCACATTATTTTACATCTAAAACACTTCTTTACAATACATTTGGGTGAATATAAAAGGTCGTAAAAAAATTTTGAAATACAGGTGATGAATCCGCTAAATATCGTCTTAAGTCATTTCTATTAAACTAATCATACTTTTTATACTTTTAACGTTAAGTTCACATTATTTTACATCTAAAACACGTGTTTACAATACATTTGGGTGAATACAAAAAATAGAAAAAAAATTTGGTAAAAAATGGTGATAATTCCACTAAATATCGTTTAAAGTCATTTGTATTGAACTAATCATACTTTTTATATTTTTATTGTTAAGTTCACATTATTTTACATCTAAAACACGTATTTACAATACATTTGGGTGAATACAAAAAATAGAAAAAAAATTTTGGAAAAAATTTGGTAAAAAATGGTGATAATTCCGATAAATATCGTTTAAAGTCATTTGTATTGAACTAATCATACTTTTTATATTTTTATCGTTAAGTTCACATTATTTTACATCTAAAACACGTCTTTACAATACATTTGGGTGAATATAAAAGGTCGTAAAAAAATTTTGAAATACAGGTGATGAATCCGCTAAATATCGTCTTAAGTCATTTCTATTAAACTAATCATACTTTTTATATTTTTAAAGTTAAGTTCACATTATTTTACATCTAAAACACGTGTTTACAATACATTTGGGTGAATACAAAAAATAGAAAAAAAATTTGGTAAAAAATGGTGATAATTCCGCTAAATATCGTTTAAAGTCATTTGTATTGAACTAATCATACTTTTTATATTTTTATCGTTAAGTTCACATTATTTTACATCTAAAACACGTATTTACAATACATTTGGGTGAATACAAAAAATAGAAAAAAAATTTGAGAAAAAATTTGGTAAAAAATGGTGATAATTCCGCTAAATATCGTTTAAAGTCATTTGTATTGAACTAATCATACTTTTTATATTTTTATCGTTAAGTTCACATTATTTTACATCTAAAACACGTCTTTACAATACATTTGGGTGAATATAAAAGGTCGTAAAAAAACTTTGAAATACAGGTGATGAATCCGCTAAATATCGTCTTAAGTCATTTCTATTAAACTAATCATACTTTTTATATTTTTAACGTTAAGTTCACATTATTTTACATCTAAAAAACGTGTTTACAATACATTTGGGTGAATACAAAAAATAGAAAAAAAATTTGGTAAAAAATGGTGATAATTCCGCTAAATATCGTTTAAAGTCATTTGTATTGAACTAATCATACTTTTTATATTTTTATCGTTAAGTTCACATTATTTTACATCTAAAACACGTATTTACAATACATTTGGGTGAATACAAAAAATAGAAAAAAAATTTGGGAAAAAATTTGGTAAAAAATGGTGATAATTCCGCTAAATATCGTTTAAAGTCATTTGTATTGAACTAATCATACTTTTTATATTTTTATCGTTAAGTTCACATAATTTTACATCTAAAACACGTCTTTACAATACATTTGGGTGAATATAAAAGGTCGTAAAAAAATTTTGAAATACAGGTGATGAATCCGCTAAATATCGTCTTAAGTCATTTCTATTAAACTAATCATACTTTTTATATTTTTAACGTTAAGTTCACATTATTTTACATCTAAAACACGTCTTTACAATACATTTGGGTGAATATAAAAGGTCGTAAAAAAATTTTGAAATACAGGTGATGAATCCGCTAAATAACGTCTTAAGTCATTTCTATTAAACTAATCATACATTTTATATTTTTAACGTTAAGTTCACATTATTTTACATCTAAAACACGTGTTTACAATACATTTGGGTGAATACAAAAAATAGAAAAAAAATTTGGTAAAAAATGGTGATAATTCCGCTAAATATCGTTTAAAGTCATTTGTATTGAACTAATCATACTTCTTATAATTTTATCGTTAAGTTCACATTATTTTACATCTAAAACACGTATTTACAATACGTTTGGGTGAATACAAAAAATAGAAAAAAAATTTGGGAAAAAATTTGGGAAAAAATTTGGTAAAAAATGGTGATAATTCCGCTAAATATCGTTTAAAGTCATTTGTATTGAACTAATCATACTTTTTATATTTTTATCGTTAAGTTCACATTATTTTACATCTAAAACACGTCTTTACAATACATTTGGGTGAATATAAAAGGTCGTAAAAAAATTTTGAAATACAGTTGATGAATCCGCTAAATATCGTCTTAAGTCATTTCTATTAAACTAATCATACTTTTTATATTTTTAACGTTAAGTTCACATTATTTTACATCTAAAACACGTGTTTACAATACATTTGGGTGAATACAAAAAATAGAAAAAATATTTGGTAAAAAATGGTGATAATTCCGCTAAATATCGTTTAAAGTCATTTGTATTGAACTAATCATACTTTTTATATTTTTATCGTTAAGTTCACATTATTTTACATCTAAAACACGTATTTACAATACATTTGGGTGAATACAAAAAATAGAAAAAAAATTTGGGAAAAAATTTGGTAAAAAATGGTGATAATTCCGCTAAATATCGTTTAAAGTCATTTGTATTGAACTAATCATACTTTTTATATTTTTATCGTTAATTTCACATTATTTTACATCTAAAACACTTCTTTACAATACATTTGGGTGAATATAAAAGGTCGTAAAAAAATTTTGAAATACAGGTGATGAATCCGCTAAATATCGTCTTAAGTCATTTCTATTAAACTAATCATACTTTTTATATTTTTAACGTTAAGTTCACATTATTTTACATCTAAAACACTTGTTTACAATACATTTGGGTGAATACAAAAAATAGAAAAAAAATTTGGTAAAAAATGGTGATAATTCCACTAAATATCGTTTAAAGTCATTTGTATTGAACTAATCATACTTTTTATATTTTTAACGTTAAGTTCACATTATTTTACATCTAAAACACGTGTTTACAATACATTTGGGTGAATACAAAAAATAGAAAAAAAATTTGGTAAAAAATGGTGATAATTCCGCTAAATATCGTTTAAAGTCATTTGTATTGAACTAATCATACTTTTTATATTTTTATCGTTAAGTTCACATTATTTTACATCTAAAACACGTATTTACAATACATTTGGGTGAATACAAAAAATAGAAAAAAAATTTGGGAAAAAATTTGGTAAAAAATGGTGATAATTCCGCTAAATATCGTTTAAAGTCATTTGTATTGAACTAATCATACTTTTTATATTTTTAACGTTAAGTTCACATTATTTTACATCTAAAACACGTCTTTACAATACATTTGGGTGAATATAAAAGGTCGTAAAAAAATTTTGAAATACAGGTGATGAATCCGCTAAATAACGTCTTAAGTCATTTCTATTAAACTAATCATACATTTTATATTTTTAACGTTAAGTTCACATTATTTTACATCTAAAACACGTGTTTACAATACATTTGGGTGAATACAAAAAATAGAAAAAAAATTTGGTAAAAAATGGTGATAATTCCGCTAAATATCGTTTAAAGTCATTTGTATTGAACTAATCATACTTCTTATAATTTTATCGTTAAGTTCACATTATTTTACATCTAAAACACGTATTTACAATACGTTTGGGTGAATACAAAAAATAGAAAAAAAATTTGGGAAAAAATTTGGGAAAAAATTTGGTAAAAAATGGTGATAATTCCGCTAAATATCGTTTAAAGTCATTTGTATTGAACTAATCATACTTTTTATATTTTTATCGTTAAGTTCACATTATTTTACATCTAAAACACGTCTTTACAATACATTTGGGTGAATATAAAAGGTCGTAAAAAAATTTTGAAATACAGTTGATGAATCCGCTAAATATCGTCTTAAGTCATTTCTATTAAACTAATCATACTTTTTATATTTTTAACGTTAAGTTCACATTATTTTACATCTAAAACACGTGTTTACAATACATTTGGGTGAATACAAAAAATAGAAAAAATATTTGGTAAAAAATGGTGATAATTCCGCTAAATATCGTTTAAAGTCATTTGTATTGAACTAATCATACTTTTTATATTTTTATCGTTAAGTTCACATTATTTTACATCTAAAACACGTATTTACAATACATTTGGGTGAATACAAAAAATAGAAAAAAAATTTGGGAAAAAATTTGGTAAAAAATGGTGATAATTCCGCTAAATATCGTTTAAAGTCATTTGTATTGAACTAATCATACTTTTTATATTTTTATCGTTAATTTCACATTATTTTACATCTAAAACACTTCTTTACAATACATTTGGGTGAATATAAAAGGTCGTAAAAAAATTTTGAAATACAGGTGATGAATCCGCTAAATATCGTCTTAAGTCATTTCTATTAAACTAATCATACTTTTTATATTTTTAACGTTAAGTTCACATTATTTTACATCTAAAACACGTGTTTACAATACATTTGGGTGAATACAAAAAATAGAAAAAAAATTTGGTAAAAAATGGTGATAATTCCACTAAATATCGTTTAAAGTCATTTGTATTGAACTAATCATACTTTTTATATTTTTATTGTTAAGTTCACATTATTTAACATCTAAAACACGTATTTACAATACATTTGGGTGAATACAAAAAATAGAAAAAAAATTTTGGAAAAAATTTGGTAAAAAATGGTGATAATTCCGATAAATATCGTTTAAAGTCATTTGTATTGAACTAATCATACTTTTTATATTTTTATCGTTAAGTTCACATTATTTTACATCTAAAACACGTCTTTACAATACATTTGGGTGAATATAAAAGGTCGTAAAAAAACTTTGAAATACAGGTGATGAATCCGCTAAATATCGTCTTAAGTCATTTCTATTAAACTAATCATACTTTTTATATTTTTAACGTTAAGTTCACATTATTTTACATCTAAAACACGTGTTTACAATACATTTGGGTGAATACAAAAAATAGAAAAAAAATTTGGTAAAAAATGGTGATAATTCCGCTAAATATCGTTTAAAGTCATTTGTATTGAACTAATCATACTTTTTATATTTTTATCGTTAAGTTCACATTATTTTACATCTAAAACACGTATTTACAATACATTTGGGTGAATACAAAAAATAGAAAAAAAATTTGGGAAAAAATTTGGTAAAAAATGGTGATAATTCCGCTAAATATCGTTTAAAGTCATTTGTATTGAACTAATCATACTTTTTATATTTTTATCGTTAAGTTCACATAATTTTACATCTAAAACACGTCTTTACAATACATTTGGGTGAATATAAAAGGTCGTAAAAAAATTTTGAAATACAGGTGATGAATCCGCTAAATATCGTCTTAAGTCATTTCTATTAAACTAATCATACTTTTTATATTTTTAACGTTAAGTTCACATTATTTTACATCTAAAACACGTCTTTACAATACATTTGGGTGAATATAAAAGGTCGTAAAAAAATTTTGAAATACAGGTGATGAATCCGCTAAATAACGTCTTAAGTCATTTCTATTAAACTAATCATACATTTTATATTTTTAACGTTAAGTTCACATTATTTTACATCTAAAACACGTGTTTACAATACATTTGGGTGAATACAAAAAATAGAAAAAAAATTTGGTAAAAAATGGTGATAATTCCGCTAAATATCGTTTAAAGTCATTTGTATTGAACTAATCATACTTCTTATAATTTTATCGTTAAGTTCACATTATTTTACATCTAAAACACGTATTTACAATACGTTTGGGTGAATACAAAAAATAGAAAAAAAATTTGGGAAAAAATTTGGGAAAAAATTTGGTAAAAAATGGTGATAATTCCGCTAAATATCGTTTAAAGTCATTTGTATTGAACTAATCATACTTTTTATATTTTTATCGTTAAGTTCACATTATTTTACATCTAAAACACGTCTTTACAATACATTTGGGTGAATATAAAAGGTCGTAAAAAAATTTTGAAATACAGTTGATGAATCCGCTAAATATCGTCTTAAGTCATTTCTATTAAACTAATCATACTTTTTATATTTTTAACGTTAAGTTCACATTATTTTACATCTAAAACACGTGTTTACAATACATTTGGGTGAATACAAAAAATAGAAAAAATATTTGGTAAAAAATGGTGATAATTCCGCTAAATATCGTTTAAAGTCATTTGTATTGAACTAATCATACTTTTTATATTTTTATCGTTAAGTTCACATTATTTTACATCTAAAACACGTATTAACAATACATTTGGGTGAATACAAAAAATAGAAAAAAAATTTGGGAAAAAATTTGGTAAAAAATGGTGATAATTCCGCTAAATATCGTTTAAAGTCATTTGTATTGAACTAATCATACTTTTTATATTTTTATCGTTAATTTCACATTATTTTACATCTAAAACATTTCTTTACAATACATTTGGGTGAATATAAAAGGTCGTAAAAAAATTTTGAAATACAGGTGATGAATCCGCTAAATATCGTCTTAAGTCATTTCTATTAAACTAATCATACTTTTTATATTTTTAACGTTAAGTTCACATTATTTTACATCTAAAACACGTGTTTACAATACATTTGGGTGAATACAAAAAATAGAAAAAAAATTTGGTAAAAAATGGTGATAATTCCACTAAATATCGTTTAAAGTCATTTGTATTGAACTAATCATACTTTTTATATTTTTATTGCTAAGTTCACATTATTTAACATCTAAAACACGTATTTACAATACATTTGGGTGAATACAAAAAATAGAAAAAAAATTTTGGAAAAAATTTGGTAAAAAATGGTGATAATTCCGATAAATATCGTTTAAAGTCATTTGTATTGAACTAATCATACTTTTTATATTTTTATCGTTAAGTTCACATTATTTTACATCTAAAACACGTCTTTACAATACATTTGGGTGAATATAAAAGGTCGTAAAAAAATTTTGAAATACAGGTGATGAATCCGCTAAATATCGTCTTAAGTCATTTCTATTGAACTAATCATACTTTTTATATTTTTATCGTTAAGTTCACATTATTTTACATCTAAAACACGTATTTACAATACATTTGGGTGAATACAAAAAATAGAAAAAAAATTTGGGAAAAAATTTGGTAAAAAATGGTGATAATTCCGCTAAATATCGTTTAAAGTCATTTCTATTAAACTAATCATACTTTTTATATTTTTAAAGTTAAGTTCACATTATTTTACATCTAAAACACGTCTTTACAATACATTTGGGTGAATATAAAAGGTCGTAAAAAAATTTTGAAATACAGGTGATGAATCCGCTAAATATCGTCTTAAGTCATTTCTATTAAACTAATCATACTTTTTATATTTTTAACGTTAAGTTCACATTATTTTACATCTAAAACACGTGTTTACAATACATTTGGGTGAATACAAAAAATAGAAAAAAAATTTGGTAAAAAATGGTGATAATTCCGCTAAATATCGTTTAAAGTCATTTGTATTGAACTAATCATACTTTTTATATTTTTATCGTTAAGTTCACATTATTTTACATCTAAAACACGTATTTACAATACGTTTGGGTGAATACAAAAAATAGAAAAAAAATTTGGTAAAAAATGGTGATAATTCCGCTAAATATCGTTTAAAGTCATTTGTATTGAACTAATCATACTTTTTATATTTTTATCGTTAAGTTCACATTATTTTACATCTAAAACACGTATTTACAATACATTTGGGTGAATACAAAAAATAGAAAAAAAATTTGGGAAAAAATTTGGTAAAAAATGGTGATAATTCCGCTAAATATCGTTTAAAGTCATTTCTATTAAACTAATCATACTTTTTATATTTTTAAAGTTAAGTTCACATTATTTTACATCTAAAACACGTCTTTACAATACATTTGGGTGAATATAAAAGGTCGTAAAAAAATTTTGAAATACAGGTGATGAATCCGCTAAATATCGTCTTAAGTCATTTCTATTAAACTAATCATACTTTTTATATTTTTAACGTTAAGTTCACATTATTTTACATCTAAAACACGTGTTTACAATACATTTGGGTGAATACAAAAAATAGAAAAAAAATTTGGTAAAAAATGGTGATAATTCCGCTAAATATCGTTTAAAGTCATTTGTATTGAACTAATCATACTTTTTATATTTTTATCGTTAAGTTCACATTATTTTACATCTAAAACACGTATTTACAATACGTTTGGGTGAATACAAAAAATAGAAAAAAAATTTGTTAAAAAATGGTGATAATTCCGCTAAATATCGTTTAAAGTCATTTGTATTGAACTAATCATACTTTTTATATTTTTATCGTTAAGTTCACATTATTTTACATCTAAAACACGTCTTTACAATACATTTGGGTGAATATAAAAGGTCGTAAAAAAATTTTGAAATACAGTTGATGAATCCGCTAAATATCGTCTTAAGTCATTTCTATTAAACTAATCATACTTTTTATATTTTTAACGTTAAGTTCACATTATTTTACATCTAAAACACGTGTTTACAATACATTTGGGTGAATACAAAAAATAGAAAAAATATTTGGTAAAAAATGGTGATAATTCCGCTAAATATCGTTTAAAGTCATTTGTATTGAACTAATCATACTTTTTATATTTTTATCGGTAAGTTCACATTATTTTACATCTAAAACACGTATTTACAATACATTTGGGTGAATACAAAAAATAGAAAAAAAATTTGGGAAAAAATTTGGTAAAAAATGGTGATAATTCCGCTAAATATCGTTTCAAGTCATTTTTATTGAACTAATCATACTTTTTATATTTTTATCGTTAAGTTCACATTATTTTACATCTAAAACACTTCTTTACAATACATTTGGGTGAATATAAAAGGTCGTAAAAAAATTTTGAAATACAGGTGATGAATCCGCTAAATATCGTCTTAAGTCATTTCTATTAAACTAATCATACTTTTTATATTTTTAACGTTATGTTCACATTATTTTACATCTAAAACACGTGTTTACAATACATTTGGGTGAATACAAAAAATAGAAAAAAAATTTGGTAAAAAATGGTGATAATTCCACTAAATATCGTTTAAAGTCATTTGTGTTGAACTAATCATACTTTTTATATTTTTATCGTTAAGTTCACATTATTTTACATCTAAAACACGTATTTACAATACATTTGGGTGAATACAAAAAATAGAAAAAAAATTTTGGAAAAAATTTGGTAAAAAATGGTGATAATTCCGATAAATATCGTTTAAAGTCATTTGTATTGAACTAATCATACTTTTTATATTTTTATCGTTAAGTTCACTTTATTTTACATCTAAAACACGTCTTTACAATACATTTGGGTGAATATAAAAGGTCGTAAAAAAATTTTGAAATACAGGTGATGAATCCGCTAAATATCGTCTTAAGTCATTTCTATTAAACTAATCATACTTTTTATATTTTTAAAGTTAAGTTCACATTATTTTACATCTAAAACACGTGTTTACAATACATTTGGGTGAATACAAAAAATAGAAAAAAAATTTGGGAAAAAATTGGGTAAAAAATGGTGATAATTCCGCTAAATATCGTATAAAGTCATTTGTATTGAACTAGTCATACTTTTTATATTTTTATCGTTAAGTTCACATTATTTTACATCTAAAACACGTATTTACAATACATTTGGGTGAATACAAAAAATAGAAAAAAAATTTGGGAAAAAATTTGGTAAAAAATGGTGATAATTCCGCTAAATATCGTTTAAAGTCATTTCTATTAAACTAATCATACTTTTTATATTTTTAACGTTAAGTTCACATTATTTTACATCTAAAACACGTCTTTACAATACATTTGGGTGAATATAAAAGGTCGTAAAAAAATTTTGAAATACAGGTGATGAATCCGCTAAATAACGTCTTAAGTCATTTCTATTAAACTAATCATACATATTATATTTTTAACGTTAAGTTCACATTATTTTACATCTAAAACACGTGTTTACAATACATTTGGGTGAATACAAAAAATAGAAAAAAAATTTGGTAAAAAATGGTGATAATTCCGCTAAATATCGTTTAAAGTCATTTGTATTGAACTAATCATACTTCTTATAATTTTATCGTTAAGTTCACATTATTTTACATCTAAAACACGTATTTACAATACGTTTGGGTGAATACAAAAAATAGAAAAAAAATTTGGGAAAAAATTTGGTAAAAAATGGTGATAATTCCGCTAAATATCGTTTAAAGTCATTTGTATTGAACTAATCATACTTTTTATATTTTTATCGTTAAGTTCACATTATTTTACATCTAAAACACTTCTTTACAATACATTTGGGTGAATATAAAAGGTCGTAAAAAAATTTTGAAATACAGGTGATGAATCCGCTAAATATCGTCTTAAGTCATTTCTATTAAACTAATCATACTTTTTATATTTTTAACGTTATGTTCACATTATTTTACATCTAAAACACGTGTTTACAATACATTTGGGTGAATACAAAAAATAGAAAAAAAATTTGGTAAAAAATGGTGATAATTCCACTAAATATCGTTTAAAGTCATTTGTGTTGAACTAATCATACTTTTTATATTTTTATCGTTAAGTTCACATTATTTTACATCTAAAACACGTATTTACAATACATTTGGGTGAATACAAAAAATAGAAAAAAAATTTTGGAAAAAATTTGGTAAAAAATGGTGATAATTCCGATAAATATCGTTTAAAGTCATTTGTATTGAACTAATCATACTTTTTATATTTTTATCGTTAAGTTCACTTTATTTTACATCTAAAACACGTCTTTACAATACATTTGGGTGAATATAAAAGGTCGTAAAAAAATTTTGAAATACAGGTGATGAATCCGCTAAATATCGTCTTAAGTCATTTCTATTAAACTAATCATACTTTTTATATTTTTAAAGTTAAGTTCACATTATTTTACATCTAAAACACGTGTTTACAATACATTTGGGTGAATACAAAAAATAGAAAAAAAATTTGGGAAAAAATTGGGTAAAAAATGGTGATAATTCCGCTAAATATCGTATAAAGTCATTTGTATTGAACTAGTCATACTTTTTATATTTTTATCGTTAAGTTCACATTATTTTACATCTAAAACACGTATTTACAATACATTTGGGTGAATACAAAAAATAGAAAAAAAATTTGGGAAAAAATTTGGTAAAAAATGGTGATAATTCCGCTAAATATCGTTTAAAGTCATTTCTATTAAACTAATCATACTTTTTATATTTTTAACGTTAAGTTCACATTATTTTACATCTAAAACACGTCTTTACAATACATTTGGGTGAATATAAAAGGTCGTAAAAAAATTTTGAAATACAGGTGATGAATCCGCTAAATAACGTCTTAAGTCATTTCTATTAAACTAATCATACATTTTATATTTTTAACGTTAAGTTCACATTATTTTACATCTAAAACACGTGTTTACAATACATTTGGGTGAATACAAAAAATAGAAAAAAAATTTGGTAAAAAATGGTGATAATTCCGCTAAATATCGTTTAAAGTCATTTGTATTGAACTAATCATACTTCTTATAATTTTATCGTTAAGTTCACATTATTTTACATCTAAAACACGTATTTACAATACGTTTGGGTGAATACAAAAAATAGAAAAAAAATTTGGGAAAAAATTTGGTAAAAAATGGTGATAATTCCGCTAAATATCGTTTAAAGTCATTTGTATTGAACTAATCATACTTTTTATATTTTTATCGTTAAGTTCACATTATGTTACATCTAAAACACGTCTTTACAATACATTTGGGTGAATATAAAAGGTCGTAAAAAAATTTTGAAATACAGTTGATGAATCCGCTAAATATCGTCTTAAGTCATTTCTATTAAACTAATCATACTTTTTATATTTTTAACGTTAAGTTCACATTATTTTACATCTAAAACACGTGTTTACAATACATTTGGGTGAATACAAAAAATAGAAAAAATATTTGGTAAAAAATGGTGATAATTCCGCTAAATATCGTTTAAAGTCATTTGTATTGAACTAATCATACTTTTTATATTTTTATCGTTAAGTTCACATTATTTTACATCTAAAACACGTATTTACAATACATTTGGGTGAATACAAAAAATAGAAAAAAAATTTGGGAAAAAATTTGGTAAAAAATGGTGATAATTCCGCTAAATATCGTTTAAAGTCATTTGTATTGAACTAATCATACTTTTTATATTTTTATTGTTAATTTCACATTATTTTACATCTAAAACACTTCTTTACAATACATTTGGGTGAATATAAAAGGTCGTAAAAAAATTTTGAAATACAGGTGATGAATCCGCTAAATATCGTCTTAAGTCATTTCTATTAAACTAATCATACTTTTTATATTTTTAACGTTAAGTTCACATTATTTTACATCTAAAACACGTGTTTACAATACATTTGGGTGAATACAAAAAATAGAAAAAAAATTTGGTAAAAAATGGTGATAATTCCACTAAATATCGTTTAAAGTCATTTGTATTGAACTAATCATACTTTTTATATTTTTATCGTTAAGTTCACATTATTTTACATCTAAAACACGTATTTACAATACATTTGGGTGAATACAAAAAATAGAAAAAAAATTTTGGAAAAAATTTGGTAAAAAATGGTGATAATTCCGATAAATATCGTTTAAAGTCATTTGTATTGAACTAATCATACTTTTTATATTTTTATCGTTAAGTTCACATTATTTTACATCTAAAACACGTCTTTACAATACATTTGGGTGAATATAAAAGGTCGTAAAAAAATTTTGAAATACAGGTGATGAATCCGCTAAATATCGTCTTAAGTCATTTCTATTAAACTAATCATACTTTTTATATTTTTAAAGTTAAGTTCACATTATTTTACATCTAAAACACGTGTTTACAATACATTTGGGTGAATACAAAAAATAGAAAAAAAATTTGGTAAAAAATGGTGATAATTCCGCTAAATATCGTTTAAAGTCATTTGTATTGAACTAATCATAATTTTTTTATTTTTATCGTTAAGTTCACATTATTTTACATCTAAAACACGTATTTACAATACATTTGGGTGAATACAAAAAATAGAAAAAAAATTTGGGAAAAAATTTGGTAAAAAATGGTGATAATTCCGCTAAATATCGTTTAAAGTCATTTGTATTGAACTAATCATACTTTTTATATTTTTATCGTTAAGTTCACATTATTTTACATCTAAAACACGTCTTTACAATACATTTGGGTGAATATAAAAGGTCGTAAAAAAATTTTGAAATACAGGTGATGAATCCGCTAAATATCGTCTTAAGTCATTTCTATTAAACTAATCATACTTTTTATATTTTTAACGTTAAGTTCACATTATTTTACATCTAAAACACGTGTTTACAATACATTTGGGTGAATACAAAAAATAGAAAAAATATTTGGTAAAAAATGGTGATAATTCCGCTAAATATCGTTTAAAGTCATTTGTATTGAACTAATCATACTTTTTATATTTTTATCGTTAAGTTAACATTATTTTACATCTAAAACACGTATTTACAATACATTTGGGTGAATACAAAAAATAGAAAAAAAATTTGGGAAAAAATTGGGTAAAAAATGGTGATAATTCCGCTAAATATCGTTTAAAGTCATTTGTATTGAACTAATCATACTTTTTATATTTTTATCGTTAAGTTCACATTATTTTACATCTAAAACACGTATTTACAATACATTTGGGTGAATACAAAAAATAGAAAAAAAATTTGGGAAAAAATTGGGTAAAAAATGGTGATAATTCCGCTAAATATCGTTTAAAGTCATTTGTATTGAACTAATCATACTTTTTATATTTTTATCGTTAAGTTCACATAATTTTACATCTAAAACACGTCTTTACAATACATTTGGGTGAATATAAAAGGTCGTAAAAAAATTTTGAAATACAGGTGATGAATCCGCTAAATATCGTCTTAAGTCATTTCTATTAAACTAATCATACTTTTTATATTTTTAACGTTAAGTTCACATTATTTTACATCTAAAACACGTGTTTACAATACATTTGGGTGAATACAAAAAATAGAAAAAATATTTGGTAAAAAATGGTGATAATTCCGCTAAATATCGTTTAAAGTCATTTGTATTGAACTAATCATTCTTTTTATATTTTTATCGTTAAGTTAACATTATTTTACATCTAAAACACGTATTTACAATACATTTGGGTGAATACAAAAAATAGAAAAAAAATTTGGGAAAAAATTGGGTAAAAAATGGTGATAATTCCGCTAAATATCGTTGAAAGTCATTTGTATTGAACTAATCATACTTTTTATATTTTTATCGTTAAGTTCACATTATTTTACATCTAAAACACGTATTTACAATACATTTGGGTGAATACAAAAAATAGAAAAAAAATTTGGGAAAAAATTTGGTAAAAAATGGTGATAATTCCGCTAAATATCGTTTAAAGTCATTTGTATTGAACTAATCATACTTTTTATATTTTTATCGTTAAGTTCACATAATTTTACATCTAAAACACGTCTTTACAATACATTTGGGTGAATATAAAAGGTCGTAAAAAAATTTTGAAATACAGGTGATGAATCCGCTAAATATCGTCTTAAGTCATTTCTATTAAACTAATCATACTTTTTATATTTTTAACGTTAAGTTCACATTATTTTACATCTAAAACACGTGTTTACAATACATTTGGGTGAATACAAAAAATAGAAAAAATATTTGGTAAAAAATGGTGATAATTCCGCTAAATATCGTTTAAAGTCATTTGTATTGAACTAATCATACTTTTTATATTTTTATCGTTAAGTTAACATTATTTTACATCTAAAACACGTCTTTACAATACATTTGGGTGAATACAAAAAATAGAAAAAATATTTGGTAAAAAATGGTGATAATTCCGCTAAATATCGTTTAAAGTCATTTGTATTGAACTAATCATACTTTTTATATTTTTATCGTTAAGTTAACATTATTTTACATCTAAAACACGTATTTACAATACATTTGGGTGAATACAAAAAATAGAAAAAAAATTTGGGAATAAATTGGGTAAAAAATGGTGATAATTCCGCTAAATATCGTTTAAAGTCATTTGTATTGAACTAATCATACTTTTTATATTTTTATCGTTAAGTTCACATTATTTTACATCTAAAACACGTATTTACAATACATTTGGGTGAATACAAAAAATAGAAAAAAAATTTGGGAAAAAATTGGGTAAAAAATCGTGATAATTCCGCTAAATATCGTTTAAAGTCATTTGTATTGAACTAATCATACTTTTTATATTTTTATCGTTAAGTTCACATAATTTTACATCTAAAACACGTCTTTACAATACATTTGGGTGAATATAAAAGGTCGTAAAAAAATTTTGAAATACAGGTGATGAATCCGCTAAATATCGTCTTAAGTCATTTCTATTAAACTAATCATACTTTTTATATTTTTAACGTTAAGTTCACATTATTTTACATCTAAAACACGTGTTTACAATACATTTGGGTGAATACAAAAAATAGAAAAAAAATTTGGGAAAAAATTTGGTAAAAAATGGTGATAATTCCGCTAAATATCGTTTAAAGTCATTTGTATTGAACTAATCATACTTTTTATATTTTTATCGTTAAGTTCACATAATTTTACATCTAAAACACGTCTTTACAATACATTTGGGTGAATATAAAAGGTCGTAAAAAAATTTTGAAATACAGGTGATGAATCCGTTAAATATCGTCTTAAGTCATTTCTATTAAACTAATCATACTTTTTATATTTTTAACGTTAAGTTCACATTATTTTACATCTAAAACACGTGTTTACAATACATTTGGGTGAATACAAAAAATAGAAAAAATATTTGGTAAAAAATGGTGATAATTCCGCTAAATATCGTTTAAAGTCATTTGTATTGAACTAATCATACTTTTTATATTTTTATCGTTAAGTTAACATTATTTTACATCTAAAACACGTATTTACAATACATTTGGGTGAATACAAAAAATAGAAAAAAAATTTGGGAAAAAATTGGGTAAAAAATGGTGATAATTCCGCTAAATATCGTTTAAAGTCATTTGTATTGAACTAATCATACTTTTTATATTTTTATCGTTAAGTTCACATTATTTTACATCTAAAACACGTATTTACAATACATTTGGGTGAATACAAAAAATAGAAAAAAAATTTGGGAAAAAATTTGGTAAAAAATGGTGATAATTCCGCTAAATATCGTTTAAAGTCATTTGTATTGAACTAATCATACTTTTTATATTTTTATCGTTAAGTTCACATTATTTTACATCTAAAACACGTCTTTACAATACATTTGGGTGAATATAAAAGGTCGTAAAAAAATTTGAAATACAGGTGATGAATCCGCTAAATATCGTCTTAAGTCATTTCTATTTAACTAATCATACTTTTTATATTTTTAACGTTAAGTTCACATTATTTTACATCTAAAACACGTGTTTACAATACATTTGGGTGAATACAAAAAATAGAAAAAAAATTTGGTAAAAAATGGTGATAATTCCGCTAAATATCGATTAAAGTCATTTGTATTGAACTAATCATACTTTTTATATTTTTATCGTTAAGTTCACATTATTTTACATCTAAAACACGTATTTACAATACATTTGGGTGAATACAAAAAATAGAAAAAAAATTTTGGAAAAAATTTGGTAAAAAATGGTGATAATTCCGCTAAATATCGTTTAAAGTCATTTGTATTGAACCAATCATACTTTTTATATTTTTATCGTTAAGTTCACATTATTTTACATCTAAAACACGTCTTTACAATACATTTGGGAGAATATAAAAGGTCGTAAAAAAATTTTGAAATACAGGTGATGAATCCGCTAAATATCGTCTTAAGTCATTTCTATTAAACTAATCATACTTTTTATATTTTTAACGTTAAGTTCACATTATTTTACATCTAAAACACGTGTTTACAATACATTTGGGTGAATACAAAAAATAGAAAAAAAATTTGGGAAAAAATTGGGTAAAAAATGGTGATAATTCCGCTAAATATCGTTTAAAGTCATTTGTATTGAACTAATCATACTTTTTATATTTTTATCGTTAAGTTCACATTATTTTACATCTAAAACACGTATTTACAATACATTTGGGTGAATACAAAAAATAGAAAAAAAATTTGGGAAAAAATTTGGTAAAAAATGGTGATAATTCCGCTAAATATCGTTTAAAGTCATTTGTATTGAACTAATCATACTTTTTATATTTTTATTGTTAATTTCACATTATTTTACATCTAAAACACTTCTTTACAATACATTTGGGTGAATATAAAAGGTCGTAAAAAAATTTTGAAATACAGGTGATGAATCCGCTAAATATCGTCTTAAGTCATTTCTATTAAACTAATCATACTTTTTATATTTTTAACGTTAAGTTCACATTATTTTACATCTAAAACACGTGTTTACAATACATTTGGGTGAATACAAAAAATAGAAAAAAAATTTGGTAAAAAATGGTGATAATTCCACTAAATATCGTTTAAAGTCATTTGTATTGAACTAATCATACTTTTTATATTTTTATCGTTAAGTTCACATTATTTTACATCTAAAACACGTATTTACAATACATTTGGGTGAATACAAAAAATAGAAAAAAAATTTTGGAAAAAATTTGGTAAAAAATGGTGATAATTCCGATAAATATCGTTTAAAGTCATTTGTATTGAACTAATCATACTTTTTATATTTTTATCGTTAAGTTCACATTATTTTACATCTAAAACACGTCTTTACAATACATTTGGGTGAATATAAAAGGTCGTAAAAAAATTTTGAAATACAGGTGATGAATCCGCTAAATATCGTCTTAAGTCATTACTATTAAACTAATCATACTTTTTATATTTTTAAAGTTAAGTTCACATTATTTTACATCTAAAACACGTGTTTACAATACATTTGGGTGAATACAAAAAATAGAAAAAAAATTTGGTAAAAAATGGTGATAATTCCGCTAAATATCGTTTAAAGTCATTTGTATTGAACTAATCATAATTTTTATATTTTTATCGTTAAGTTCACATTATTTTACATCTAAAACACGTATTTACAATACATTTGGGTGAATACAAAAAATAGAAAAAAAATTTGGGAAAAAATTTGGTAAAAAATGGTGATAATTCCGCTAAATATCGTTTAAAGTCATTTGTATTGAACTAATCATACTTTTTATATTTTTATCGTTAAGTTCACATTATTTTACATCTAAAACACGTCTTTACAATACATTTGGGTGAATATAAAAGGTCGTAAAAAAATTTTGAAATACAGGTGATGAATCCGCTAAATATCGTCTTAAGTCATTTCTATTAAACTAATCATACTTTTTATATTTTTAACGTTAAGTTCACATTATTTTACATCTAAAACACGTGTTTACAATACATTTGGGTGAATACAAAAAATAGAAAAAATATTTGGTAAAAAATGGTGATAATTCCGCTAAATATCGTTTAAAGTCATTTGTATTGAACTAATCATACTTTTTATATTTTTATCGTTAAGTTAACATTATTTTACATCTAAAACACGTATTTACAATACATTTGGGTGAATACAAAAAATAGAAAAAAAATTTGGGAAAAAATTGGGTAAAAAATGGTGATAATTCCGCTAAATATCGTTTAAAGTCATTTGTATTGAACTAATCATACTTTTTATATTTTTATCGTTAAGTTCACATTATTTTACATCTAAAACACGTATTTACAATACATTTGGGTGAATACAAAAAATAGAAAAAAAATTTGGGAAAAAATTGGGTAAAAAATGGTGATAATTCCGCTAAATATCGTTTAAAGTCATTTGTATTGAACTAATCATACTTTTTATATTTTTATCGTTAAGTTCACATAATTTTACATCTAAAACACGTCTTTACAATACATTTGGGTGAATATAAAAGGTCGTAAAAAAATTTTGAAATACAGGTGATGAATCCGCTAAATATCGTCTTAAGTCATTTCTATTAAACTAATCATACTTTTTATATTTTTAACGTTAAGTTCACATTATTTTACATCTAAAACACGTGTTTACAATACATTTGGGTGAATACAAAAAATAGAAAAAATATTTGGTAAAAAATGGTGATAATTCCGCTAAATATCGTTTAAAGTCATTTGTATTGAACTAATCATTCTTTTTATATTTTTATCGTTAAGTTAACATTATTTTACATCTAAAACACGTATTTACAATACATTTGGGTGAATACAAAAAATAGAAAAAAAATTTGGGAAAAAATTGGGTAAAAAATGGTGATAATTCCGCTAAATATCGTTGAAAGTCATTTGTATTGAACTAATCATACTTTTTATATTTTTATCGTTAAGTTCACATTATTTTACATCTAAAACACGTATTTACAATACATTTGGGTGAATACAAAAAATAGAAAAAAAATTTGGGAAAAAATTTGGTAAAAAATGGTGATAATTCCGCTAAATATCGTTTAAAGTCATTTGTATTGAACTAATCATACTTTTTATATTTTTATCGTTAAGTTCACATAATTTTACATCTAAAACACGTCTTTACAATACATTTGGGTGAATATAAAAGGTCGTAAAAAAATTTTGAAATACAGGTGATGAATCCGCTAAATATCGTCTTAAGTCATTTCTATTAAACTAATCATACTTTTTATATTTTTAACGTTAAGTTCACATTATTTTACATCTAAAACACGTGTTTACAATACATTTGGGTGAATACAAAAAATAGAAAAAATATTTGGTAAAAAATGGTGATAATTCCGCTAAATATCGTTTAAAGTCATTTGTATTGAACTAATCATACTTTTTATATTTTTATCGTTAAGTTAACATTATTTTACATCTAAAACACGTCTTTACAATACATTTGGGTGAATACAAAAAATAGAAAAAATATTTGGTAAAAAATGGTGATAATTCCGCTAAATATCGTTTAAAGTCATTTGTATTGAACTAATCATACTTTTTATATTTTTATCGTTAAGTTAACATTATTTTACATCTAAAACACGTCTTTACAATACATTTGGGTGAATATAAAAGGTCGTAAAAAAATTTTGAAATACAGGTGATGAATCCGCTAAATATCGTCTTAAGTCATTTCTATTAAACTAATCATACTTTTTATATTTTTAACGTTAAGTTCACATTATTTTACATCTAAAACACGTGTTTACAATACATTTGGGTGAATACAAAAAATAGAAAAAATATTTGGTAAAAAATGGTGATAATTCCGCTAAATATCGTTTAAAGTCATTTGTATTGAACTAATCATACTTTTTATATTTTTATCGTTAAGTTAACATTATTTTACATCTAAAACACGTATTTACAATACATTTGGGTGAATACAAAAAATAGAAAAAAAATTTGGGAAAAAATTGGGTAAAAAATGGTGATAATTCCGCTAAATATCGTTTAAAGTCATTTGTATTGAACTAATCATACTTTTTATATTTTTATCGTTAAGTTCACATTATTTTACATCTAAAACACGTATTTACAATACATTTGGGTGAATACAAAAAATAGAAAAAAAATTTGGGAAAAAATTGGGTAAAAAATGGTGATAATTCCGCTAAATATCGTTTAAAGTCATTTGTATTGAACTAATCATACTTTTTATATTTTTATCGTTAAGTTCACATAATTTTACATCTAAAACACGTCTTTACAATACATTTGGGTGAATATAAAAGGTCGTAAAAAAATTTTGAAATACAGGTGATGAATCCGCTAAATATCGTCTTAAGTCATTTCTATTAAACTAATCATACTTTTTATATTTTTAACGTTAAGTTCACATTATTTTACATCTAAAACACGTGTTTACAATACATTTGGGTGAATACAAAAAATAGAAAAAATATTTGGTAAAAAATGGTGATAATTCCGCTAAATATCGTTTAAAGTCATTTGTATTGAACTAATCATTCTTTTTATATTTTTATCGTTAAGTTAACATTATTTTACATCTAAAACACGTATTTACAATACATTTGGGTGAATACAAAAAATAGAAAAAAAATTTGGGAAAAAATTGGGTAAAAAATGGTGATAATTCCGCTAAATATCGTTGAAAGTCATTTGTATTGAACTAATCATACTTTTTATATTTTTATCGTTAAGTTCACATTATTTTACATCTAAAACACGTATTTACAATACATTTGGGTGAATACAAAAAATAGAAAAAAAATTTGGGAAAAAATTTGGTAAAAAATGGTGATAATTCCGCTAAATATCGTTTAAAGTCATTTGTATTGAACTAATCATACTTTTTATATTTTTATCGTTAAGTTCACATAATTTTACATCTAAAACACGTCTTTACAATACATTTGGGTGAATATAAAAGGTCGTAAAAAAATTTTGAAATACAGGTGATGAATCCGCTAAATATCGTCTTAAGTCATTTCTATTAAACTAATCATACTTTTTATATTTTTAACGTTAAGTTCACATTATTTTACATCTAAAACACGTGTTTACAATACATTTGGGTGAATACAAAAAATAGAAAAAATATTTGGTAAAAAATGGTGATAATTCCGCTAAATATCGTTTAAAGTCATTTGTATTGAACTAATCATACTTTTTATATTTTTATCGTTAAGTTAACATTATTTTACATCTAAAACACGTCTTTACAATACATTTGGGTGAATACAAAAAATAGAAAAAATATTTGGTAAAAAATGGTGATAATTCCGCTAAATATCGTTTAAAGTCATTTGTATTGAACTAATCATACTTTTTATATTTTTATCGTTAAGTTAACATTATTTTACATCTAAAACACGTATTTACAATACATTTGGGTGAATACAAAAAATAGAAAAAAAATTTGGGAATAAATTGGGTAAAAAATGGTGATAATTCCGCTAAATATCGTTTAAAGTCATTTGTATTGAACTAATCATACTTTTTATATTTTTATCGTTAAGTTCACATTATTTTACATCTAAAACACGTATTTACAATACATTTGGGTGAATACAAAAAATAGAAAAAAAATTTGGGAAAAAATTGGGTAAAAAATCGTGATAATTCCGCTAAATATCGTTTAAAGTCATTTGTATTGAACTAATCATACTTTTTATATTTTTATCGTTAAGTTCACATAATTTTACATCTAAAACACGTCTTTACAATACATTTGGGTGAATATAAAAGGTC
This sequence comes from Diuraphis noxia, assembly GCF_037042655.1. Lineage (NCBI taxonomy): Eukaryota > Metazoa > Arthropoda > Insecta > Hemiptera > Aphididae > Diuraphis > Diuraphis noxia. The sequence goes on from NW_028301714.1 coordinate 75,489,125, forward strand.
GTAAAAAAATTTTGAAATACAGGTGATGAATCCGCTAAATATCGTCTTAAGTCATTTCTATTAAACTAATCATACTTTTTATATTTTTAACGTTAAGTTCACATTATTTTACATCTAAAACACGTGTTTACAATACATTTGGGTGAATACAAAAAATAGAAAAAAAATTTGGGAAAAAATTTGGTAAAAAATGGTGATAATTCCGCTAAATATCGTTTAAAGTCATTTGTATTGAACTAATCATACTTTTTATATTTTTATCGTTAAGTTCACATAATTTTACATCTAAAACACGTCTTTACAATACATTTGGGTGAATATAAAAGGTCGTAAAAAAATTTTGAAATACAGGTGATGAATCCGTTAAATATCGTCTTAAGTCATTTCTATTAAACTAATCATACTTTTTATATTTTTAACGTTAAGTTCACATTATTTTACATCTAAAACACGTGTTTACAATACATTTGGGTGAATACAAAAAATAGAAAAAATATTTGGTAAAAAATGGTGATAATTCCGCTAAATATCGTTTAAAGTCATTTGTATTGAACTAATCATACTTTTTATATTTTTATCGTTAAGTTAACATTATTTTACATCTAAAACACGTATTTACAATACATTTGGGTGAATACAAAAAATAGAAAAAAAATTTGGGAAAAAATTGGGTAAAAAATGGTGATAATTCCGCTAAATATCGTTTAAAGTCATTTGTATTGAACTAATCATACTTTTTATATTTTTATCGTTAAGTTCACATTATTTTACATCTAAAACACGTATTTACAATACATTTGGGTGAATACAAAAAATAGAAAAAAAATTTGGGAAAAAATTTGGTAAAAAATGGTGATAATTCCGCTAAATATCGTTTAAAGTCATTTGTATTGAACTAATCATACTTTTTATATTTTTATCGTTAAGTTCACATTATTTTACATCTAAAACACGTCTTTACAATACATTTGGGTGAATATAAAAGGTCGTAAAAAAATTTGAAATACAGGTGATGAATCCGCTAAATATCGTCTTAAGTCATTTCTATTTAACTAATCATACTTTTTATATTTTTAACGTTAAGTTCACATTATTTTACATCTAAAACACGTGTTTACAATACATTTGGGTGAATACAAAAAATAGAAAAAAAATTTGGTAAAAAATGGTGATAATTCCGCTAAATATCGATTAAAGTCATTTGTATTGAACTAATCATACTTTTTATATTTTTATCGTTAAGTTCACATTATTTTACATCTAAAACACGTATTTACAATACATTTGGGTGAATACAAAAAATAGAAAAAAAATTTTGGAAAAAATTTGGTAAAAAATGGTGATAATTCCGCTAAATATCGTTTAAAGTCATTTGTATTGAACCAATCATACTTTTTATATTTTTATCGTTAAGTTCACATTATTTTACATCTAAAACACGTCTTTACAATACATTTGGGAGAATATAAAAGGTCGTAAAAAAATTTTGAAATACAGGTGATGAATCCGCTAAATATCGTCTTAAGTCATTTCTATTAAACTAATCATACTTTTTATATTTTTAACGTTAAGTTCACATTATTTTACATCTAAAACACGTGTTTACAATACATTTGGGTGAATACAAAAAATAGAAAAAAAATTTGGGAAAAAATTGGGTAAAAAATGGTGATAATTCCGCTAAATATCGTTTAAAGTCATTTGTATTGAACTAATCATACTTTTTATATTTTTATCGTTAAGTTCACATTATTTTACATCTATAACACGTATTTACAATACATTTGGGTGAATACAAAAAATAGAAAAAAAATTTGGGAAAAAATTTGGTAAAAAATGGTGATAATTCCGCTAAATATCGTTTAAAGTCATTTGTATTGAACTAATCATACTTTTTATATTTTTATCGTTAAGTTCACATTATTTTACATCTAAAACACGTCTTTACAATACATTTGGGTGAATATAAAAGGTCGTAAAAAAACTTTGAAATACAGGTGATGAATCCGCTAAATATCGTCTTAAGTCATTTCTATTAAACTAATCATACTTTTTATATTTTTAACGTTAAGTTCACATTATTTTACATCTAAAACACGTATTTACAATACATTTGGGTGAATACAAAAAATAGAAAAAAAATTTGGGAAAAAATTGGGTAAAAAATGGTGATAATTCCGCTAAATATCGTTTAAAGTCATTTGTATTGAACTAATCATACTTTTTATATTTTTATCGTTAAGTTCACATTATTTTACATCTAAAACACGTCTTTACAATACATTTGGGTGAATATAAAAGGTCGTAAAAAAATTTTGAAATACAGGTGATGAATCCGCTAAATATCGTCTTAAGTCATTTCTATTAAACTAATCATACTTTTTATATTTTTAACGTTAAGTTCACATTTTTTTACATCTAAAACACGTGTTTACAATACATTTGGGTGAATACAAAAAATAGAAAAAAAATTTGGGAAAAAATTTGGTAAAAAATGGTGATAATTCCGCTAAATATCGTTTAAAGTCATTTGTATTGAACTAATCATACTTTTTATATTTTTATCGTTAAGTTCACATAATTTTACATCTAAAACACGTCTTTACAATACATTTGGGTGAATACAAAAAATAGAAAAAATATTTGGTAAAAAATGGTGATAATTCCGCTAAATATCGTTTAAAGTCATTTGTATTGAACTAATCATACTTTTTATATTTTTATCGTTAAGTTAACATTATTTTACATCTAAAACACGTATTTACAATACATTTGGGTGAATACAAAAAATAGAAAAAAAATTTTGGAAAAAATTTGGTAAAAAATGGTGATAATTCCGCTAAATATCGTTTAAAGTCATTTGTATTGAACCAATCATACTTTTTATATTTTTATCGTTAAGTTCACATTATTTTACATCTAAAACACGTCTTTACAATACATTTGGGAGAATATAAAAGGTCGTAAAAAAATTTTGAAATACAGGTGATGAATCCGCTAAATATCGTCTTAAGTCATTTCTATTAAACTAATCATACTTTTTATATTTTTAACGTTAAGTTCACATTATTTTACATCTAAAACACGTGTTTACAATACATTTGGGTGAATACAAAAAATAGAAAAAAAATTTGGGAAAAAATTGGGTAAAAAATGGTGATAATTCCGCTAAATATCGTTTAAAGTCATTTGTATTGAACTAATCATACTTTTTATATTTTTATCGTTAAGTTCACATTATTTTACATCTATAACACGTATTTACAATACATTTGGGTGAATACAAAAAATAGAAAAAAAATTTGGGAAAAAATTTGGTAAAAAATGGTGATAATTCCGCTAAATATCGTTTAAAGTCATTTGTATTGAACTAATCATACTTTTTATATTTTTATCGTTAAGTTCACATTATTTTACATCTAAAACACGTCTTTACAATACATTTGGGTTAATATAAAAGGTCGTAAAAAAACTTTGAAATACAGGTGATGAATCCGCTAAATATCGTCTTAAGTCATTTCTATTAAACTAATCATACTTTTTATATTTTTAACGTTAAGTTCACATTATTTTACATCTAAAACACGTATTTACAATACATTTGGGTGAATACAAAAAATAGAAAAAAAATTTGGGAAAAAATTGGGTAAAAAATGGTGATAATTCCGCTAAATATCGTTTAAAGTCATTTGTATTGAACTAATCATACTTTTTATATTTTTATCGTTAAGTTCACATTATTTTACATCTAAAACACGTCTTTACAATACATTTGGGTGAATATAAAAGGTCGTAAAAAAATTTTGAAATACAGGTGATGAATCCGCTAAATATCGTCTTAAGTCATTTCTATTAAACTAATCATACTTTTTATATTTTTAACGTTAAGTTCACATTTTTTTACATCTAAAACACGTGTTTACAATACATTTGGGTGAATACAAAAAATAGAAAAAAAATTTGGGAAAAAATTTGGTAAAAAATGGTGATAATTCCGCTAAATATCGTTTAAAGTCATTTGTATTGAACTAATCATACTTTTTATATTTTTATCGTTAAGTTCACATAATTTTACATCTAAAACACGTCTTTACAATACATTTGGGTGAATACAAAAAATAGAAAAAATATTTGGTAAAAAATGGTGATAATTCCGCTAAATATCGTTTAAAGTCATTTGTATTGAACTAATCATACTTTTTATATTTTTATCGTTAAGTTAACATTATTTTACATCTAAAACACGTATTTACAATACATTTGGGTGAATACAAAAAATAGAAAAAAAATTTGGGAAAAAATTGGGTAAAAAATGGTGATAATTCCGCTAAATATCGTTTAAAGTCATTTGTATTGAACTAATCATACTTTTTATATTTTTATCGTTAAGTTCACATTATTTTACATCTAAAACACGTATTTACAATACATTTGGGTGAATACAAAAAATAGAAAAAAAATTTGGGAAAAAATTTGGTAAAAAATGGTGATAATTCCGCTAAATATCGTTTAAAGTCATTTGTATTGAACTAATCATACTTTTTATATTTTTATCGTTAAGTTCACATTATTTTACATCTAAAACACGTCTTTACAATACATTTGGGTGAATATAAAAGGTCGTAAAAAAATTTGAAATACAGGTGATGAATCCGCTAAATATCGTCTTAAGTCATTTCTATTAAACTAATCATACTTTTTATATTTTTAACGTTAAGTTCACATTATTTTACATCTAAAACACGTGTTTACAATACATTTGGGTGAATACAAAAAATAGAAAAAAAATTTGGGAAAAAATTGGGTAAAAAATGGTGATAATTCCGCTAAATATCGTTTAAAGTCATTTGTATTGAACTAATCATACTTTTTATATTTTTATCGTTAAGTTCACATTATTTTACATCTATAACACGTATTTACAATACATTTGGGTGAATACAAAAAATAGAAAAAAAATTTGGGAAAAAATTTGGTAAAAAATGGTGATAATTCCGCTAAATATCGTTTAAAGTCATTTGTATTGAACTAATCATACTTTTTATATTTTTATCGTTAAGTTCACATTATTTTACATCTAAAACACGTCTTTACAATACATTTGGGTGAATATAAAAGGTCGTAAAAAAACTTTGAAATACAGGTGATGAATCCGCTAAATATCGTCTTAAGTCATTTCTATTAAACTAATCATACTTTTTATATTTTTAACGTTAAGTTCACATTATTTTACATCTAAAACACGTATTTACAATACATTTGGGTGAATACAAAAAATAGAAAAAAAATTTGGGAAAAAATTGGGTAAAAAATGGTGATAATTCCGCTAAATATCGTTTAAAGTCATTTGTATTGAACTAATCATACTTTTTATATTTTTATCGTTAAGTTCACATTATTTTACATCTAAAACACGTCTTTACAATACATTTGGGTGAATATAAAAGGTCGTAAAAAAATTTTGAAATACAGGTGATGAATCCGCTAAATATCGTCTTAAGTCATTTCTATTAAACTAATCATACTTTTTATATTTTTAACGTTAAGTTCACATTTTTTTACATCTAAAACACGTGTTTACAATACATTTGGGTGAATACAAAAAATAGAAAAAAAATTTGGGAAAAAATTTGGTAAAAAATGGTGATAATTCCGCTAAATATCGTTTAAAGTCATTTGTATTGAACTAATCATACTTTTTATATTTTTATCGTTAAGTTCACATAATTTTACATCTAAAACACGTCTTTACAATACATTTGGGTGAATACAAAAAATAGAAAAAATATTTGGTAAAAAATGGTGATAATTCCGCTAAATATCGTTTAAAGTCATTTGTATTGAACTAATCATACTTTTTATATTTTTATCGTTAAGTTAACATTATTTTACATCTAAAACACGTATTTACAATACATTTGGGTGAATACAAAAAATAGAAAAAAAATTTGGGAAAAAATTGGGTAAAAAATTGTGATAATTCCGCTAAATATCGTTGAAAGTCATTTGTATTGAACTAATCATACTTTTTATATTTTTATCGTTAAGTTCACATTATTTTACATCTAAAACACGTATTTACAATACATTTGGGTGAATACAAAAAATAGAAAAAAAATTTGGGAAAAAATTTGGTAAAAAATGGTGATAATTCCGCTAAATATCGTTTAAAGTCATTTGTATTGAACTAATCATACTTTTTATATTTTTATCGTTAAGTTCACATAATTTTACATCTAAAACACGTCTTTACAATACATTTGGGTGAATATAAAAGGTCGTAAAAAAATTTTGAAATACAGGTGATGAATCCGCTAAATATCGTCTTAAGTCATTTCTATTAAACTAATCATACTTTTTATATTTTTAACGTTAAGTTCACATTATTTTACATCTAAAACACGTGTTTACAATACATTTGGGTGAATACAAAAAATAGAAAAAATATTTGGTAAAAAATGGTGATAATTCCGCTAAATATCGTTTAAAGTCATTTGTATTGAACTAATCATACTTTTTATATTTTTATCGTTAAGTTAACATTATTTTACATCTAAAACACGTATTTACAATACATTTGGGTGAATACAAAAAATAGAAAAAAAATTTGGGAAAAAATTGGGTAAAAAATGGTGATAATTCCGCTAAATATCGTTTAAAGTCATTTGTATTGAACTAATCATACTTTTTATATTTTTATCGTTAAGTTCACATTATTTTACATCTAAAACACGTATTTACAATACATTTGGGTGAATACAAAAAATAGAAAAAAAATTTGGGAAAAAATTTGGTAAAAAATGGTGATAATTCCGCTAAATATCGTTTAAAGTCATTTGTATTGAACTAATCATACTTTTTATATTTTTATCGTTAAGTTCACATTATTTTACATCTAAAACACGTCTTTACAATACATTTGGGTGAATATAAAAGGTCGTAAAAAAATTTTGAAATACAGGTGATGAATCCGTTAAATATCGTCTTAAGTCATTTCTATTAAACTAATCATACTTTTTATATTTTTAACGTTAAGTTCACATTATTTTACATCTAAAACACGTGTTTACAATACATTTGGGTGAATACAAAAAATAGAAAAAATATTTGGTAAAAAATGGTGATAATTCCGCTAAATATCGTTTAAAGTCATTTGTATTGAACTAATCATACTTTTTATATTTTTATCGTTAAGTTAACATTATTTTACATCTAAAACACGTATTTACAATACATTTGGGTGAATACAAAAAATAGAAAAAAAATTTGGGAAAAAATTGGGTAAAAAATGGTGATAATTCCGCTAAATATCGTTTAAAGTCATTTGTATTGAACTAATCATACTTTTTATATTTTTATCGTTAAGTTCACATTATTTTACATCTAAAACACGTCTTTACAATACATTTGGGTGAATATAAAAGGTCGTAAAAAAATTTGAAATACAGGTGATGAATCCGCTAAATATCGTCTTAAGTCATTTCTATTTAACTAATCATACTTTTTATATTTTTAACGTTAAGTTCACATTATTTTACATCTAAAACACGTGTTTACAATACATTTGGGTGAATACAAAAAATAGAAAAAAAATTTGGTAAAAAATGGTGATAATTCCGCTAAATATCGATTAAAGTCATTTGTATTGAACTAATCATACTTTTTATATTTTTATCGTTAATTTCACATTATTTTACATCTAAAACACGTATTTACAATACATTTGGGTGAATACAAAAAATAGAAAAAAAATTTTGGAAAAAATTTGGTAAAAAATGGTGATAATTCCGCTAAATATCGTTTAAAGTCATTTGTATTGAACCAATCATACTTTTTATATTTTTATCGTTAAGTTCACATTATTTTACATCTAAAACACGTCTTTACAATACATTTGGGAGAATATAAAAGGTCGTAAAAAAATTTTGAAATACAGGTGATGAATCCGCTAAATATCGTCTTAAGTCATTTCTATTAAACTAATCATACTTTTTATATTTTTAACGTTAAGTTCACATTATTTTACATCTAAAACACGTGTTTAAAATACATTTGGGTGAATACAAAAAATAGAAAAAAAATTTGGGAAAAAATTGGGTAAAAAATGGTGATAATTCCGCTAAATATCGTTTAAAGTCATTTGTATTGAACTAATCATACTTTTTATATTTTTATCGTTAAGTTCACATTATTTTACATCTATAACACGTATTTACAATACATTTGGGTGAATACAAAAAATAGAAAAAAAATTTGGGAAAAAATTTGGTAAAAAATGGTGATAATTCCGCTAAATATCGTTTAAAGTCATTTGTATTGAACTAATCATACTTTTTATATTTTTATCGTTAAGTTCACATTATTTTACATCTAAAACACGTCTTTACAATACATTTGGGTGAATATAAAAGGTCGTAAAAAAACTTTGAAATACAGGTGATGAATCCGCTAAATATCGTCTTAAGTCATTTCTATTAAACTAATCATACTTTTTATATTTTTAACGTTAAGTTCACATTATTTTACATCTAAAACACGTATTTACAATACATTTGGGTGAATACAAAAAATAGAAAAAAAATTTGGGAAAAAATTGGGTAAAAAATGGTGATAATTCCGCTAAATATCGTTTAAAGTCATTTGTATTGAACTAATCATACTTTTTATATTTTTATCGTTAAGTTCACATTATTTTACATCTAAAACACGTCTTTACAATACATTTGGGTGAATATAAAAGGTCGTAAAAAAATTTTGAAATACAGGTGATGAATCCGCTAAATATCGTCTTAAGTCATTTCTATTAAACTAATCATACTTTTTATATTTTTAACGTTAAGTTCACATTTTTTTACATCTAAAACACGTGTTTACAATACATTTGGGTGAATACAAAAAATAGAAAAAAAATTTGGGAAAAAATTTGGTAAAAAATGGTGATAATTCCGCTAAATATCGTTTAAAGTCATTTGTATTGAACTAATCATACTTTTTATATTTTTATCGTTAAGTTCACATAATTTTACATCTAAAACACGTCTTTACAATACATTTGGGTGAATACAAAAAATAGAAAAAATATTTGGTAAAAAATGGTGATAATTCCGCTAAATATCGTTTAAAGTCATTTGTATTGAACTAATCATACTTTTTATATTTTTATCGTTAAGTTAACATTATTTTACATCTAAAACACGTATTTACAATACATTTGGGTGAATACAAAAAATTGAAAAAAAATTTGGGAAAAAATTGGGTAAAAAATTGTGATAATTCCGCTAAATATCGTTGAAAGTCATTTGTATTGAACTAATCATACTTTTTATATTTTTATCGTTAAGTTCACATTATTTTACATCTAAAACACGTATTTACAATACATTTGGGTGAATACAAAAAATAGAAAAAAAATTTGGGAAAAAATTTGGTAAAAAATGGTGATAATTCCGCTAAATATCGTTTAAAGTCATTTGTATTGAACTAATCATACTTTTTATATTTTTATCGTTAAGTTCACATAATTTTACATCTAAAACACGTCTTTACAATACATTTGGGTGAATATAAAAGGTCGTAAAAAAATTTTGAAATACAGGTGATGAATCCGCTAAATATCGTCTTAAGTCATTTCTATTAAACTAATCATACTTTTTATATTTTTAACGTTAAGTTCACATTATTTTACATCTAAAACACGTGTTTACAATACATTTGGGTGAATACAAAAAATAGAAAAAATATTTGGTAAAAAATGGTGATAATTCCGCTAAATATCGTTTAAAGTCATTTGTATTGAACTAATCATACTTTTTATATTTTTATCGTTAAGTTAACATTATTTTACATCTAAAACACGTATTTACAATACATTTGGGTGAATACAAAAAATAGAAAAAAAATTTGGGAAAAAATTGGGTAAAAAATGGTGATAATTCCGCTAAATATCGTTTAAAGTCATTTGTATTGAACTAATCATACTTTTTATATTTTTATCGTTAAGTTCACATTATTTTACATCTAAAACACGTATTTACAATACATTTGGGTGAATACAAAAAATAGAAAAAAAATTTGGGAAAAAATTTGGTAAAAAATGGTGATAATTCCGCTAAATATCGTTTAAAGTCATTTGTATTGAACTAATCATACTTTTTATATTTTTATCGTTAAGTTCACATTATTTTACATCTAAAACACGTCTTTACAATACATTTGGGTGAATATAAAAGGTCGTAAAAAAATTTTGAAATACAGGTGATGAATCCGTTAAATATCGTCTTAAGTCATTTCTATTAAACTAATCATACTTTTTATATTTTTAACGTTAAGTTCACATTATTTTACATCTAAAACACGTGTTTACAATACATTTGGGTGAATACAAAAAATAGAAAAAATATTTGGTAAAAAATGGTGATAATTCCGCTAAATATCGTTTAAAGTCATTTGTATTGAACTAATCATACTTTTTATATTTTTATCGTTAAGTTAACATTATTTTACATCTAAAACACGTATTTACAATACATTTGGGTGAATACAAAAAATAGAAAAAAAATTTGGGAAAAAATTGGGTAAAAAATGGTGATAATTCCGCTAAATATCGTTTAAAGTCATTTGTATTGAACTAATCATACTTTTTATATTTTTATCGTTAAGTTCACATTATTTTACATCTAAAACACGTATTTACAATACATTTGGGTGAATACAAAAAATAGAAAAAAAATTTGGGAAAAAATTTGGTAAAAAATGGTGATAATTCCGCTAAATATCGTTTAAAGTCATTTGTATTGAACTAATCATACTTTTTATATTTTTATCGTTAAGTTCACATTATTTTACATCTAAAACACGTCTTTACAATACATTTGGGTGAATATAAAAGGTCGTAAAAAAATTTGAAATACAGGTGATGAATCCGCTAAATATCGTCTTAAGTCATTTCTATTTAACTAATCATACTTTTTATATTTTTAACGTTAAGTTCACATTATTTTACATCTAAAACACGTGTTTACAATACATTTGGGTGAATACAAAAAATAGAAAAAAAATTTGGGAAAAAATTGGGTAAAAAATGGTGATAATTCCGCTAAATATCGTTTAAAGTCATTTGTATTGAACTAATCATACTTTTTATATTTTTATCGTTAAGTTCACATTATTTTACATCTATAACACGTATTTACAATACATTTGGGTGAATACAAAAAATAGAAAAAAAATTTGGGAAAAAATTTGGTAAAAAATGGTGATAATTCCGCTAAATATCGTTTAAAGTCATTTGTATTGAACTAATCATACTTTTTATATTTTTATCGTTAAGTTCACATTATTTTACATCTAAAACACGTCTTTACAATACATTTGGGTGAATATAAAAGGTCGTAAAAAAACTTTGAAATACAGGTGATGAATCCGCTAAATATCGTCTTAAGTCATTTCTATTAAACTAATCATACTTTTTATATTTTTAACGTTAAGTTCACATTATTTTACATCTAAAACACGTATTTACAATACATTTGGGTGAATACAAAAAATAGAAAAAAAATTTGGGAAAAAATTGGGTAAAAAATGGTGATAATTCCGCTAAATATCGTTTAAAGTCATTTGTATTGAACTAATCATACTTTTTATATTTTTATCGTTAAGTTCACATTATTTTACATCTAAAACACGTATTTACAATACATTTGGGTGAATACAAAAAATAGAAAAAAAATTTGGGAAAAAATTGGGTAAAAAATTGTGATAATTCCGCTAAATATCGTTGAAAGTCATTTGTATTGAACTAATCATACTTTTTATATTTTTATCGTTAAGTTCACATTATTTTACATCTAAAACACGTATTTACAATACATTTGGGTGAATACAAAAAATAGAAAAAAAATTTGGGAAAAAATTTGGTAAAAAATGGTGATAATTCCGCTAAATATCGTTTAAAGTCATTTGTATTGAACTAATCATACTTTTTATATTTTTATCGTTAAGTTCACATAATTTTACATCTAAAACACGTCTTTACAATACATTTGGGTGAATATAAAAGGTCGTAAAAAAATTTTGAAATACAGGTGATGAATCTGCTAAATATCGTCTTAAGTCATTTCTATTAAACTAATCATACTTTTTATATTTTTAACGTTAAGTTCACATTATTTTACATCTAAAACACGTGTTTACAATACATTTGGGTGAATACAAAAAATAGAAAAAATATTTGGTAAAAAATGGTGATAATTCCGCTAAATATCGTTTAAAGTCATTTGTATTGAACTAATCATACTTTTTATATTTTTATCGTTAAGTTAACATTATTTTACATCTAAAACACGTATTTACAATACATTTGGGTGAATACAAAAAATAGAAAAAAAATTTGGGAAAAAATTGGGTAAAAAATGGTGATAATTCCGCTAAATATCGTTTAAAGTCATTTGTATTGAACTAATCATACTTTTTATATTTTTATCGTTAAGTTCACATTATTTTACATCTAAAACACGTATTTACAATACATTTGGGTGAATACAAAAAATAGAAAAAAAATTTGGGAAAAAATTTGGTAAAAAATGGTGATAATTCCGCTAAATATCGTTTAAAGTCATTTGTATTGAACTAATCATACTTTTTATATTTTTATCGTTAAGTTCACATTATTTTACATCTAAAACACGTCTTTACAATACATTTGGGTGAATATAAAAGGTCGTAAAAAAATTTTGAAATACAGGTGATGAATCCGTTAAATATCGTCTTAAGTCATTTCTATTAAACTAATCATACTTTTTATATTTTTAACGTTAAGTTCACATTATTTTACATCTAAAACACGTGTTTACAATACATTTGGGTGAATACAAAAAATAGAAAAAATATTTGGTAAAAAATGGTGATAATTCCGCTAAATATCGTTTAAAGTCATTTGTATTGAACTAATCATACTTTTTATATTTTTATCGTTAAGTTCACATTATTTTACATCTAAAACACGTCTTTACAATACATTTGGGTGAATATAAAAGGTCGTAAAAAAATTTTGAAATACAGGTGATGAATCTGCTAAATATCGTCTTAAGTCATTTCTATTAAACTAATCATACTTTTTATATTTTTAACGTTAAGTTCACATTTTTTTACATCTAAAACACGTGTTTACAATACATTTGGGTGAATACAAAAAATAGAAAAAAAATTTGGGAAAAAATTTGGTAAAAAATGGTGATAATTCCGCTAAATATCGTTTAAAGTCATTTGTATTGAACTAATCATACTTTTTATATTTTTATCGTTAAGTTCACATAATTTTACATCTAAAACACGTCTTTACAATACATTTGGGTGAATACAAAAAATAGAAAAAATATTTGGTAAAAAATGGTGATAATTCCGCTAAATATCGTTTAAAGTCATTTGTATTGAACTAATCATACTTTTTATATTTTTATCGTTAAGTTCACATTATTTTACATCTAAAACACGTATTTACAATACATTTGGGTGAATACAAAAAATAGAAAAAAAATTTGGGAAAAAATTTGGTAAAAAATGGTGATAATTCCGCTAAATATCGTTTAAAGTCATTTGTATTGAACTAATCATACTTTTTATATTTTTATCGTTAAGTTCACATTATTTTACATCTAAAACACGTCTTTACAATACATTTGGGTGAATATAAAAGGTCGTAAAAAAATTTTGAAATACAGGTGATGAATCCGCTAAATATCGTCTTAAGTCATTTCTATTAAACTAATCATACTTTTTATATTTTTAACGTTAAGTTCACATTATTTTACATCTAAAACACGTATTTACAATACATTTGGGTGAATACAAAAAATAGAAAAAAAATTTGGTAAAAAATGGTGATAATTCCGCTAAATATCGATTAAAGTCATTTGTATTGAACTAATCATACTTTTTATATTTTTAACGTTAAGTTCACATTTTTTTACATCTAAAACACGTGTTTACAATACATTTGGGTGAATACAAAAAATAGAAAAAAAATTTGGGAAAAAATTTGGTAAAAAATGGTGATAATTCCGCTAAATATCGTTTAAAGTCATTTGTATTGAACTAATCATACTTTTTATATTTTTATCGTTAAGTTCACATAATTTTACATCTAAAACACGTCTTTACAATACATTTGGGTGAATATAAAAGGTCGTAAAAAAATTTTGAAATACAGGTGATGAATCCGCTAAATATCGTCTTAAGTCATTTCTATTAAACTAATCATACTTTTTATATTTTTAACGTTAAGTTCACATTATTTTACATCTAAAACACGTGTTTACAATACATTTGGGTGAATACAAAAAATAGAAAAAATATTTGGTAAAAAATGGTGATAATTCCGCTAAATATCGTTTAAAGTCATTTGTATTGAACTAATCATACTTTTTATATTTTTATCGTTAAGTTAACATTATTTTACATCTAAAACACGTATTTACAATACATTTGGGTGAATACAAAAAATAGAAAAAAAATTTGGGAAAAAATTGGGTAAAAAATGGTGATAATTCCGCTAAATATCGTTTAAAGTCATTTGTATTGAACTAATCATACTTTTTATATTTTTATCGTTAAGTTCACATTATTTTACATCTAAAACACGTATTTACAATACATTTGGGTGAATACAAAAAATAGAAAAAAAATTTGGGAAAAAATTTGGTAAAAAATGGTGATAATTCCGCTAAATATCGTTTAAAGTCATTTGTATTGAACTAATCATACTTTTTATATTTTTATCGTTAAGTTCACATTATTTTACATCTAAAACACGTCTTTACAATACATTTGGGTGAATATAAAAGGTCGTAAAAAAATTTTGAAATACAGGTGATGAATCCGCTAAATATCGTCTTAAGTCATTTCTATTAAACTAATCATACTTTTTATATTTTTAACGTTAAGTTCACATTATTTTACATCTAAAACACGTGTTTACAATACATTTGGGTGAATACAAAAAATAGAAAAAAAATTTGGTAAAAAATGGTGATAATTCCGCTAAATATCGATTAAAGTCATTTGTATTGAACTAATCATACTTTTTATATTTTTATCGTTAAGTTCACATTATTTTACATCTAAAACACGTATTTACAATACATTTGGGTGAATACAAAAAATAGAAATAAAATTTTGGAAAAAATTTGGTAAAAAATGGTGATAATTCCGCTAAATATCGTTTAAAGTCATTTGTATTGAACCAATCATACTTTTTATATTTTTATCGTTAAGTTCACATTATTTTACATCTAAAACACGTCTTTACAATACATTTGGGTGAATATAAAAGGTCGTAAAAAAATTTTGAAATACAGGTGATGAATCCGCTAAATATCGTCTTAAGTCATTTCTATTAAACTAATCATACTTTTTATATTTTTAACGTTAAGTTCACATTATTTTACATCTAAAACACGTGTTTACAATACATTTGGGTGAATACAAAAAATAGAAAAAAAATTTGGGAAAAAATTGGGTAAAAAATGGTGATAATTCCGCTAAATATCGTTTAAAGTCATTTGTATTGAACTAATCATACTTTTTATATTTTTATCGTTAAGTTCACATTATTTTACATCTAAAACACGTCTTTACAATACATTTGGGTGAATATAAAAGGTCGTAAAAAAATTTTGAAATACAGGTGATGAATCCGCTAAATATCGTCTTAAGTCATTTCTATTAAACTAATCATACTTTTTATATTTTTAACGTTAAGTTCACATTATTTTACATCTAAAACACGTGTTTACAATACATTTGGGTGAATACAAAAAATAGAAAAAATATTTGGTAAAAAATGGAGATAATTCCGCTAAATATCGTTTAAAGTCATTTGTATTGAACTAATCATACTTTTTATATTTTTATCGTTAAGTTCACATTATTTTACATCTAAAACACGTCTTTACAATACATTTGGGTGAATATAAAAGGTCGTAAAAAAATTTTGAATTACAGGTGATGAATCCGCTAAATATCGTCTTAAGTCATTTCTATTAAACTAATCATACTTTTTATATTTTTAACGTTAAGTTCACATTTTTTTACATCTAAAACACGTGTTTACAATACATTTGGGTGAATACAAAAAATAGAAAAAAAATTTGGGAAAAAATTTGGTAAAAAATGGTGATAATTCCGCTAAATATCGTTTAAAGTCATTTGTATTGAACTAATCATACTTTTTATATTTTTATCGTTAAGTTCACATAATTTTACATCTAAAACACGTCTTTACAATACATTTGGGTGAATATAAAAGGTCGTAAAAAAATTTTGAAATACAGGTGATGAATCCGCTAAATATCGTCTTAAGTCATTTCTATTAAACTAATCATACTTTTTATATTTTTAACGTTAAGTTCACATTATTTTACATCTAAAACACGTGTTTACAATACATTTGGGTGAATACAAAAAATAGAAAAAATATTTGGTAAAAAATGGTGATAATTCCGCTAAATATCGTTTAAAGTCATTTGTATTGAACTAATCATACTTTTTATATTTTTATCGTTAAGTTAACATTATTTTACATCTAAAACACGTATTTACAATACATTTGGGTGAATACAAAAAATAGAAAAAAAATTTGGGAAAAAATTGGGTAAAAAATGGTGATAATTCCGCTAAATATCGTTTAAAGTCATTTGTATTGAACTAATCATACTTTTTATATTTTTATCGTTAAGTTCACATTATTTTACATCTAAAACACGTATTTACAATACATTTGGGTGAATACAAAAAATAGAAAAAAAATTTGGGAAAAAATTTGGTAAAAAATGGTGATAATTCCGCTAAATATCGTTTAAAGTCATTTGTATTGAACTAATCATACTTTTTATATTTTTATCGTTAAGTTCACATTATTTTACATCTAAAACACGTCTTTACAATACATTTGGGTGAATATAAAAGGTCGTAAAAAAATTTTGAAATACAGGTGATGAATCCGCTAAATATCGTCTTAAGTCATTTCTATTAAACTAATCATACTTTTTATATTTTTAACGTTAAGTTCACATTATTTTACATCTAAAACACGTGTTTACAATACATTTGGGTGAATACAAAAAATAGAAAAAAAATTTGGTAAAAAATGGTGATAATTCCGCTAAATATCGATTAAAGTCATTTGTATTGAACTAATCATACTTTTTATATTTTTATCGTTAAGTTCACATTATTTTACATCTAAATCACGTATTTACAATACATTTGGGTGAATACAAAAAATAGAAATAAAATTTTGGAAAAAATTTGGTAAAAAATGGTGATAATTCCGCTAAATATCGTTTAAAGTCATTTGTATTGAACCAATCATACTTTTTATATTTTTATCGTTAAGTTCACATTATTTTACATCTAAAACACGTTTTTACAATACATTTGGTTGAATATAAAAGGTCGTAAAAAAATTTTGAAATACAGGTGATGAATCCGCTAAATATCGTCTTAAGTCATTTCTATTAAACTAATCATACTTTTTATATTTTTAACGTTAAGTTCACATTATTTTACATCTAAAACACGTGTTTACAATACATTTGGGTGAATACAAAAAATAGAAAAAAAATTTGGGAAAAAATTGGGTAAAAAATGGTGATAATTCCGCTAAATATCGTTTAAAGTCATTTGTATTGAACTAATCATACTTTTTATATTTTTATCGTTAAGTTCACATTATTTTACATCTAAAACACGTATTTACAATACATTTGGGTGAATACAAAAAATAGAAAAAAAATTTGGGAAAAAATTTGGTAAAAAATGGTGATAATTCCGCTAAATATCGTTTAAAGTCATTTGTATTGAACTAATCATACTTTTTATATTTTTATCGTTAAGTTCACATTATTTTACATCTAAAACACGTCTTTACAATACATTTGGAAGAATATAAAAGGTCGTAAAAAAACTTTGAAATACAGGTGATGAATCCGCTAAATATCGTCTTAAGTCATTTCTATTAAACTAATCATACTTTTTATATTTTTAACGTTAAGTTCACATTATTTTACATCTAAAACACGTATTTACAATACATTTGGGTGAATACAAAAAATAGAAAAAAAATTTGGGAAAAAATTGGGTAAAAAATGGTGATAATTCCGCTAAATATCGTTTAAAGTCATTTGTATTGAACTAATCATACTTTTTATATTTTTATCGTTAAGTTCACATAATTTTACATCTAAAACACGTCTTTACAATACATTTGGGTGAATATAAAAGGTCGTAAAAAAATTTTGAAATACAGGTGATGAATCCGCTAAATATCGTCTTAAGTCATTTCTATTAAACTAATCATACTTTTTATATTTTTAACGTTAAGTTCACATTATTTTACATCTAAAACACGTGTTTACAATACATTTGGGTGAATACAAAAAATAGAAAAAAAATTTGGTAAAAAATGGTGATAATTCCGCTAAATATCGATTAAAGTCATTTGTATTGAACTAATCATACTTTTTATATTTTTATCGTTAAGTTCACATTATTTTACATCTAAATCACGTATTTACAATACATTTGGGTGAATACAAAAAATAGAAATAAAATTTTGGAAAAAATTTGGTAAAAAATGGTGATAATTCCGCTAAATATCGTTTAAAGTCATTTGTATTGAACCAATCATACTTTTTATATTTTTATCGTTAAGTTCACATTATTTTACATCTAAAACACGTTTTTACAATACATTTGGTTGAATATAAAAGGTCGTAAAAAAATTTTGAAATACAGGTGATGAATCCGCTAAATATCGTCTTAAGTCATTTCTATTAAACTAATCATACTTTTTATATTTTTAACGTTAAGTTCACATTATTTTACATCTAAAACACGTGTTTACAATACATTTGGGTGAATACAAAAAATAGAAAAAAAATTTGGGAAAAAATTGGGTAAAAAATGGTGATAATTCCGCTAAATATCGTTTAAAGTCATTTGTATTGAACTAATCATACTTTTTATATTTTTATCGTTAAGTTCACATTATTTTACATCTAAAACACGTATTTACAATACATTTGGGTGAATACAAAAAATAGAAAAAAAATTTGGGAAAAAATTTGGTAAAAAATGGTGATAATTCCGCTAAATATCGTTTAAAGTCATTTGTATTGAACTAATCATACTTTTTATATTTTTATCGTTAAGTTCACATTATTTTACATCTAAAACACGTCTTTACAATACATTTGGAAGAATATAAAAGGTCGTAAAAAAACTTTGAAATACAGGTGATGAATCCGCTAAATATCGTCTTAAGTCATTTCTATTAAACTAATCATACTTTTTATATTTTTAACGTTAAGTTCACATTATTTTACATCTAAAACACGTATTTACAATACATTTGGGTGAATACAAAAAATAGAAAAAAAATTTGGGAAAAAATTGGGTAAAAAATGGTGATAATTCCGCTAAATATCGTTTAAAGTCATTTGTATTGAACTAATCATACTTTTTATATTTTTATCGTTAAGTTCACATAATTTTACATCTAAAACACGTCTTTACAATACATTTGGGTGAATATAAAAGGTCGTAAAAAAATTTTGAAATACAGGTGATGAATCCGCTAAATATCGTTTAAAGTCATTTGTATTGAACTAATCATACTTTTTATATTTTTATCGTTAAGTTCACATTATCTTACATCTAAAACACGTGTTTACAATACATTTGGGTGAATACAAAAAATAGAAAAAAAATTTGGGAAAAAATTTGGTAAAAAATGGTGATAATTCCGCTAAATATCGTTTAAAGTCATTTGTATTGAACTAATCATACTTTTTATATTTTTATCATTAAGTTCACATAATTTTACATCTAAAACACGTCTTTACAATACATTTGGGTGAATATAAAAGGTCGTAAAAAAATTTTGAAATACAGGTGATGAATCCGCTAAATATCGTCTTAAGTCATTTCTATTAAACTAATCATACTTTTTATATTTTTAACGTTAAGTTCACATTATTTTACATCTAAAACACGTGTTTACAATACATTTAGGTGAATACAAAAAATAGAAAAAATATTTGGTAAAAAATGGAGATAATTCCGCTAAATATCGTTTAAAGTCATTTGTATTGAACTAATCATACTTTTTATATTTTTATCGTTAAGTTCACATTATTTTACATCTAAAACACGTCTTTACAATACATTTGGGTGAATATAAAAGGTCGTAAAAAAATTTTGAAATACAGGTGATGAATCCGCTAAATATCGTCTTAAGTCATTTCTATTAAACTAATCATACTTTTTATATTTTTAACGTTAAGTTCACATTATTTTACATCTAAAACACGTGTTTACAATATATTTGGGTGAATACAAAAAATAGAAAAAAAAATTTGGGAAAAAATTGGGTAAAAAATGGAGATAATTCCGCTAAATATCGTTTAAAGTCATTTGTATTGAACTAATCATACTTTTTATATTTTTATCGTTAAGTTCACATTATTTTACATCTAAAACACGTATTTACAATACATTTGGGTGAATACAAAAAATAGAAAAAAAATTTGGGAAAAAATTTGGTAAAAAATGGTGATAATTCCGCTAAATATCGTTTAAAGTCATTTGTATTGAACTAATCATACTTTTTATATTTTTATCGTTAAGTTCACATTATTTTACATCTAAAACACGAGTTTACAATACATTTGGGTGAATACAAAAAATAGAAAAAATATTTGGTAAAAAATGGTGATAATTCCGCTAAATATCGTTTAAAGTCATTTGTATTGAACTAATCATACTTTTTATATTTTTATCGTTAAGTTAACATTATTTTACATCTAAAACACGTATTTACAATACATTTGGGTGAATACAAAAAATAGAAAAAAAATTTGGGAAAAAATTGGGTAAAAAATGGTGATAATTCCGCTAAATATCGTTTAAAGTCATTTGTATTGAACTAATCATACTTTTTATATTTTTATCGTTAAGTTCACATTATTTTACATCTAAAACACGTATTTACAATACATTTGGGTGAATACAAAAAATAGAATAAAAATTTGGGAAAAAATTTGGTAAAAAATGGTGATAATTCCGCTAAATATCGTTTAAAGTCATTTGTATTGAACTAATCATACTTTTTATATTTTTATCGTTAAGTTCACATTATTTTACATCTAAAACACGTCTTTACAATACATTTGGGTGAATATAAAAGGTCGTAAAAAAATTTTGATATACAGGTGATGAATCCGCTAAATATCGTCTTAAGTCATTTCTATTAAACTAATCATACTTTTTATATTTTTAACGTTAAGTTCACATTATTTTACATCTAAAACACGTGTTTACAATACATTTGGGTGAATACAAAAAATAGAAAAAAAATTTGGTAAAAAATTGGGTAAAAAATGGTGATAATTCCGCTAAATATCGTTTAAAGTCATTTGTATTGAACTAATCATACTTTTTATATTTTTATCGTTAAGTTCACATAATTTTACATCTAAAACACGTCTTTACAATACATTTGGGTGAATATAAAAGGTCGTAAAAAAATTTTGAAATACAGGTGATGAATCCGCTAAATATCGTTTAAAGTCATTTGTATTGAACTAATCATACTTTTTATATTTTTATCGTTAAGTTCACATTATCTTACATCTAAAACACGTGTTTACAATACATTTGGGTGAATACAAAAAATAGAAAAAAAATTTGGGAAAAAATTTGGTAAAAAATGGTGATAATTCCGCTAAATATCGTTTAAAGTCATTTGTATTGAACTAATCATACTTTTTATATTTTTATCATTAAGTTCACATAATTTTACATCTAAAACACGTCTTTACAATACATTTGGGTGAATATAAAAGGTCGTAAAAAAATTTTGAAATACAGGTGATGAATCCGCTAAATATCGTCTTAAGTCATTTCTATTAAACTAATCATACTTTTTATATTTTTAACGTTAAGTTCACATTATTTTACATCTAAAACACGTGTTTACAATACATTTAGGTGAATACAAAAAATAGAAAAAATATTTGGTAAAAAATGGAGATAATTCCGCTAAATATCGTTTAAAGTCATTTGTATTGAACTAATCATACTTTTTATATTTTTATCGTTAAGTTCACATTATTTTACATCTAAAACACGTCTTTACAATACATTTGGGTGAATATAAAAGGTCGTAAAAAAATTTTGAAATACAGGTGATGAATCCGCTAAATATCGTCTTAAGTCATTTCTATTAAACTAATCATACTTTTTATATTTTTAACGTTAAGTTCACATTATTTTACATCTAAAACACGTGTTTACAATATATTTGGGTGAATACAAAAAATAGAAAAAAAAATTTGGGAAAAAATTGGGTAAAAAATGGAGATAATTCCGCTAAATATCGTTTAAAGTCATTTGTATTGAACTAATCATACTTTTTATATTTTTATCGTTAAGTTCACATTATTTTACATCTAAAACACGTATTTACAATACATTTGGGTGAATACAAAAAATAGAAAAAAAATTTGGGAAAAAATTTGGTAAAAAATGGTGATAATTCCGCTAAATATCGTTTAAAGTCATTTGTATTGAACTAATCATACTTTTTATATTTTTATCGTTAAGTTCACATTATTTTACATCTAAAACACGTCTTTACAATACATTTGGGTGAATATAAAAGGTCGTAAAAAAACTTTGAAATACAGGTGATGAATCCGCTAAATATCGTCTTAAGTCATTTCTATTAAACTAATCATACTTTTTATATTTTTAACGTTAAGTTCACATTATTTTACATCTAAAACACGTGTTTACAATACATTTGGGTGAATACAAAAAATAGAAAAAAAATTTGGTAAAAAATGGTGATAATTCCGCTAAATATCGTTTAAAGTCATTTGTATTGAACTAATCATACTTTTTATATTTTTAACGTTAAGTTCACATTATTTTACATCTAAAACACGTGTTTACAATACATTTGGGTGAATACAAAAAATAGAAAAAAAATTTGGGAAAAAATTGGGTAAAAAATGGTGCAAATTCCGCTAAATATCGTTTAAAGTCATTTGTATTGAACTAATCATACTTTTTATATTTTTAACGTTAAGTTCACATTATTTTACATCTAAAACACGTCTTTACAATACATTTGGGTGAATATAAAAGGTCGTAAAAAAATTTTGAAATACAGGTGATGAATCCGCTAAATATCGTCTTAAGTCATTTCTATTAAACTAATCATACTTTTTATATTTTTAACGTTAAGTTCACATTATTTTACATCTAAAACACGTGTTTACAATACATTTGGGTGAATACAAAAAATAGAAAAAATATTTGGTAAAAAATGGTGATAATTCCGCTAAATATCGTTTAAAGTCATTTGTATTGAACTAATCATACTTTTTATATTTTTATCGTTAAGTTAACATTATTTTACATCTAAAACACGTATTTACAATACATTTGGGTGAATACAAAAAATAGAAAAAAAATTTGGGAAAAAATTGGGTAAAAAATGGTGATAATTCCGCTAAATATCGTTTAAAGTCATTTGTATTGAACTAATCATACTTTTTATATTTTTAACGTTAAGTTCACATTATTTTACATCTAAAACACGAGTTTACAATACATTTGGGTGAATACAAAAAATAGAAAAAATATTTGGTAAAAAATGGTGATAATTCCGCTAAATATCGTTTAAAGTCATTTGTATTGAACTAATCATACTTTTTATATTTTTATCGTTAAGTTAACATTATTTTACATCTAAAACACGTATTTACAATACATTTGGGTGAATACAAAAAATAGAAAAAAAATTTGGGAAAAAATTGGGTAAAAAATGGTGATAATTCCGCTAAATATCGTTTAAAGTCATTTGTATTGAACTAATCATACTTTTTATATTTTTATCGTTAAGTTCACATTATTTTACATCTAAAACACGTCTTTACAATACATTTGGGTGAATATAAAAGGTCGTAAAAAAATTTTGATATACAGGTGATGAATCCGCTAAATATCGTCTTAAGTCATTTCTATTAAACTAATCATACTTTTTATATTTTTAACGTTAAGTTCACATTATTTTACATCTAAAACACGTGTTTACAATACATTTGGGTGAATACAAAAAATAGAAAAAAAATTTGGTAAAAAATGGTGATAATTCCGCTAAATATCGTTTAAAGTCATTTGTATTGAACTAATCATACTTTTTATATTTTTAACGTTAAGTTCACATTATTTTACATCTAAAACACGTATTTACAATACATTTGGGTGAATACAAAAAATAGAAAAAAAATTTGGGAAAAAATTGGGTAAAAAATGGTGATAATTCCGCTAAATATCGTTTAAAGTCATTTGTATTGAACTAATCATACTTTTTATATTTTTATCGTTAAGTTCACATTATTTTACATCTAAAACACGTCTTTACAATACATTTGGGTGAATATAAAAGGTCGTAAAAAAATTTTGAAATACAGGTGATGAATCCGCTAAATATCGTCTTAAGTCATTTCTATTAAACTAATCATACTTTTTATATTTTTATCGTTAAGTTCACATTATTTTACATCTAAAACACGTATTTACAATACATTTGGGTGAATACAAAAAATAGATAAAAAATTTGGTAAAAAATGGTGATAATTCCGCTAAATATCGTTTAAAGTCATTTGTATTGAACTAATCATACTTTTTATATTTTTATCGTTAAGTTCACATTATTTTACATCTAAAACACGTCTTTACAATACATTTGGGTGAATATAAAAGGTCGTAAAAAAATTTTGAAATACAGGTGATGAATCCGCTAAATATCGTCTTAAGTCATTTCTATTAAACTAATCATACTTTTTATATTTTTAACGTTAAGTTCACATTATTTTACATCTGAAACACGTGTTTACAATACATTTGGGTGAATACAAAAAATAGAAAAAAAATTTGGTAAAATATGGTGATAATTCCGCTAAATATCGTTTAAAGTCATTTGTATTGAACTAATCATACTTTTTATATTTTTATCGTTAAGTTCACATTATTTTACATCTAAAACACGTATTTACAATACATTTGGGTGAATACAAAAAATAGAAAAAAAATTTTGGAAAAAATTTGGTAAAAAATGGTGATAATTCCGCTAAATATCGTTGAAAGTCATTTGTATTGAACTAATCATACTTTTTATATTTTTATCGTTAAGTTCACATTATTTTACATCTAAAACATGTCTTTACAATACATTTGGGTGAATATAAAAGGTCGTAAAAAAACTTTGAAATACAGGTGATGAATCCGCTAAATATCGTTTAAAGTCATTTGTATTGAACTAATCATACTTTTTATATTTTTATCGTTAAGTTCACATTATTTTACATCTAAAACACGTCTTTACAATACATTTGGGTGAATATAAAAGGTCGTAAAAAAATTTTGAAATACAGGTGATGAATCCGCTAAATATCGTCTTAAGTCATTTCTATTAAACTAATCATACTTTTTATATTTTTAACGTTAAGTTCACATTATTTTACATCTAAAACACGTGTTTACAATATATTTGGGTGAATACAAAAAATAGAAAAAAAAATTTGGGAAAAAATTGGGTAAAAAATGGAGATAATTCCGCTAAATATCGTTTAAAGTCATTTGTATTGAACTAATCATACTTTTTATATTTTTATCGTTAAGTTCACATTATTTTACATCTAAAACACGTATTTACAATACATTTGGGTGAATACAAAAAATAGAAAAAAAATTTGGGAAAAAATTTGGTAAAAAATGGTGATAATTCCGCTAAATATCGTTTAAAGTCATTTGTATTGAACTAATCATACTTTTTATATTTTTATCGTTAAGTTCACATTATTTTACATCTAAAACACGTCTTTACAATACATTTGGGTGAATATAAAAGGTCGTAAAAAAACTTTGAAATACAGGTGATGAATCCGCTAAATATCGTCTTAAGTCATTTCTATTAAACTAATCATACTTTTTATATTTTTAACGTTAAGTTCACATTATTTTACATCTAAAACACGTGTTTACAATACATTTGGGTGAATACAAAAAATAGAAAAAAAATTTGGGAAAAAATTGGGTAAAAAATGGTGCAAATTCCGCTAAATATCGTTTAAAGTCATTTATATTGAACTAGTCATACTTTTTATATTTTTAACGTTAAGTTCACATTATTTTACATCTAAAACACGAGTTTACAATACATTTGGGTGAATACAAAAAATAGAAAAAATATTTGGTAAAAAATGGTGATAATTCCGCTAAATATCGTTTAAAGTCATTTGTATTGAACTAATCATACTTTTTATATTTTTATCGTTAAGTTAACATTATTTTACATCTAAAACACGTATTTACAATACATTTGGGTGAATACAAAAAATAGAAAAAAAATTTGGGAAAAAATTGGGTAAAAAATGGTGATAATTCCGCTAAATATCGTTTAAAGTCATTTGTATTGAACTAATCATACTTTTTATATTTTTATCGTTAAGTTCACATTATTTTACATCTAAAACACGTATTTACAATACATTTGGGTGAATACAAAAAATAGAATAAAAATTTGGGAAAAAATTTGGTAAAAAATGGTGATAATTCCGCTAAATATCGTTTAAAGTCATTTGTATTGAACTAATCATACTTTTTATATTTTTATCGTTAAGTTCACATTATTTTACATCTAAAACACGTCTTTACAATACATTTGGGTGAATATAAAAGGTCGTAAAAAAATTTTGATATACAGGTGATGAATCCGCTAAATATCGTCTTAAGTCATTTCTATTAAACTAATCATACTTTTTATATTTTTAACGTTAAGTTCACATTATTTTACATCTAAAACACGTGTTTACAATACATTTGGGTGAATACAAAAAATAGAAAAAAAATTTGGTAAAAAATGGTGATAATTCCGCTAAATATCGTTTAAAGTCATTTGTATTGAACTAATCATACTTTTTATATTTTTAACGTTAAGTTCACATTATTTTACATCTAAAACACGTGTTTACAATACATTTGGGTGAATACAAAAAATAGAAAAAAAATTTGGGAAAAAATTGGGTAAAAAATGGTGCAAATTCCGCTAAATATCGTTTAAAGTCATTTGTATTGAACTAATCATACTTTTTATATTTTTAACGTTAAGTTCACATTATTTTACATCTAAAACACGTCTTTACAATACATTTGGGTGAATATAAAAGGTCGTAAAAAAATTTTGAAATACAGGTGATGAATCCGCTAAATATCGTCTTAAGTCATTTCTATTAAACTAATCATACTTTTTATATTTTTAACGTTAAGTTCACATTATTTTACATCTAAAACACGTGTTTACAATACATTTGGGTGAATACAAAAAATAGAAAAAATATTTGGTAAAAAATGGTGATAATTCCGCTAAATATCGTTTAAAGTCATTTGTATTGAACTAATCATACTTTTTATATTTTTATCGTTAAGCTAACATTATTTTACATCTAAAACACGTATTTACAATACATTTGGGTGAATACAAAAAATAGAAAAAAAATTTGGGAAAAAATTGGGTAAAAAATGGTGCAAATTCCGCTAAATATCGTTTAAAGTCATTTGTATTGAACTAATCATACTTTTTATATTTTTAACGTTAAGTTCACATTATTTTACATCTAAAACACGTGTTTACAATACATTTGGGTGAATACAAAAAATAGAAAAAATATTTGGTAAAAAATGGTGATAATTCCGCTAAATATCGTTTAAAGTCATTTGTATTGAACTAATCATACTTTTTATATTTTTATCGTTAAGTTAACATTATTTTACATCTAAAACACGTATTTACAATACATTTGGGTGAATACAAAAAATAGAAAAAAAATTTGGGAAAAAATTGGGTAAAAAATGGTGATAATTCCGCTAAATATCGTTTAAAGTCATTTGTATTGAACTAATCATACTTTTTATATTTTTATCGTTAAGTTCACATTATTTTACATCTAAAACACGTCTTTACAATACATTTGGGTGAATATAAAAGGTCGTAAAAAAATTTTGAAATACAGGTGATGAATCCGCTAAATATCGTCTTAAGTCATTTCTATTAAACTAATCATACTTTTTATATTTTTATCGTTAAGTTCACATTATTTTACATCTAAAACACGTATTTACAATACATTTGGGTGAATACAAAAAATAGATAAAAAATTTGGTAAAAAATGGTGATAATTCCGCTAAATATCGTTTAAAGTCATTTGTATTGAACTAATCATACTTTTTATATTTTTATCGTTAAGTTCACATTATTTTACATCTAAAACACGTCTTTACAATACATTTGGGTGAATATAAAAGGTCGTAAAAAAATTTTGAAATACAGGTGATGAATCCGCTAAATATCGTCTGAAGTCATTTCTATTAAACTAATCATACTTTTTATATTTTTAACGTTAAGTTCACATTATTTTACATCTAAAACACGTGTTTACAATACATTTGGGTGAATACAAAAAATAGAAAAAAAATTTGGTAAAATATGGTGATAATTCCGCTAAATATCGTTTAAAGTCATTTGTATTGAACTAATCATACTTTTTATATTTTTATCGTTAAGTTCACATTATTTTACATCTAAAACACGTATTTACAATACATTTGGGTGAATACAAAAAATAGAAAAAAAATTTTGGAAAAAATTTGGTAAAAAATGGTGATAATTCCGCTAAATATCGTTGAAAGTCATTTGTATTGAACTAATCATACTTTTTATATTTTTATCGTTAAGTTCACATTATTTTACATCTAAAACATGTCTTTACAATACATTTGGGTGAATATAAAAGGTCGTAAAAAAACTTTGAAATACAGGTGATGAATCCGCTAAATATCGTCTTAAGTCATTTCTATTAAACTAATCATACTTTTTATATTTTTAACGTTAAGTTCACATTATTTTACATCTAAAACACGTATTTACAATACATTTGGGTGAATACAAAAAATAGAAAAAAATTTGGGAAAAAATTGGGTAAAAAATGGTGATAATTCCGCTAAATATCGTTTAAAGTCATTTGTATTGAACTAATCATACTTTTTATATTTTTATCGTTAAGTTCACATAATTTTACATCTAAAACACGTCTTTACAATACATTTGGGTGAATATAAAAGGTCGTAAAAAAATTTTGAAATACAGGTGATGAATCCGCTAAATATCGTCTTAAGTCATTTCTATTAAACTAATCATACTTTTTATATTTTTAACGTTATGTTCACATTATTCTACATCTAAAACACGTGTTTACAATACATTTGGGTGAATACAAAAAATAGAAAAAAAATTTGGTAAAAAATGGTGATAATTCCGCTAAATATCGTTTAAAGTCATTTGTATTGAACTAATCATACTTTTTATATTTTTATCATTAAGTTCACATAATTTTACATCTAAAACACGTCTTTACAATAAATTTGGGTGAATATAAAAGGTCGTAAAAAAATTTTGAAATACAGGTGATGAATCCGCTAAATATCGTCTTAAGTTATTTCTATTAAACTAATCATACTTTTTATATTTTTAACGTTAAGTTCACATTATTTTACATCTAAAACACGTGTTTACAATACATTTGGGTAAATACAAAAAATAGAAAAAATATTTGGTAAAAAATGGTGATAATTCCGCTAAATATCGTTTAAAGTCATTTGTATTGAACTAATCATACTTTTTATATTTTTATCGTTAAGTTCACATTATTTTACATCTAAGACACGTCTTTACAATACATTTGGGTGAATATAAAAGGTCGTAAAAAAATTTTGAAATACAGGTGATGAATCCGCTAAATATCGTCTTAAGTCATTTCTATTAAACTAATCATACTTTTTATATTTTTAACGTTAAGTTCACATTATTTTACATCTAAAACATGTGTTTACAATACATTTGGGTGAATACAAAAAATAGAAAAAAAATTTGGTAAAAAATGGTGATAATTCCGCTAAATATCGTTTAAAGTCATTTGTATTGAACTAATCATACTTTTTATATTTTTATCGTTAAGTTCACATTATTTTACATCTAAAACACGTATTTACAATACATTTGGGTGAATACAAAAAATAGAAAAAAAATTTGGGAAAAAATTTGGTAAAAAATGGTGATAATTCCGCTAAATATCGTTTAAAGTCATTTGTATTGAACTAATCATACTTTTTATATTTTTATCGTTAAGTTCACATTATTTTACATCTAAAACACGTCTTTACAATACATTTGGGTGAATATAAAAGGTCGTAAAAAAATTTTGAAATACAGGTGATGAATCCGCTTAATATCGTCTTAAGTCATTTCTATTAAACTAATCATACTTTTTATATTTTTAACGTTAAGTTCACATTATTTTACATCTAAAACACGTCTTTACAATACATTTGGGTGAATATAAAAGGTCGTAAAAAATTTTTGAAATACAGGTGATGAATCCGCTAAATATCGTCTTAAGTCATTTCTATTAAACTAATCATACTTTTTATATTTTTAACGTTAAGTTCACATTATTTTACATCTAAAACACGTATTTACAATACATTTGGGTGAATACAAAAAATAGAAATAAAATTTGGGAAAAAATTGGGTAAAAAATGGTGATAATTCCGCTAAATATCGTTTAAAGTCATTTGTATTGAACTAATCATACTTTTTATATTTTTATCGTTAAGTTCACATAATTTTACATCTAAAACACGTCTTTACAATACATTTGGGTGAATATAAAAGGTCGTAAAAAAATTTTGAAATACAGGTGATGAATCCGCTAAATATCGTCTTAAGTCATTTCTATTAAACTAATCATACTTTTTATATTTTTAACGTTAAGTTCACATTATTTTACATCTAAAACACGTGTTTACAATACATTTGGGTGAATACAAAAAATAGAAAAAAAATTTGGGAAAAAATTTGGTAAAAAATGGTGATAATTCCGCTAAATATCGTTTAAAGTCATTTGTATTGAACTAATCATACTTTTTATATTTTTATCGTTAAGTTCACATAATTTTACATCTAAAACACGTCTTTACAATACATTTGGGTGAATATAAAAGGTCGTAAAAAAATTTTGAAATACAGGTGATGAATCCGCTAAATTTCGTCTTAAGTCATTTCTATTAAACTAATCATACTTTTTATATTTTTAACGTTAAGTTCACATTATTTTACATCTAAAACACGTGTTTACAATACATTTGGGTGAATACAAAAAATAGAAAAAATATTTGGTAAAAAATGGTGATAATTCCGCTAAATATCGTTTAAAGTCATTTGTATTGAACTAATCATACTTTTTATATTTTTATCGTTAAGTTAACATTATTTTACATCTAAAACACGTATTTACAATACATTTGGGTGAATACAAAAAATAGAAAAAAAATTTGGGAAAAAATTGGGTAAAAAATGGTGATAATTCCGCTAAATATCGTTTAAAGTCATTTGTATTGAACTAATCATACTTTTTATATTTTTATCGTTAAGTTCACATTATTTTACATCTAAAACACGTATTTACAATACATTTGGGTGAATACAAAAAATAGAAAAAAAATTTGGGAAAAAATTTGGTAAAAAATGGTGATAATTCCGCTAAATATCGTTTAATGTCATTTGTATTGAACTAATCATACTTTTTATATTTTTATCGTTAAGTTCACATTATTTCACATCTAAAACACGTCTTTACAATACATTTGGGTGAATATAAAAGGTCGTAAAAAAATTTTGAAATACAGGTGATGAATCCGCTAAATATCGTCTTAAGTCATTTCTATTAAACTAATCATACTTTTTATATTTTTAACGTTAAGTTCACATTATTTTACATCTAAAACACGTGTTTACAATACATTTGGGTGAATACAAAAAAAAGAAAAAAAATTTGGTTAAAAATGGTGATTATTCCGCTAAATATCGTTTAAAGTCATTTGTATTGAACTAATCATACTTTTTATATTTTTATCGTTAAGTTCACATTATCTTACATCTAAAACACGTATTTACAATACATTTGGTTGAATACAAAAAATAGAAAAAAAAATTTGGAAAAAATTTGGTAAAAAATGGTGATAATTCCGCTAAATATCGTTTAAAGTCATTTGTATTGAACTAATCATACTTTTTATATTTTTATCGTTAAGTTCACATTATTTTACATCTAAGACACGTCTTTACAATACATTTGGGTGAATATAAAAGGTCGTAAAAAAATTTTGAAATACAGGTGATGAATCCGCTAAATATCGTCTTAAGTCATTTCTATTAAACTAATCATACTTTTTATATTTTTAACGTTAAGTTCACATTATTTTACATCTAAAACATGTGTTTACAATACATTTGGGTGAATACAAAAAATAGAAAAAAAATTTGGTAAAAAATGGTGATAATTCCGCTAAATATCGTTTAAAGTCATTTGTATTGAACTAATCATACTTTTTATATTTTTATCGTTAAGTTCACATTATTTTACATCTAAAACACGTATTTACAATACATTTGGGTGAATACAAAAAATAGAAAAAAAATTTGGGAAAAAATTTGGTAAAAAATGGTGATAATTCCGCTAAATATCGTTTAAAGTCATTTGTATTGAACTAATCATACTTTTTATATTTTTATCGTTAAGTTCACATTATTTTACATCTAAAACACGTCTTTACAATACATTTGGGTGAATATAAAAGGTCGTAAAAAAATTTTGAAATACAGGTGATGAATCCGCTTAATATCGTCTTAAGTCATTTCTATTAAACTAATCATACTTTTTATATTTTTAACGTTAAGTTCACATTATTTTACATCTAAAACACGTCTTTACAATACATTTGGGTGAATATAAAAGGTCGTAAAAAATTTTTGAAATACAGGTGATGAATCCGCTAAATATCGTCTTAAGTCATTTCTATTAAACTAATCATACTTTTTATATTTTTAACGTTAAGTTCACATTATTTTACATCTAAAACACGTATTTACAATACATTTGGGTGAATACAAAAAATAGAAATAAAATTTGGGAAAAAATTGGGTAAAAAATGGTGATAATTCCGCTAAATATCGTTTAAAGTCATTTGTATTGAACTAATCATACTTTTTATATTTTTATCGTTAAGTTCACATAATTTTACATCTAAAACACGTCTTTACAATACATTTGGGTGAATATAAAAGGTCGTAAAAAAATTTTGAAATACAGGTGATGAATCCGCTAAATATCGTCTTAAGTCATTTCTATTAAACTAATCATACTTTTTATATTTTTAACGTTAAGTTCACATTATTTTACATCTAAAACACGTGTTTACAATACATTTGGGTGAATACAAAAAATAGAAAAAAAATTTGGGAAAAAATTTGGTAAAAAATGGTGATAATTCCGCTAAATATCGTTTAAAGTCATTTGTATTGAACTAATCATACTTTTTATATTTTTATCGTTAAGTTCACATAATTTTACATCTAAAACACGTCTTTACAATACATTTGGGTGAATATAAAAGGTCGTAAAAAAATTTTGAAATACAGGTGATGAATCCGCTAAATTTCGTCTTAAGTCATTTCTATTAAACTAATCATACTTTTTATATTTTTAACGTTAAGTTCACATTATTTTACATCTAAAACACGTGTTTACAATACATTTGGGTGAATACAAAAAATAGAAAAAATATTTGGTAAAAAATGGTGATAATTCCGCTAAATATCGTTTAAAGTCATTTGTATTGAACTAATCATACTTTTTATATTTTTATCGTTAAGTTAACATTATTTTACATCTAAAACACGTATTTACAATACATTTGGGTGAATACAAAAAATAGAAAAAAAATTTGGGAAAAAATTGGGTAAAAAATGGTGATAATTCCGCTAAATATCGTTTAAAGTCATTTGTATTGAACTAATCATACTTTTTATATTTTTA
This sequence comes from Diuraphis noxia, assembly GCF_037042655.1. Classification (NCBI taxonomy): domain Eukaryota; kingdom Metazoa; phylum Arthropoda; class Insecta; order Hemiptera; family Aphididae; genus Diuraphis; species Diuraphis noxia. The sequence goes on from NW_028301714.1 coordinate 75,523,183, forward strand.
TCGTTAAGTTCACATTATTTTACATCTAAAACACGTATTTACAATACATTTGGGTGAATACAAAAAATAGAAAAAAAATTTGGGAAAAAATTTGGTAAAAAATGGTGATAATTCCGCTAAATATCGTTTAATGTCATTTGTATTGAACTAATCATACTTTTTATATTTTTATCGTTAAGTTCACATTATTTCACATCTAAAACACGTCTTTACAATACATTTGGGTGAATATAAAAGGTCGTAAAAAAATTTTGAAATACAGGTGATGAATCCGCTAAATATCGTCTTAAGTCATTTCTATTAAACTAATCATACTTTTTATATTTTTAACGTTAAGTTCACATTATTTTACATCTAAAACACGTGTTTACAATACATTTGGGTGAATACAAAAAAAAGAAAAAAAATTTGGTTAAAAATGGTGATTATTCCGCTAAATATCGTTTAAAGTCATTTGTATTGAACTAATCATACTTTTTATATTTTTATCGTTAAGTTCACATTATCTTACATCTAAAACACGTATTTACAATACATTTGGTTGAATACAAAAAATAGAAAAAAAAATTTGGAAAAAATTTGGTAAAAAATGGTGATAATTCCGCTAAATATCGTTTAAAGTCATTTGTATTGAACTAATCATACTTTTTATATTTTTATCGTTAAGTTCACATTATTTTACATCTAAGACACGTCTTTACAATACATTTGGGTGAATATAAAAGGTCGTAAAAAAATTTTGAAATACAGGTGATGAATCCGCTAAATATCGTCTTAAGTCATTTCTATTAAACTAATCATACTTTTTATATTTTTAACGTTAAGTTCACATTATTTTACATCTAAAACATGTGTTTACAATACATTTGGGTGAATACAAAAAATAGAAAAAAAATTTGGTAAAAAATGGTGATAATTCCGCTAAATATCGTTTAAAGTCATTTGTATTGAACTAATCATACTTTTTATATTTTTATCGTTAAGTTCACATTATTTTACATCTAAAACACGTATTTACAATACATTTGGGTGAATACAAAAAATAGAAAAAAAATTTGGGAAAAAATTTGGTAAAAAATGGTGATAATTCCGCTAAATATCGTTTAAAGTCATTTGTATTGAACTAATCATACTTTTTATATTTTTATCGTTAAGTTCACATTATTTTACATCTAAAACACGTCTTTACAATACATTTGGGTGAATATAAAAGGTCGTAAAAAAATTTTGAAATACAGGTGATGAATCCGCTTAATATCGTCTTAAGTCATTTCTATTAAACTAATCATACTTTTTATATTTTTAACGTTAAGTTCACATTATTTTACATCTAAAACACGTCTTTACAATACATTTGGGTGAATATAAAAGGTCGTAAAAAATTTTTGAAATACAGGTGATGAATCCGCTAAATATCGTCTTAAGTCATTTCTATTAAACTAATCATACTTTTTATATTTTTAACGTTAAGTTCACATTATTTTACATCTAAAACACGTATTTACAATACATTTGGGTGAATACAAAAAATAGAAATAAAATTTGGGAAAAAATTGGGTAAAAAATGGTGATAATTCCGCTAAATATCGTTTAAAGTCATTTGTATTGAACTAATCATACTTTTTATATTTTTATCGTTAAGTTCACATAATTTTACATCTAAAACACGTCTTTACAATACATTTGGGTGAATATAAAAGGTCGTAAAAAAATTTTGAAATACAGGTGATGAATCCGCTAAATATCGTCTTAAGTCATTTCTATTAAACTAATCATACTTTTTATATTTTTAACGTTAAGTTCACATTATTTTACATCTAAAACACGTGTTTACAATACATTTGGGTGAATACAAAAAATAGAAAAAAAATTTGGGAAAAAATTTGGTAAAAAATGGTGATAATTCCGCTAAATATCGTTTAAAGTCATTTGTATTGAACTAATCATACTTTTTATATTTTTATCGTTAAGTTCACATAATTTTACATCTAAAACACGTCTTTACAATACATTTGGGTGAATATAAAAGGTCGTAAAAAAATTTTGAAATACAGGTGATGAATCCGCTAAATTTCGTCTTAAGTCATTTCTATTAAACTAATCATACTTTTTATATTTTTAACGTTAAGTTCACATTATTTTACATCTAAAACACGTGTTTACAATACATTTGGGTGAATACAAAAAATAGAAAAAATATTTGGTAAAAAATGGTGATAATTCCGCTAAATATCGTTTAAAGTCATTTGTATTGAACTAATCATACTTTTTATATTTTTATCGTTAAGTTAACATTATTTTACATCTAAAACACGTATTTACAATACATTTGGGTGAATACAAAAAATAGAAAAAAAATTTGGGAAAAAATTGGGTAAAAAATGGTGATAATTCCGCTAAATATCGTTTAAAGTCATTTGTATTGAACTAATCATACTTTTTATATTTTTATCGTTAAGTTCACATTATTTTACATCTAAAACACGTATTTACAATACATTTGGGTGAATACAAAAAATAGAAAAAAAATTTGGGAAAAAATTTGGTAAAAAATGGTGATAATTCCGCTAAATATCGTTTAATGTCATTTGTATTGAACTAATCATACTTTTTATATTTTTATCGTTAAGTTCACATTATTTTACATCTAAAACACGTCTTTACAATACATTTGGGTGAATATAAAAGGTCGTAAAAAAATTTTGAAATACAGGTGATGAATCCGCTAAATATCGTCTTAAGTCATTTCTATTAAACTAATCATACTTTTTATATTTTTAACGTTAAGTTCACATTATTTTACATCTAAAACACGTGTTTACAATACATTTGGGTGAATACAAAAAATAGAAAAAAAATTTGGTTAAAAATGGTGATTATTCCGCTAAATATCGTTTAAAGTCATTTGTATTGAACTAATCATACTTTTTATATTTTTATCGTTAAGTTCACATTATCTTACATCTAAAACACGTATTTACAATACATTTGGTTGAATACAAAAAATAGAAAAAAAATTTGGGAAAAAATTTGGTAAAAAATGGTGATAATTCCGCTAAATATCGTTTAAAGTCATTTGTATTGAACTAATCATACTTTTTATATTTTTATCGTTAAGTTCAAATTATTTAAAAACTAAAACACGTATTTACAATACATTTGGGTGAATACAAAAAATAGAAAAAAAATTTGGGAAAAAATTGGGTAAAAAATGGTGATAATTCCGCTAAATATCGTTTAAAGTCATTTGTATTGAACTAATCATACTTTTTATATTTTTATCGTTAAGTTCACATTATTTTACATCTAAAACACGTCTTTACAATACATTTGGGTGAATATAAAAGGTCGTAAAAAAATTTTGAAATACAGGTGATGAATCCGCTAAATATCGTCTTAAGTCATTTCTATTAAACTAATCATACTTTTTATATTTTTAACGTTAAGTTCACATTATTTTACATCTAAAACACGTGTTTACAATACATTTGGGTGAATACAAAAAATAGAAAAAAAATTTGGTAAAAAATGGTGATAATTCCGCTAAATATCGTTTAAAGTCATTTGTATTGAACTAATCATACTTTTTATATTTTTATCGTTAAGTTCACATTATTTTACATCTAAAACACGTATTTACAATACATTTGGGTGAATACAAAAAATAGAAAAAAAAATTTGGAAAAAATTTGGTAAAAAATGGTGATAATTCCGCTAAATATCGTTTAAAGTCATTTGTATTGAACTAATCATACTTTTTATATTTTTATCGTTAAGTTCACATTATTTTACATCTAAAACACGTCTTTACAATACATTTGGGTGAATATAAAAGGTCGTAAAAAAATTTTGAAATACAGGTGATAAATCCGCTAAATATCGTCTTAAGTCATTTCTATTAAACTAATCATACTTTTTATATTTTTAACGTTAAGTTCACATTATTTTACATCTAAAACACGTGTTTACAATACATTTGGGTGAATACAAAAAATAGAAAAAAAATTTGGTTAAAAATGGTGATTATTCCGCTAAATATCGTTTAAAGTCATTTGTATTGAACTAATCATACTTTTTATATTTTTATCGTTAAGTTCACATTATCTTACATCTAAAACACGTATTTACAATACATTTGGTTGAATACAAAAAATAGAAAAAAAATTTGGGAAAAAATTTGGTAAAAAATGGTGATAATTCCGCTAAATATCGTTTAAAGTCATTTGTATTGAACTAATCATACTTTTTATATTTTTATCGTTAAGTTCAAATTATTTAAAAACTAAAACACGTATTTACAATACATTTGGGTGAATACAAAAAATAGAAAAAAAATTTGGGAAAAAATTTGGTAAAAAATGGTGATAATTCCGCTAAATATCGTTTAAAGTCATTTGTATTGAACTAATCATACTTTTTATATTTTTATCGTTAAGTTCACATTATTTTACATCTAAAACACGTCTTTACAATACATTTGGGTGAATATAAAAGGTCGTAAAAAAATTTTGAAATACAGGTGATGAATCCGCTAAATATCGTCTTAAGTCATTTCTATTAAACTAATCATACTTTTTATATTTTTAACGTTAAGTTCACATTATTTTACATCTAAAACACGTGTTTACAATACATTTGGGTGAATACAAAAAATAGAAAAAAAATTTGGTAAAAAATGGTGATAATTCCGCTAAATATCGTTTAAAGTCATTTGTATTGAACTAATCATACTTTTTATATTTTTATCGTTAAGTTCACATTATTTTACATCTAAAACACGTATTTACAATACATTTGGGTGAATACAAAAAATAGAAAAAAAATTTGGGAAAAAATTTGGTAAAAAATGGTGATAATTCCGCTAAATATCGTTTAAAGTCATTTGTATTGAACTAATCATACTTTTTATATTTTTATCGTTAAGTTCACATTATTTTACATCTAAAACACGTCTTTACAATACATTTGGGTGAATATAAAAGGTCGTAAAAAAATTTTGAAATACAGGTGATGAATCCGCTAAATATCGTCTTAAGTCATTTCTATTAAACTAATCATACTTTTTATATTTTTATCGTTAAGTTCACATTATCTTACATCTAAAACACGTATTTACAATACATTTGGTTGAATACAAAAAATAGAAAAAAAATTTGGGAAAAAATTTGTTAAAAAATGGTGATAATTCCGCTAAATATCGTTTAAAGTCATTTGTATTGAACTAATCATACTTTTTATATTTTTATCGTTAAGTTCACATAATTTTACATCTAAAACACGTCTTTACAATACATTTGGGTGAATATAAAAGGTCGTAAAAAAATTTTGAAATACAGGTGATGAATCCGCTAAATATCGTCTTAAGTCATTTCTATTAAACTAATCATACTTTTTATATTTTTAACGTTAAGTTCACATTATTTTACATCTAAAACACGTGTTTACAATACATTTGGGTGAATACAAAAAATAGAAAAAATATTTGGTAAAAAATGGTGATAATTCCGCTAAATATCGTTTAAAGTCATTTGTATTGAACTAATCATACTTTTTATATTTTTATCGTTAAGTTAACATTATTTTACATCTAAAACACGTATTTACAATACATTTGGGTGAATACAAAAAATAGAAAAAAAATTTGGGAAAAAATTGGGTAAAAAATGGTGATAATTCCGCTAAATATCGTTTAAAGTCATTTGTATTGAACTAATCATACTTTTTATATTTTTATCGTTAAGTTCACATTATTTTACATCTAAAACACGTATTTACAATACATTTGGGTGAATACAAAAAATAGAAAAAAAATTTGGGAAAAAATTTGGTAAAAAATGGTGATAATTCCGCTAAATATCGTTTAAAGTCATTTGTATTGAACTAATCATACTTTTTATATTTTTATCGTTAAGTTCACATAATTTTACATCTAAAACACGTCTTTACAATACATTTGGGTGAATATAAAAGGTCGTAAAAAAATTTTGAAATACAGGTGATGAATCCGCTAAATATCGTCTTAAGTCATTTCTATTAAACTAATCATACTTTTTATATTTTTAACGTTAAGTTCACATTATTTTACATCTAAAACACGTGTTTACAATACATTTGGGTGAATACAAAAAATAGAAAAAATATTTGGTAAAAAATGGTGATAATTCCGCTAAATATCGTTTAAAGTCATTTGTATTGAACTAATCATACTTTTTATATTTTTATCGTTAAGTTAACATTATTTTACATCTAAAACACGTATTTACAATACATTTGGGTGAATACAAAAAATAGAAAAAAAATTTGGGAAAAAATTGGGTAAAAAATGGTGATAATTCCGCTAAATATCGTTTAAAGTCATTTGTATTGAACTAATCATACTTTTTATATTTTTATCGTTAAGTTCACATTATTTTACATCTAAAACACGTCTTTACAATACATTTGGGTGAATATAAAAGGTCGTAAAAAAATTTTGAAATACAGGTGATGAATCCGCTAAATATCGTCTTAAGTCATTTGTATTGAACTAATCATACTTTTTATATTTTTATCGTTAAGTTCAAATTATTTAAAAACTAAAACACGTATTTACAATACATTTGGGTGAATACAAAAAATAGAAAAAAAATTTGGGAAAAAATTTGGTAAAAAATGGTGATAATTCCGCTAAATATCGTTTAAAGTCATTTGTATTGAACTAATCATACTTTTTATATTTTTATCGTTAAGTTCACATTATTTTACATCTAAAACACGTCTTTACAATACATTTGGGTGAATATAAAAGGTCGTAAAAAAATTTTGAAATACAGGTGATGAATCCGCTAAATATCGTCTTAAGTCATTTCTATTAAACTAATCATACTTTTTATATTTTTAACGTTAAGTTCACATTATTTTACATCTAAAACACGTGTTTACAATACATTTGGGTGAATACAAAAAATAGAAAAAAAATTTGGTAAAAAATGGTGATAATTCCGCTAAATATCGTTTAAAGTCATTTGTATTGAACTAATCATACTTTTTATATTTTTATCGTTAAGTTCACATTATTTTACATCTAAAACACGTATTTACAATACATTTGGGTGAATACAAAAAATAGAAAAAAAATTTTGGAAAAAATTTGGTAAAAAATGGTGATAATTCCGCTAAATATCGTTTAAAGTCATTTGTATTGAACTAATCATACTTTTTATATTTTTATCGTTAAGTTCACATTATTTTACTTCTAAAACACGTCTTTACAATACATTTGGGTGAATATAAAAGGTCGTAAAAAAATTTTGAAATACAGGTGATGAATCCGCTAAATATCGTCTTAAGTCATTTCTATTAAACTAATCATACTTTTTATATTTTTAACGTTAAGTTCACATTATTTTACATCTAAAACACGTGTTTACAATACATTTGGGTGAATACAAAAAATAGAAAAAAAATTTGGGAAAAAATTGGGTAAAAAATGGTGATAATTCCGCTAAATATCGTTTAAAGTCATTTGTATTGAACTAATCATACTTTTTATATTTTTATCGTTAAGTTCACATTATTTTACATCTTAAACACGTATTTACAATACATTTGGGTGAATACAAAAAATAGAAAAAAAATTTGGGAAAAAATTTGGTAAAAAATGGTGATAATTCCGCTAAATATCGTTTAAAGTCATTTGTATTGAACTAATCATACTTTTTATATTTTCATCGTTAAGTTCACATTATTTTACATCTAAAACACGTCTTTACAATACATTTGGGTGAATATAAAAGGTCGTAAAAAAACTTTGAAATACAGGTGATGAATCCGCTAAATATCGTCTTAAGTCATTTCTATTAAACTAATCATACTTTTTATATTTTTAACGTTAAGTTCACATTATTTTACATCTAAAACACGTATTTACAATACATTTGGGTGAATACAAAAAATAGAAAAAAAATTAGGTAAAAAATGGTGATAATTCCGCTAAATATCGTTTAAAGTCATTTGTATTGAACTAATCATACTTTTTATATTTTCATTGTTAGGTTCACATTATTTTACATCTAAAACACGTCTTTAAAATACAATTGGGTGAATAAAAAAATAGAAAAAAAATTTGGGAAAACATTGGGTAAAAAATGGTGATAATTCCGCTAAATATCGTTTAATGTCATTTGTATTGAACTAATCATACTTTTTATATTTTTATCATTAGATTCACATTATTTTACATCTAAAACACGTATTTACAATACATTTGGGTGAATACAAAAAATAGAAAAAAAATTTGGGAAAAAATTGGGTAAAAAATGGTGATAATTCCGCTAAATATCGTTTAAAGTCATATCTATTAAACTAATCATACTTTTTATATTTTTAACGTTAAGTTCACATTATTTTACATCTAAAACACGTATTTACAATACATTTGAGTGAATAAAAAAATAGAAAAAAAATTTGGGAAAAAATTGGGTAAAAAATGGTGATAATTCTGCTTAATATCGTTTAAAGTCATTTGTATTGAACTAATCATACTTTTTATATTTTTATCGTTAAGTTCACATTATTTTACATCTAAAACACGTCTTTACAATACATTTGGGTGAATATAAAAGGTCGTAAAAAAATTTTGAAATACAGGTGATGAATCCGCTAAATATCGTCTTAAGTCATTTCTATTAAACTAATCATACTTTTTATATTTTTAACGTTAAGTTCACATTATTTTACATCTAAAACACGTGTTTACAAAACATTTAGGTGAATACAAAAAATAGAAAAAAAATTAGGTAAAAAATGGTGATAATTCCGCTAAATATCGTTTAAAGTCATTTGTATTGAACTAATCATACTTTTTATATTTTCATTGTTAGGTTCACATTATTTTACATCTAAAACACGTCTTTAAAATACAATTGGGTGAATAAAAAAATAGAAAAAAAATTTGGGAAAACATTGGGTAAAAAATGGTGATAATTCCGCTAAATATCGTTTAATGTCATTTGTATTGAACTAATCATACTTTTTATATTTTTATCATTAGATTCACATTATTTTACATCTAAAACACGTATTTACAATACATTTGGGTGAATACAAAAAATAGAAAAAAAATTTGGGAAAAAATTGGGTAAAAAATGGTGATAATTCCGCTAAATATCGTTTAAAGTCATATCTATTAAACTAATCATACTTTTTATATTTTTAACGTTAAGTTCACATTATTTTACATCTAAAACACGTATTTACAATACATTTGAGTGAATAAAAAAATAGAAAAAAAATTTGGGAAAAAATTGGGTAAAAAATGGTGATAATTCTGCTTAATATCGTTTAAAGTCATTTGTATTGAACTAATCATACTTTTTATATTTTCATTGTTAGGTTCACATTATTTTACATCTAAAACACGTCTTTAAAATACAATTGGGTGAATAAAAAAATAGAAAAAAAATTTGGGAAAACATTGGGTAAAAAATGGTGATAATTCCGCTAAATATCGTTTAATGTCATTTGTATTGAACTAATCATACTTTTTATATTTTTATCATTAGATTCACATTATTTTACATCTAAAACACGTATTTACAATACATTTGGGTGAATACAAAAAATAGAAAAAAAATTTGGGAAAAAATTGGGTAAAAAATGGTGATAATTCCGCTAAATATCGTTTAAAGTCATATCTATTAAACTAATCATACTTTTTATATTTTTAACGTTAAGTTCACATTATTTTACATCTAAAACACGTATTTACAATACATTTGAGTGAATAAAAAAATAGAAAAAAAATTTGGGAAAAAATTGGGTAAAAAATGGTGATAATTCTGCTTAATATCGTTTAAAGTCATTTGTATTGAACTAATCATACTTTTTATATTTTTATCGTTAAGTTCACATTATTTTACATCTAAAACACGTCTTTACAATACATTTGGGTGAATATAAAAGGTCGTAAAAAAATTTTGAAATACAGGTGATGAATCCGCTAAATATCGTCTTAAGTCATTTCTATTAAACTAATCATACTTTTTATATTTTTAACGTTAAGTTCAAATTATTTTACATCTAAAACACGTGTTTACAATACATTTGGGTGAATACAAAAAATAGAAAAAATATTTGGTAAAAAATGGTGATAATTCCGCTAAATATCGTTTAAAGTCATTTGTATTGAACTAATCATACTTTTTATATTTTTATCGTTAAGTTAACATTATTTTACATCTAAAACACGTATTTACAATACATTTGGGTGAATACAAAAAATAGAAAAAAAATTTGGGAAAAAATTGGGTAAAAAATGGTGATAATTCCGCTAAATATCGTTTAAAGTCATATCTATTAAACTAATCATACTTTTTATATTTTTAACGTTAAGTTCACATTATTTTACATCTAAAACACGTATTTACAATACATTTGAGTGAATAAAAAAATAGAAAAAAAATTTGGGAAAAAATTGGGTAAAAAATGGTGATAATTCTGCTTAATATCGTTTAAAGTCATTTGTATTGAACTAATCATACTTTTTATATTTTCATTGTTAGGTTCACATTATTTTACATCTAAAACACGTCTTTAAAATACAATTGGGTGAATAAAAAAATAGAAAAAAAATTTGGGAAAACATTGGGTAAAAAATGGTGATAATTCCGCTAAATATCGTTTAATGTCATTTGTATTGAACTAATCATACTTTTTATATTTTTATCATTAGATTCACATTATTTTACATCTAAAACACGTATTTACAATACATTTGGGTGAATACAAAAAATAGAAAAAAAATTTGGGAAAAAATTGGGTAAAAAATGGTGATAATTCCGCTAAATATCGTTTAAAGTCATATCTATTAAACTAATCATACTTTTTATATTTTTAACGTTAAGTTCACATTATTTTACATCTAAAACACGTATTTACAATACATTTGAGTGAATAAAAAAATAGAAAAAAAATTTGGGAAAAAATTGGGTAAAAAATGGTGATAATTCTGCTTAATATCGTTTAAAGTCATTTGTATTGAACTAATCATACTTTTTATATTTTTATCGTTAAGTTCACATTATTTTACATCTAAAACACGTCTTTACAATACATTTGGGTGAATATAAAAGGTCGTAAAAAAATTTTGAAATACAGGTGATGAATCCGCTAAATATCGTCTTAAGTCATTTCTATTAAACTAATCATACTTTTTATATTTTTAACGTTAAGTTCACATTATTTTACATCTAAAACACGTGTTTACAATACATTTGGGTGAATACAAAAAATAGAAAAAATATTTGGTAAAAAATGGTGATAATTCCGCTAAATATCGTTTAAAGTCATTTGTATTGAACTAATCATACTTTTTATATTTTTATCGTTAAGTTAACATTATTTTACATCTAAAACACGTATTTACAATACATTTGGGTGAATACAAAAAATAGAAAAAAAATTTGGGAAAAAATTGGGTAAAAAATGGTGATAATTCCGCTAAATATCGTTTAAAGTCATTTGTATTGAACTAATCATACTTTTTATATTTTTATCGTTAAGTTCACATTATTTTACATCTAAAACACGTATTTACAATACATTTGGGTGAATACAAAAAATAGAAAAAAAATTTGGGAAAAAATTTGGTAAAAAATGGTGATAATTCCGCTAAATATCGTTTAAAGTCATTTGTATTGAACTAATCATACTTTTTATATTTTTATCGTTAAGTTCACATAATTTTACATCTAAAACACGTCTTTACAATACATTTGGGTGAATATAAAAGGTCGTAAAAAAATTTTGAAATACAGGTGATGAATCCGCTAAATATCGTCTTAAGTCATTTCTATTAAACTAATCATACTTTTTATATTTTTATCGTTAAGTTCACATTATTTTACATCTAAAACACGTCTTTACAATACATTTGGGTGAATATAAAAGGTCGTAAAAAAATTTTGAAATACAGGTGATGAATCCGCTAAATATCGTCTTAAGTCATTTCTATTAAACTAATCATACTTTTTATATTTTTAACGTTAAGTTCACATTATTTTACATCTAAAACACGTGTTTACAAAACATTTAGGTGAATACAAAAAATAGAAAAAAAATTAGGTAAAAAATGGTGATAATTCCGCTAAATATCGTTTAAAGTCATTTGTATTGAACTAATCATACTTTTTATATTTTCATTGTTAGGTTCACATTATTTTACATCTAAAACACGTCTTTAAAATACAATTGGGTGAATAAAAAAATAGAAAAAAAATTTGGGAAAACATTGGTTAAAAAATGGTGATAATTCCGCTAAATATCGTTTAATGTCATTTGTATTGAACTAATCATACTTTTTATATTTTTATCATTAGATTCACATTATTTTACATCTAAAACACGTATTTACAATACATTTGGGTGAATACAAAAAATAGAAAAAAAATTTGGGAAAAAATTGGGTAAAAAATGGTGATAATTCCGCTAAATATCGTTTAAAGTCATATCTATTAAACTAATCATACTTTTTATATTTTTAACGTTAAGTTCACATTATTTTACATCTAAAACACGTATTTACAATACATTTGAGTGAATAAAAAAATAGAAAAAAAATTTGGGAAAAAATTGGGTAAAAAATGGTGATAATTCTGCTTAATATCGTTTAAAGTCATTTGTATTGAACTAATCATACTTTTTATATTTTCATTGTTAGGTTCACATTATTTTACATCTAAAACACGTCTTTAAAATACAATTGGGTGAATAAAAAAATAGAAAAAAAATTTGGGAAAACATTGGGTAAAAAATGGTGATAATTCCGCTAAATATCGTTTAATGTCATTTGTATTGAACTAATCATACTTTTTATATTTTTATCATTAGATTCACATTATTTTACATCTAAAACACGTATTTACAATACATTTGGGTGAATACAAAAAATAGAAAAAAAATTTGGGAAAAAATTGGGTAAAAAATGGTGATAATTCCGCTAAATATCGTTTAAAGTCATATCTATTAAACTAATCATACTTTTTATATTTTTAACGTTAAGTTCACATTATTTTACATCTAAAACACGTATTTACAATACATTTGAGTGAATAAAAAAATAGAAAAAAAATTTGGGAAAAAATTGGGTAAAAAATGGTGATAATTCTGCTTAATATCGTTTAAAGTCATTTGTATTGAACTAATCATACTTTTTATATTTTTATCGTTAAGTTCACATTATTTTACATCTAAAACACGTCTTTACAATACATTTGGGTGAATATAAAAGGTCGTAAAAAAATTTTGAAATACAGGTGATGAATCCGCTAAATATCGTCTTAAGTCATTTCTATTAAACTAATCATACTTTTTATATTTTTAACGTTAAGTTCACATTATTTTACATCTAAAACACGTGTTTACAATACATTTGGGTGAATACAAAAAATAGAAAAAATATTTGGTAAAAAATGGTGATAATTCCGCTAAATATCGTTTAAAGTCATTTGTATTGAACTAATCATACTTTTTATATTTTTATCGTTAAGTTAACATTATTTTACATCTAAAACACGTATTTACAATACATTTGGGTGAATACAAAAAATAGAAAAAAAATTTGGGAAAAAATTGGGTAAAAAATGGTGATAATTCCGCTAAATATCGTTTAAAGTCATTTGTATTGAACTAATCATACTTTTTATATTTTTATCGTTAAGTTCACATTATTTTACATCTAAAACACGTATTTACAATACATTTGGGTGAATACAAAAAATAGAAAAAAAATTTGGGAAAAAATTTGGTAAAAAATGGTGATAATTCCGCTAAATATCGTTTAAAGTCATTTGTATTGAACTAATCATACTTTTTATATTTTTATCGTTAAGTTCACATAATTTTACATCTAAAACACGTCTTTACAATACATTTGGGTGAATATAAAAGGTCGTAAAAAAATTTTGAAATACAGGTGATGAATCCGCTAAATATCGTCTTAAGTCATTTCTATTAAACTAATCATACTTTTTATATTTTTATCGTTAAGTTCACATTATTTTACATCTAAAACACGTCTTTACAATACATTTGGGTGAATATAAAAGGTCGTAAAAAAATTTTGAAATACAGGTGATGAATCCGCTAAATATCGTCTTAAGTCATTTCTATTAAACTAATCATACTTTTTATATTTTTAACGTTAAGTTCACATTATTTTACATCTAAAACACGTGTTTACAATACATTTGGGTGAATACAAAAAATAGAAAAAAAATTTGGTAAAAAATGGTGATAATTCCGCTAAATATCGTTTAAAGTCATTTGTATTGAACTAATCATACTTTTTATATTTTTATCGTTAAGTTCACATTATTTTACATCTAAAACACGTATTTACAATACATTTGGGTGAATACAAAAAATAGAAAAAAAAATTTGGAAAAAATTTGGTAAAAAATGGTGATAATTCCGCTAAATATCGTTTAAAGTCATTTGTATTGAACTAATCATACTTTTTATATTTTTATCGTTAAGTTCACATTATTTTACATCTAAAACACGTCTTTACAATACATTTGGGTGAATATAAAAGGTCGTAAAAAAATTTTGAAATACAGGTGATGAATCCGCTAAATATCGTCTTAAGTCATTTCTATTAAACTAATCATACTTTTTATATTTTTAACGTTAAGTTCACATTATTTTACATCTAAAACACGTGTTTACAATACATTTGGGTGAATACAAAAAATAGAAAAAAAATTTGGGAAAAAATTGGGTAAAAAATGGTGATAATTCCGCTAAATATCGTTTAAAGTCATTTGTATTGAACTAATCATACTTTTTATATTTTTATCGTTAAGTTCACATTATTTTACATCTAAAACACGTATTTACAATACATTTGGGTGAATACAAAAAATAGAAAAAAAATTTGGGAAAAAATTTGGTAAAAAATGGTGATAATTCCGCTAAATATCGTTTAAAGTCATTTGTATTGAACTAATCATACTTTTTATATTTTTATCGTTAAGTTCACATTATTTTACATCTAAAACACGTATTTACAATACATTTGGGTGAATACAAAAAATAGAAAAAAAATTTGGGAAAAAATTTGGTAAAAAATGGTGATAATTCCGCTAAATATCGTTTAAAGTCATTTGTATTGAACTAATCATACTTTTTATATTTTTATCGTTAAATTCACATAATTTTACATCTAAAACACGTCTTTACAATACATTTGGGTGAATATAAAAGGTCGTAAAAAAATTTTGAAATACAGGTGATGAATCCGCTAAATATCGTCTTAAGTCATTTCTATTAAACTAATCATACTTTTTATATTTTTATCGTTAAGTTCACATTATTTTACATCTAAAACACGTCTTTACAATACATTTGGGTGAATATAAAAGGTCGTAAAAAAATTTTGAAATACAGGTGATGAATCCGCTAAATATCGTCTTAAGTCATTTCTATTAAACTAATCATACTTTTTATATTTTTAACGTTAAGTTCACATTATTTTACATCTAAAACACGTGTTTACAATACATTTGGGTGAATACAAAAAATAGAAAAAAAATTTGGTAAAAAATGGTGATAATTCCGCTAAATATCGTTTAAAGTCATTTGTATTGAACTAATCATACTTTTTATATTTTTATCGTTAAGTTCACATTATTTTACATCTAAAACACGTATTTACAATACATTTGGGTGAATACAAAAAATAGAAAAAAAAATTTGGAAAAAATTTGGTAAAAAATGGTGATAATTCCGCTAAATATCGTTTAAAGTCATTTGTATTGAACTAATCATACTTTTTATATTTTTATCGTTAAGTTCACATTATTTTACATCTAAAACACGTCTTTACAATACATTTGGGTGAATATAAAAGGTCGTAAAAAAATTTTGAAATACAGGTGATGAATCCGCTAAATATCGTCTTAAGTCATTTCTATTAAACTAATCATACTTTTTATATTTTTAACGTTAAGTTCACATTATTTTACATCTAAAACACGTGTTTACAATACATTTGGGTGAATACAAAAAATAGAAAAAAAATTTGGGAAAAAATTGGGTAAAAAATGGTGATAATTCCGCTAAATATCGTTTAAAGTCATTTGTATTGAACTAATCATACTTTTTATATTTTTATCGTTAAGTTCACATTATTTTACATCTAAAACACGTATTTACAATACATTTGGGTGAATACAAAAAATAGAAAAAAAATTTGGGAAAAAATTTGGTAAAAAATGGTGATAATTCCGCTAAATATCGTTTAAAGTCATTTGTATTGAACTAATCATACTTTTTATATTTTTATCGTTAAGTTCACATTATTTTACATCTAAAACACGTCTTTACAATACATTTGGGTGAATATAAAAGGTCGTAAAAAAACTTTGAAATACAGGTGATGAATCCGCTAAATATCGTCTTAAGTCATTTCTATTAAACTAATCATACTTTTTATATTTTTAACGTTAAGTTCACTTTATTTTACATCTAAAACACGTATTTACAATACATTTGGGTGAATACAAAAAATAGAAAAAAAATTTGGGAAAAAATTTGGTAAAAAATGGTGATAATTCCGCTAAATATCGTTTAAAGTCATTTGTATTGAACTAATCATACTTTTTATATTTTTATCATTAAGTTCACACAATTTTACATCTAAAACACGTCTTTACAATACATTTGGGTGAATATAAAAGGTCGTAAAAAAATTTTGAAATACAGGTGATGAATCCGCTAAATATCATCTTAAGTCATTTCTATTAAACTAATCATACTTTTTATATTTTTAACGTTAAGTTCACATTATTTTACATCTAAAACACGTGTTTACAATACATTTGGGTGAATACAAAAAATAGAAAAAATATTTGGTAAAAAATGGTGATAATTCCGCTAAATATCGTTTAAAGTCATTTGTATTGAACTAATCATACTTTTTATATTTTTATCGTTAAGTTAACATTATTTTACATCTAAAACACGTATTTACAATACATTTGGGTGAATACAAAAAATAGAAAAAAAATTTGGGAAAAAATTGGGTAAAAAATGGTGATAATTCCGCTAAATATCGTTTAAAGTCATTTGTATTGAACTAATCATACTTTTTAAATTTTTATCGTTAAGTTCACATTATTTTACATCTAAAACACGTATTTACAATACATTTGGGTGAATATAAAAGTTCGTAAAAAAATTTTGAAATACAGGTGATGAATCCGCTAAATATCGTCTTAAGTCATTTCTATTAAACTAATCATACTTTTTATATTTTTAACGTTAAGTTCACATTATTTTACATCTAAAACACGTGTTTACAATAGATTTGGGTGAATACAAAAAATAGAAAAAATATTTGGTAAAAAATGGTGATAATTCCGCTAAATATCGTTTAAAGTCATTTGTATTGAACTAATCATACTTTTTATATTTTTATCGTTAAGTTAACATTATTTTACATCTAAAACACGTATTTACAATACATTTGGGTGAATACAAAAAATAGAAAAAAAATTTGGGAAAAAATTGGGTAAAAAATGGTGATAATTCCGCTAAATATCGTTTAAAGTCATTTGTATTGAACTAATCATACTTTTTATATTTTTATCATTAAGTTCACATAATTTTACATCTAAAACACGTCTTTACAATACATTTGGGTGAATATAAAAGGTCGTAAAAAAATTTTGAAATACAGGTGATGAATCCGCTAAATATCGTCTTAAGTCATTTCTATTAAACTAATCATACTTTTTATATTTTTAACGTTAAGTTCACATTATTTTACATCTAAAACACGTGTTTACAATACATTTGGGTGAATACAAAAAATAGAAAAAATATTTGGTAAAAAATGGTGATAATTCCGCTAAATATCGTTTAAAGTCATTTGTATTGAACTAATCATACTTTTTATATTTTTATCGTTAAGTTAACATTATTTTACATCTAAAACACGTCTTTACAATACATTTGGGTGAATATAAAAGGTCGTAAAAAAATTTTGAAATACAGGTGATGAATCCGCTAAATATCGTCTTAAGTCATTTCTATTAAACTAATCATACTTTTTATATTTTTAACGTTAAGTTCACATTATTTTACATCTAAAACACGTGTTTACAATACATTTGGGTGAATACAAAAAATAGAAAAAAAATTTGGGAAAAAATTGGGTAAAAAATGGTGATAATTCCGCTAAATATCGTTTAAAGTCATTTGTATTGAACTAATCATACTTTTTATATTTTTATCGTTAAGTTCACATTATTTTACATCTAAAACACGTATTTACAATACATTTGGGTGAATACAAAAAATAGAAAAAAAATTTGGGAAAAAATTTGGTAAAAAATGGTGATAATTCCGCTAAATATCGTTTAAAGTCATTTGTATTGAACTAATCATACTTTTTATATTTTTATCGTTAAGTTCACATTATTTTACATCTAAAACACGTCTTTACAATACATTTGGGTGAATATAAAAGGTCGTAAAAAAACTTTGAAATACAGGTGATGAATCCGCTAAATATCGTCTTAAGTCATTTCTATTAAACTAATCATACTTTTTATATTTTTAACGTTAAGTTCACTTTATTTTACATCTAAAACACGTATTTACAATACATTTGGGTGAATACAAAAAATAGAAAAAAAATTTGGGAAAAAATTTGGTAAAAAATGGTGATAATTCCGCTAAATATCGTTTAAAGTCATTTGTATTGAACTAATCATACTTTTTATATTTTTATCATTAAGTTCACACAATTTTACATCTAAAACACGTCTTTACAATACATTTGGGTGAATATAAAAGGTCGTAAAAAAATTTTGAAATACAGGTGATGAATCCGCTAAATATCGTCTTAAGTCATTTCTATTAAACTAATCATACTTTTTATATTTTTAACGTTAAGTTCACATTATTTTACATCTAAAACACGTGTTTACAATACATTTGGGTGAATACAAAAAATAGAAAAAATATTTGGTAAAAAATGGTGATAATTCCGCTAAATATCGTTTAAAGTCATTTGTATTGAACTAATCATACTTTTTATATTTTTATCGTTAAGTTCACATTATTTTACATCTAAAACACGTCTTTACAATACATTTGGGTGAATATAAAAGGTCGTAAAAAAATTTTGAAATACAGGTGATGAATCCGCTAAATATCATCTTAAGTCATTTCTATTAAACTAATCATACTTTTTATATTTTTAACGTTAAGTTCACATTATTTTACATCTAAAACACGTGTTTACAATACATTTGGGTGAATACAAAAAATAGAAAAAATATTTGGTAAAAAATGGTGATAATTCCGCTAAATATCGTTTAAAGTCATTTGTATTGAACTAATCATACTTTTTATATTTTTATCGTTAAGTTAACATTATTTTACATCTAAAACACGTATTTACAATACATTTGGGTGAATACAAAAAATAGAAAAAAAATTTGGGAAAAAATTGGGTAAAAAATGGTGATAATTCCGCTAAATATCGTTTAAAGTCATTTGTATTGAACTAATCATACTTTTTAAATTTTTATCGTTAAGTTCACATTATTTTACATCTAAAACACGTATTTACAATACATTTGGGTGAATATAAAAGTTCGTAAAAAAATTTTGAAATACAGGTGATGAATCCGCTAAATATCGTCTTAAGTCATTTCTATTAAACTAATCATACTTTTTATATTTTTAACGTTAAGTTCACATTATTTTACATCTAAAACACGTGTTTACAATAGATTTGGGTGAATACAAAAAATAGAAAAAATATTTGGTAAAAAATGGTGATAATTCCGCTAAATATCGTTTAAAGTCATTTGTATTGAACTAATCATACTTTTTATATTTTTATCGTTAAGTTAACATTATTTTACATCTAAAACACGTATTTACAATACATTTGGGTGAATACAAAAAATAGAAAAAAAATTTGGGAAAAAATTGGGTAAAAAATGGTGATAATTCCGCTAAATATCGTTTAAAGTCATTTGTATTGAACTAATCATACTTTTTATATTTTTATCATTAAGTTCACATAATTTTACATCTAAAACACGTCTTTACAATACATTTGGGTGAATATAAAAGGTCGTAAAAAAATTTTGAAATACAGGTGATGAATCCGCTAAATATCGTCTTAAGTCATTTCTATTAAACTAATCATACTTTTTATATTTTTAACGTTAAGTTCACATTATTTTACATCTAAAACACGTGTTTACAATACATTTGGGTGAATACAAAAAATAGAAAAAATATTTGGTAAAAAATGGTGATAATTCCGCTAAATATCGTTTAAAGTCATTTGTATTGAACTAATCATACTTTTTATATTTTTATCGTTAAGTTAACATTATTTTACATCTAAAACACGTATTTACAATACATTTGGGTGAATACAAAAAATAGAAAAAAAATTTGGGAAAAAATTGGGTAAAAAATGGTGATAATTCCGCTAAATATCGTTTAAAGTCATTTGTATTGAACTAATCATACTTTTTATATTTTTATCGTTAAGTTCACATTATTTTACATCTAAAACACGTATTTACAATACATTTGGGTGAATACAAAAAATAGAAAAAAAATTTGGGAAAAAATTTGGTAAAAAATGGTGATAATTCCGCTAAATATCGTTTAAAGTCATTTGTATTGAACTAATCATACTTTTTATATTTTTATCGTTAAGTTCACATAATTTTACATCTAAAACACGTCTTTACAATACATTTGGGTGAATATAAAAGGTCGTAAAAAAATTTTGAAATACAGGTGATGAATCCGCTAAATATCGTCTTAAGTCATTTCTATTAAACTAATCATACTTTTTATATTTTTATCGTTAAGTTCACATTATTTTACATCTAAAACACGTCTTTACAATACATTTGGGTGAATATAAAAGGTCGTAAAAAAATTTTGAAATACAGGTGATGAATCCGCTAAATATCGTCTTAAGTCATTTCTATTAAACTAATCATACTTTTTATATTTTTAACGTTAAGTTCACATTATTCTACATCTAAAACACGTGTTTACAATACATTTGGGTGAATACAAAAAATAGAAAAAAAATTTGGGAAAAAATTTGGTAAAAAATGGTGATAATTCCGCTAAATATCGTTTAAAGTCATTTGTATTGAACTAATCATACTTTTTATATTTTTATCATTAAGTTCACATAATTTTACATCTAAAACACGTCTTTACAATACATTTGGGTGAATATAAAAGGTCGTAAAAAAATTTTGAAATACAGGTGATGAATCCGCTAAATATCGTCTTAAGTCATTTCTATTAAACTAATCATACTTTTTATATTTTTAACGTTAAGTTCACATTATTTTACATCTAAAACACGTGTTTACAATACATTTGGGTGAATACAAAAAATAGAAAAAATATTTGGTAAAAAATGGTGATAATTCCGCTAAATATCGTTTAAAGTCATTTGTATTGAACTAATCATACTTTTTATATTTTTATCGTTAAGTTCACATTATTTTACATCTAAAACACGTCTTTACAATACATTTGGGTGAATATAAAAGGTCGTAAAAAAATTTTGAAATACAGGTGATGAATCCGCTAAATATCGTCTTAAGTCATTTCTATTAAACTAATCATACTTTTTATATTTTTAACGTTAAGTTCACATTATTTTACATCTAACACACGTGTTTACAATACATTTGGGTGAATACAAAAAATAGAAAAAATATTTGGTAAAAAATGGTGATAATTCCGCTAAATATCGTTTAAAGTCATTTGTATTGAACTAATCATACTTTTTATATTTTTATCGTTAAGTTAACATTATTTTACATCTAACACACGTATTTACAATACATTTGGGTGAATACAAAAAATAGAAAAAAAATTTGGGAAAAAATTGGGTAAAAAATGGTGATAATTCCGCTAAATATCGTTTAAAGTCATTTGTATTGAACTAATCATACTTTTTAAATTTTTATCGTTAAGTTCACATTATTTTACATCTAAAACACGTATTTACAATACATTTGGGTGAATATAAAAGGTCGTAAAAAAATTTTGAAATACAGGTGATGAATCCGCTAAATATCGTCTTAAGTCATTTCTATTAAACTAATCATACTTTTTATATTTTTAACGTTAAGTTCACATTATTTTACATCTAAAACACGTGTTTACAATACATTTGGGTGAATACAAAAAATAGAAAAAATATTTGGTAAAAAATGGTGATAATTCCGCTAAATATCGTTTAAAGTCATTTGTATTGAACTAATCATACTTTTTATATTTTTATCGTTAAGTTAACATTATTTTACATCTAAAACACGTATTTACAATACATTTGGGTGAATACAAAAAATAGAAAAAAAATTTGGGAAAAAATTGGGTAAAAAATGGTGATAATTCCGCTAAATATCGTTTAAAGTCATTTGTATTGAACTAATCATACTTTTTAAATTTTTATCGTTAATTTCACATTATTTTACATCTAAAACACGTATTTACAATACATTTGGGTGAATACAAAAAATAGAAAAAAAATTTGGGAAAAAATTTGGTAAAAAATGGTGATAATTCCACTAAATATCGTTTAAAGTCATTTGTATTGAACTAATCATACTTTTTATATTTTTATCATTAAGTTCACATAATTTTACATCTAAAACACGTCTTTACAATACATTTGGGTGAATATAAAAGGTCGTAAAAAAATTTTGAAATACAGGTGATGAATCCGCTAAATATCGTCTTAAGTCATTTCTATTAAACTAATCATACTTTTTATATTTTTAACGTTAAGTTCACATTATTTTACATCTAAAACACGTGTTTACAATACATTTGGGTGAATACAAAAAATAGAAAAAAAATTTTGGAAAAAATGGTGATAATTCCGCTAAATATCGTTTAAAGTCATTTGTATTGAACTAATCATACTTTTTATATTTTTATCGTTAAGTTAACATTATTTTACATCTAAAACACGTATTTACAATACATTTGGGTGAATACAAAAAATTGAAAAAAAATTTGGGAAAAAATTGGGTAAAAAATGGTGATAATTCCGCTAAATATCGTTTAAAGTCATTTGTATTGAACTAATCATACTTTTTATATTTTTATCGTTAAGTTCACATTATCTTACATCTAAAACACGTATTTACAATACATTTGGTTGAATACAAAAAATAGAAAAAAAATTTGGGAAAAAATTTGGTAAAAAATGGTGATAATTCCGCTAAATATCGTTTAAAGTCATTTGTATTGAACTAATCATACTTTTTATATTTTTATCGTTAAGTTCAAATTATTTAAAAACTAAAACACGTATTTACAATACATTTGGGTGAATACAAAAAATAGAAAAAAAATTTGGGAAAAAATTTGGTAA
This sequence comes from Diuraphis noxia, assembly GCF_037042655.1. Classification (NCBI taxonomy): domain Eukaryota; kingdom Metazoa; phylum Arthropoda; class Insecta; order Hemiptera; family Aphididae; genus Diuraphis; species Diuraphis noxia. The sequence continues at coordinate 75,546,617 of NW_028301714.1, forward strand.
AAAATGGTGATAATTCCGCTAAATATCGTTTAAAGTCATTTGTATTGAACTAATCATACTTTTTATATTTTTATCGTTAAGTTCACATTATTTTACATCTAAAACACGTCTTTACAATACATTTGGGTGAATATAAAAGGTCGTAAAAAAATTTTGAAATACAGGTGATGAATCCGCTAAATATCGTCTTAAGTCATTTCTATTAAACTAATCATACTTTTTATATTTTTAACGTTAAGTTCACATTATTTTACATCTAAAACACGTGTTTACAATACATTTGGGTGAATACAAAAAATAGAAAAAAAATTTGGTAAAAAATGGTGATAATTCCGCTAAATATCGTTTAAAGTCATTTGTATTGAACTAATCATACTTTTTATATTTTTATCGTTAAGTTCACATTATTTTACATCTAAAACACGTATTTACAATACATTTGGGTGAATACAAAAAATAGAAAAAAAATTTGGGAAAAAATTTGGTAAAAAATGGTGATAATTCCGCTAAATATCGTTTAAAGTCATTTGTATTGAACTAATCATACTTTTTATATTTTTATCGTTAAGTTCACATTATTTTACATCTAAAACACGTCTTTACAATACATTTGGGTGAATATAAAAGGTCGTAAAAAAATTTTGAAATACAGGTGATGAATCCGCTAAATATCGTCTTAAGTCATTTCTATTAAACTAATCATACTTTTTATATTTTTATCGTTAAGTTCACATTATCTTACATCTAAAACACGTATTTACAATACATTTGGTTGAATACAAAAAATAGAAAAAAAATTTGGGAAAAAATTTGTTAAAAAATGGTGATAATTCCGCTAAATATCGTTTAAAGTCATTTGTATTGAACTAATCATACTTTTTATATTTTTATCGTTAAGTTCACATAATTTTACATCTAAAACACGTCTTTACAATACATTTGGGTGAATATAAAAGGTCGTAAAAAAATTTTGAAATACAGGTGATGAATCCGCTAAATATCGTCTTAAGTCATTTCTATTAAACTAATCATACTTTTTATATTTTTAACGTTAAGTTCACATTATTTTACATCTAAAACACGTGTTTACAATACATTTGGGTGAATACAAAAAATAGAAAAAATATTTGGTAAAAAATGGTGATAATTCCGCTAAATATCGTTTAAAGTCATTTGTATTGAACTAATCATACTTTTTATATTTTTATCGTTAAGTTAACATTATTTTACATCTAAAACACGTATTTACAATACATTTGGGTGAATACAAAAAATAGAAAAAAAATTTGGGAAAAAATTGGGTAAAAAATGGTGATAATTCCGCTAAATATCGTTTAAAGTCATTTGTATTGAACTAATCATACTTTTTATATTTTTATCGTTAAGTTCACATTATTTTACATCTAAAACACGTATTTACAATACATTTGGGTGAATACAAAAAATAGAAAAAAAATTTGGGAAAAAATTTGGTAAAAAATGGTGATAATTCCGCTAAATATCGTTTAAAGTCATTTGTATTGAACTAATCATACTTTTTATATTTTTATCGTTAAGTTCACATAATTTTACATCTAAAACACGTCTTTACAATACATTTGGGTGAATATAAAAGGTCGTAAAAAAATTTTGAAATACAGGTGATGAATCCGCTAAATATCGTCTTAAGTCATTTCTATTAAACTAATCATACTTTTTATATTTTTAACGTTAAGTTCACATTATTTTACATCTAAAACACGTGTTTACAATACATTTGGGTGAATACAAAAAATAGAAAAAATATTTGGTAAAAAATGGTGATAATTCCGCTAAATATCGTTTAAAGTCATTTGTATTGAACTAATCATACTTTTTATATTTTTATCGTTAAGTTAACATTATTTTACATCTAAAACACGTATTTACAATACATTTGGGTGAATACAAAAAATAGAAAAAAAATTTGGGAAAAAATTGGGTAAAAAATGGTGATAATTCCGCTAAATATCGTTTAAAGTCATTTGTATTGAACTAATCATACTTTTTATATTTTTATCGTTAAGTTCACATTATTTTACATCTAAAACACGTCTTTACAATACATTTGGGTGAATATAAAAGGTCGTAAAAAAATTTTGAAATACAGGTGATGAATCCGCTAAATATCGTCTTAAGTCATTTCTATTAAACTAATCATACTTTTTATATTTTTAACGTTAAGTTCACATTATTTTACATCTAAAACACGTGTTTACAATACATTTGGGTGAATACAAAAAATAGAAAAAAAATTTGGGAAAAAATTGGGTAAAAAATGGTGATAATTCCGCTAAATATCGTTTAAAGTCATTTGTATTGAACTAATCATACTTTTTATATTTTTATCGTATAATTCACATTATTTTACATCTAAAACACGTCTTTACAATACATTTGGGTGAATATAAAAGGTCGTAAAAAAATTTTGAAATACAGGTGATGAATCCGCTAAATATCGTCTTAAGTCATTTCTATTAAACTAATCATACTTTTTATATTTTTAACGTTAAGTTCACATTATTTTACATCTAAAACACGTGTTTACAATACATTTGGGTGAATACAAAAAATAGAAAAAAAATTTGGTTAAAAATGGTGATTATTCCGCTAAATATCGTTTAAAGTCATTTGTATTGAACTAATCATACTTTTTATATTTTTATCGTTAAGTTCACATTATCTTACATCTAAAACACGTATTTACAATACATTTGGTTGAATACAAAAAATAGAAAAAAAATTTGGGAAAAAATTTGGTAAAAAATGGTGATAATTCCGCTAAATATCGTTTAAAGTCATTTGTATTGAACTAATCATACTTTTTATATTTTTATCGTTAAGTTCACATTATCTTACATCTAAAACACGTATTTACAATACATTTGGGTGAATACAAAAAATAGAAAAAATATTTGGTAAAAAATGGTGATAATTCCGCTAAATATCGTTTAAAGTCATTTGTATTGAACTAATCATACTTTTTATATTTTTATCGTTAAGTTCACATTATTTTACATCTAAAACACGTCTTTACAATACATTTGGGTGAATATAAAAGGTCGTAAAAAAATTTTGAAATACAGGTGATGAATCCGCTAAATATCGTCTTAAGTCATTTCTATTAAACTAATCATACTTTTTATATTTTTAACGTTAAGTTCACATTATTTTACATCTAACACACGTGTTTACAATACATTTGGGTGAATACAAAAAATAGAAAAAATATTTGGTAAAAAATGGTGATAATTCCGCTAAATATCGTTTAAAGTCATTTGTATTGAACTAATCATACTTTTTATATTTTTATCGTTAAGTTAACATTATTTTACATCTAACACACGTATTTACAATACATTTGGGTGAATACAAAAAATAGAAAAAAAATTTGGGAAAAAATTGGGTAAAAAATGGTGATAATTCCGCTAAATATCGTTTAAAGTCATTTGTATTGAACTAATCATACTTTTTAAATTTTTATCGTTAAGTTCACATTATTTTACATCTAAAACACGTATTTACAATACATTTGGGTGAATATAAAAGGTCGTAAAAAAATTTTGAAATACAGGTGATGAATCCGCTAAATATCGTCTTAAGTCATTTCTATTAAACTAATCATACTTTTTATATTTTTAACGTTAAGTTCACATTATTTTACATCTAAAACACGTGTTTACAATACATTTGGGTGAATACAAAAAATAGAAAAAATATTTGGTAAAAAATGGTGATAATTCCGCTAAATATCGTTTAAAGTCATTTGTATTGAACTAATCATACTTTTTATATTTTTATCGTTAAGTTAACATTATTTTACATCTAAAACACGTATTTACAATACATTTGGGTGAATACAAAAAATAGAAAAAAAATTTGGGAAAAAATTGGGTAAAAAATGGTGATAATTCCGCTAAATATCGTTTAAAGTCATTTGTATTGAACTAATCATACTTTTTAAATTTTTATCGTTAAGTTCACATTATTTTACATCTAAAACACGTATTTACAATACATTTGGGTGAATATAAAAGGTCGTAAAAAAATTTTTAAATACAGGTGATGAATCCGCTAAATATCGTCTTAAGTCATTTCTATTAAACTAATCATACTTTTTATATTTTTAACGTTAAGTTCACATTATTTTACATCTAAAACACGTGTTTACAATACATTTGGGTGAATACAAAAAATAGAAAAAATATTTGGTAAAAAATGGTGATAATTCCGCTAAATATCGTTTAAAGTCATTTGTATTGAACTAATCATACTTTTTATATTTTTATCGTTAAGTTAACATTATTTTACATCTAAAACACGTATTTACAATACATTTGGGTGAATACAAAAAATAGAAAAAAAATTTGGGAAAAAATTGGGTAAAAAATGGTGATAATTCCGCTAAATATCGTTTAAAGTCATTTGTATTGAACTAATCATACTTTTTAAATTTTTATCGTTAATTTCACATTATTTTACATCTAAAACACGTATTTACAATACATTTGGGTGAATACAAAAAATAGAAAAAAAATTTGGGAAAAAATTTGGTAAAAAATGGTGATAATTCCACTAAATATCGTTTAAAGTCATTTGTATTGAACTAATCATACTTTTTATATTTTTATCATTAAGTTCACATAATTTTACATCTAAAACACGTCTTTACAATACATTTGGGTGAATATAAAAGGTCGTAAAAAAATTTTGAAATACAGGTGATGAATCCGCTAAATATCGTCTTAAGTCATTTCTATTAAACTAATCATACTTTTTATATTTTTAACGTTAAGTTCACATTATTTTACATCTAAAACACGTGTTTACAATACATTTGGGTGAATACAAAAAATAGAAAAAAAATTTTGGAAAAAATGGTGATAATTCCGCTAAATATCGTTTAAAGTCATTTGTATTGAACTAATCATACTTTTTATATTTTTATCGTTAAGTTAACATTATTTTACATCTAAAACACGTATTTACAATACATTTGGGTGAATACAAAAAATTGAAAAAAAATTTGGGAAAAAATTGGGTAAAAAATGGTGATAATTCCGCTAAATATCGTTTAAAGTCATTTGTATTGAACTAATCATACTTTTTATATTTTTATCATTAAGTTCACATAATTTTACATCTAAAACACGTCTTTACAATACATTTGGGTGAATATAAAAGGTCGTAAAAAAATTTTGAAAAACAGGTGATGAATCCGCTTAATATCGTCTTAAGTCATTTCTATTAAACTAATCATACTTTTTATATTTTTAACGTTAAGTTCACATTATTTTACATCTAAAACACGTGTTTACAATACATTTGGGTGAATACAAAAAATAGAAAAAATATTTGGTAAAAAATGGTGATAATTCCGCTAAATATCGTTTAAAGTCATTTGTATTGAACTAATCATACTTTTTATATTTTTATCGTTAAGTTAACATTATTTTACATCTAAAACACGTATTTACAATACATTTGGGTGAATACAAAAAATAGAAAAAAAATTTGGGAAAAAATTGGGTAAAAAATGGTGATAATTCCGCTAAATATCGTTTAAAGTCATTTGTATTGAACTAATCATACTTTTTATATTTTTATCGTTAAGTTCACATTATTTTACATCTAAAACACGTATTTACAATACATTTGGGTGAATACAAAAAATAGAAAAAAAATTTGGGAAAAAATTTGGTAAAAAATGGTGATAATTCCGCTAAATATCGTTTAAAGTCATTTGTATTGAACTAATCATACTTTTTATATTTTTATCGTTAAGTTCACATTATTTTACATCTAAAACACGTCTTTACAATACATTTGGGTGAATATAAAAGGTCGTAAAAAAATTTTGAAATACAGGTGATGAATCCGCTAAATATCGTCTTAAGTCATTTCTATTAAACTAATCATACTTTTTATATTTTTAACGTTAAGTTCACATTATTTTACATCTAAAACACGTGTTTACAATACATTTGGGTGAATACAAAAAATAGAAAAAAAATTTGGGAAAAAATTTGGTAAAAAATGGTGATAATTCCACTAAATATCGTTTAAAGTCATTTGTATTGAACTAATCATACTTTTTATATTTTTATCATTAAGTTCACATAATTTTACATCTAAAACACGTCTTTACAATACATTTGGGTGAATATAAAAGGTCGTAAAAAAATTTTGAAATACAGGTGATGAATCCGCTAAATATCGTCTTAAGTCATTTCTATTAAACTAATCATACTTTTTATATTTTTAACGTTAAGTTCACATTATTTTACATCTAAAACACGTGTTTACAATACATTTGGGTGAATACAAAAAATAGAAAAAAAATTTTGGAAAAAATGGTGATAATTCCGCTAAATATCGTTTAAAGTCATTTGTATTGAACTAATCATACTTTTTATATTTTTATCGTTAAGTTAACATTATTTTACATCTAAAACACGTATTTACAATACATTTGGGTGAATACAAAAAATTGAAAAAAAATTTGGGAAAAAATTGGGTAAAAAATGGTGATAATTCCGCTAAATATCGTTTAAAGTCATTTGTATTGAACTAATCATACTTTTTATATTTTTATCATTAAGTTCACATAATTTTACATCTAAAACACGTCTTTACAATACATTTGGGTGAATATAAAAGGTCGTAAAAAAATTTTGAAAAACAGGTGATGAATCCGCTTAATATCGTCTTAAGTCATTTCTATTAAACTAATCATACTTTTTATATTTTTAACGTTAAGTTCACATTATTTTACATCTAAAACACGTGTTTACAATACATTTGGGTGAATACAAAAAATAGAAAAAATATTTGGTAAAAAATGGTGATAATTCCGCTAAATATCGTTTAAAGTCATTTGTATTGAACTAATCATACTTTTTATATTTTTATCGTTAAGTTAACATTATTTTACATCTAAAACACGTATTTACAATACATTTGGGTGAATACAAAAAATAGAAAAAAAATTTGGGAAAAAATTGGGTAAAAAATGGTGATAATTCCGCTAAATATCGTTTAAAGTCATTTGTATTGAACTAATCATACTTTTTATATTTTTATCGTTAAGTTCACATTATTTTACATCTAAAACACGTATTTACAATACATTTGGGTGAATACAAAAAATAGAAAAAAAATTTGGGAAAAAATTTGGTAAAAAATGGTGATAATTCCGCTAAATATCGTTTAAAGTCATTTGTATTGAACTAATCATACTTTTTATATTTTTATCGTTAAGTTCACATTATTTTACATCTAAAACACGTCTTTACAATACATTTGGGTGAATATAAAAGGTCGTAAAAAAATTTTGAAATACAGGTGATGAATCCGCTAAATATCGTCTTAAGTCATTTCTATTAAACTAATCATACTTTTTATATTTTTAACGTTAAGTTCACATTATTTTACATCTAAAACACGTGTTTACAATACATTTGGGTGAATACAAAAAATAGAAAAAATATTTGGTAAAAATGGTGATAATTCCGCTAAATATCGTTTAAAGTCATTTGTATTGAACTAATCATAGTTTTTATATTTTTATCGTTAAGTTCACATTATTTTACATCTAAAACACGTATTTACAATACATTTGGGTGAATACAAAAAATAGAAAAAAAATTTGGGAAAAAATTTGGTAAAAAATGGTGATAATTCCGCTAAATATCGTTTAAAGTCATTTGTATTGAACTAATCATACTTTTTATATTTTTATCGTTAAGTTCACATTATTTTACATCTAAAACACGTATTTACAATACATTTGGGTGAATACAAAAAATAGAAAAAAAATTTTGGAAAAAATTTGGTAAAAAATGGTGATAATTCCGCTAAATATCGTTTAAAGTCATTTGTATTGAACTAATCATACTTTTTATATTTTTATCGTTAAGTTCACATTATTTTACATCTAAAACACGTCTTTACAATACATTTGGGTGAATATAAAAGGTCGTAAAAAAATTTTTAAATACAGGTGATGAATCCGCTAAATATCGTCTTAAGTCATTTCTATTAAACTAATCATACTTTTTATATTTTTAACGTTAAGTTCACATTATTTTACATCTAAAACACGTGTTTACAATACATTTGGGTGAATACAAAAAATAGAAAAAATATTTGGTAAAAAATGGTGATAATTCCGCTAAATATCGTTTAAAGTCATTTGTATTGAACTAATCATACTTTTTATATTTTTATCGTTAAGTTAACATTATTTTACATCTAAAACACGTATTTACAATACATTTGGGTGAATACAAAAAATAGAAAAAAAATTTGGGAAAAAATTGGGTAAAAAATGGTGATAATTCCGCTAAATATCGTTTAAAGTCATTTGTATTGAACTAATCATACTTTTTAAATTTTTATCGTTAATTTCACATTATTTTACATCTAAAACACGTATTTACAATACATTTGGGTGAATACAAAAAATAGAAAAAAAATTTGGGAAAAAATTTGGTAAAAAATGGTGATAATTCCACTAAATATCGTTTAAAGTCATTTGTATTGAACTAATCATACTTTTTATATTTTTATCATTAAGTTCACATAATTTTACATCTAAAACACGTCTTTACAATACATTTGGGTGAATATAAAAGGTCGTAAAAAAATTTTGAAATACAGGTGATGAATCCGCTAAATATCGTCTTAAGTCATTTCTATTAAACTAATCATACTTTTTATATTTTTAACGTTAAGTTCACATTATTTTACATCTAAAACACGTGTTTACAATACATTTGGGTGAATACAAAAAATAGAAAAAAAATTTTGGAAAAAATGGTGATAATTCCGCTAAATATCGTTTAAAGTCATTTGTATTGAACTAATCATACTTTTTATATTTTTATCGTTAAGTTAACATTATTTTACATCTAAAACACGTATTTACAATACATTTGGGTGAATACAAAAAATTGAAAAAAAATTTGGGAAAAAATTGGGTAAAAAATGGTGATAATTCCGCTAAATATCGTTTAAAGTCATTTGTATTGAACTAATCATACTTTTTATATTTTTATCATTAAGTTCACATAATTTTACATCTAAAACACGTCTTTACAATACATTTGGGTGAATATAAAAGGTCGTAAAAAAATTTTGAAAAACAGGTGATGAATCCGCTAAATATCGTCTTAAGTCATTTCTATTAAACTAATCATACTTTTTATATTTTTAACGTTAAGTTCACATTATTTTACATCTAAAACACGTGTTTACAATACATTTGGGTGAATACAAAAAATAGAAAAAATATTTGGTAAAAAATGGTGATAATTCCGCTAAATATCGTTTAAAGTCATTTGTATTGAACTAATCATACTTTTTATATTTTTATCGTTAAGTTAACATTATTTTACATCTAAAACACGTATTTACAATACATTTGGGTGAATACAAAAAATAGAAAAAAAATTTGGGAAAAAATTGGGTAAAAAATGGTGATAATTCCGCTAAATATCGTTTAAAGTCATTTGTATTGAACTAATCATACTTTTTATATTTTTATCGTTAAGTTCACATTATTTTACATCTAAAACACGTATTTACAATACATTTGGGTGAATACAAAAAATAGAAAAAAAATTTGGGAAAAAATTTGGTAAAAAATGGTGATAATTCCGCTAAATATCGTTTAAAGTCATTTGTATTGAACTAATCATACTTTTTATATTTTTATCGTTAAGTTCACATTATTTTACATCTAAAACACGTCTTTACAATACATTTGGGTGAATATAAAAGGTCGTAAAAAAATTTTGAAATACAGGTGATGAATCCGCTAAATATCGTCTTAAGTCATTTCTATTAAACTAATCATACTTTTTATATTTTTAACGTTAAGTTCACATTATTTTACATCTAAAACACGTGTTTACAATACATTTGGGTGAATACAAAAAATAGAAAAAATATTTGGTAAAAAATGGTGATAATTCCGCTAAATATCGTTTAAAGTCATTTGTATTGAACTAATCATACTTTTTATATTTTTATCGTTAAGTTAACATTATTTTACATCTAAAACACGTATTTACAATACATTTGGGTGAATACAAAAAATAGAAAAAAAATTTGGGAAAAAATTGGGTAAAAATGGTGATAATTCCGCTAAATATCGTTTAAAGTCATTTGTATTGAACTAATCATACTTTTTATATTTTTATCGTTAAGTTCACATTATTTTACATCTAAAACACGTATTTACAATACATTTGGGTGAATACAAAAAATAGAAAAAAAATTTGGGAAAAAATTTGGTAAAAAATGGTGATAATTCCGCTAAATATCGTTTAAAGTCATTTGTATTGAACTAATCATACTTTTTATATTTTTATCGTTAAGTTCACATTATTTTACATCTAAAACACGTATTTACAATACATTTGGGTGAATACAAAAAATAGAAAAAAAATTTTGGAAAAAATTTGGTAAAAAATGGTGATAATTCCGCTAAATATCGTTTAAAGTCATTTGTATTGAACTAATCATACTTTTTATATTTTTATCGTTAAGTTCACATTATTTTACATCTAAAACACGTCTTTACAATACATTTGGGTGAATATAAAAGGTCGTAAAAAAATTTTGAAATACAGGTGATGAATCCGCTAAATATCGTCTTAAGTCATTTCTATTAAACTAATCATACTTTTTATATTTTTAACGTTAAGTTCACATTATTTTACATCTAAAACACGTGTTTACAATACATTTGGGTGAATACAAAAAATAGAAAAAAAATTTGGGAAAAAATTGGGTAAAAAATGGTGATAATTCCGCTAAATATCGTTTAAAGTCATTTGTATTGAACTAATCATACTTTTTATATTTTTATCGTTAAGATCACATTATTTTACATCTAAAACACGTATTTACAATACATTTGGGTGAATACAAAAAATAGAAAAAAAATTTGGGAAAAAATTTGGTAAAAAATGGTGATAATTCCGCTAAATATCGTTTAAAGTCATTTGTATTGAACTAATCATACTTTTTATATTTTTATCGTTAAGTTCACATTATTTTACATCTAAAACACGTCTTTACAATACATTTGGGTGAATATAAAAGGTCGTAAAAAAACTTTGAAATACAGGTGATGAATCCGCTAAATATCGTCTTAAGTCATTTCTATTAAACTAATCATACTTTTTATATTTTTAACGTTAAGTTCACATTATTTTACATCTAAAACACGTATTTACAATACATTTGGGTGAATACAAAAAATAGAAAAAAAATTTGGGAAAAAATTGGGTAAAAAATGGTGATAATTCCGCTAAATATCGTTTAAAGTCATTTGTATTGATTTAATCATACTTTTTATATTTTTATCGTTAAGTTCACATAATTTTACATCTAAAACACGTCTTTACAATACATTTGGGTGAATATAAAAGGTCGTAAAAAAATTTTGAAATACAGGTGATGAATCCGCTAAATATCGTCTTAAGTCATTTCTATTAAACTAATCATACTTTTTATATTTTTAACGTTAAGTTCACATTATACTACATCTAAAACACGTGTTTACAATACATTTGGGTGAATACAAAAAATAGAAAAAAAATTTGGGAAAAAATTTGGTAAAAAATGGTGATAATTCCGCTAAATATCGTTTAAAGTCATTTGTATTGAACTAATCATACTTTTTATATTTTTATCATTAAGTTCACATAATTTTACATCTAAAACACGTCTTTACAATACATTTGGGTGAATATAAAAGGTCGTAAAAAAATTTTGAAATACAGGTGATGAATCCGCTAAATATCGTCTTAAGTCATTTCTATTAAACTAATCATACTTTTTATATTTTTAACGTTAAGTTCACATTATTTTACATCTAAAACACGTGTTTACAATACATTTGGGTGAATACAAAAAATAGAAAAAATATTTGGTAAAAAATGGTGATAATTCCGCTAAATATCGTTTAAAGTCATTTGTATTGAACTAATCATACTTTTTATATTTTTATCGTTAAGTTCACATTATTTTACATCTAAAACACGTCTTTACAATACATTTGGGTGAATATAAAAGGTCGTAAAAAAATTTTGAAATACGGGTGATGAATCCGCTAAATATCGTCTTAAGTCATTTCTATTAAACTAATCATACTTTTTATATTTTTAACGTTAAGTTCACATTATTTTACATCTAAAACACGTGTTTACAATACATTTGGGTGAATACAAAAAATAGAAAAAAAATTTGGGAAAAAATTGGGTAAAAAATGGAGATAATTCCGCTAAATATCGTTTAAAGTCATTTGTATTGAACTAATCATACTTTTTATATTTTTATCGTTAAGTTCACATTATTTTACATCTAAAACACGTATTTACAATACATTTGGGTGAATACACAAAATAGAAAAAAAATTTGGGAAAAAATTTGGTAAAAAATGGTGATAATTCCGCTAAATATCGTTTAAAGTCATTTGTATTGAACTAATCATACTTTTTATATTTTTATCGTTAAGTTCACATTATTTTACATCTAAAACACGTCTTTACAATACATTTGGGTGAATATAAAAGGTCGTAAAAAAACTTTGAAATACAGGTGATGAATCCGCTAAATATCGTCTTAAGTCATTTCTATTAAACTAATCATACTTTTTGTATTTTTAACGTTAAGTTCACATTATTTTACATCTAAAACACGTGTTTACAATACATTTGGGTGAATACAAAAAATAGAAAAAAAATTTGGTAAAAAATGGTGATAATTCCGCTAAATATCGTTTAAAGTCATTTGTATTGAACTAATCATACTTTTTATATTTTTAACGTTAAGTTAACATTATTTTACATCTAAAACACGTGTTTACAATACATTTGGGTGAATACAAAAAATAGAAAAAAAATTTGGGAAAAAATTGGGTAAAAAATGGTGCAAATTCCGCTAAATATCGTTTAAAGTCATTTGTATTGAACTAATCATACTTTTTATATTTTTAACGTTAAGTTCACATTATTTTACATCTAAAACACGTGTTTACAATACATTTGGGTGAATACAAAAAATAGAAAAAATATTTGGTAAAAAATGGTGATAATTCCGCTAAATATCGTTTAAAGTCATTTGTATTGAACTAATCATACTTTTTATATTTTTATCGTTAAGTTAACATTATTTTACATCTAAAACACGTATTTACAATACATTTGGGTGAATACAAAAAATAGAAAAAAAATTTGGGAAAAAATTGGGTAAAAAATGGTGATAATTCCGCTAAATATCGTTTAAAGTCATTTGTATTGAACTAATCATACTTTTTATATTTTTATCGTTAAGTTCACATTATTTTACATCTAAAACACGTATTTACAATACATTTGGGTGAATACAAAAAATAGAAAAAAAATTTGGGAAAAAATTTGGTAAAAAATGGTGATAATTCCGCTAAATATCGTTTAAAGTCATTTGTATTGAACTAATCATACTTTTTATATTTTTATCGTTAAGTTCACATTATTTTACATCTAAAACACGTCTTTACAATACATTTGGGTGAATATAAAAGGTCGTAAAAAAATTTTGAAATACAGGTGATGAATCCGCTAAATATCGTCTTAAGTCATTTCTATTAAACTAATCATACTTTTTATATTTTTAACGTTAAGTTCACATTATTTTACATCTAAAACACGTGTTTACAATACATTTGGGTGAATACAAAAAATAGAAAAAAAATTTGGTAAAAAATGGTGATAATTCCGCTAAATATCGTTTAAAGTCATTTGTATTGAACTAATCATACTTTTTATATTTTTATCGTTAAGTTCACATTATTTTACATCTAAAACACGTATTTACAATACATTTGGGTGAATACAAAAAATAGAAAAAAAATTTTGGAAAAAATTTGGTAAAAAATGGTGATAATTCCGCTAAATATCGTTTAAAGTCATTTGTATTGAACTAATCATACTTTTTATATTTTTATCGTTAAGTTCACATAATTTTACATCTAAAACACGTCTTTACAATACATTTGGGTGAATATAAAAGGTCGTAAAAAAATTTTGAAATACAGTTGATGAATCCGCTAAATATCGTCTTAAGTCATTTCTATTAAACTAATCATACTTTTTATATTTTTAACGTTAAGTTCACATTATTCTACATCTAAAACACGTGTTTACAATACATTTGGGTGAATACAAAAAATAGAAAAAAAATTTGGGAAAAAATTTGGTAAAAAATGGTGATAATTCCGCTAAATATCGTTTAAAGTCATTTGTATTGAACTAATCATACTTTTTATATTTTTATCGTTAAGTTCACATTATTTTACATCTAAAACACGTATTTACAATACATTTGGGTGAATACAAAAAATAGAAAAAAAATTTTGGAAAAAATTTGGTAAAAAATGGTGATAATTCCGCTAAATATCGTTTAAAGTCATTTGTATTGAACTAATCATACTTTTTATATTTTTATCGTTAAGTTCACATTATTTTACATCTAAAACACGTCTTTACAATACATTTGGGTGAATATAAAAGGTCGTAAAAAAACTTTGAAATACAGGTGATGAATCCGCTAAATATCGTCTTAAGTCATTTCTATTAAACTAATCATACTTTTTATATTTTAACGTTAAGTTCACATTATTTTACATCTAAAACACGTGTTTACAATACATTTGGGTGAATACAAAAAATAGAAAAAATATTTGGTAAAAAATGGTGATAATTCCGCTAAATATCGTTTAAAGTCATTTGTATTGAACTAATCATACTTTTTATATTTTTAACGTTAAGTTCACATTATTTTACATCTAAAACACGTGTTTACAATACATTTGGGTGAATACAAAAAATAGAAAAAAAATTTGGGAAAAAATTTGGTAAAAAATGGTGATAATTCCGCTAAATATCGTTTAAAGTCATTTGTATTGAACTAATCATACTTTTTATATTTTTATCATTAAGTTCACATAATTTTACATCTAAAACACGTCTTTACAATACATTTGGGTGAATATAAAAGGTCGTAAAAAAATTTTGAAATACAGGTGATGAATCCGCTAAATATCGTCTTAAGTCATTTCTATTAAACTAATCATACTTTTTATATTTTTAACGTTAAGTTCACATTATTTTACATCTAAAACACGTGTTTACAATACATTTGGGTGAATACAAAAAATAGAAAAAATATTTGGTAAAAAATGGTGATAATTCCGCTAAATATCGTTTAAAGTCATTTGTATTGAACTAATCATACTTTTTATATTTTTATCGTTAAGTTCACATTATTTTACATCTAAAACACGTCTTTACAATACATTTGGGTGAATATAAAAGGTCGTAAAAAAATTTTGAAATACAGGTGATGAATCCGCTAAATATCGTCTTAAGTCATTTCTATTAAACTAATCATACTTTTTATATTTTTAACGTTAAGTTCACATTATTTTACATCTAAAACACGTGTTTACAATACATTTGGGTGAATACAAAAAATAGAAAAAAAATTTGGGAAAAAATTGGGTAAAAAATGGAGATAATTCCGCTAAATATCGTTTAAAGTCATTTGTATTGAACTAATCATACTTTTTATATTTTTATCGTTAAGTTCACATTATTTTACATCTAAAACACGTCTTTACAATACATTTGGGTGAATATAAAAGGTCGTAAAAAAATTTTGAAATACAGGTGATGAATCCGCTAAATATCGTCTTAAGTCATTTCTATTAAACTAATCATACTTTTTATATTTTTAACGTTAAGTTCACATTATTTTACATCTAAAACACGTGTTTACAATACATTTGGGTGAATACAAAAAATAGAAAAAAAATTTGGTAAAAAATGGTGATAATTCCGCTAAATATCGTTTAAAGTCATTTGTATTGAACTAATCATACTTTTTATATTTTTATCGTTAAGTTCACATTATTTTACATCTAAAACACGTATTTACAATACATTTGGGTGAATACAAAAAATAGAAAAAAAATTTTGGAAAAAATTTGGTAAAAAATGGTGATAATTCCGCTAAATATCGTTTAAAGTCATTTGTATTGAACTAATCATACTTTTTATATTTTTATCGTTAAGTTCACATAATTTTACATCTAAAACACGTCTTTACAATACATTTGGGTGAATATAAAAGGTCGTAAAAAAATTTTGAAATACAGGTGATGAATCCGCTAAATATCATCTTAAGTCATTTCTATTAAACTAATCATACTTTTTATATTTTTAACGTTAAGTTCACATTATTCTACATCTAAAACACGTGTTTACAATACATTTGGGTGAATACAAAAAATAGAAAAAAAATTTGGGAAAAAATTTGGTAAAAAATGGTGATAATTCCGCTAAATATCGTTTAAAGTCATTTGTATTGAACTAATCATACTTTTTATATTTTTATCGTTAAGTTCACATTATTTTACATCTAAAACACGTATTTACAATACATTTGGGTGAATACAAAAAATAGAAAAAAAATTTTGGAAAAAATTTGGTAAAAAATGGTGATAATTCCGCTAAATATCGTTTAAAGTCATTTGTATTGAACTAATCATACTTTTTATATTTTTATCGTTAAGTTCACATTATTTTACATCTAAAACACGTCTTTACAATACATTTGGGTGAATATAAAAGGTCGTAAAAAAACTTTGAAATACAGGTGATGAATCCGCTAAATATCGTCTTAAGTCATTTCTATTAAACTAATCATACTTTTTATATTTTAACGTTAAGTTCACATTATTTTACATCTAAAACACGTGTTTACAATACATTTGGGTGAATACAAAAAATAGAAAAAATATTTGGTAAAAAATGGTGATAATTCCGCTAAATATCGTTTAAAGTCATTTGTATTGAACTAATCATACTTTTTATATTTTTAACGTTAAGTTCACATTATTTTACATCTAAAACACGTGTTTACAATACATTTGGGTGAATACAAAAAATAGAAAAAAAATTTGGGAAAAAATTTGGTAAAAAATGGTGATAATTCCGCTAAATATCGTTTAAAGTCATTTGTATTGAACTAATCATACTTTTTATATTTTTATCATTAAGTTCACATAATTTTACATCTAAAACACGTCTTTACAATACATTTGGGTGAATATAAAAGGTCGTAAAAAAATTTTGAAATACAGGTGATGAATCCGCTAAATATCGTCTTAAGTCATTTCTATTAAACTAATCATACTTTTTATATTTTTAACGTTAAGTTCACATTATTTTACATCTAAAACACGTGTTTACAATACATTTGGGTGAATACAAAAAATAGAAAAAATATTTGGTAAAAAATGGTGATAATTCCGCTAAATATCGTTTAAAGTCATTTGTATTGAACTAATCATACTTTTTATATTTTTATCGTTAAGTTCACATTATTTTACATCTAAAACACGTCTTTACAATACATTTGGGTGAATATAAAAGGTCGTAAAAAAACTTTGAAATACAGGTGATGAATCCGCTAAATATCGTCTTAAGTCATTTCTATTAAACTAATCATACTTTTTGTATTTTTAACGTTAAGTTCACATTATTTTACATCTAAAACACGTGTTTACAATACATTTGGGTGAATACAAAAAATAGAAAAAAAATTTGGTAAAAAATGGTGATAATTCCGCTAAATATCGTTTAAAGTCATTTGTATTGAACTAATCATACTTTTTATATTTTTAACGTTAAGTTAACATTATTTTACATCTAAAACACGTGTTTACAATACATTTGGGTGAATACAAAAAATAGAAAAAAAATTTGGGAAAAAATTGGGTAAAAAATGGTGCAAATTCCGCTAAATATCGTTTAAAGTCATTTGTATTGAACTAATCATACTTTTTATATTTTTAACGTTAAGTTCACATTATTTTACATCTAAAACACGTGTTTACAATACATTTGGGTGAATACAAAAAATAGAAAAAATATTTGGTAAAAAATGGTGATAATTCCGCTAAATATCGTTTAAAGTCATTTGTATTGAACTAATCATACTTTTTATATTTTTATCGTTAAGTTAACATTATTTTACATCTAAAACACGTATTTACAATACATTTGGGTGAATACAAAAAATAGAAAAAAAATTTGGGAAAAAATTGGGTAAAAAATGGTGATAATTCCGCTAAATATCGTTTAAAGTCATTTGTATTGAACTAATCATACTTTTTATATTTTTATCGTTAAGTTCACATTATTTTACATCTAAAACACGTATTTACAATACATTTGGGTGAATACAAAAAATAGAAAAAAAATTTGGGAAAAAATTTGGTAAAAAATGGTGATAATTCCGCTAAATATCGTTTAAAGTCATTTGTATTGAACTAATCATACTTTTTATATTTTTATCGTTAAGTTCACATTATTTTACATCTAAAACACGTCTTTACAATACATTTGGGTGAATATAAAAGGTCGTAAAAAAATTTTGAAATACAGGTGATGAATCCGCTAAATATCGTCTTAAGTCATTTCTATTAAACTAATCATACTTTTTATATTTTTAACGTTAAGTTCACATTATTTTACATCTAAAACACGTGTTTACAATACATTTGGGTGAATACAAAAAATAGAAAAAAAATTTGGTAAAAAATGGTGATAATTCCGCTAAATATCGTTTAATGTCATTTGTATTGAACTAATCATACTTTTTATATTTTTATCGTTAAGTTCACATTATTTTACATCTAAAACACGTATTTACAATACATTTGGGTGAATACAAAAAATAGAAAAAAAATTTTGGAAAAAATTTGGTAAAAAATGGTGATAATTCCGCTAAATATCGTTTAAAGTCATTTGTATTGAACTAATCATACTTTTTATATTTTTATCGTTAAGTTCACATAATTTTACATCTAAAACACGTCTTTACAATACATTTGGGTGAATATAAAAGGTCGTAGAAAAATTTTGAAATACAGGTGATGAATCCGCTAAATATCGTCTTAAGTCATTTCTATTAAACTAATCATACTTTTTATATTTTTAACGTTAAGTTCACATTATTCTACATCTAAAACACGTGTTTACAATACATTTGGGTGAATACAAAAAATAGAAAAAAAATTTGGGAAAAAATTTGGTAAAAAATGGTGATAATTCCGCTAAATATCGTTTAAAGTCATTTGTATTGAACTAATCATACTTTTTATATTTTTATCGTTAAGTTCACATTATTTTACATCTAAAACACGTATTTACAATACATTTGGGTGAATACAAAAAATAGAAAAAAAATTTTGGAAAAAATTTGGTAAAAAATGGTGATAATTCCGCTAAATATCGTTTAAAGTCATTTGTATTGAACTAATCATACTTTTTATATTTTTATCGTTAAGTTCACATTATTTTACATCTAAAACACGTCTTTACAATACATTTGGGTGAATATAAAAGGTCGTAAAAAAACTTTGAAATACAGGTGATGAATCCGCTAAATATCGTCTTAAGTCATTTCTATTAAACTAATCATACTTTTTATATTTTAACGTTAAGTTCACATTATTTTACATCTAAAACACGTGTTTACAATACATTTGGGTGAATACAAAAAATAGAAAAAATATTTGGTAAAAAATGGTGATAATTCCGCTAAATATCGTTTAAAGTCATTTGTATTGAACTAATCATACTTTTTATATTTTTAACGTTAAGTTCACATTATTTTACATCTAAAACACGTGTTTACAATACATTTGGGTGAATACAAAAAATAGAAAAAAAATTTGGGAAAAAATTTGGTAAAAAATGGTGATAATTCCGCTAAATATCGTTTAAAGTCATTTGTATTGAACTAATCATACTTTTTATATTTTTATCATTAAGTTCACATAATTTTACATCTAAAACACGTCTTTACAATACATTTGGGTGAATATAAAAGGTCGTAAAAAAATTTTGAAATACAGGTGATGAATCCGCTAAATATCGTCTTAAGTCATTTCTATTAAACTAATCATACTTTTTATATTTTTAACGTTAAGTTCACATTATTTTACATCTAAAACACGTGTTTACAATACATTTGGGTGAATACAAAAAATAGAAAAAATATTTGGTAAAAAATGGTGATAATTCCGCTAAATATCGTTTAAAGTCATTTGTATTGAACTAATCATACTTTTTATATTTTTATCGTTAAGTTCACATTATTTTACATCTAAAACACGTCTTTACAATACATTTGGGTGAATATAAAAGGTCGTAAAAAAATTTTGAAATACAGGTGATGAATCCGCTAAATATCGTCTTAAGTCATTTCTATTAAACTAATCATACTTTTTATATTTTTAACGTTAAGTTCACATTATTTTACATCTAAAACACGTGTTTACAATACATTTGGGTGAATACAAAAAATAGAAAAAAAATTTGGGAAAAAATTGGGTAAAAAATGGAGATAATTCCGCTAAATATCGTTTAAAGTCATTTGTATTGAACTAATCATACTTTTTATATTTTTATCGTTAAGTTCACATTATTTTACATCTAAAACACGTCTTTACAATACATTTGGGTGAATATAAAAGGTCGTAAAAAAATTTTGAAATACAGGTGATGAATCCGCTAAATATCGTCTTAAGTCATTTCTATTAAACTAATCATACTTTTTATATTTTTAACGTTAAGTTCACATTATTTTACATATAAAACACGTGTTTACAATACATTTGGGTGAATACAAAAAATAGAAAAAAAATTTGGTAAAAAATGGTGATAATTCCGCTAAATATCGTTTAAAGTCATTTGTATTGAACTAATCATACTTTTTATATTTTTATCGTTAAGTTCACATTATTTTACATCTAAAACACGTATTTACAATACATTTGGGTGAATACAAAAAATAGAAAAAAAATTTTGGAAAAAATTTGGTAAAAAATGGTGATAATTCCGCTAAATATCGTTTAAAGTCATTTGTATTGAACTAATCATACTTTTTATATTTTTATCGTTAAGTTCACATAATTTTACATCTAAAACACGTCTTTACAATACATTTGGGTGAATATAAAAGGTCGTAAAAAAATTTTGAAATACAGGTGATGAATCCGCTAAATATCGTCTTAAGTCATTTCTATTAAACTAATCATACTTTTTATATTTTTAACGTTAAGTTCACATTATTCTACATCTAAAACACGTGTTTACAATACATTTGGGTGAATACAAAAAATAGAAAAAAAATTTGGGAAAAAATTTGGTAAAAAATGGTGATAATTCCGCTAAATATCGTTTAAAGTCATTTGTATTGAACTAATCATACTTTTTATATTTTTATCGTTAAGTTCACATTATTTTACATCTAAAACACGTATTTACAATACATTTGGGTGAATACAAAAAATAGAAAAAAAATTTTGGAAAAAATTTGGTAAAAAATGGTGATAATTCCGCTAAATATCGTTTAAAGTCATTTGTATTGAACTAATCATACTTTTTATATTTTTATCATTAAGTTCACATTATTTTACATCTAAAACACGTGTTTACAATACATTTGGGTGAATACAAAAAATAGAAAAAATATTTGGTAAAAAATGGTGATAATTCCGCTAAATATCGTTTAAAGTCATTTGTATTGAACTAATCATACTTTTTATATTTTTATCGTTAAGTTCACATTATTTTACATCTAAAACACGTCTTTACAATACATTTGGGTGAATATAAAAGGTCGTAAAAAAATTTTGAAATACAGGTGATGAATCCGCTAAATATCGTCTTAAGTCATTTCTATTAAACTAATCATACTTTTTATATTTTTAACGTTAAGTTCACATTATTTTACATCTAAAACACGTGTTTACAATACATTTGGGTGAATACAAAAAATAGAAAAAAAATTTGGGAAAAAATTGGGTAAAAAATGGAGATAATTCCGCTAAATATCGTTTAAAGTCATTTGTATTGAACTAATCATACTTTTTATATTTTTAACGTTAAGTTCACATTATTTTACATCTAAAACACGTGTTTACAATACATTTGGGTGAATACAAAAAATAGAAAAAATATTTGGTAAAAAATGGTGATAATTCCGCTAAATATCGTTTAAAGTCATTTGTATTGAACTAATCATACTTTTTATATTTTTATCGTTAAGTTCACATTATTTTACATCTAAAACACGTCTTTACAATACATTTGGGTGAATATAAAAGGTCGTAAAAAAATTTTGAAATACGGGTGATGAATCCGCTAAATATCGTCTTAAGTCATTTCTATTAAACTAATCATACTTTTTATATTTTTAACGTTAAGTTCACATTATTTTACATCTAAAACACGTGTTTACAATACATTTGGGTGAATACAAAAAATAGAAAAAAAATTTGGGAAAAAATTGGGTAAAAAATGGAGATAATTCCGCTAAATATCGTTTAAAGTCATTTGTATTGAACTAATCATACTTTTTATATTTTTATCGTTAAGTTCACATTATTTTACATCTAAAATACGTATTTACAATACATTTGGGTGAATACACAAAATAGAAAAAAAATTTGGGAAAAAATTTGGTAAAAAATGGTGATAATTCCGCTAAATATCGTTTAAAGTCATTTGTATTGAACTAATCATACTTTTTATATTTTTATCGTTAAGTTCACATTATTTTACATCTAAAACACGTCTTTACAATACATTTGGGTGAATATAAAAGGTCGTAAAAAAACTTTGAAATACAGGTGATGAATCCGCTAAATATCGTCTTAAGTCATTTCTATTAAACTAATCATACTTTTTGTATTTTTAACGTTAAGTTCACATTATTTTACATCTAAAACACGTGTTTACAATACATTTGGGTGAATACAAAAAATAGAAAAAAAATTTGGTAAAAAATGGTGATAATTCCGCTAAATATCGTTTAAAGTCATTTGTATTGAACTAATCATACTTTTTATATTTTTAACGTTAAGTTAACATTATTTTACATCTAAAACACGTGTTTACAATACATTTGGGTGAATACAAAAAATAGAAAAAAAATTTGGGAAAAAATTGGGTAAAAAATGGTGCAAATTCCGCTAAATATCGTTTAAAGTCATTTGTATTGAACTAATCATACTTTTTATATTTTTAACGTTAAGTTCACATTATTTTACATCTAAAACACGTGTTTACAATACATTTGGGTGAATACAAAAAATAGAAAAAATATTTGGTAAAAAATGGTGATAATTCCGCTAAATATCGTTTAAAGTCATTTGTATTGAACTAATCATACTTTTTATATTTTTATCGTTAAGTTAACATTATTTTACATCTAAAACACGTATTTACAATACATTTGGGTGAATACAAAAAATAGAAAAAAAATTTGGGAAAAAATTGGGTAAAAAATGGTGATAATTCCGCTAAATATCGTTTAAAGTCATTTGTATTGAACTAATCATACTTTTTATATTTTTATCGTTAAGTTCACATTATTTTACATCTAAAACACGTATTTACAATACATTTGGGTGAATACAAAAAATAGAAAAAAAATTTGGGAAAAAATTTGGTAAAAAATGGTGATAATTCCGCTAAATATCGTTTAAAGTCATTTGTATTGAACTAATCATACTTTTTATATTTTTATCGTTAAGTTCACATTATTTTACATCTAAAACACGTCTTTACAATACATTTGGGTGAATATAAAAGGTCGTAAAAAAATTTTGAAATACAGGTGATGAATCCGCTAAATATCGTCTTAAGTCATTTCTATTAAACTAATCATACTTTTTATATTTTTAACGTTAAGTTCACATTATTTTACATCTAAAACACGTGTTTACAATACATTTGGGTGAATTCAAAAAATAGAAAAAAAATTTGGTAAAAAATGGTGATAATTCCGCTAAATATCGTTTAAAGTCATTTGTATTGAACTAATCATACTTTTTATATTTTTATCGTTAAGTTCACATTATTTTACATCTAAAACACGTATTTACAATACATTTGGGTGAATACAAAAAATAGAAAAAAAATTTTGGAAAAAATTTGGTAAAAAATGGTGATAATTCCGCTAAATATCGTTTAAAGTCATTTGTATTGAACTAATCATACTTTTTATATTTTTATCGTTAAGTTCACATAATTTTACATCTAAAACACGTCTTTACAATACATTTGGGTGAATATAAAAGGTCGTAAAAAAATTTTGAAATACAGTTGATGAATCCGCTAAATATCGTCTTAAGTCATTTCTATTAAACTAATCATACTTTTTATATTTTTAACGTTAAGTTCACATTATTCTACATCTAAAACACGTGTTTACAATACATTTGGGTGAATACAAAAAATAGAAAAAAAATTTGGGAAAAAATTTGGTAAAAAATGGTGATAATTCCGCTAAATATCGTTTAAAGTCATTTGTATTGAACTAATCATACTTTTTATATTTTTATCGTTAAGTTCACATTATTTTACATCTAAAACACGTATTTACAATACATTTGGGTGAATACAAAAAATAGAAAAAAAATTTTGGAAAAAATTTGGTAAAAAATGGTGATAATTCCGCTAAATATCGTTTAAAGTCATTTGTATTGAACTAATCATACTTTTTATATTTTTATCGTTAAGTTCACATTATTTTACATCTAAAACACGTCTTTACAATACATTTGGGTGAATATAAAAGGTCGTAAAAAAACTTTGAAATACAGGTGATGAATCCGCTAAATATCGTCTTAAGTCATTTCTATTAAACTAATCATACTTTTTATATTTTAACGTTAAGTTCACATTATTTTACATCTAAAACACGTGTTTACAATACATTTGGGTGAATACAAAAAATAGAAAAAATAT
Source organism: Diuraphis noxia (assembly GCF_037042655.1). Lineage (NCBI taxonomy): Eukaryota > Metazoa > Arthropoda > Insecta > Hemiptera > Aphididae > Diuraphis > Diuraphis noxia. The sequence continues at coordinate 75,571,516 of NW_028301714.1, forward strand.
TTGGTAAAAAATGGTGATAATTCCGCTAAATATCGTTTAAAGTCATTTGTATTGAACTAATCATACTTTTTATATTTTTAACGTTAAGTTCACATTATTTTACATCTAAAACACGTGTTTACAATACATTTGGGTGAATACAAAAAATAGAAAAAAAATTTGGGAAAAAATTTGGTAAAAAATGGTGATAATTCCGCTAAATATCGTTTAAAGTCATTTGTATTGAACTAATCATACTTTTTATATTTTTATCATTAAGTTCACATAATTTTACATCTAAAACACGTCTTTACAATACATTTGGGTGAATATAAAAGGTCGTAAAAAAATTTTGAAATACAGGTGATGAATCCGCTAAATATCGTCTTAAGTCATTTCTATTAAACTAATCATACTTTTTATATTTTTAACGTTAAGTTCACATTATTTTACATCTAAAACACGTGTTTACAATACATTTGGGTGAATACAAAAAATAGAAAAAATATTTGGTAAAAAATGGTGATAATTCCGCTAAATATCGTTTAAAGTCATTTGTATTGAACTAATCATACTTTTTATATTTTTATCGTTAAGTTCACATTATTTTACATCTAAAACACGTCTTTACAATACATTTGGGTGAATATAAAAGGTCGTAAAAAAATTTTGAAATACAGGTGATGAATCCGCTAAATATCGTCTTAAGTCATTTCTATTAAACTAATCATACTTTTTATATTTTTAACGTTAAGTTCACATTATTTTACATCTAAAACACGTGTTTACAATACATTTGGGTGAATACAAAAAATAGAAAAAAAATTTGGGAAAAAATTGGGTAAAAAATGGAGATAATTCCGCTAAATATCGTTTAAAGTCATTTGTATTGAACTAATCATACTTTTTATATTTTTATCGTTAAGTTCACATTATTTTACATCTAAAACACGTCTTTACAATACATTTGGGTGAATATAAAAGGTCGTAAAAAAATTTTGAAATACAGGTGATGAATCCGCTAAATATCGTCTTAAGTCATTTCTATTAAACTAATCATACTTTTTATATTTTTAACGTTAAGTTCACATTATTTTACATCTAAAACACGTGTTTACAATACATTTGGGTGAATACAAAAAATAGAAAAAAAATTTGGTAAAAAATGGTGATAATTCCGCTAAATATCGTTTAAAGTCATTTGTATTGAACTAATCATACTTTTTATATTTTTATCGTTAAGTTCACATTATTTTACATCTAAAACACGTATTTACAATACATTTGGGTGAATACAAAAAATAGAAAAAAAATTTTGGAAAAAATTTGGTAAAAAATGGTGATAATTCCGCTAAATATCGTTTAAAGTCATTTGTATTGAACTAATCATACTTTTTATATTTTTATCGTTAAGTTCACATAATTTTACATCTAAAACACGTCTTTACAATACATTTGGGTGAATATAAAAGGTCGTAAAAAAATTTTGAAATACAGGTGATGAATCCGCTAAATATCGTCTTAAGTCATTTCTATTAAACTAATCATACTTTTTATATTTTTAACGTTAAGTTCACATTATTTTACATCTAAAACACGTGTTTACAATACATTTGGGTGAATACAAAAAATAGAAAAAAAATTTGGGAAAAAATTGGGTAAAAAATGGAGATAATTCCGCTAAATATCGTTTAAAGTCATTTGTATTGAACTAATCATACTTTTTATATTTTTAACGTTAAGTTCACATTATTTTACATCTAAAACACGTGTTTACAATACATTTGGGTGAATACAAAAAATAGAAAAAATATTTGGTAAAAAATGGTGATAATTCCGCTAAATATCGTTTAAAGTCATTTGTATTGAACTAATCATACTTTTTATATTTTTATCGTTAAGTTCACATTATTTTACATCTAAAACACGTCTTTACAATACATTTGGGTGAATATAAAAGGTCGTAAAAAAATTTTGAAATACGGGTGATGAATCCGCTAAATATCGTCTTAAGTCATTTCTATTAAACTAATCATACTTTTTATATTTTTAACGTTAAGTTCACATTATTTTACATCTAAAACACGTGTTTACAATACATTTGGGTGAATACAAAAAATAGAAAAAAAATTTGGGAAAAAATTGGGTAAAAAATGGAGATAATTCCGCTAAATATCGTTTAAAGTCATTTGTATTGAACTAATCATACTTTTTATATTTTTATCGTTAAGTTCACATTATTTTACATCTAAAACACGTATTTACAATACATTTGGGTGAATACACAAAATAGAAAAAAAATTTGGGAAAAAATTTGGTAAAAAATGGTGATAATTCCGCTAAATATCGTTTAAAGTCATTTGTATTGAACTAATCATACTTTTTATATTTTTATCGTTAAGTTCACATTATTTTACATCTAAAACACGTCTTTACAATACATTTGGGTGAATATAAAAGGTCGTAAAAAAACTTTGAAATACAGGTGATGAATCCGCTAAATATCGTCTTAAGTCATTTCTATTAAACTAATCATACTTTTTGTATTTTTAACGTTAAGTTCACATTATTTTACATCTAAAACACGTGTTTACAATACATTTGGGTGAATACAAAAAATAGAAAAAAAATTTGGTAAAAAATGGTGATAATTCCGCTAAATATCGTTTAAAGTCATTTGTATTGAACTAATCATACTTTTTATATTTTTAACGTTAAGTTAACATTATTTTACATCTAAAACACGTGTTTACAATACATTTGGGTGAATACAAAAAATAGAAAAAAAATTTGGGAAAAAATTGGGTAAAAAATGGTGCAAATTCCGCTAAATATCGTTTAAAGTCATTTGTATTGAACTAATCATACTTTTTATATTTTTAACGTTAAGTTCACATTATTTTACATCTAAAACACGTGTTTACAATACATTTGGGTGAATACAAAAAATAGAAAAAATATTTGGTAAAAAATGGTGATAATTCCGCTAAATATCGTTTAAAGTCATTTGTATTGAACTAATCATACTTTTTATATTTTTATCGTTAAGTTAACATTATTTTACATCTAAAACACGTATTTACAATACATTTGGGTGAATACAAAAAATAGAAAAAAAATTTGGGAAAAAATTGGGTAAAAAATGGTGATAATTCCGCTAAATATCGTTTAAAGTCATTTGTATTGAACTAATCATACTTTTTATATTTTTATCGTTAAGTTCACATTATTTTACATCTAAAACACGTATTTACAATACATTTGGGTGAATACAAAAAATAGAAAAAAAATTTGGGAAAAAATTTGGTAAAAAATGGTGATAATTCCGCTAAATATCGTTTAAAGTCATTTGTATTGAACTAATCATACTTTTTATATTTTTATCGTTAAGTTCACATTATTTTACATCTAAAACACGTCTTTACAATACATTTGGGTGAATATAAAAGGTCGTAAAAAAATTTTGAAATACAGGTGATGAATCCGCTAAATATCGTCTTAAGTCATTTCTATTAAACTAATCATACTTTTTATATTTTTAACGTTAAGTTCACATTATTTTACATCTAAAACACGTGTTTACAATACATTTGGGTGAATACAAAAAATAGAAAAAAAATTTGGTAAAAAATGGTGATAATTCCGCTAAATATCGTTTAAAGTCATTTGTATTGAACTAATCATACTTTTTATATTTTTATCGTTAAGTTCACATTATTTTACATCTAAAACACGTATTTACAATACATTTGGGTGAATACAAAAAATAGAAAAAAAATTTTGGAAAAAATTTGGTAAAAAATGGTGATAATTCCGCTAAATATCGTTTAAAGTCATTTGTATTGAACTAATCATACTTTTTATATTTTTATCGTTAAGTTCACATAATTTTACATCTAAAACACGTCTTTACAATACATTTGGGTGAATATAAAAGGTCGTAAAAAAATTTTGAAATACAGTTGATGAATCCGCTAAATATCGTCTTAAGTCATTTCTATTAAACTAATCATACTTTTTATATTTTTAACGTTAAGTTCACATTATTCTACATCTAAAACACGTGTTTACAATACATTTGGGTGAATACAAAAAATAGAAAAAAAATTTGGGAAAAAATTTGGTAAAAAATGGTGATAATTCCGCTAAATATCGTTTAAAGTCATTTGTATTGAACTAATCATACTTTTTATATTTTTATCGTTAAGTTCACATTATTTTACATCTAAAACACGTATTTACAATACATTTGGGTGAATACAAAAAATAGAAAAAAAATTTTGGAAAAAATTTGGTAAAAAATGGTGATAATTCCGCTAAATATCGTTTAAAGTCATTTGTATTGAACTAATCATACTTTTTATATTTTTATCGTTAAGTTCACATTATTTTACATCTAAAACACGTCTTTACAATACATTTGGGTGAATATAAAAGGTCGTAAAAAAACTTTGAAATACAGGTGATGAATCCGCTAAATATCGTCTTAAGTCATTTCTATTAAACTAATCATACTTTTTATATTTTAACGTTAAGTTCACATTATTTTACATCTAAAACACGTGTTTACAATACATTTGGGTGAATACAAAAAATAGAAAAAATATTTGGTAAAAAATGGTGATAATTCCGCTAAATATCGTTTAAAGTCATTTGTATTGAACTAATCATACTTTTTATATTTTTAACGTTAAGTTCACATTATTTTACATCTAAAACACGTGTTTACAATACATTTGGGTGAATACAAAAAATAGAAAAAAAATTTGGGAAAAAATTTGGTAAAAAATGGTGATAATTCCGCTAAATATCGTTTAAAGTCATTTGTATTGAACTAATCATACTTTTTATATTTTTATCATTAAGTTCACATAATTTTACATCTAAAACACGTCTTTACAATACATTTGGGTGAATATAAAAGGTCGTAAAAAAATTTTGAAATACAGGTGATGAATCCGCTAAATATCGTCTTAAGTCATTTCTATTAAACTAATCATACTTTTTATATTTTTAACGTTAAGTTCACATTATTTTACATCTAAAACACGTGTTTACAATACATTTGGGTGAATACAAAAAATAGAAAAAATATTTGGTAAAAAATGGTGATAATTCCGCTAAATATCGTTTAAAGTCATTTGTATTGAACTAATCATACTTTTTATATTTTTATCGTTAAGTTCACATTATTTTACATCTAAAACACGTCTTTACAATACATTTGGGTGAATATAAAAGGTCGTAAAAAAATTTTGAAATACAGGTGATGAATCCGCTAAATATCGTCTTAAGTCATTTCTATTAAACTAATCATACTTTTTATATTTTTAACGTTAAGTTCACATTATTTTACATCTAAAACACGTGTTTACAATACATTTGGGTGAATACAAAAAATAGAAAAAAAATTTGGGAAAAAATTGGGTAAAAAATGGAGATAATTCCGCTAAATATCGTTTAAAGTCATTTGTATTGAACTAATCATACTTTTTATATTTTTATCGTTAAGTTCACATTATTTTACATCTAAAACACGTCTTTACAATACATTTGGGTGAATATAAAAGGTCGTAAAAAAATTTTGAAATACAGGTGATGAATCCGCTAAATATCGTCTTAAGTCATTTCTATTAAACTAATCATACTTTTTATATTTTTAACGTTAAGTTCACATTATTTTACATCTAAAACACGTGTTTACAATACATTTGGGTGAATACAAAAAATAGAAAAAAAATTTGGTAAAAAATGGTGATAATTCCGCTAAATATCGTTTAAAGTCATTTGTATTGAACTAATCATACTTTTTATATTTTTATCGTTAAGTTCACATTATTTTACATCTAAAACACGTATTTACAATACATTTGGGTGAATACAAAAAATAGAAAAAAAATTTTGGAAAAAATTTGGTAAAAAATGGTGATAATTCCGCTAAATATCGTTTAAAGTCATTTGTATTGAACTAATCATACTTTTTATATTTTTATCGTTAAGTTCACATAATTTTACATCTAAAACACGTCTTTACAATACATTTGGGTGAATATAAAAGGTCGTAAAAAAATTTTGAAATACAGGTGATGAATCCGCTAAATATCGTCTTAAGTCATTTCTATTAAACTAATCATACTTTTTATATTTTAACGTTAAGTTCACATTATTTTACATCTAAAACACGTGTTTACAATACATTTGGGTGAATACAAAAAATAGAAAAAATATTTGGTAAAAAATGGTGATAATTCCGCTAAATATCGTTTAAAGTCATTTGTATTGAACTAATCATACTTTTTATATTTTTAACGTTAAGTTCACATTATTTTACATCTAAAACACGTGTTTACAATACATTTGGGTGAATACAAAAAATAGAAAAAAAATTTGGGAAAAAATTTGGTAAAAAATGGTGATAATTCCGCTAAATATCGTTTAAAGTCATTTGTATTGAACTAATCATACTTTTTATATTTTTATCATTAAGTTCACATAATTTTACATCTAAAACACGTCTTTACAATACATTTGGGTGAATATAAAAGGTCGTAAAAAAATTTTGAAATACAGGTGATGAATCCGCTAAATATCGTCTTAAGTCATTTCTATTAAACTAATCATACTTTTTATATTTTTAACGTTAAGTTCACATTATTTTACATCTAAAACACGTGTTTACAATACATTTGGGTGAATACAAAAAATAGAAAAAATATTTGGTAAAAAATGGTGATAATTCCGCTAAATATCGTTTAAAGTCATTTGTATTGAACTAATCATACTTTTTATATTTTTATCGTTAAGTTCACATTATTTTACATCTAAAACACGTCTTTACAATACATTTGGGTGAATATAAAAGGTCGTAAAAAAACTTTGAAATACAGGTGATGAATCCGCTAAATATCGTCTTAAGTCATTTCTATTAAACTAATCATACTTTTTGTATTTTTAACGTTAAGTTCACATTATTTTACATCTAAAACACGTGTTTACAATACATTTGGGTGAATACAAAAAATAGAAAAAAAATTTGGTAAAAAATGGTGATAATTCCGCTAAATATCGTTTAAAGTCATTTGTATTGAACTAATCATACTTTTTATATTTTTAACGTTAAGTTAACATTATTTTACATCTAAAACACGTGTTTACAATACATTTGGGTGAATACAAAAAATAGAAAAAAAATTTGGGAAAAAATTGGGTAAAAAATGGTGCAAATTCCGCTAAATATCGTTTAAAGTCATTTGTATTGAACTAATCATACTTTTTATATTTTTAACGTTAAGTTCACATTATTTTACATCTAAAACACGTGTTTACAATACATTTGGGTGAATACAAAAAATAGAAAAAATATTTGGTAAAAAATGGTGATAATTCCGCTAAATATCGTTTAAAGTCATTTGTATTGAACTAATCATACTTTTTATATTTTTATCGTTAAGTTAACATTATTTTACATCTAAAACACGTATTTACAATACATTTGGGTGAATACAAAAAATAGAAAAAAAATTTGGGAAAAAATTGGGTAAAAAATGGTGATAATTCCGCTAAATATCGTTTAAAGTCATTTGTATTGAACTAATCATACTTTTTATATTTTTATCGTTAAGTTCACATTATTTTACATCTAAAACACGTATTTACAATACATTTGGGTGAATACAAAAAATAGAAAAAAAATTTGGGAAAAAATTTGGTAAAAAATGGTGATAATTCCGCTAAATATCGTTTAAAGTCATTTGTATTGAACTAATCATACTTTTTATATTTTTATCGTTAAGTTCACATTATTTTACATCTAAAACACGTCTTTACAATACATTTGGGTGAATATAAAAGGTCGTAAAAAAATTTTGAAATACAGGTGATGAATCCGCTAAATATCGTCTTAAGTCATTTCTATTAAACTAATCATACTTTTTATATTTTTAACGTTAAGTTCACATTATTTTACATCTAAAACACGTGTTTACAACACATTTGGGTGAATACAAAAAATAGAAAAAAAATTTGGTAAAAAATGGTGATAATTCCGCTAAATATCGTTTAAAGTCATTTGTATTGAACTAATCATACTTTTTATATTTTTATCGTTAAGTTCACATTATTTTACATCTAAAACACGTATTTACAATACATTTGGGTGAATACAAAAAATAGAAAAAAAATTTTGGAAAAAATTTGGTAAAAAATGGTGATAATTCCGCTAAATATCGTTTAAAGTCATTTGTATTGAACTAATCATACTTTTTATATTTTTATCGTTAAGTTCACATAATTTTACATCTTAAACACGTCTTTACAATACATTTGGGTGAATATAAAAGGTCGTAGAAAAATTTTGAAATACAGGTGATGAATCCGCTAAATATCGTCTTAAGTCATTTCTATTAAACTAATCATACTTTTTATATTTTTAACGTTAAGTTCACATTATTCTACATCTAAAACACGTGTTTACAATACATTTGGGTGAATACAAAAAATAGAAAAAAAATTTGGGAAAAAATTTGGTAAAAAATGGTGATAATTCCGCTAAATATCGTTTAAAGTCATTTGTATTGAACTAATCATACTTTTTATATTTTTATCGTTAAGTTCACATTATTTTACATCTAAAACACGTATTTACAATACATTTGGGTGAATACAAAAAATAGAAAAAATATTTGGTAAAAAATGGTGATAATTCCGCTAAATATCGTTTAAAGTCATTTGTATTGAACTAATCATACTTTTTATATTTTTAACGTTAAGTTCACATTATTTTACATCTAAAACACGTGTTTACAATACATTTGGGTGAATACAAAAAATAGAAAAAAAATTTGGGAAAAAATTTGGTAAAAAATGGTGATAATTCCGCTAAATATCGTTTAAAGTCATTTGTATTGAACTAATCATACTTTTTATATTTTTATCATTAAGTTCACATAATTTTACATCTAAAACACGTCTTTACAATACATTTGGGTGAATATAAAAGGTCGTAAAAAAATTTTGAAATACAGGTGATGAATCCGCTAAATATCGTCTTAAGTCATTTCTATTAAACTAATCATACTTTTTATATTTTTAACGTTAAGTTCACATTATTTTACATCTAAAACACGTGTTTACAATACATTTGGGTGAATACAAAAAATAGAAAAAATATTTGGTAAAAAATGGTGATAATTCCGCTAAATATCGTTTAAAGTCATTTGTATTGAACTAATCATACTTTTTATATTTTTATCGTTAAGTTCACATTATTTTACATCTAAAACACGTCTTTACAATACATTTGGGTGAATATAAAAGGTCGTAAAAAAATTTTGAAATACAGGTGATGAATCCGCTAAATATCGTCTTAAGTCATTTCTATTAAACTAATCATACTTTTTATATTTTTAACGTTAAGTTCACATTATTTTACATCTAAAACACGTGTTTACAATACATTTGGGTGAATACAAAAAATAGAAAAAAAATTTGGGAAAAAATTGGGTAAAAAATGGAGATAATTCCGCTAAATATCGTTTAAAGTCATTTGTATTGAACTAATCATACTTTTTATATTTTTATCGTTAAGTTCACATTATTTTACATCTAAAACACGTCTTTACAATACATTTGGGTGAATATAAAAGGTCGTAAAAAAATTTTGAAATACAGGTGATGAATCCGCTAAATATCGTCTTAAGTCATTTCTATTAAACTAATCATACTTTTTATATTTTTAACGTTAAGTTCACATTATTTTACATCTAAAACACGTGTTTACAATACATTTGGGTGAATACAAAAAATAGAAAAAAAATTTGGTAAAAAATGGTGATAATTCCGCTAAATATCGTTTAAAGTCATTTGTATTGAACTAATCATACTTTTTATATTTTTATCGTTAAGTTCACATTATTTTACATCTAAAACACGTATTTACAATACATTTGGGTGAATACAAAAAATAGAAAAAAAATTTTGGAAAAAATTTGGTAAAAAATGGTGATAATTCCGCTAAATATCGTTTAAAGTCATTTGTATTGAACTAATCATACTTTTTATATTTTTATCGTTAAGTTCACATAATTTTACATCTAAAACACGTCTTTACAATACATTTGGGTGAATATAAAAGGTCGTAAAAAAATTTTGAAATACAGGTGATGAATCCGCTAAATATCGTCTTAAGTCATTTCTATTAAACTAATCATACTTTTTATATTTTTAACGTTAAGTTCACATTATTCTACATCTAAAACACGTGTTTACAATACATTTGGGTGAATACAAAAAATAGAAAAAAAATTTGGGAAAAAATTTGGTAAAAAATGGTGATAATTCCGCTAAATATCGTTTAAAGTCATTTGTATTGAACTAATCATACTTTTTATATTTTTATCGTTAAGTTCACATTATTTTACATCTAAAACACGTATTTACAATACATTTGGGTGAATACAAAAAATAGAAAAAAAATTTTGGAAAAAATTTGGTAAAAAATGGTGATAATTCCGCTAAATATCGTTTAAAGTCATTTGTATTGAACTAATCATACTTTTTATATTTTTATCGTTAAGTTCACATTATTTTACATCTAAAACACGTCTTTACAATACATTTGGGTGAATATAAAAGGTCGTAAAAAAACTTTGAAATACAGGTGATGAATCCGCTAAATATCGTCTTAAGTCATTTCTATTAAACTAATCATACTTTTTATATTTTAACGTTAAGTTCACATTATTTTACATCTAAAACACGTGTTTACAATACATTTGGGTGAATACAAAAAATAGAAAAAATATTTGGTAAAAAATGGTGATAATTCCGCTAAATATCGTTTAAAGTCATTTGTATTGAACTAATCATACTTTTTATATTTTTAACGTTAAGTTCACATTATTTTACATCTAAAACACGTGTTTACAATACATTTGGGTGAATACAAAAAATAGAAAAAAAATTTGGGAAAAAATTTGGTAAAAAATGGTGATAATTCCGCTAAATATCGTTTAAAGTCATTTGTATTGAACTAATCATACTTTTTATATTTTTATCATTAAGTTCACATAATTTTACATCTAAAACACGTCTTTACAATACATTTGGGTGAATATAAAAGGTCGTAAAAAAATTTTGAAATACAGGTGATGAATCCGCTAAATATCGTCTTAAGTCATTTCTATTAAACTAATCATACTTTTTATATTTTTAACGTTAAGTTCACATTATTTTACATCTAAAACACGTGTTTACAATACATTTGGGTGAATACAAAAAATAGAAAAAATATTTGGTAAAAAATGGTGATAATTCCGCTAAATATCGTTTAAAGTCATTTGTATTGAACTAATCATACTTTTTATATTTTTATCGTTAAGTTCACATTATTTTACATCTAAAACACGTCTTTACAATACATTTGGGTGAATATAAAAGGTCGTAAAAAAATTTTGAAATACAGGTGATGAATCCGCTAAATATCGTCTTAAGTCATTTCTATTAAACTAATCATACTTTTTATATTTTTAACGTTAAGTTCACATTATTTTACATCTAAAACACGTGTTTACAATACATTTGGGTGAATACAAAAAATAGAAAAAAAATTTGGGAAAAAATTGGGTAAAAAATGGAGATAATTCCGCTAAATATCGTTTAAAGTCATTTGTATTGAACTAATCATACTTTTTATATTTTTATCGTTAAGTTCACATTATTTTACATCTAAAACACGTATTTACAATACATTTGGGTAAATACAAAAAATAGAAAAAAAATTTGGGAAAAAATTTGGTAAAAAATGGTGATAATTCCGCTAAATATCGTTTAAAGTCGTTTGTATTGAACTAATCATACTTTTTATATTTTTATCGTTAAGTTCACATTATTTTACATCTAAAACACGTGTTTACAATACATTTGGGTGAATACAAAAAATAGAAAAAATATTAGGTAAAAAATGGTGATAATTCCGCTAAATATCGTTTAAAGTCATTTGTATTGAACTAATCATACTTTTTATATTTTTATCGTTAAGTTAACATTATTTTACATCTAAAACACGTATTTACAATACATTTGGGTGAATACAAAAAATAGAAAAAAAATTTGGGAAAAAATTGGGTAAAAAATGGTGATAATTCCGCTAAATATCGTTTAAAGTCATTTGTATTGAACTAATCATACTTTTTATATTTTTATCGTTAAGTTCACATTATTTTACATCTAAAACACGTCTTTACAATACATTTGGGTGAATATAAAAGGTCGTAAAAAAATTTTGAAATACAGGTAATGAATCCGCTAAATATCGTCTTAAGTCATTTCTATTAAACTAATCATACTTTTTATATTTTAACGTTAAGTTCACATTATTTTACATCTAAAACACGTGTTTACAATACATTTGGGTGAATACAAAAAATAGAAAAAATATTTGGTAAAAAATGGTGATAATTCCGCTAAATATCGTTTAAAGTCATTTGTATTGAACTAATCATACTTTTTATATTTTTAACGTTAAGTTCACATTATTTTACATCTAAAACACGTGTTTACAATACATTTGGGTGAATACAAAAAATAGAAAAAAAATTTGGGAAAAAATTTGGTAAAAAATGGTGATAATTCCGCTAAATATCGTTTAAAGTCATTTGTATTGAACTAATCATACTTTTTATATTTTTATCATTAAGTTCACATAATTTTACATCTAAAACACGTCTTTACAATACATTTGGGTGAATATAAAAGGTCGTAAAAAAATTTTGAAATACAGGTGATGAATCCGCTAAATATCGTCTTAAGTCATTTCTATTAAACTAATCATACTTTTTATATTTTTAACGTTAAGTTCACATTATTTTACATCTAAAACACGTGTTTACAATACATTTGGGTGAATACAAAAAATAGAAAAAATATTTGGTAAAAAATGGTGATAATTCCGCTAAATATCGTTTAAAGTCATTTGTATTGAACTAATCATACTTTTTATATTTTTATCGTTAAGTTCACATTATTTTACATCTAAAACACGTCTTTACAATACATTTGGGTGAATATAAAAGGTCGTAAAAAAATTTTGAAATACAGGTGATGAATCCGCTAAATATCGTCTTAAGTCATTTCTATTAAACTAATCATACTTTTTATATTTTTAACGTTAAGTTCACATTATTTTACATCTAAAACACGTGTTTACAATACATTTGGGTGAATACAAAAAATAGAAAAAAAATTTGGGAAAAAATTGGGTAAAAAATGGAGATAATTCCGCTAAATATCGTTTAAAGTCATTTGTATTGAACTAATCATACTTTTTATATTTTTATCGTTAAGTTCACATTATTTTACATCTAAAACACGTATTTACAATACATTTGGGTAAATACAAAAAATAGAAAAAAAATTTGGGAAAAAATTTGGTAAAAAATGGTGATAATTCCGCTAAATATCGTTTAAAGTCGTTTGTATTGAACTAATCATACTTTTTATATTTTTATCGTTAAGTTCACATTATTTTACATCTAAAACACGTGTTTACAATACATTTGGGTGAATACAAAAAATAGAAAAAATATTAGGTAAAAAATGGTGATAATTCCGCTAAATATCGTTTAAAGTCATTTGTATTGAACTAATCATACTTTTTATATTTTTATCGTTAAGTTAACATTATTTTACATCTAAAACACGTATTTACAATACATTTGGGTGAATACAAAAAATAGAAAAAAAATTTGGGAAAAAATTGGGTAAAAAATGGTGATAATTCCGCTAAATATCGTTTAAAGTCATTTGTATTGAACTAATCATACTTTTTATATTTTTATCGTTAAGTTCACATTATTTTACATCTAAAACACGTCTTTACAATACATTTGGGTGAATATAAAAGGTCGTAAAAAAATTTTGAAATACAGGTAATGAATCCGCTAAATATCGTCTTAAGTCATTTCTATTAAACTAATCATACTTTTTATATTTTTAACGTTAAGTTCACATTATTTTACATCTAAAACACGTGTTTACAATACATTTGGGTGAATACAAAAAATAGAAAAAAAATTTGGGAAAAAATTGGGTAAAAAATGGTGATAATTCCGCTAAATATCGTTTAAAGTCATTTGTATTGAACTAATCATACTTTTTATATTTTTATCGTTAAGTTCACATTATTTTACATCTAAAACACGTATTTACAATACATTTGGGTGAATACAAAAAATAGAAAAAAAATTTGGGAAAAAATTTGGTAAAAAATGGTGATAATTCCGCTAAATATCGTTTAAAGTCATTTGTATTGAACTAATCATACTTTTTATATTTTTATCGTTAAGTTCACATTATTTTACATCTAAAACACGTCTTTACAATACATTTGGGTGAATATAAAAGGTCGTAAAAAAATTTTGAAATACAGGTGATGAATCCGCTAAATATCGTCTTAAGTCATTTCTATTAAACTAATCATACTTTTTATATTTTTAACGTTAAGTTCACATTATTTTACATCTAAAACACGTGTTTACAATACATTTGGGTGAATACAAAAAATCGAAAAAAAATTTGGGAAAAAATTGGGTAAAAAATGGAGATAATTCCGCTAAATATCGTTTAAAGTCATTTGTATTGAACTAATCATACTTTTTATATTTTTATCGTTAAGTTCACATTATTTTACATCTAAAAAACGTATTTACAATACATTTGGGTGAATACAAAAAATAGAAAAAAAATTTGGGAAAAAATTTGGTAAAAAATGGTGATAATTCCGCTAAATATCGTTTAAAGTCATTTGTATTGAACTAATCATACTTTTTATATTTTTATCGTTAAGTTCACATTATTTTACATCTAAAACACGTCTTTACAATACATTTGGGTGAATATAAAAGGTCGTAAAAAAACTTTGAAATACAGGTGATGAATCCGCTAAATATCGTCTTAAGTCATTTCTATTAAACTAATCATACTTTTTATATTTTAACGTTAAGTTCACATTATTTTACATCTAAAACACGTGTTTACAATACATTTGGGTGAATACAAAAAATAGAAAAAATATTTGGTAAAAAATGGTGATAATTCCGCTAAATATCGTTTAAAGTCATTTGTATTGAACTAATCATACTTTTTATATTTTTAACGTTAAGTTCACATTATTTTACATCTAAAACACGTGTTTACAATACATTTGGGTGAATATAAAAGGTCGTAAAAAAATTTTGAAATACAGGTGATGAATCCGCTAAATATCGTCTTAAGTCATTTCTATTAAACTAATCATACTTTTTATATTTTTAACGTTAAGTTCACATTATTCTACATCTAAAACACGTGTTTACAATACATTTGGGTGAATACAAAAAATAGAAAAAAAATTTGGGAAAAAATTTGGTAAAAAATGGTGATAATTCCGCTAAATATCGTTTAAAGTCATTTGTATTGAACTAATCATACTTTTTATATTTTTATCATTAAGTTCACATAATTTTACATCTAAAACACGTCTTTACAATATATTTGGGTGAATATAAAAGGTCGTAAAAAAATTTTGAAATACAGGTGATGAATCCGCTAAATATCGTCTTAAGTCATTTCTATTAAACTAATCATACTTTTTATATTTTTAACGTTAAGTTCACATTATTTTACATCTAAAACACGTGTTTACAATACATTTGGGTGAATACAAAAAATAGAAAAAATATTTGGTAAAAAATGGTGATAATTCCGCTAAATATCGTTTAAAGTCATTTGTATTGAACTAATCATACTTTTTATATTTTTATCGTTAAGTTCACATTATTTTACATCTAAAACACGTCTTTACAATACATTTGGGTGAATATAAAAGGTCGTAAAAAAATTTTGAAATACAGGTGATGAATCCGCTAAATATCGTCTTAAGTCATTTCTATTAAACTAATCATACTTTTTATATTTTTAACGTTAAGTTCACATTATTTTACATCTAAAACACGTGTTTACAATACATTTGGGTGAATACAAAAAATCGAAAAAAAATTTGGGAAAAAATTGGGTAAAAAATGGAGATAATTCCGCTAAATATCGTTTAAAGTCATTTGTATTGAACTAATCATACTTTTTATATTTTTATCGTTAAGTTCACATTATTTTACATCTAAAAAACGTATTTACAATACATTTGGGTGAATACAAAAAATAGAAAAAAAATTTGGGAAAAAATTTGGTAAAAAATGGTGATAATTCCGCTAAATATCGTTTAAAGTCATTTGTATTGAACTAATCATACTTTTTATATTTTTATCATTAAGTTCACATAACTTTACATCTAAAACACGTCTTTACAATACATTTGGGTGAATATAAAAGGTCGTAAAAAAATTTTGAAATACAGGTGATGAATCCGCTAAATATCGTCTTAAGTCATTTCTATTAAACTAATCATACTTTTTATATTTTTAACGTTAAGTTCACATTATTTTACATCTAAAACACGTGTTTACAATACTTTTGGGTGAATACAAAAAATAGAAAAAATATTTGGTAAAAAATGGTGATAATTCCGCTAAATATCGTTTAAAGTCATTTGTATTGAACTAATCATACTTTTTATATTTTTATCGTTAAGTTCACATTATTTTACATCTAAAACACGTCTTTACAATACATTTGGGTGAATATAAAAGGTCGTAAAAAAATTTTGAAATACAGGTGATGAATCCGCTAAATATCGTCTTAAGTCATTTCTATTAAACTAATCATACTTTTTATATTTTTAACGTTAAGTTCACATTATTTTACATCTAAAACACGTGTTTACAATACATTTGGGTGAATACAAAAAATAGAAAAAAAATTTGGGAAAAAATTGGGTAAAAAATGGAGATAATTCCGCTAAATATCGTTTAAAGTCATTTGTATTGAACTAATCATACTTTTTATATTTTTATCGTTAAGTTCACATTATTTTACATCTAAAACACGTATTTACAATACATTTGGGTAAATACAAAAAATAGAAAAAAAATTTGGGAAAAAATTTGGTAAAAAATGGTGATAATTCCGCTAAATATCGTTTAAAGTCGTTTGTATTGAACTAATCATACTTTTTATATTTTTATCGTTAAGTTCACATTATTTTACATCTAAAACACGTCTTTACAATACATTTGGGTGAATATAAAAGGTCGTAAAAAAACTTTGAAATACAGGTGATGAATCCGCTAAATATCGTCTTAAGTCATTTCTATTAAACTAATCATACTTTTTATATTTTTATCGTTAAGTTCACATTATTTTACATCTAAAACACGTATTTACAATACATTTGGGTGAATACAAAAAATAGAAAAAAAATTTGGGAAAAAATTGGGTAAAAAATGGTGATAATTCCGCTAAATATCGTTTAAAGTCATTTGTATTGAACTAATCATACTTTTTATATTTTTATCGTTAAGTTCACATAATTTTACATCTAAAACACGTCTTTACAATACATTTGGGTGAATATAAAAGGTCGTAAAAAAATTTTGAAATACAGGTGATGAATCCGCTAAATATCGTCTTAAGTCATTTCTATTAAACTAATCATACTTTTTATATTTTTAACGTTAAGTTCACATTATTCTACATCTAAAACACGTGTTTACAATACATTTGGGTGAATACAAAAAATAGAAAAAAAATTTGGGAAAAAATTTGGTAAAAAATGGTGATAATTCCGCTAAATATCGTTTAAAGTCATTTGTATTGAACTAATCATACTTTTTATATTTTTATCATTAAGTTCACATAATTTTACATCTAAAACACGTCTTTACAATATATTTGGGTGAATATAAAAGGTCGTAAAAAAATTTTGAAATACAGGTGATGAATCCGCTAAATATCGTCTTAAGTCATTTCTATTAAACTAATCATACTTTTTATATTTTTAACGTTAAGTTCACATTATTTTACATCTAAAACACGTGTTTACAATACATTTGGGTGAATACAAAAAATAGAAAAAATATTTGGTAAAAAATGGTGATAATTCCGCTAAATATCGTTTAAAGTCATTTGTATTGAACTAATCATACTTTTTATATTTTTATCGTTAAGTTCACATTATTTTACATCTAAAACACGTGTTTACAATACATTTGGGTGAATACAAAAAATAGAAAAAATATTTGGTAAAAAATGGTGATAATTCCGCTAAATATCGTTTAAAGTCATTTGTATTGAACTAATCATACTTTTTATATTTTTATCGTTAAGTTAACATTATTTTACATCTAAAACACGTATTTACAATACATTTGGGTGAATACAAAAAATAGAAAAAAAATTTGGGAAAAAATTTGGTAAAAAATGGTGATAATTCCGCTAAATATCGTTTAAAGTCGTTTGTATTGAACTAATCATACTTTTTATATTTTTATCGTTAAGTTCACATTATTTTACATCTAAAACACGTCTTTACAATACATTTGGGTGAATATAAAAGGTCGTAAAAAAACTTTGAAATACAGGTGATGAATCCGCTAAATATCGTCTTAAGTCATTTCTATTAAACTAATCATACTTTTTATATTTTTATCGTTAAGTTCACATTATTTTACATCTAAAACACGTATTTACAATACATTTGGGTGAATACAAAAAATAGAAAAAAAATTTGGGAAAAAATTGGGTAAAAAATGGTGATAATTCCGCTAAATATCGTTTAAAGTCATTTGTATTGAACTAATCATACTTTTTATATTTTTATCGTTAAGTTCACATAATTTTACATCTAAAACACGTCTTTACAATACATTTGGGTGAATATAAAAGGTCGTAAAAAATTTTGAAATACAGGTGATGAATCCGCTAAATATCGTCTGAAGTCATTTCTATTAAACTAATCATACTTTTTATATTTTTAACGTTAAGTTCACATTATTTTACATCTAAAACACGTGTTTACAATACATTTGGGTGAATACAAAAAATAGAAAAAAAATTTGGGAAAAAATTGGGTAAAAAATGGAGATAATTCCGCTAAATATCGTTTAAAGTCATTTGTATTGAACTAATCATACTTTTTATAATTTTATCGTTAAGTTCACATTATTTTACATCTAAAACACGTATTTACAATACATTTGGGTAAATACAAAAAATAGAAAAAAAATTTGGGAAAAAATTTGGTAAAAAATGGTGATAATTCCGCTAAATATCGTTTAAAGTCGTTTGTATTGAACTAATCATACTTTTTATATTTTTATCGTTAAGTTCACATTATTTTACATCTAAAACACGTCTTTACAATACATTTGGGTGAATATAAAAGGTCGTAAAAAAACTTTGAAATACAGGTGATGAATCCGCTAAATATCGTCTTAAGTCATTTCTATTAAACTAATCATACTTTTTATATTTTTAACGTTAAGTTCACATTATTTTACATCTAAAACACGTGTTTACAATACATTTGGGTGAATACAAAAAATAGAAAAAATATTTGGTAAAAAATGGTGATAATTCCGCTAAATATCGTTTAAAGTCATTTGTATTGAACTAATCATACTTTTTATATTTTTATCGTTAAGTTCACATTATTTTATATCTAAAACACGTATTTAAAATACATTTGGGTAAATACAAAAAATAGAAAAAAAATTTGGGAAAAAATTTGGTAAAAAATGGTGATAATTCCGCTAAATATCGTTTAAAGTCGTTTGTATTGAACTAATCATACTTTTTATATTTTTATCGTTAAGTTCACATTATTTTACATCTAAAACACGTCTTTACAATACATTTGGGTGAATATAAAAGGTCGTAAAAAAACTTTGAAATACAGGTGATGAATCCGCTAAATATCGTCTTAAGTCATTTCTATTAAACTAATCATACTTTTTATATTTTTAACGTTAAGTTCACATTATTTTACATCTAAAACACGTGTTTACAATACATTTGGGTGAATACAAAAAATAGAAAAAATATTTGGTAAAAAATGGTGATAATTCCGCTAAATATCGTTTAAAGTCATTTGTATTGAACTAATCATACTTTTTATATTTTTATCGTTAAGTTAACATTATTTTACATCTAAAACACGTATTTACAATACATTTGGGTGAATACAAAAAATAGAAAAAAAATTTGGGAAAAAATTGGGTAAAAAATGGTGATAATTCCGCTAAATATCGTTTAAAGTCATTTGTATTGAACTAATCATACTTTTTATATTTTTATCGTTAAGTTCACATTATTTTACATCTAAAACACGTCTTTACAATACATTTGGGTGAATATAAAAGGTCGTAAAAAAATTTTGAAATACAGGTGATGAATCCGCTAAATATCGTCTTAAGTCATTTCTATTAAACTAATCATACTTTTTATATTTTTAACGTTAAGTTCACATTATTTTACATCTAAAACACGTCTTTACAATACATTTGGGTGAATATAAAAGGTCGTAAAAAATTTTTGAAATACAGGTGATGAATCCGCTAAATATCGTCTTAAGTCATTTCTATTAAACTAATCATACTTTTTATATTTTTAACGTTAAGTTCACATTATTTTACATCTAAAACACGTATTTACAATACATTTGGGTGAATACAAAAAATAGAAAAAAAATTTGGGAAAAAATTGGGTAAAAAATGGTGATAATTCCGCTAAATATCGTTTAAAGTCATTTGTATTGAACTAATCATACTTTTTATATTTTTATCGTTAAGTTCACAAAATTTTACATCTAAAACACGTCTTTACAATACATTTGGGTGAATATAAAAGGTCGTAAAAAATTTTGAAATACAGGTGATGAATCCGCTAAATATCGTCTTAAGTCATTTCTATTAAACTAATCATACTTTTTATATTTTTAACGTTAAGTTCACATTATTTTACATCTAAAACACGTGTTTATAATACATTTGGGTGAATACAAAAAATAGAAAAAAAATTTGGGAAAAAATTGGGTAAAAAATGGAGATAATTCCGCTAAATATCGTTTAAAGTCATTTGTATTGAACTAATCATACTTTTTATAATTTTATCGTTAAGTTCACATTATTTTACATCTAAAACACGTATTTATAATACATTTGGGTAAATACAAAAAATAGAAAAAAAATTTGGGAAAAAATTTGGTAAAAAATGGTGATAATTCCGCTAAATATCGTTTAAAGTCATTTGTATTGAACTAATCATACTTTTTATATTTTTATCGTTAAGTTAACATTATTTTACATCTAAAACACGTATTTACAATACATTTGGGTGAATACAAAAAATAGAAAAAAAATTTGGGAAAAAATTGGGTAAAAAATGGTGATAATTCCGCTAAATATCGTTTAAAGTCATTTGTATTGAACTAATCATACTTTTTATATTTTTATCGTTAAGTTAACATTATTTTACATCTAAAACACGTATTTACAATACATTTGGGTGAATACAAAAAATAGAAAAAAAATTTGGGAAAAAATTGGGTAAAAAATGGTGATAATTCCGCTAAATATCGTTTAAAGTCATTTGTATTGAACTAATCATACTTTTTATATTTTTATCGTTAAGTTCACATTATTTTACATCTAAAACACGTATTTACAATACATTTGGGTGAATACAAAAAATAGAAAAAAAATTTGGGAAAAAATTGGGTAAAAAATGGTGATAATTCCGCTAAATATCGTTTAAAGTCATTTGTATTGAACTAATCATACTTTTTATATTTTTATCATTAATTTCACATAATTTTACATCTAAAACACGTCTTTACAATACATTTGGGTGAATATAAAAGGTCGTAAAAAAATTTTGAAATACAGGTGATGAATCCGCTAAATATCGTCTTAAGTCATTTCTATTAAACTAATCATACTTTTTATATTTTTAACGTTAAGTTCACATTATTTTACATCTAAAACACGTGTTTACAATACATTTGGGTGAATACAAAAAATAGAAAAAATATTTGGTAAAAAATGGTGATAATTCCGCTAAATATCGTTTAAAGTCATTTGTATTGAACTAATCATACTTTTTATATTTTTATCGTTAAGTTCACATTATTTTACATCTAAAACACGTGTTTACAATACATTTGGGTGAATACAAAAAATAGAAAAAATATTTGGTAAAAAATGGTGATAATTCCGCTAAATATCGTTTAAAGTCATTTGTATTGAACTAATCATACTTTTTATATTTTTATCGTTAAGTTAACATTATTTTACATCTAAAACACGTATTTACAATACATTTGGGTGAATACAAAAAATAGAAAAAAAATTTGGGAAAAAATTGGGTAAAAAATGGTGATAATTCCGCTAAATATCGTTTAAAGTCATTTGTATTGAACTAATCATACTTTTTATATTTTTATCGTTAAGTTCACATTATTTTACATCTAAAACACGTATTTACAATACATTTGGGTGAATACAAAAACTAGAAAAAAAATTTGGGAAAAAATTTGGTAAAAAATGGTGATAATTCCGCTAAATATCGTTTAAAGTCATTTGTATTGAACTAATCATACTTTTTATATTTTTATCATTAAGTTCACATAATTTTACATCTAAAACACGTCTTTACAATACATTTGGGTGAATATAAAAGGTCGTAAAAAAATTTTGAAAAACAGGTGATGAATCCGCTAAATATCGTCTTAAGTCATTTCTATTAAACTAATCATACTTTTTATATTTTTAACGTTAAGTTCACATTATTTTACATCTAAAACACGTGTTTACAATACATTTGGGTGAATACAAAAAATAGAAAAAATATTTGGTAAAAAATGGTGATAATTCCGCTAAATATCGTTTAAAGTCATTTGTATTGAACTAATCATACTTTTTATATTTTTATCGTTAAGTTAACATTATTTTACATCTAAAACACGTATTTACAATACATTTGGGTGAATACAAAAAATAGAAAAAAAATTTGGGAAAAAATTGGGTAAAAAATGGTGATAATTCCGCTAAATATCGTTTAAAGTCATTTGTATTGAACTAATCATACTTTTTAAATTTTTATCGTTAATTTCACATTATTTTACATCTAAAACACGTATTTACAATACATTTGGGTGAATACAAAAAATAGAAAAAAAATTTGGGAAAAAATTTGGTAAAAAATGGTGATAATTCCACTAAATATCGTTTAAAGTCATTTGTATTGAACTAATCATACTTTTTATATTTTTATCATTAAGTTCACATAATTTTACATCTAAAACACGTCTTTACAATACATTTGGGTGAATATAAAAGGTCGTAAAAAAATTTTGAAATACAGGTGATGAATCCGCTAAATATCGTCTTAAGTCATTTCTATTAAACTAATCATACTTTTTATATTTTTAACGTTAAGTTCACATTATTTTACATCTAAAACACGTGTTTACAATACATTTGGGTGAATACAAAAAATAGAAAAAAAATTTTGGAAAAAATGGTGATAATTCCGCTAAATATCGTTTAAAGTCATTTGTATTGAACTAATCATACTTTTTATATTTTTATCGTTAAGTTAACATTATTTTACATCTAAAACACGTATTTACAATACATTTGGGTGAATACAAAAAATAGAAAAAAAATTTGGGAAAAAATTGGGTAAAAAATGGTGATAATTCCGCTAAATATCGTTTAAAGTCATTTGTATTGAACTAATCACACTTTTTATATTTTTATCATTAAGTTCACATAATTTTACATCTAAAACACGTCTTTACAATACATTTGGGTGAATATAAAAGGTCGTAAAAAAATTTTGAAATACAGGTGATGAATCCGCTAAATATCGTCTTAAGTCATTTCTATTAAACTAATCATACTTTTTATATTTTTAACGTTAAGTTCACATTATTTTACATCTAAAACACGTCTTTACAATACATTTGGGTGAATATAAAAGGTCGTAAAAAAATTTTGAAATACAGGTGATGAATCCGCTAAATATCGTCTTAAGTCATTTCTATTAAACTAATCATACTTTTTATATTTTTAACGTTAAGTTCACATTATTTTACATCTAAAACACGTGTTTACAATACATTTGGGTGAATACAAAAAATAGAAAAAATATTTGGTAAAAAATGGTGATAATTCCGCTAAATATCGTTTAAAGTCATTTGTATTGAACTAATCATACTTTTTATATTTTTATCGTTAAGTTCACATTATTTTACATCTAAAACACGTGTTTACAATACATTTGGGTGAATACAAAAAATAGAAAAAATATTTGGTAAAAAATGGTGATAATTCCGCTAAATATCGTTTAAAGTCATTTGTATTGAACTAATCATACTTTTTATATTTTTATCGTTAAGTTAACATTATTTTACATCTAAAACACGTATTTACAATACATTTGGGTGAATACAAAAAATAGAAAAAAAATTTGGGAAAAAATTGGGTAAAAAATGGTGATAATTCCGCTAAATATCGTTTAAAGTCATTTGTATTGAACTAATCATACTTTTTATATTTTTATCGTTAAGTTCACATTATTTTACATCTAAAACACGTATTTACAATACATTTGGGTGAATACAAAAAATAGAAAAAAAATTTGGGAAAAAATTTGGTAAAAAATGGTGATAATTCCGCTAAATATCGTTTAAAGTCATTTGTATTGAACTAATCATACTTTTTATATTTTTATCATTAAGTTCACATAATTTTACATCTAAAACACGTCTTTACAATACATTTGGGTGAATATAAAAGGTCGTAAAAAAATTTTGAAAAACAGGTGATGAATCCGCTAAATATCGTCTTAAG
This sequence comes from Diuraphis noxia, assembly GCF_037042655.1. Classification (NCBI taxonomy): domain Eukaryota; kingdom Metazoa; phylum Arthropoda; class Insecta; order Hemiptera; family Aphididae; genus Diuraphis; species Diuraphis noxia. The sequence goes on from NW_028301714.1 coordinate 75,596,277, forward strand.
TCATTTCTATTAAACTAATCATACTTTTTATATTTTTAACGTTAAGTTCACATTATTTTACATCTAAAACACGTGTTTACAATACATTTGGGTGAATACAAAAAATAGAAAAAATATTTGGTAAAAAATGGTGATAATTCCGCTAAATATCGTTTAAAGTCATTTGTATTGAACTAATCATACTTTTTATATTTTTATCGTTAAGTTAACATTATTTTACATCTAAAACACGTATTTACAATACATTTGGGTGAATACAAAAAATAGAAAAAAAATTTGGGAAAAAATTGGGTAAAAAATGGTGATAATTCCGCTAAATATCGTTTAAAGTCATTTGTATTGAACTAATCATACTTTTTAAATTTTTATCGTTAATTTCACATTATTTTACATCTAAAACACGTATTTACAATACATTTGGGTGAATACAAAAAATAGAAAAAAAATTTGGGAAAAAATTTGGTAAAAAATGGTGATAATTCCACTAAATATCGTTTAAAGTCATTTGTATTGAACTAATCATACTTTTTATATTTTTATCATTAAGTTCACATAATTTTACATCTAAAACACGTCTTTACAATACATTTGGGTGAATATAAAAGGTCGTAAAAAAATTTTGAAATACAGGTGATGAATCCGCTAAATATCGTCTTAAGTCATTTCTATTAAACTAATCATACTTTTTATATTTTTAACGTTAAGTTCACATTATTTTACATCTAAAACACGTGTTTACAATACATTTGGGTGAATACAAAAAATAGAAAAAAAATTTTGGAAAAAATGGTGATAATTCCGCTAAATATCGTTTAAAGTCATTTGTATTGAACTAATCATACTTTTTATATTTTTATCGTTAAGTTAACATTATTTTACATCTAAAACACGTATTTACAATACATTTGGGTGAATACAAAAAATAGAAAAAAAATTTGGGAAAAAATTGGGTAAAAAATGGTGATAATTCCGCTAAATATCGTTTAAAGTCATTTGTATTGAACTAATCACACTTTTTATATTTTTATCATTAAGTTCACATAATTTTACATCTAAAACACGTCTTTACAATACATTTGGGTGAATATAAAAGGTCGTAAAAAAATTTTGAAATACAGGTGATGAATCCGCTAAATATCGTCTTAAGTCATTTCTATTAAACTAATCATACTTTTTATATTTTTAACGTTAAGTTCACATTATTTTACATCTAAAACACGTGTTTACAATACATTTGGGTGAATACAAAAAATAGAAAAAATATTTGGTAAAAAATGGTGATAATTCCGCTAAATATCGTTTAAAGTCATTTGTATTGAACTAATCATACTTTTTATATTTTTAACGTTAAGTTCACATTATTTTACATCTAAAACACGTGTTTACAATACATTTGGGTGAATACAAAAAATAGAAAAAATATTTGGTAAAAAATGGTGATAATTCCGCTAAATATCGTTTAAAGTCATTTGTATTGAACTAATCATACTTTTTATATTTTTATCGTTAAGTTAACATTATTTTACATCTAAAACACGTATTTACAATACATTTGGGTGAATACAAAAAATAGAAAAAAAATTTGGGAAAAAATTGGGTAAAAAATGGTGATAATTCCGCTAAATATCGTTTAAAGTCATTTGTATTGAACTAATCATACTTTTTATATTTTTATCGTTAAGTTAACATTATTTTACATCTAAAACACGTATTTACAATACATTTGGGTGAATACAAAAAATAGAAAAAAAATTTGGGAAAAAATTGGGTAAAAAATGGTGATAATTCCGCTAAATATCGTTTAAAGTCATTTGTATTGAACTAATCATACTTTTTATATTTTTATCGTTAAGTTCACATTATTTTACATCTAAAACACGTATTTACAATACATTTGGGTGAATACAAAAAATAGAAAAAAAATTTGGGAAAAAATTGGGTAAAAAATGGTGATAATTCCGCTAAATATCGTTTAAAGTCATTTGTATTGAACTAATCATACTTTTTATATTTTTATCATTAAGTTCACATAATTTTACATCTAAAACACGTCTTTACAATACATTTGGGTGAATATAAAAGGTCGTAAAAAAATTTTGAAATACAGGTGATGAATCCGCTAAATATCGTCTTAAGTCATTTCTATTAAACTAATCATACTTTTTATATTTTTAACGTTAAGTTCACATTATTTTACATCTAAAACACGTGTTTACAATACATTTGGGTGAATACAAAAAATAGAAAAAATATTTGGTAAAAAATGGTGATAATTCCGCTAAATATCGTTTAAAGTCATTTGTATTGAACTAATCATACTTTTTATATTTTTATCGTTAAGTTCACATTATTTTACATCTAAAACACGTGTTTACAATACATTTGGGTGAATACAAAAAATAGAAAAAATATTTGGTAAAAAATGGTGATAATTCCGCTAAATATCGTTTAAAGTCATTTGTATTGAACTAATCATACTTTTTAAATTTTTATCGTTAATTTCACATTATTTTACATCTAAAACACGTCTTTACAATACATTTGGGTGAATATAAAAGGTCGTAAAAAAATTTTGAAATACAGGTGATGAATCCGCTAAATATCGTCTTAAGTCATTTCTATTAAACTAATCATACTTTTTATATTTTTAACGTTAAGTTCACATTATTTTACATCTAAAACACGTGTTTACAATACATTTGGGTGAATACAAAAAATAGAAAAAATATTTGGTAAAAAATGGTGATAATTCCGCTAAATATCGTTTAAAGTCATTTGTATTGAACTAATCATACTTTTTATATTTTTATCGTTAAGTTAACATTATTTTACATCTAAAACACGTATTTACAATACATTTGGGTGAATACAAAAAAAAGAAAAAAAATTTGGGAAAAAATTGGATAAAAAATGGTGATAATTCCGCTAAATATCGTTTAAAGTCATTTGTATTGAACTAATCATACTTTTTAAATTTTTATCGTTAATTTCACATTATTTTACATCTAAAACACGTATTTACAATACATTTGGGTGAATACAAAAAATAGAAAAAAAATTTGGGAAAAAATTTGGTAAAAAATGGTGATAATTCCACTAAATATCGTTTAAAGTCATTTGTATTGAACTAATCATACTTTTTATATTTTTATCATTAAGTTCACATAATTTTACATCTAAAACACGTCTTTACAATACATTTGGGTGAATATAAAAGGTCGTAAAAAAATTTTGAAATACAGGTGATGAATCCGCTAAATATCGTCTTAAGTCATTTCTATTAAACTAATCATACTTTTTATATTTTTAACGTTAAGTTCACATTATTTTACATCTAAAACACGTGTTTACAATACATTTGGGTGAATACAAAAAATAGAAAAAATATTTGGTAAAAAATGGTGATAATTCCGCTAAATATCGTTTAAAGTCATTTGTATTGAACTAATCATACTTTTTATATTTTTATCGTTAAGTTAACATTATTTTACATCTAAAACACGTATTTACAATACATTTGGGTGAATACAAAAAATAGAAAAAAAATTTGGGAAAAAATTGGGTAAAAAATGGTGATAATTCCGCTAAATATCGTTTAAAGTCATTTGTATTGAACTAATCATACTTTTTAAATTTTTATCGTTAATTTCACATTATTTTACATCTAAAACACGTATTTACAATACATTTGGGTGAATACAAAAAATAGAAAAAAAATTTGGGAAAAAATTTGGTAAAAAATGGTGATAATTCCACTAAATATCGTTTAAAGTCATTTGTATTGAACTAATCATACTTTTTATATTTTTATCATTAAGTTCACATAATTTTACATCTAAAACACGTCTTTACAATACATTTGGGTGAATATAAAAGGTCGTAAAAAAATTTTGAAATACAGGTGATGAATCCGCTAAATATCGTCTTAAGTCATTTCTATTAAACTAATCATACTTTTTATATTTTTAACGTTAAGTTCACATTATTTTACATCTAAAACACGTGTTTACAATACATTTGGGTGAATACAAAAAATAGAAAAAATATTTGGTAAAAAATGGTGATAATTCCGCTAAATATCGTTTAAAGTCATTTGTATTGAACTAATCATACTTTTTATATTTTTATCGTTAAGTTAACATTATTTTACATCTAAAACACGTATTTACAATACATTTGGGTGAATACAAAAAATAGAAAAAAAATTTGGGAAAAAATTGGGTAAAAAATGGTGATAATTCCGCTAAATATCGTTTAAAGTCATTTGTATTGAACTAATCATACTTTTTAAATTTTTATCGTTAATTTCACATTATTTTACATCTAAAACACGTATTTACAATACATTTGGGTGAATACAAAAAATAGAAAAAAAATTTGGGAAAAAATTTGGTAAAAAATGGTGATAATTCCACTAAATATCGTTTAAAGTCATTTGTATTGAACTAATCATACTTTTTATATTTTTATCATTAAGTTCACATAATTTTACATCTAAAACACGTCTTTACAATACATTTGGGTGAATATAAAAGGTCGTAAAAAAATTTTGAAATACAGGTGATGAATCCGCTAAATATCGTCTTAAGTCATTTCTATTAAACTAATCATACTTTTTATATTTTTAACGTTAAGTTCACATTATTTTACATCTAAAACACGTGTTTACAATACATTTGGGTGAATACAAAAAATAGAAAAAAAATTTTGGAAAAAATGGTGATAATTCCGCTAAATATCGTTTAAAGTCATTTGTATTGAACTAATCATACTTTTTATATTTTTATCGTTAAGTTAACATTATTTTACATCTAAAACACGTATTTACAATACATTTGGGTGAATACAAAAAATAGAAAAAAAATTTGGGAAAAAATTGGGTAAAAAATGGTGATAATTCCGCTAAATATCGTTTAAAGTCATTTGTATTGAACTAATCACACTTTTTATATTTTTATCATTAAGTTCACATAATTTTACATCTAAAACACGTCTTTACAATACATTTGGGTGAATATAAAAGGTCGTAAAAAAATTTTGAAATACAGGTGATGAATCCGCTAAATATCGTCTTAAGTCATTTCTATTAAACTAATCATACTTTTTATATTTTTAACGTTAAGTTCACATTATTTTACATCTAAAACACGTGTTTACAATACATTTGGGTGAATACAAAAAATAGAAAAAATATTTGGTAAAAAATGGTGATAATTCCGCTAAATATCGTTTAAAGTCATTTGTATTGAACTAATCATACTTTTTATATTTTTATCGTTAAGTTAACATTATTTTACATCTAAAACACGTATTTACAATACATTTGGGTGAATACAAAAAATAGAAAAAAAATTTGGGAAAAAATTGGGTAAAAAATGGTGATAATTCCGCTAAATATCGTTTAAAGTCATTTGTATTGAACTAATCATACTTTTTATATTTTTATCGTTAAGTTCACATTATTTTACATCTAAAACACGTATTTACAATACATTTGGGTGAATACAAAAAATAGAAAAAAAATTTGGGAAAAAATTGGGTAAAAAATGGTGATAATTCCGCTAAATATCGTTTAAAGTCATTTTTATTGAACTAATCATACTTTTTATATTTTTATCATTAAGTTCACATAATTTTACATCTAAAACACGTCTTTACAATACATTTGGGTGAATATAAAAGGTCGTAAAAAAATTTTGAAATACAGGTGATGAATCCGCTAAATATCGTCTTAAGTCATTTCTATTAAACTAATCATACTTTTTATATTTTTAACGTTAAGTTCACATTATTTTACATCTAAAACACGTGTTTACAATACATTTGGGTGAATACAAAAAATAGAAAAAATATTTGGTAAAAAATGGTGATAATTCCGCTAAATATCGTTTAAAGTCATTTGTATTGAACTAATCATACTTTTTATATTTTTATCGTTAAGTTCACATTATTTTACATCTAAAACACGTGTTTACAATACATTTGGGTGAATACAAAAAATAGAAAAAATATTTGGTAAAAAATGGTGATAATTCCGCTAAATATCGTTTAAAGTCATTTGTATTGAACTAATCATACTTTTTATATTTTTATCGTTAAGTTAACATTATTTTACATCTAAAACACGTATTTACAATACATTTGGGTGAATACAAAAAATAGAAAAAAAATTTGGGAAAAAATTGGGTAAAAAATGGTGATAATTCCGCTAAATATCGTTTAAAGTCATTTGTATTGAACTAATCATACTTTTTATATTTTTATCGTTAAGTTCACATTATTTTACATCTAAAACACGTATTTACAATACATTTGGGTGAATACAAAAAATAGAAAAAAAATTTGGGAAAAAATTTGGTAAAAAATGGTGATAATTCCGCTAAATATCGTTTAAAGTCATTTGTATTGAACTAATCATACTTTTTATATTTTTATCATTAAGTTCACATAATTTTACATCTAAAACACGTCTTTACAATACATTTGGGTGAATATAAAAGGTCGTAAAAAAATTTTGAAATACAGGTGATGAATCCGCTAAATATCGTCTTAAGTCATTTCTATTAAACTAATCATACTTTTTATATTTTTAACGTTAAGTTCACATTATTTTACATCTAAAACACGTGTTTACAATACATTTGGGTGAATACAAAAAATAGAAAAAATATTTGGTAAAAAATGGTGATAATTCCGCTAAATATCGTTTAAAGTCATTTGTATTGAACTAATCATACTTTTTATATTTTTATCGTTAAGTTAACATTATTTTACATCTAAAACACGTATTTACAATACATTTGGGTGAATACAAAAAATAGAAAAAAAATTTGGGAAAAAATTGGGTAAAAAATGGTGATAATTCCGCTAAATATCGTTTAAAGTCATTTGTATTGAACTAATCATACTTTTTAAATTTTTATCGTTAATTTCACATTATTTTACATCTAAAACACGTATTTACAATACATTTGGGTGAATACAAAAAATAGAAAAAAAATTTGGGAAAAAATTTGGTAAAAAATGGTGATAATTCCACTAAATATCGTTTAAAGTCATTTGTATTGAACTAATCATACTTTTTATATTTTTATCATTAAGTTCACATAATTTTACATCTAAAACACGTCTTTACAATACATTTGGGTGAATATAAAAGGTCGTAAAAAAATTTTGAAATACAGGTGATGAATCCGCTAAATATCGTCTTAAGTCATTTCTATTAAACTAATCATACTTTTTATATTTTTAACGTTAAGTTCACATTATTTTACATCTAAAACACGTGTTTACAATACATTTGGGTGAATACAAAAAATAGAAAAAATATTTGGTAAAAAATGGTGATAATTCCGCTAAATATCGTTTAAAGTCATTTGTATTGAACTAATCATACTTTTTATATTTTTATCGTTAAGTTAACATTATTTTACATCTAAAACACGTATTTACAATACATTTGGGTGAATACAAAAAATAGAAAAAAAATTTGGGAAAAAATTGGGTAAAAAATGGTGATAATTCCGCTAAATATCGTTTAAAGTCATTTGTATTGAACTAATCATACTTTTTAAATTTTTATCGTTAATTTCACATTATTTTACATCTAAAACACGTATTTACAATACATTTGGGTGAATACAAAAAATAGAAAAAAAATTTGGGAAAAAATTTGGTAAAAAATGGTGATAATTCCACTAAATATCGTTTAAAGTCATTTGTATTGAACTAATCATACTTTTTATATTTTTATCATTAAGTTCACATAATTTTACATCTAAAACACGTCTTTACAATACATTTGGGTGAATATAAAAGGTCGTAAAAAAATTTTGAAATACAGGTGATGAATCCGCTAAATATCGTCTTAAGTCATTTCTATTAAACTAATCATACTTTTTATATTTTTAACGTTAAGTTCACATTATTTTACATCTAAAACACGTGTTTACAATACATTTGGGTGAATACAAAAAATAGAAAAAATATTTGGTAAAAAATGGTGATAATTCCGCTAAATATCGTTTAAAGTCATTTGTATTGAACTAATCATACTTTTTATATTTTTATAGTTAAGTTAACATTATTTTACATCTAAAACACGTATTTACAATACATTTGGGTGAATACAAAAAATAGAAAAAAAATTTGGGAAAAAATTGGGTAAAAAATGGTGATAATTCCGCTAAATATCGTTTAAAGTCATTTGTATTGAACTAATCATACTTTTTAAATTTTTATCGTTAATTTCACATTATTTTACATCTAAAACACGTATTTACAATACATTTGGGTGAATACAAAAAATAGAAAAAAAATTTGGGAAAAAATTTGGTAAAAAATGGTGATAATTCCACTAAATATCGTTTAAAGTCATTTGTATTGAACTAATCATACTTTTTATATTTTTATCATTAAGTTCACATAATTTTACATCTAAAACACGTCTTTACAATACATTTGGGTGAATATAAAAGGTCGTAAAAAAATTTTGAAATACAGGTGATGAATCCGCTAAATATCGTCTTAAGTCATTTCTATTAAACTAATCATACTTTTTATATTTTTAACGTTAAGTTCACATTATTTTACATCTAAAACACGTGTTTACAATACATTTGGGTGAATACAAAAAATAGAAAAAAAATTTTGGAAAAAATGGTGATAATTCCGCTAAATATCGTTTAAAGTCATTTGTATTGAACTAATCATACTTTTTATATTTTTATCGTTAAGTTAACATTATTTTACATCTAAAACACGTATTTACAATACATTTGGGTGAATACAAAAAATAGAAAAAAAATTTGGGAAAAAATTGGGTAAAAAATGGTGATAATTCCGCTAAATATCGTTTAAAGTCATTTGTATTGAACTAATCATACTTTTTATATTTTTATCGTTAAGTTCACATTATTTTACATCTAAAACACGTATTTACAATACATTTGGGTGAATACAAAAAATAGAAAAAAAATTTGGGAAAAAATTGGGTAAAAAATGGTGATAATTCCGCTAAATATCGTTTAAAGTCATTTTTATTGAACTAATCATACTTTTTATATTTTTATCATTAAGTTCACATAATTTTACATCTAAAACACGTCTTTACAATACATTTGGGTGAATATAAAAGGTCGTAAAAAAATTTTGAAATACAGGTGATGAATCCGCTAAATATCGTCTTAAGTCATTTCTATTAAACTAATCATACTTTTTATATTTTTAACGTTAAGTTCACATTATTTTACATCTAAAACACGTGTTTACAATACATTTGGGTGAATACAAAAAATAGAAAAAATATTTGGTAAAAAATGGTGATAATTCCGCTAAATATCGTTTAAAGTCATTTGTATTGAACTAATCATACTTTTTATATTTTTATCGTTAAGTTCACATTATTTTACATCTAAAACACGTGTTTACAATACATTTGGGTGAATACAAAAAATAGAAAAAATATTTGGTAAAAAATGGTGATAATTCCGCTAAATATCGTTTAAAGTCATTTGTATTGAACTAATCATACTTTTTATATTTTTATCGTTAAGTTAACATTATTTTACATCTAAAACACGTATTTACAATACATTTGGGTGAATACAAAAAATAGAAAAAAAATTTGGGAAAAAATTGGGTAAAAAATGGTGATAATTCCGCTAAATATCGTTTAAAGTCATTTGTATTGAACTAATCATACTTTTTATATTTTTATCGTTAAGTTCACATTATTTTACATCTAAAACACGTATTTACAATACATTTGGGTGAATACAAAAAATAGAAAAAAAATTTGGGAAAAAATTTGGTAAAAAATGGTGATAATTCCGCTAAATATCGTTTAAAGTCATTTGTATTGAACTAATCATACTTTTTATATTTTTATCATTAAGTTCACATAATTTTACATCTAAAACACGTCTTTACAATACATTTGGGTGAATATAAAAGGTCGTAAAAAAATTTTGAAATACAGGTGATGAATCCGCTAAATATCGTCTTAAGTCATTTCTATTAAACTAATCATACTTTTTATATTTTTAACGTTAAGTTCACATTATTTTACATCTAAAACACGTGTTTACAATACATTTGGGTGAATACAAAAAATAGAAAAAATATTTGGTAAAAAATGGTGATAATTCCGCTAAATATCGTTTAAAGTCATTTGTATTGAACTAATCATACTTTTTATATTTTTATCGTTAAGTTAACATTATTTTACATCTAAAACACGTATTTACAATACATTTGGGTGAATACAAAAAATAGAAAAAAAATTTGGGAAAAAATTGGGTAAAAAATGGTGATAATTCCGCTAAATATCGTTTAAAGTCATTTGTATTGAACTAATCATACTTTTTAAATTTTTATCGTTAATTTCACATTATTTTACATCTAAAACACGTATTTACAATACATTTGGGTGAATACAAAAAATAGAAAAAAAATTTGGGAAAAAATTTGGTAAAAAATGGTGATAATTCCACTAAATATCGTTTAAAGTCATTTGTATTGAACTAATCATACTTTTTATATTTTTATCATTAAGTTCACATAATTTTACATCTAAAACACGTCTTTACAATACATTTGGGTGAATATAAAAGGTCGTAAAAAAATTTTGAAATACAGGTGATGAATCCGCTAAATATCGTCTTAAGTCATTTCTATTAAACTAATCATACTTTTTATATTTTTAACGTTAAGTTCACATTATTTTACATCTAAAACACGTGTTTACAATACATTTGGGTGAATACAAAAAATAGAAAAAATATTTGGTAAAAAATGGTGATAATTCCGCTAAATATCGTTTAAAGTCATTTGTATTGAACTAATCATACTTTTTATATTTTTATCGTTAAGTTAACATTATTTTACATCTAAAACACGTATTTACAATACATTTGGGTGAATACAAAAAATAGAAAAAAAATTTGGGAAAAAATTGGGTAAAAAATGGTGATAATTCCGCTAAATATCGTTTAAAGTCATTTGTATTGAACTAATCATACTTTTTAAATTTTTATCGTTAATTTCACATTATTTTACATCTAAAACACGTATTTACAATACATTTGGGTGAATACAAAAAATAGAAAAAAAATTTGGGAAAAAATTTGGTAAAAAATGGTGATAATTCCACTAAATATCGTTTAAAGTCATTTGTATTGAACTAATCATACTTTTTATATTTTTATCATTAAGTTCACATAATTTTACATCTAAAACACGTCTTTACAATACATTTGGGTGAATATAAAAGGTCGTAAAAAAATTTTGAAATACAGGTGATGAATCCGCTAAATATCGTCTTAAGTCATTTCTATTAAACTAATCATACTTTTTATATTTTTAACGTTAAGTTCACATTATTTTACATCTAAAACACGTGTTTACAATACATTTGGGTGAATACAAAAAATAGAAAAAATATTTGGTAAAAAATGGTGATAATTCCGCTAAATATCGTTTAAAGTCATTTGTATTGAACTAATCATACTTTTTATATTTTTATAGTTAAGTTAACATTATTTTACATCTAAAACACGTATTTACAATACATTTGGGTGAATACAAAAAATAGAAAAAAAATTTGGGAAAAAATTGGGTAAAAAATGGTGATAATTCCGCTAAATATCGTTTAAAGTCATTTGTATTGAACTAATCATACTTTTTAAATTTTTATCGTTAATTTCACATTATTTTACATCTAAAACACGTATTTACAATACATTTGGGTGAATACAAAAAATAGAAAAAAAATTTGGGAAAAAATTTGGTAAAAAATGGTGATAATTCCACTAAATATCGTTTAAAGTCATTTGTATTGAACTAATCATACTTTTTATATTTTTATCATTAAGTTCACATAATTTTACATCTAAAACACGTCTTTACAATACATTTGGGTGAATATAAAAGGTCGTAAAAAAATTTTGAAATACAGGTGATGAATCCGCTAAATATCGTCTTAAGTCATTTCTATTAAACTAATCATACTTTTTATATTTTTAACGTTAAGTTCACATTATTTTACATCTAAAACACGTGTTTACAATACATTTGGGTGAATACAAAAAATAGAAAAAAAATTTTGGAAAAAATGGTGATAATTCCGCTAAATATCGTTTAAAGTCATTTGTATTGAACTAATCATACTTTTTATATTTTTATCGTTAAGTTAACATTATTTTACATCTAAAACACGTATTTACAATACATTTGGGTGAATACAAAAAATAGAAAAAAAATTTGGGAAAAAATTGGGTAAAAAATGGTGATAATTCCGCTAAATATCGTTTAAAGTCATTTGTATTGAACTAATCACACTTTTTATATTTTTATCATTAAGTTCACATAATTTTACATCTAAAACACGTCTTTACAATACATTTGGGTGAATATAAAAGGTCGTAAAAAAATTTTGAAATACAGGTGATGAATCCGCTAAATATCGTCTTAAGTCATTTCTATTAAACTAATCATACTTTTTATATTTTTAACGTTAAGTTCACATTATTTTACATCTAAAACACGTGTTTACAATACATTTGGGTGAATACAAAAAATAGAAAAAATATTTGGTAAAAAATGGTGATAATTCCGCTAAATATCGTTTAAAGTCATTTGTATTGAACTAATCATACTTTTTATATTTTTATCGTTAAGTTAACATTATTTTACATCTAAAACACGTATTTACAATACATTTGGGTGAATACAAAAAATAGAAAAAAAATTTGGGAAAAAATTGGGTAAAAAATGGTGATAATTCCGCTAAATATCGTTTAAAGTCATTTGTATTGAACTAATCATACTTTTTATATTTTTATCGTTAAGTTCACATTATTTTACATCTAAAACACGTATTTACAATACATTTGGGTGAATACAAAAAATAGAAAAAAAATTTGGGAAAAAATTTGGTAAAAAATGGTGATAATTCCGCTAAATATCGTTTAAAGTCATTTGTATTGAACTAATCATACTTTTTATATTTTTATCGTTAAGTTCACATTATTTTACATCTAAAACACGTCTTTACAATACATTTGGGTGAATATAAAAGGTCGTAAAAAAATTTTGAAATACAGGTGATGAATCCGCTAAATATCGTCTTAAGTCATTTCTATTAAACTAATCATACTTTTTATATTTTTAACGTTAAGTTCACATTATTTTACATCTAAAACACGTGTTTACAATACATTTGGGTGAATACAAAAAATAGAAAAAAAATTTGGTAAAAAATGGTGATAATTCCGCTAAATATCGTTTAAAGTCATTTGTATTGAACTAATCATACTTTTTATATTTTTATCGTTAAGTTCACATTATTTTACATCTAAAACACGTATTTACAATACATTTGGGTGAATACAAAAAATAGAAAAAAAATTTTGGAAAAAATTTGGTAAAAAATGGTGATAATTCCGCTAAATATCGTTTAAAGTCATTTGTATTGAACTAATCATACTTTTTATATTTTTATCGTTAAGTTCACATTATTTTACATCTAAAACACGTCTTTACAATACATTTGGGTGAATATATAAGGTCGTAAAAAAATTTTGAAATACAGGTGATGAATCCGCTAAATATCGTCTTAAGTCATTTCTATTAAACTAATCATACTTTTTATATTTTTAACGTTAAGTTCACATTATTTTACATCTAAAACACGTATTTACAATACATTTGGGTGAATACAAAAAATAGAAAAAAAATTTGGGAAAAAATTGGGTAAAAAATGGTGATAATTCCGCTAAATATCGTTTAAAGTCATTTGTATTGAACTAATCATACTTTTTATATTTTTATCGTTAAGTTCACATAATTTTACATCTAAAACACGTCTTTACAATACATTTGGGTGAATATAAAAGGTCGTAAAAAAATTTTGAAATACAGGTGATGAATCCGCTAAATATCGTCTTTAGTCATTTCTATTAAACTAATCATACTTTTTATATTTTTAACGTTAAGTTCACATTATACTACATCTAAAACACGTGTTTACAATACATTTGTGTGAATACAAAAAATAGAAAAAAAATTTGGGAAAAAATTTGGTAAAAAATGGTGATAATTCCGCTAAATATCGTTTAAAGTCATTTGTATTGAACTAATCATACATTTTATATTTTTATCATTAAGTTCACATAATTTTACATCTAAAACACGTCTTTACAATACATTTGGGTGAATATAAAAGGTCGTAAAAAAATTTTGAAATACAGGTGATGAATCCGCTAAATATCGTCTTAAGTCATTTCTATTAAACTAATCATACTTTTTATATTTTTAACGTTAAGTTCACATTATTTTACATCTAAAACACGTGTTTACAATACATTTGGGTGAATACAAAAAATAGAAAAAATATTTGGTAAAAAATGGTGATAATTCCGCTAAATATCGTTTAAAGTCATTTGTATTGAACTAATCATACTTTTTATATTTTTATCGTTAAGTTCACATTATTTTACATCTAAAACACGTCTTTACAATACATTTGGGTGAATATAAAAGGTCGTAAAAAAATTTTGAAATACAGGTGATGAATCCGCTAAATATCGTCTTAAGTCATTTCTATTAAACTAATCATACTTTTTATATTTTTAACGTTAAGTTCACTTTATTTTACATCTAAAACACTTTTTTACAATACATTTGGGTGAATACAAAAAATAGAAAAAAAATTTGGGAAAAAATTGGGTAAAAAATGGAGATAATTCCGCTAAATATCGTTTAAAGTCATTTGTATTGAACTAATCATACTTTTTATATTTTTATCGTTAAGTTCACATTATTTTACATCTAAAACACGTATTTACAATACATTTGGGTGAATACAAAAAATAGAAAAAAAATTTGGGAAAAAATTTGGTAAAAAATGGTGATAATTCCGCTAAATATCGTTTAAAGTCATTTGTATTGAACTAATCATACTTTTTATATTTTTATCGTTAAGTTCACATTATTTTACATCTAAAACACGTCTTTACAATACATTTGGGTGAATATAAAAGGTCGTAAAAAAACTTTGAAATACAGGTGATGAATCCGCTAAATATCGTCTTAAGTCATTTCTATTAAACTAATCATACTTTTTGTATTTTTAACGTTAAGTTCACATTATTTTACATCTAAAACACGTGTTTACAATACATTTGGGTGAATACAAAAAATAGAAAAAATATTTGGTAAAAAATGGTGATAATTCCGCTAAATATCGTTTAAAGTCATTTGTATTGAACTAATCATACTTTTTATATTTTTATCGTTAAGTTAACATTATTTTACATCTAAAACACGTATTTACAATACATTTGGGTGAATACAAAAAATAGAAAAAAAATTTGGGAAAAAATTGGGTAAAAAATGGTGATAATTCCGCTAAATATCGTTTAAAGTCATTTGTATTGAACTAATCATACTTTTTATATTTTTATCGTTAAGTTCACATTATTTTACATCTAAAACACGTATTTACAATACATTTGGGTGAATACAAAAAATAGAAAAAAAATTTGGGAAAAAATTTGGTAAAAAATGGTGATAATTCCGCTAAATATCGTTTAAAGTCATTTGTATTGAACTAATCATACTTTTTATATTTTTATCGTTAAGTTCACATTATTTTACATCTAAAACACGTCTTTACAATACATTTGGGTGAATATAAAAGGTCGTAAAAAAATTTTGAAATACAGGTGATGAATCCGCTAAATATCGTCTTAAGTCATTTCTATTAAACTAATCATACTTTTTATATTTTTAACGTTAAGTTCACATTATTTTACATCTAAAACACGTGTTTACAATACATTTGGGTGAATACAAAAAATAGAAAAAAAATTTGGTAAAAAATGGTGATGATTCCGCTAAATATCGTTTAAAGTCATTTGTATTGAACTAATCATACTTTTTATATTTTTATCGTTAAGTTCACATTATTTTACATCTAAAACACGTATTTACAATACATTTGGGTGAATACAAAAAATAGAAAAAAAATTTTGGAAAAAATTTGGTAAAAAATGGTGATAATTCCGCTAAATATCGTTTAAAGTCATTTGTATTGAACTAATCATACTTTTTATATTTTTATCGTTAAGTTCACATTATTTTACATCTAAAACACGTCTTTACAATACAGTTGGGTGAATATAAAAGGTCGTAAAAAAATTTTGAAATACAGGTGATGAATCCGCTAAATATCGTCTTAAGTCATTTCTATTAAACTAATCATACTTTTTATATTTTTAACGTTAAGTTCACATTATTTTACATCTAAAACACGTGTTTACAATACATTTGGGGAATACAAAAAATAGAAAAAAAATTTGGTAAAAAATGGTGATAATTCCGCTAAATATCGTTTAAAGTCATTTGTATTGAACTAATCATACTTTTTATATTTTTATCGTTAAGTTCACATTATTTTACATCTAAAACACGTATTTACAATACATTTGGGTGAATACAAAAAATAGAAAAAAAATTTTGGAAAAAATTTGGTAAAAAATGGTGATAATTCCGCTAAATATCGTTTAAAGTCATTTGTATTGAACTAATCATACTTTTTATATTTTTATCGTTAAGTTCACATAATTTTACATCTAAAACACGTCTTTACAATACATTTGGGTGAATATAAAAGGTCGTAAAAAAATTTTGAAATACAGGTGATGAATCCGCTAAATATCGTCTTAAGTCATTTCTATTAAACTAATCATACTTTTTATATTTTTAACGTTAAGTTCACATTATACTACATCTAAAACACGTGTTTACAATACATTTGTGTGAATACAAAAAATAGAAAAAAAATTTGGGAAAAAATTTGGTAAAAAATGGTGATAATTCCGCTAAATATCGTTTAAAGTCATTTGTATTGAACTAATCATACATTTTATATTTTTATCATTAAGTTCACATAATTTTACATCTAAAACACGTCTTTACAATACATTTGGGTGAATATAAAAGGTCGTAAAAAAATTTTGAAATACAGGTGATGAATCCGCTAAATATCGTCTTAAGTCATTTCTATTAAACTAATCATACTTTTTATATTTTTAACGTTAAGTTCACATCATTTTACATCTAAAACACGTGTTTACAATACATTTGGGTGAATACAAAAAATAGAAAAAATATTTGGTAAAAAATGGTGATAATTCCGCTAAATATCGTTTAA
Organism: Diuraphis noxia; assembly: GCF_037042655.1. Taxonomy (NCBI): domain Eukaryota; kingdom Metazoa; phylum Arthropoda; class Insecta; order Hemiptera; family Aphididae; genus Diuraphis; species Diuraphis noxia. The sequence goes on from NW_028301714.1 coordinate 75,613,492, forward strand.
AGTCATTTGTATTGAACTAATCATACTTTTTATATTTTTATCGTTAAGTTCACATTATTTTACATCTAAAACACGTCTTTACAATACATTTGGGTGAATATAAAAGGTCGTAAAAAAATTTTGAATTACAGGTGATGAATCCGCTAAATATCGTCTTAAGTCATTTCTATTAAACTAATCATACTTTTTATATTTTTAACGTTAAGTTCACTTTATTTTACATCTAAAACACTTTTTTACAATACATTTGGGTGAATACAAAAAATAGAAAAAAAATTTGGGAAAAAATTGGGTAAAAAATGGAGATAATTCCGCTAAATATCGTTTAAAGTCATTTGTATTGAACTAATCATACTTTTTATATTTTTATCGTTAAGTTCACATTATTTTACATCTAAAACACGTATTTACAATACATTTGGGTGAATACAAAAAATAGAAAAAAAATTTGGGAAAAAATTTGGTAAAAAATGGTGATAATTCCGCTAAATATCGTTTAAAGTCATTTGTATTGAACTAATCATACTTTTTATATTTTTGTCGTTAAGTTCACATTATTTTACATCTAAAACACGTCTTTACAATACATTTGGGTGAATATAAAAGGTCGTAAAAAAACATTGAAATACAGGTGATGAATCCGCTAAATATCGTCTTAAGTCATTTCTATTAAACTAATCATACTTTTTGTATTTTTAACGTTAAGTTCACATTATTTTACATCTAAAACACGTGTTTACAATACATTTGGGTGAATACAAAAAATAGAAAAAAAATTTGGTAAAAAATGGTGATAATTCCGCTAAATATCGTTTAAAGTCATTTGTATTGAACTAATCATACTTTTTATATTTTTAACGTTAAGTTAACATTATTTTACATCTAAAACACGTGTTTACAATACATTTGGGTGAATACAAAAAATAGAAAAAAAATTTGGGAAAAAAATGGGTAAAAAATGGTGCAAATTCCGCTAAATATCGTTTAAAGTCATTTGTATTGAACTAATCATACTTTTTATATTTTTAACGTTAAGTTCACATTATTTTACATCTAAAACACGTGTTTACAATACATTTGGGTGAATACAAAAAATAGAAAAAATATTTGGTAAAAAATGGTGATAATTCCGCTAAATATCGTTTAAAGTCATTTGTATTGAACTAATCATACTTTTTATATTTTTATCGTTAAGTTAACATTATTTTACATCTAAAACACGTGTTTACAATACATTTGGGTGAATACAAAAAATAGAAAAAAAATTTGGGAAAAAATTGGGTAAAAAATGGTGATAATTCCGCTAAATATCGTTTAAAGTCATTTGTATTGAACTAATCATACTTTTTATATTTTTATCGTTAAGTTCACATTATTTTACATCTAAAACACGTATTTACAATACATTTGGGTGAATACAAAAAATAGAAAAAAAATTTGGTAAAAAATGGTGATAATTCCGCTAAATATCGTTTAAAGTCATTTGTATTGAACTAATCATACTTTTTATATTTTTATCGTTAAGTTCACATTATTTTACATCTAAAACACGTCTTTACAATACATTTGGGTGAATATAAAAGGTCGTAAAAAAATTTTGAAATACAGGTGATGAATCCGCTAAATATCGTCTTAAGTCATTTCTATTAAACTAATCATACTTTTTATATTTTTAACGTTAAGTTCACTTTATTTTACATCTAAAACACTTTTTTACAATACATTTGGGTGAATACAAAAAATAGAAAAAAAATTTGGGAAAAAATTGGGTAAAAAATGGAGATAATTCCGCTAAATATCGTTTAAAGTCATTTGTATTGAACTAATCATACTTTTTATATTTTTATCGTTAAGTTCACATTATTTTACATCTAAAACACGTATTTACAATACATTTGGGTGAATACAAAAAATAGAAAAAAAATTTGGGAAAAAATTTGGTAAAAAATGGTGATAATTCCGCTAAATATCGTTTAAAGTCATTTGTATTGAACTAATCATACTTTTTATATTTTTATCGTTAAGTTCACATTATTTTACATCTAAAACACGTCTTTACAATACATTTGGGTGAATATAAAAGGTCGTAAAAAAACTTTGAAATACAGGTGATGAATCCGCTAAATATCGTCTTAAGTCATTTCTATTAAACTAATCATACTTTTTGTATTTTTAACGTTAAGTTCACATTATTTTACATCTAAAACACGTGTTTACAATACATTTGGGTGAATACAAAAAATAGAAAAAAAATTTGGTAAAAAATGGTGATAATTCCGCTAAATATCGTTTAAAGTCATTTGTATTGAACTAATCATACTTTTTATATTTTTAACGTTAAGTTAACATTATTTTACATCTAAAACACGTGTTTACAATACATTTGGGTGAATACAAAAAATAGAAAAAAAATTTGGGAAAAAAATGGGTAAAAAATGGTGCAAATTCCGCTAAATATCGTTTAAAGTCATTTGTATTGAACTAATCATACTTTTTATATTTTTAACGTTAAGTTCACATTATTTTACATCTAAAACACGTGTTTACAATACATTTGGGTGAATACAAAAAATAGAAAAAATATTTGGTAAAAAATGGTGATAATTCCGCTAAATATCGTTTAAAGTCATTTGTATTGAACTAATCATACTTTTTATATTTTTATCGTTAAGTTAACATTATTTTACATCTAAAACACGTGTTTACAATACATTTGGGTGAATACAAAAAATAGAAAAAAAATTTGGGAAAAAATTGGGTAAAAAATGGTGATAATTCCGCTAAATATCGTTTAAAGTCATTTGTATTGAACTAATCATACTTTTTATATTTTTATCGTTAAGTTCACATTATTTTACATCTAAAACACGTATTTACAATACATTTGGGTGAATACAAAAAATAGAAAAAAAATTTGGGAAAAAATTTGGTAAAAAATGGTGATAATTCCGCTAAATATCGTTTAAAGTCATTTGTATTGAACTAATCATACTTTTTATATTTTTATCGTTAAGTTCACATTATTTTACATCTAAAACACGTCTTTACAATACATTTGGGTGAATATAAAAGGTCGTAAAAAAATTTTGAAATACAGGTGATGAATCCGCTAAATATCGTCTTAAGTCATTTCTATTAAACTAATCATACTTTTTATATTTTTAACGTTAAGTTCACATTATTTTACATCTAAAACACGTGTTTACAATACATTTGGGTGAATACAAAAAATAGAAAAAAAATTTGGTAAAAAATGGTGATAATTCCGCTAAATATCGTTTAAAGTCATTTGTATTGAACTAATCATACTTTTTATATTTTTATCGTTAAGTTCACATTATTTTACATCTAAAACACGTCTTTACAATACATTTGGGTGAATATAAAAGGTCGTAAAAAAACTTTGAAATACAGGTGATGAATCCGCTAAATATCGTCTTAAGTCATTTCTATTAAACTAATCATACTTTTTATATTTTTAACGTTAAGTTCACATTATTTTACATCTAAAACACGTGTTTACAATACATTTGGGTGAATACAAAAAATAGAAAAAATATTTGGTAAAAAATGGTGATAATTCCGCTAAATATCGTTTAAAGTCATTTGTATTGAACTAATCATACTTTTTATATTTTTATCGTTAAGTTAACATTATTTTACATCTAAAACACGTATTTACAATACATTTGGGTGAATACAAAAAATAGAAAAAAAATTTGGGAAAAAATTGGGTAAAAAATGGTGATAATTCCGCTAAATATCGTTTAAAGTCATTTGTATTGAACTAATCATACTTTTTAAATTTTTATCGTTAATTTCACATTATTTTACATCTAAAACACGTATTTACAATACATTTGGGTGAATACAAAAAATAGAAAAAAAATTTGGGAAAAAATTTGGTAAAAAATGGTGATAATTCCACTAAATATCGTTTAAAGTCATTTGTATTGAACTAATCATACTTTTTATATTTTTATCATTAAGTTCACATAATTTTACATCTAAAACACGTCTTTACAATACATTTGGGTGAATATAAAAGGTCGTAAAAAAATTTTGAAATACAGGTGATGAATCCGCTAAATATCGTCTTAAGTCATTTCTATTAAACTAATCATACTTTTTATATTTTTAACGTTAAGTTCACATTATTTTACATCTAAAACACGTGTTTACAATACATTTGGGTGAATACAAAAAATAGAAAAAAAATTTTGGAAAAAATGGTGATAATTCCGCTAAATATCGTTTAAAGTCATTTGTATTGAACTAATCATACTTTTTATATTTTTATCGTTAAGTTAACATTATTTTACATCTAAAACACGTATTTACAATACATTTGGGTGAATACAAAAAATAGAAAAAAAATTTGGGAAAAAATTGGGTAAAAAATGGTGATAATTCCGCTAAATATCGTTTAAAGTCATTTGTATTGAACTAATCATACTTTTTATATTGTTATCATTAAGTTCACATAATTTTACATCTAAAACACGTCTTTACAATACATTTGGGTGAATATAAAAGGTCGTAAAAAAATTTTGAAATACAGGTGATGAATCCGCTAAATATCGTCTTAAGTCATTTCTATTAAACTAATCATACTTTTTATATTTTTAACGTTAAGTTCACATTATTTTACATCTAAAACACGTGTTTACAATACATTTGGGTGAATACAAAAAATAGAAAAAAAATTTGGTAAAAAATGGTGATAATTCCGCTAAATATCGTTTAAAGTCATTTGTATTGAACTAATCATACTTTTTATATTTTTATCGTTAAGTTCACATTATTTTACATCTAAAACACGTCTTTACAATACATTTGGGTGAATACAAAAAATAGAAAAAAAATTTGGGAAAAAATTTGGTAAAAAATGGTGATAATTCCGCTAAATATCGTTTAAAGTCATTTGTATTGAACTAATCATACTTTTTATATTTTTATCGTTAAGTTCACATTATTTTACATCTAAAACACGTCTTTACAATACATTTGGGTGAATATAAAAGGTCGTAAAAAAACTTTGAAATACAGGTGATGAATCCGCTAAATATCGTCTTAAGTCATTTCTATTAAACTAATCATACTTTTTATATTTTTAACGTTAAGTTCACATTATTTTACATCTAAAACACGTATTTACAATACATTTGGGTGAATACAAAAAATAGAAAAAAAATTTGGGAAAAAATTGGGTAAAAAATGGTGATAATTCCGCTAAATATCGTTTAAAGTCATTTGTATTGAACTAATCATACTTTTTATATTTTTATCGTTAAGTTCACATTATTTTACATCTAAAACACGTATTTACAATACATTTGGGTGAATATAAAAGGTCGTAAAAAAATTTTGAAATACAGGTGATGAATCCGCTAAATATCGTCTTAAGTCATTTCTATTAAACTAATCATACTTTTTATATTTTTAACGTTAAGTTCACATTATTTTACATCTAAAACACGTGTTTACAATACGTTTGGGTGAATACAAAAAATAGAAAAAATATTTGGGAAAAAATTTGGTAAAAAATGGTGATAATTCCGCTAAATATCGTTTAAAGTCATTTGTATTGAACTAATCATACTTTTTATATTTTTATCGTTAAGTTCACATTATTTTACATCTAAAACACGTCTTTACAATACATTTGGGTGAATACAAAAAATAGAAAAAAAATTTGGGAAAAAATTTGGTAAAAAATGGTGATAATTCCGCTAAATATCGTTTAAAGTCATTTGTATTGAACTAATCATACTTTTTATATTTTTATCATTAAGTTCACATTATTTTACATCTAAAACACGTCTTTACAATACATTTGGGTGAATATAAAAGGTCGTAAAAAAATTTTGAAATACAGGTGATGAATCCGCTAAATATCGTCTTAAGTCATTTCTATTAAACTAATCATACTTTTTATATTTTTAACGTTAAGTTCACATTATTTTACATCTAAAACACGTGTTTACAATACATTTGGGTGAATACAAAAAATAGAAAAAAAATTTGGGAAAAAATTTGGTAAAAAATGGTGATAATTCCGCTAAATATCGTTTAAAGTCATTTGTATTGAACTAATCATACTTTTTATATTTTTATCGTTAAGTTCACATTATTTTACATCTAAAACACGTCTTTACAATACATTTGGGTGAATATAAAAGGTCGTAAAAAAATTTTGAAATACAGGTGATGAATCCGCTAAATATCGTCTTAAGTCATTTCTATTAAACTAATCATACTTTTTATATTTTTAACGTTAAGTTCACATTATTTTACATCTAAAACACGTGTTTACAATACATTTGGGTGAATACAAAAAATAGAAAAAAAATTTGGTAAAAAATGGTGATAATTCCGCTAAATATCGTTTAAAGTCATTTGTATTGAACTAAACATACTTTTTATATTTTTATCGTTAAGTTCACATTATTTTACATCTAAAACACGTATTTACAATACATTTGGGTGAATACAAAAAATAGAAAAAAAATTTGGGAAAAAATTTGGTAAAAAATGGTGATAATTCCGCTAAATATCGTTTAAAGTCATTTGTATTGAACTAATCATACTTTTTATATTTTTATCGTTAAGTTCACATTATTTTACATCTAAAACACGTCTTTACAATACATTTGGGTGAATATAAAAGGTCGTAAAAAAACTTTGAAATACAGGTGATGAATCCGCTAAATATCGTCTTAAGTCATTTCTATTAAACTAATCATACTTTTTGTATTTTTAACGTTAAGTTCACATTATTTTACATCTAAAACACGTGTTTACAATACATTTGGGTGAATACAAAAAATAGAAAAAAAATTTGGTAAAAAATGGTGATAATTCCGCTAAATATCGTTTAAAGTCATTTGTATTGAACTAATCATACTTTTTATATTTTTAACGTTAAGTTAACATTATTTTACATCTAAAACACGTGTTTACAATACATTTGGGTGAATACAAAAAATAGAAAAAAAATTTGGGAAAAAATTGGGTAAAAAATGGTGCAAATTCCGCTAAATATCGTTTAAAGTCATTTGTATTGAACTAATCATACTTTTTATATTTTTAACGTTAAGTTCACATTATTTTACATCTAAAACACGTGTTTACAATACATTTGGGTGAATACAAAAAATAGAAAAAATATTTGGTAAAAAATGGTGATAATTCCGCTAAATATCGTTTAAAGTCATTTGTATTGAACTAATCATACTTTTTATATTTTTATCGTTAAGTTAACATTATTTTACATCTAAAACACGTATTTACAATACATTTGGGTGAATACAAAAAATAGAAAAAAAATTTGGGAAAAAATTGGGTAAAAAATGGTGATAATTCCGCTAAATATCGTTTAAAGTCATTTGTATTGAACTAATCATACTTTTTATATTTTTATCGTTAAGTTCACATTATTTTACATCTAAAACACGTATTTACAATACATTTGGGTGAATACAAAAAATAGAAAAAAAATTTGGGAAAAAATTTGGTAAAAAATGGTGATAATTCCGCTAAATATCGTTTAAAGTCATTTGTATTGAACTAATCATACTTTTTATATTTTTATCGTTAAGTTCACATTATTTTACATCTAAAACACGTCTTTACAATACATTTGGGTGAATATAAAAGGTCGTAAAAAAATTTTGAAATACAGGTGATGAATCCGCTAAATATCGTCTTAAGTCATTTCTATTAAACTAATCATACTTTTTATATTTTTAACGTTAAGTTCACATTATTTTACATATAAAACACGTGTTTACAATACATTTGGGTGAATACAAAAAATAGAAAAAATATTTGGTAAAAAATGGTGATAATTCCGCTAAATATCGTTTAAAGTCATTTGTATTGAACTAATCATACTTTTTATATTTTTATCGTTAAGTTAACATTATTTTACATCTAAAACACGTATTTACAATACATTTGGGTGAATATAAAAGGTCGTAAAAAAATTTTGAAATACAGGTGATGAATCCGCTAAATATCGTCTTAAGTCATTTGTATTGAACTAATCATACTTTTTATATTTTTATCGTTAAGTTCACATTATTTTACATCTAAAACACGTATTTACAATACATTTGGGTGAATACAAAAAATAGAAAAAAAATTTGGGAAAAAATTTGGTAAAAAATGGTGATAATTCCGCTAAATATCGTTTAAAGTCATTTGTATTGAACTAATCATACTTTTTATATTTTTATCGTTAAGTTCACATTATTTTACATCTAAAACACGTCTTTACAATACATTTGGGTGAATATAAAAGGTCGTAAAAAAATTTTGAAATACAGGTGATGAATCCGCTAAATATCGTCTTAAGTCATTTCTATTAAACTAATCATACTTTTTATATTTTTAACGTTAAGTTCACATTATTTTACATCTAAAACACGTGTTTACAATACATTTGGGTGAATACAAAAAATAGAAAAAAAATTTGGTAAAAAATGGTGATAATTCCGCTAAATATCGTTTAAAGTCATTTGTATTGAACTAATCATACTTTTTATATTTTTATCGTTAAGTTCACATTATTTTACATCTAAAACACGTATTTACAATACATTTGGGTGAATACAAAAAATAGAAAAAAAATTTTGGAAAAAATTTGGTAAAAAATGGTGATAATTCCGCTAAATATCGTTTAAAGTCATTTGTATTGAACTAATCATACTTTTTATATATTTATCGTTAAGTTCACATAATTTTACATCTAAAACACGTCTTTACAATACATTTGGGTGAATATAAAAGGTCGTAAAAAAATTTTGAAATACAGGTGATGAATCCGCTAAATATCGTCTTAAGTCATTTCTATTAAACTAATCATACTTTTTATATTTTTAACGTTAAGTTCACATTATTCTACATCTAAAACACGTGTTTACAATACATTTGGTTGAATACAAAAAATAGAAAAAAAATTTGGGAAAAAATTTGGTAAAAAATGGTGATAATTCCGCTAAATATCGTTTAAAGTCATTTGTATTGAACTAATCATACTTTTTATATTTTTATCGTTAAGTTCACATTATTTTACATCTAAAACACGTCTTTACAATACATTTGGGTGAATATAAAAGGTCGTAAAAAAATTTTGAAATACAGGTGATGAATCCGCTAAATATCGTCTTAAGTCATTTCTATTAAACTAATCATACTTTTTATATTTTTAACGTTAAGTTCACATTATTTTACATCTAAAACACGTGTTTACAATACATTTGGGTGAATACAAAAAATAGAAAAAAAATTTGGGAAAAAATTGGGTAAAAAATGGAGATAATTCCGCTAAATATCGTTTAAAGTCATTTGTATTGAACTAATCATACTTTTTATATTTTTATCGTTAAGTTCACATTATTTTACATCTAAAACACGTATTTACAATACATTTGGGTGAATACAAAAAATAGAAAAAAAATTTGGGAAAAAATTTGGTAAAAAATGGTGATAATTCCGCTAAATATCGTTTAAAGTCATTTGTATTGAACTAATCATACTTTTTATATTTTTATCATTAAGTTCACATAATTTTACATCTAAAACACGTCTTTACAATACATTTGGGTGAATATAAAAGGTCGTAAAAAAATTATGAAATACAGGTGATGAATCCGCTAAATATCGTCTTAAGTCATTTCTATTAAACTAATCATACTTTTTATATTTTTAACGTTAAGTTCACATTATTTTACATCTAAAACACGTGTTTACAATACATTTGGGTGAATACAAAAAATAGAAAAAAAATTTGGGAAAAAATTGGGTAAAAAATGGAGATAATTCCGCTAAATATCGTTTAAAGTCATTTGTATTGAACTAATCATACTTTTTATATTTTTATCGTTAAGTTCACATTATTTTACATCTAAAACACGTATTTACAATACATTTGGGTGAATACAAAAAATAGAAAAAAAATTTGGGAAAAAATTGGGTAAAAAATGGTGATAATTCCGCTAAATATCGTTTAAAGTCATTTGTATTGAACTAATCATACTTTTTATATTTTTATCGTTAAGTTCACATAATTTTACATCTAAAACACGTCTTTACAATACATTTGGGTGAATATAAAAGGTCGTAAAAAAATTTTGAAATACAGGTGATGAATCCGCTAAATATCGTCTTAAGTAATTTCTATTAAACTAATCATACTTTTTATATTTTTAACGTTAAGTTCACATTATTCTACATCTAAAACACGTGTTTACAATACATTTGGGTGAATACAAAAAATAGAAAAAAAATTTGGGAAAAATTTGGTAAAAAATGGTGATAATTCCGCTAAATATCGTTTAAAGTCATTTCTATTAAACTAATCATACTTTTTATATTTTTATCGTTAAGTTCACATTATTTTACATCTAAAACACGTCTTTACAATACATTTGGGTGAATATAAAAGGTCGTAAAAAAATTTTGAAATACAGGTGATGAATCCGCTAAATATCGTCTTAAGTCATTTCTATTAAACTAATCATACTTTTTATATTTTTAACGTTAAGTTCACATTATTTTACATCTAAAACACGTGTTTACAATACATTTGGGTGAATACAAAAAATAGAAAAAAAATTTGGTAAAAAATGGTGATAATTCCGCTAAATATCGTTTAAAGTCATTTGTATTGAACTAATCATACTTTTTATATTTTTATCGTTAAGTTCACATTATTTTACATCTAAAACACGTATTTACAATACATTTGGGTGAATACAAAAAATAGAAAAAAAATTTTGGAAAAAATTTGGTAAAAAATGGTGATAATTCCGCTAAATATCGTTTAAAGTCATTTGTATTGAACTAATCATACTTTTTATATTTTTATCGTTAAGTTCACATTATTTTACATCTAAAACACGTCTTTACAATACATTTGGGTGAATATAAAAGGTCGTAAAAAAATTTTGAAATACAGGTGATGAATCCGCTAAATATCGTCTTAAGTCATTTCTATTAAACTAATCATACTTTTTATATTTTTAACGTTAAGTTCACATTATTCTACATCTAAAACACGTGTTTACAATACATTTGGGTGAATACAAAAAATAGAAAAAAAATTTGGGAAAAAATTTGGTAAAAAATGGTGATAATTCCGCTAAATATCGTTTAAAGTCATTTGTATTGAACTAATCATACTTTTTATATTTTTATCATTAAGTTCACATAATTTTACATCTAAAACACGTCTTTACAATACATTTGGGTGAATATAAAAGGTCGTAAAAAAATTTTGAAATACAGGTGATGAATCCGCTAAATATCGTCTTAAGTCATTTCTATTAAACTAATCATACTTTTTATATTTTTAACGTTAAGTTCACATTATTTTACATCTAAAACACGTGTTTACAATACATTTGGGTGAATACAAAAAATAGAAAAAATATTTGGTAAAAAATGGTGATAATTCCGCTAAATATCGTTTAAAGTCATTTGTATTGAACTAATCATACTTTTTATATTTTTATCGTTAAGTTAACATTATTTTACATCTAAAACACGTATTTACAATACATTTGGGTGAATACAAAAAATAGAAAAAAAATTTGGGAAAAAATTGGGTAAAAAATGGTGATAATTCCGCTAAATATCGTTTAAAGTCATTTGTATTGAACTAATCATACTTTTTAAATTTTTATCGTTAATTTCACATTATTTTACATCTAAAACACGTATTTACAATACATTTGGGTGAATACAAAAAATAGAAAAAAAATTTGGGAAAAAATTTGGTAAAAAATGGTGATAATTCCACTAAATATCGTTTAAAGTCATTTGTATTGAACTAATCATACTTTTTATATTTTTATCATTAAGTTCACATAATTTTACATCTAAAACACGTCTTTACAATACATTTGGGTGAATATAAAAGGTCGTAAAAAAATTTTGAAATACAGGTGATGAATCCGCTAAATATCGTCTTAAGTCATTTCTATTAAACTAATCATACTTTTTATATTTTTAACGTTAAGTTCACATTATTTTACATCTAAAACACGTGTTTACAATACATTTGGGTGAATACAAAAAATAGAAAAAAAATTTTGGAAAAAATGGTGATAATTCCGCTAAATATCGTTTAAAGTCATTTGTATTGAACTAATCATACTTTTTATATTTTTATCGTTAAGTTAACATTATTTTACATCTAAAACACGTATTTACAATACATTTGGGTGAATACAAAAAATAGAAAAAAAATTTGGGAAAAAATTGGGTAAAAAATGGTGATAATTCCGCTAAATATCGTTTAAAGTCATTTGTATTGAACTAATCATACTTTTTATATTTTTATCATTAAGTTCACATAATTTTACATCTAAAACACGTCTTTACAATACATTTGGGTGAATATAAAAGGTCGTAAAAAAATTTTGAAATACAGGTGATGAATCCGCTAAATATCGTCTTAAGTCATTTCTATTAAACTAATCATACTTTTTATATTTTTAACATTAAGTTCACATTATTTTACATCTAAAACACGTGTTTACAATACATTTGGGTGAATACAAAAAATAGAAAAAAAATTTGGTAAAAAATGGTGATAATTCCGCTAAATATCGTTTAAAGTCATTTGTATTGAACTAATCATACTTTTTATATTTTTATCGTTAAGTTCACATTATTTTACATCTAAAACACGTCTTTACAATACATTTGGGTGAATACAAAAAATAGAAAAAAAATTTGGGAAAAAATTTGGTAAAAAATGGTGATAATTCCGCTAAATATCGTTTAAAGTCATTTGTATTGAACTAATCATACTTTTTATATTTTTATCGTTAAGTTCACATTATTTTACATCTAAAACACGTCTTTACAATACATTTGGGTGAATATAAAAGGTCGTAAAAAAACTTTGAAATACAGGTGATGAATCCGCTAAATATCGTCTTAAGTCATTTCTATTAAACTAATCATACTTTTTATATTTTTAACGTTAAGTTCACATTATTTTACATCTAAAACACGTATTTACAATACATTTGGGTGAATACAAAAAATAGAAAAAAAATTTGGGAAAAAATTGGGTAAAAAATGGTGATAATTCCGCTAAATATCGTTTAAAGTCATTTGTATTGAACTAATCATACTTTTTATATTTTTATCGTTAAGTTCACATTATTTTACATCTAAAACACGTATTTACAATACATTTGGGTGAATATAAAAGGTCGTAAAAAAATTTTGAAATACAGGTGATGAATCCGCTAAATATCGTCTTAAGTCATTTCTATTAAACTAATCATACTTTTTATATTTTTAACGTTAAGTTCACATTATTTTACATCTAAAACACGTGTTTACAATACGTTTGGGTGAATACAAAAAATAGAAAAAATATTTGGGAAAAAATTTGGTAAAAAATGGTGATAATTCCGCTAAATATCGTTTAAAGTCATTTGTATTGAACTAATCATACTTTTTATATTTTTATCGTTAAGTTCACATTATTTTACATCTAAAACACGTCTTTACAATACATTTGGGTGAATACAAAAAATAGAAAAAAAATTTGGGAAAAAATTTGGTAAAAAATGGTGATAATTCCGCTAAATATCGTTTAAAGTCATTTGTATTGAACTAATCATACTTTTTATATTTTTATCATTAAGTTCACATTATTTTACATCTAAAACACGTCTTTACAATACATTTGGGTGAATATAAAAGGTCGTAAAAAAATTTTGAAATACAGGTGATGAATCCGCTAAATATCGTCTTAAGTCATTTCTATTAAACTAATCATACTTTTTATATTTTTAACGTTAAGTTCACATTATTTTACATCTAAAACACGTGTTTACGATACATTTGGGTGAATACAAAAAATAGAAAAAATATTTGGGAAAAAATTTGGTAAAAAATGGTGATAATTCCGCTAAATATCGTTTAAAGTCATTTGTATTGAACTAATCATACTTTTTATATTTTTATCGTTAAGTTCACATTATTTTACATCTAAAACACGTCTTTACAATACATTTGGGTGAATACAAAAAATAGAAAAAAAATTTGGGAAAAAATTTGGTAAAAAATGGTGATAATTCCGCTAAATATCGTTTAATGTCATTTGTATTGAACTAATCATACTTTTTATATTTTTATCATTAAGTTCACATTATTTTACATCTAAAACACGTCTTTACAATACATTTGGGTGAATATAAAAGGTCGTAAAAAAATTTTGAAATACAGGTGATGAATCCGCTAAATATCGTCTTAAGTCATTTCTATTAAACTAATCATACTTTTTATATTTTTAACGTTAAGTTCACATTATTTTACATCTAAAACACGTGTTTACGATACATTTGGGTGAATACAAAAAATAGAAAAAAAATTTGGGAAAAAATTTGGTAAAAAATGGTGATAATTCCGCTAAATATCGTTTAAAGTCATTTGTATTGAACTAATCATACTTTTTATATTTTTATCGTTAAGTTCACATTATTTTACATCTAAAACACGTCTTTACAATACATTTGGGTGAATATAAAAGGTCGTAAAAAAATTTTGAAATACAGGTGATGAATCCGCTAAATATCGTCTTAAGTCATTTCTATTAAACTAATCATACTTTTTATATTTTTAACGTTAAGTTCACATTATTTTACATCTAAAACACGTGTTTACAATACATTTGGGTGAATACAAAAAATAGAAAAAAAATTTGGTAAAAAATGGTGATAATTCCGCTAAATATCGTTTAAAGTCATTTGTATTGAACTAATCATACTTTTTATATTTTTATCGTTAAGTTCACATTATTTTACATCTAAAACACGTATTTACAATACATTTGGGTGAATACAAAAAATAGAAAAAAAATTTGGGAAAAAATTTGGTAAAAAATGGTGATAATTCCGCTAAATATCGTTTAAAGTCATTTGTATTGAACTAATCATACTTTTTATATTTTTATCGTTAAGTTCACATTATTTTACATCTAAAACACGTCTTTACAATACATTTGGGTGAATATAAAAGGTCGTAAAAAAACTTTGAAATACAGGTGATGAATCCGCTAAATATCGTCTTAAGTCATTTCTATTAAACTAATCATACTTTTTGTATTTTTAACGTTAAGTTCACATTATTTTACATCTAAAACACGTGTTTACAATACATTTGGGTGAATACAAAAAATAGAAAAAAAATTTGGTAAAAAATGGTGATAATTCCGCTAAATATCGTTTAAAGTCATTTGTATTGAACTAATCATACTTTTTATATTTTTAACGTTAAGTTAACATTATTTTACATCTAAAACACGTGTTTACAATACATTTGGGTGAATACAAAAAATAGAAAAAAAATTTGGGAAAAAATTGGGTAAAAAATGGTGCAAATTCCGCTAAATATCGTTTAAAGTCATTTGTATTGAACTAATCATACTTTTTATATTTTTAACGTTAAGTTCACATTATTTTACATCTAAGTAAAACACGTGTTTACAATATATTTGGGTGAATACAAAAAATAGAAAAAATATTTGGTAAAAAATGGTGATAATTCCGCTAAATATCGTTTAAAGTCATTTGTATTGAACTAATCATACTTTTTATATTTTTATCGTTAAGTTAACATTATTTTACATCTAAAACACGTATTTACAATACATTTGGGTGAATACAAAAAATAGAAAAAAAATTTGGGAAAAAATTGGGTAAAAAATGGTGATAATTCCGCTAAATATCGTTTAAAGTCATTTGTATTGAACTAATCATACTTTTTATATTTTTATCGTTAAGTTCACATTATTTTACATCTAAAACACGTATTTACAATACATTTGGGTGAATACAAAAAATAGAAAAAAAATTTGGGAAAAAATTTGGTAAAAAATGGTGATAATTCCGCTAAATATCGTTTAAAGTCATTTGTATTGAACTAATCATATTTTTTTAATTTTTATCGTTAAGTTCACATTATTTTACATCTAAAACACGTCTTTACAATACATTTGGGTGAATATAAAAGGTCGTAAAAAAATTTTGAAATACAGGTGATGAATCCGCTAAATATCGTCTTAAGTCATTTCTATTAAACTAATCATACTTTTTATATTTTTAACGTTAAGTTCACATTATTTTACATCTAAAACACGTGTTTACAATACATTTGGGTGAATACAAAAAATAGAAAAAATATTTGGTAAAAAATGGTGATAATTCCGCTAAATATCGTTTAAAGTCATTTGTATTGAACTAATCATACTTTTTATATTTTTATCGTTAAGTTCACATTATTTTACATCTAAAACACGTATTTACAATACATTTGGGTGAATACAAAAAATAGAAAAAAAATTTGGGAAAAAATTGGGTAAAAAATGGTGCAAATTCCGCTAAATATCGTTTAAAGTCATTTGTATTGAACTAATCATACTTTTTATATTTTTAACGTTAAGTTCACATTATTTTACATCTAAGTAAAACACGTGTTTACAATACATTTGGGTGAATACAAAAAATAGAAAAAATATTTGGTAAAAAATGGTGATAATTCCGCTAAATATCGTTTAAAGTCATTTGTATTGAACTAATCATACTTTTTATATTTTTATCGTTAAGTTAACATTATTTTACATCTAAAACACGTATTTACAATACATTTGGGTGAATACAAAAAATAGAAAAAAAATTTGGGAAAAAATTGGGTAAAAAATGGTGATAATTCCGCTAAATATCGTTTAAAGTCATTTGTATTGAACTAATCATACTTTTTATATTTTTATCGTTAAGTTCACATTATTTTACATCTAAAACACGTATTTACAATACATTTGGGTGAATACAAAAAATAGAAAAAAAATTTGGGAAAAAATTTGGTAAAAAATGGTGATAATTCCGCTAAATATCGTTTAAAGTCATTTGTATTGAACTAATCATATTTTTTTAATTTTTATCGTTAAGTTCACATTATTTTACATCTAAAACACGTCTTTACAATACATTTGGGTGAATATAAAAGGTCGTAAAAAAATTTTGAAATACAGGTGATGAATCCGCTAAATATCGTCTTAAGTCATTTCTATTAAACTAATCATACTTTTTATATTTTTAACGTTAAGTTCACATTATTTTACATCTAAAACACGTGTTTACAATACATTTGGGTGAATACAAAAAATAGAAAAAAAATTTGGTAAAAAATGGTGATAATTCCTTTAAATATCGTTTAAAGTCATTTTTATTGAACTAATCATACTTTTTATATTTTTATCGTTAAGTTCACATTATTTTACATCTAAAACACGTATTTACAATACATTTGGGTGAATATAAAAGGTCGTAAAAAAATTTTGAAATACAGGTGATGAATCCGCTAAATATCGTCTTAAGTCATTTCTATTAAACTAATCATACTTTTTATATTTTTAACGTTAAGTTCACATTATTTTACATCTAAATCACGTATTTACAATACATTTGGGTGAATACAAAAAATAGAAAAAAAATTTGGGAAAAAATTTGGTAAAAAATGGTGATAATTCCGCTAAATATCGTTTAAAGTCATTTGTATTGAACTAATCATACTTTTTATATTTTTATCGTTAAGTTCACATTATTTTACATCTAAAACACGTATTTACAATACATTTGGGTGAATACAAAAAATAGAAAAAAAATTTGGGAAAAAATTTGGTAAAAAATGGTGATAATTCCGCTAAATATCGTTTAAAGTCATTTGTATTGAACTAATCATATTTTTTTAATTTTTATCGTTAAGTTCACATTATTTTACATCTAAAACACGTCTTTACAATACATTTGGGTGAATATAAAAGGTCGTAAAAAAATTTTGAAATACAGGTGATGAATCCGCTAAATATCGTCTTAAGTCATTTCTATTAAACTAATCATACTTTTTATATTTTTAACGTTAAGTTCACATTATTTTACATCTAAAACACGTGTTTACAATACATTTGGGTGAATACAAAAAATAGAAAAAATATTTGGTAAAAAATGGTGATAATTCCGCTAAATATCGTTTAAAGTCATTTGTATTGAACTAATCATACTTTTTATATTTTTATCGTTAAGTTCACATTATTTTACATCTAAAACACGTATTTACAATACATTTGGGTGAATACAAAAAATAGAAAAAAAATTTGGGAAAAAATTGGGTAAAAAATGGTGCAAATTCCGCTAAATATCGTTTAAAGTCATTTGTATTGAACTAATCATACTTTTTATATTTTTAACGTTAAGTTCACATTATTTTACATCTAAGTAAAACACGTGTTTACAATACATTTGGGTGAATACAAAAAATAGAAAAAATATTTGGTAAAAAATGGTGATAATTCCGCTAAATATCGTTTAAAGTCATTTGTATTGAACTAATCATACTTTTTATATTTTTATCGTTAAGTTAACATTATTTTACATCTAAAACACGTATTTACAATACATTTGGGTGAATACAAAAAATAGAAAAAAAATTTGGGAAAAAATTGGGTAAAAAATGGTGATAATTCCGCTAAATATCGTTTAAAGTCATTTGTATTGAACTAATCATACTTTTTATATTTTTATCGTTAAGTTCACATTATTTTACATCTAAAACACGTATTTACAATACATTTGGGTGAATACAAAAAATAGAAAAAAAATTTGGGAAAAAATTTGGTAAAAAATGGTGATAATTCCGCTAAATATCGTTTAAAGTCATTTGTATTGAACTAATCATATTTTTTTAATTTTTATCGTTAAGTTCACATTATTTTACATCTAAAACACGTCTTTACAATACATTTGGGTGAATATAAAAGGTCGTAAAAAAATTTTGAAATACAGGTGATGAATCCGCTAAATATCGTCTTAAGTCATTTCTATTAAACTAATCATACTTTTTATATTTTTAACGTTAAGTTCACATTATTTTACATCTAAAACACGTGTTTACAATACATTTGGGTGAATACAAAAAATAGAAAAAAAATTTGGTAAAAAATGGTGATAATTCCTTTAAATATCGTTTAAAGTCATTTTTATTGAACTAATCATACTTTTTATATTTTTATCGTTAAGTTCACATTATTTTACATCTAAAACACGTATTTACAATACATTTGGGTGAATATAAAAGGTCGTAAAAAAATTTTGAAATACAGGTGATGAATCCGCTAAATATCGTCTTAAGTCATTTCTATTAAACTAATCATACTTTTTATATTTTTAACGTTAAGTTCACATTATTTTACATCTAAATCACGTATTTACAATACATTTGGGTGAATACAAAAAATAGAAAAAAAATTTGGGAAAAAATTTGGTAAAAAATGGTGATAATTCCGCTAAATATCGTTTAAAGTCATTTGTATTGAACTAATCATACTTTTTATATTTTTATCGTTAAGTTCACATTATTTTACATCTAAAACACGTCTTTACAATACATTTGGGTGAATATAAAAGGTCGTAAAAAAATTTTGAAATACAGGTGATGAATCCGCTAAATATCGTCTTAAGTCATTTCTATTAAACTAATCATACTTTTTATATTTTTAACGTTAAGTTCACATTATTTTACATCTAAAACACGTATTTACAATACATTTGGGTGAATACAAAAAATAGAAAAAAAATTTGGTAAAAAATTGTGATAATTCCGCTAAATATCGTTTAAAGTCATTTGTATTGAACTAATCATACTTTTTATATTTGTATCGTTAAGTTCACATTATTTTACATCTAAAACAAGTATTTACAATACATTTGGGTGAATATAAAAGGTCGTAAAAAAATTTTGAAATACAGGTGATGAATCCGCTAAATATCGTCTTAAGTCATTTCTATTAAACTAATCATACTTTTTATATGTTTAACGTTAAGTTCACATTATTTTACATCTAAAACACGTCTTTACAATACATTTGGGTGAATATAAAAGGTCGTAAAAAAATTTTGAAATACGGGTGATGAATCCGCTAAATATCGTCTTAAGTCATTTCTATTAAACTAATCATACTTTTTATATTTTTAACGTTAAGTTCACATTATTTTACATCTAAAACACGTCTTTACAATACATTTGGGTGAATATAAAAGGTCGTAAAAAAATTTTGAAATACAGGTGATGAATCCGCTAAATATCGTCTTAAGTCATTTCTATTAAACTAATCATACTTTTTATATTTTTAACGTTAAGTTCACATTATTTTACATCTAAAACACGTGTTTACAATACATTTGTCTGAATGAAAAAAATAGAAAAAAAATTTGGTAAAAAATGGTGATAATTCCGCTAAATATCGTTTAAAGTCATTTGTATTGAACTAATCATACTTTTTATATTTTTATCGTTAAGTTCACATAATTTTACATCTAAAACACGTCTTTACAATACATTTGGGTGAATATAAAAGGTCGTAAAAAAATTTTGAAATACAGGTGATGAATCCGCTAAATATCGTCTTAAGTCATTTCTATTAAACTAATCATACTTTTTATATTTTTAACGTTAAGTTCACATTATTTTACATCTAAAACACGTGTTTACAATACATTTGGGTGAATACAAAAAATAGAAAAAAAATTTGGTAAAAAATGGTGATAATTCCTTTAAATATCGTTTAAAGTCATTTTTATTGAACTAATCATACTTTTTATATTTTTATCGTTAAGTTCACATTATTTTACATCTAAAACACGTATTTACAATACATTTGGGTGAATATAAAAGGTCGTAAAAAAATTTTGAAATACAGGTGATGAATCCGCTAAATATCGTCTTAAGTCATTTCTATTAAACTAATCATACTTTTTATATTTTTAACGTTAAGTTCACATTATTTTACATCTAAAACACGTGTTTACAATACATTTGGGTGAATACAAAAAATAGAAAAAATATTTGGTAAAAAATGGTGATAATTCCGCTAAATATCGTTTAAAGTCATTTGTATTGAACTAATCATACTTTTTATATTTTTATCGTTAAGTTCACATTATTTTACATCTAAAACACGTATTTACAATACATTTGGGTGAATACAAAAAATAGAAAAAAAATTTGGGAAAAAATTGGGTAAAAAATGGTGCAAATTCCGCTAAATATCGTTTAAAGTCATTTGTATTGAACTAATCATACTTTTTATATTTTTAACGTTAAGTTCACATTATTTTACATCTAAGTAAAACACGTGTTTACAATACATTTGGGTGAATACAAAAAATAGAAAAAATATTTGGTAAAAAATGGTGATAATTCCGCTAAATATCGTTTAAAGTCATTTGTATTGAACTAATCATACTTTTTATATTTTTATCGTTAAGTTAACATTATTTTACATCTAAAACACGTATTTACAATACATTTGGGTGAATACAAAAAATAGAAAAAAAATTTGGGAAAAAATTGGGTAAAAAATGGTGATAATTCCGCTAAATATCGTTTAAAGTCATTTGTATTGAACTAATCATACTTTTTATATTTTTATCGTTAAGTTCACATTATTTTACATCTAAAACACGTATTTACAATACATTTGGGTGAATACAAAAAATAGAAAAAAAATTTGGGAAAAAATTTGGTAAAAAATGGTGATAATTCCGCTAAATATCGTTTAAAGTCATTTGTATTGAACTAATCATATTTTTTTAATTTTTATCGTTAAGTTCACATTATTTTACATCTAAAACACGTCTTTACAATACATTTGGGTGAATATAAAAGGTCGTAAAAAAATTTTGAAATACAGGTGATGAATCCGCTAAATATCGTCTTAAGTCATTTCTATTAAACTAATCATACTTTTTATATTTTTAACGTTAAGTTCACATTATTTTACATCTAAAACACGTGTTTACAATACATTTGGGTGAATACAAAAAATAGAAAAAAAATTTGGTAAAAAATGGTGATAATTCCTTTAAATATCGTTTAAAGTCATTTTTATTGAACTAATCATACTTTTTATATTTTTATCGTTAAGTTCACATTATTTTACATCTAAAACACGTATTTACAATACATTTGGGTGAATATAAAAGGTCGTAAAAAAATTTTGAAATACAGGTGATGAATCCGCTAAATATCGTCTTAAGTCATTTCTATTAAACTAATCATACTTTTTATATTTTTAACGTTAAGTTCACATTATTTTACATCTAAATCACGTATTTACAATACATTTGGGTGAATACAAAAAATAGAAAAAAAATTTGGGAAAAAATTTGGTAAAAAATGGTGATAATTCCGCTAAATATCGTTTAAAGTCATTTGTATTGAACTAATCATACTTTTTATATTTTTATCGTTAAGTTCACATTATTTTACATCTAAAACACGTCTTTACAATACATTTGGGTGAATATAAAAGGTCGTAAAAAAATTTTGAAATACAGGTGATGAATCCGCTAAATATCGTCTTAAGTCATTTCTATTAAACTAATCATACTTTTTATATTTTTAACGTTAAGTTCACATTATTTTACATCTAAAACACGTATTTACAATACATTTGGGTGAATACAAAAAATAGAAAAAAAATTTGGTAAAAAATTGTGATAATTCCGCTAAATATCGTTTAAAGTCATTTGTATTGAACTAATCATACTTTTTATATTTGTATCGTTAAGTTCACATTATTTTACATCTAAAACAAGTATTTACAATACATTTGGGTGAATATAAAAGGTCGTAAAAAAATTTTGAAATACAGGTGATGAATCCGCTAAATATCGTCTTAAGTCATTTCTATTAAACTAATCATACTTTTTATATGTTTAACGTTAAGTTCACATTATTTTACATCTAAAACACGTCTTTACAATACATTTGGGTGAATATAAAAGGTCGTAAAAAAATTTTGAAATACGGGTGATGAATCCGCTAAATATCGTCTTAAGTCATTTCTATTAAACTAATCATACTTTTTATATTTTTAACGTTAAGTTCACATTATTTTACATCTAAAACACGTCTTTACAATACATTTGGGTGAATATAAAAGGTCGTAAAAAAATTTTGAAATACAGGTGATGAATCCGCTAAATATCGTCTTAAGTCATTTCTATTAAACTAATCATACTTTTTATATTTTTAACGTTAAGTTCACATTATTTTACATCTAAAACACGTGTTTACAATACATTTGTCTGAATGAAAAAAATAGAAAAAAAATTTGGTAAAAAATGGTGATAATTCCGCTAAATATCGTTTAAAGTCATTTGTATTGAACTAATCATACTTTTTATATTTTTATCGTTAAGTTCACATAATTTTACATCTAAAACACGTCTTTACAATACATTTGGGTGAATATAAAAGGTCGTAAAAAAATTTTGAAATACAGGTGATGAATCCGCTAAATATCGTCTTAAGTCATTTCTATTAAACTAATCATACTTTTTATATTTTTAACGTTAAGTTCACATTATTTTACATCTAAAACACGTGTTTACAATACATTTGGGTGAATACAAAAAATAGAAAAAAAATTTGGTAAAAAATGGTGATAATTCCTTTAAATATCGTTTAAAGTCATTTTTATTGAACTAATCATACTTTTTATATTTTTATCGTTAAGTTCACATTATTTTACATCTAAAACACGTATTTACAATACATTTGGGTGAATATAAAAGGTCGTAAAAAAATTTTGAAATACAGGTGATGAATCCGCTAAATATCGTCTTAAGTCATTTCTATTAAACTAATCATACTTTTTATATTTTTAACGTTAAGTTCACATTATTTTACATCTAAAACACGTATTTACAATACATTTGGGTGAATACAAAAAATAGAAAAAAAATTTGGGAAAAAATTGGGTAAAAAATGGTGATAATTCCGCTAAATATCGTTTAAAGTCATTTGTATTGAACTAATCATACTTTTTATATTTGTATCGTTAAGTTCACATTATTTTACATCTAAAACACGTCTTTACAATACATTTGGGTGAATATAAAAGGTCGTAAAAAAATTTTGAAATACAGGTGATGAATCCGCTAAATATCGTCTTAAGTCATTTCTATTAAACTAATCATACTTTTTATATGTTTAACGTTAAGTTCACATTATTTTACATCTAAAACACGTCTTTACAATACATTTGGGTGAATATAAAAGGTCGTAAAAAAATTTTGAAATACGGGTGATGAATCCGCTAAATATCGTCTTAAGTCATTTCTATTAAACTAATCATACTTTTTATATTTTTAACGTTAAGTTCACATTATTTTACATCTAAAACACGTCTTTACAATACATTTGGGTGAATATAAAAGGTCGTAAAAAAATTTTGAAATACAGGTGATGAATCCGCTAAATATCGTCTTAAGTCATTTCTATTAAACTAATCATACTTTTTATATTTTTAACGTTAAGTTCACATTATTTTACATCTAAAACACGTATTTACAATACATTTGGGTGAATATAAAAAATAGAAAAAAAATTTGGGAAAAAATTGGGTAAAAAATGGTGATAATTCCGCTAAATATCGTTTAAAGTCATTTGTATTGAACTAATCATACTTTTTATATTTGTATCGTTAAGTTCACATTATTTTACATCTAAAACACGTCTTTACAATACATTTGGGTGAATATAAAAGGTCGTAAAAAAATTTTGAAATACAGGTGATGAATCCGCTAAATATCGTCTTAAGTCATTTCTATTAAACTAATCATACTTTTTATATTTTGAACGTTAAGTTCACATTATTTTACATCTAAATCACGTATTTACAATACATTTGGGTGAATACAAAAAATAGAAAAAAAATTTGGGAAAAAATTTGGTAAAAAATGGTGATAATTCCGCTAAATATCGTTTAAAGTCATTTGTATTGAACTAATCATACTTTTTATATTTTTATCGTTAAGTTCACATTATTTTACATCTAAAACACGTCTTTACAATACATTTGGGTGAATATAAAAGGTCGTAAAAAAATTTTGAAATACAGGTGATGAATCCGCTAAATATCGTCTTAAGTCATTTCTATTAAACTAATCATACTTTTTATATTTTTAACGTTAAGTTCACATTATTTTACATCTAAAACACGTATTTACAATACATTTGGGTGAATACAAAAAATAGAAAAAAAATTTGGTAAAAAATTGTGATAATTCCGCTAAATATCGTTTAAAGTCATTTGTATTGAACTAATCATACTTTTTATATTTTTATCGTTAAGTTCACATTATTTTACATCTAAAACAAGTATTTACAATACATTTGGGTGAATATAAAAGGTCGTAAAAAAATTTTGAAATACAGGTGATGAATCCGCTAAATATCGTCTTAAGTCATTTCTATTAAACTAATCATACTTTTTATATGTTTAACGTTAAGTTCACATTATTTTACATCTAAAACACGTCTTTACAATACATTTGGGTGAATATAAAAGGTCGTAAAAAAATTTTGAAATACGGGTGATGAATCCGCTAAATATCGTCTTAAGTCATTTCTATTAAAATAATCATACTTTTTATATTTTTAACGTTAAGTTCACATTATTTTACATCTAAAACACGTGTTTACAATACATTTGTCTGAAAGAAAAAAAAAGAAAAAAAATTTGGTAAAAAATGGTGATAATTCCGCTAAATATCGTTTAAAGTCATTTGTATTGAACTAATCATACTTTTTATATTTTAATCGTTACGTTCACATAATTTTACATCTAAATCACGTCTTTACAATACATTTGGGTGAATATAAAAGGTCGTAAAAAAATTTTGAAATACAGGTGATGAATCCGCTAAATATCGTCTTAAGTCATTTCTATTAAACTAATCATACTTTTTATATTTTTAACGTTAAGTTCACATTATTTTACATCTAAAACACGTATTTACAATACATTTGGGTGATTACAAAAAATAGAAAAAAAATTTGGGAAAAAATTGGGTAAAAAATGGTGATAATTCCGCTAAATATCGTTTAAAGTCATTTGTATTGAACTAATCATACTTTTTATATTTTTATCGTTAAGTTCACATAATTTTACATCTAAAAAACGTCTTTACAATACATTTGGGTGAATATAAAAGGTCGTAAAAAAATTTTGAAATACAGGTGATGAATCCGCTAAATATCGTCTTAAGTCATTTCTATTAAACTAATCATACTTTTTATATTTTTAACGTTAAGTTCACATTATTTTACATCTAAAACACGTGTTTACAATACATTTGGGTGAATACAAAAAATAGAAAAAAAATTTGGGAAAAAATTTGGTAAAAAATGGTGATAATTCCGCTAAATATCGTTTAAAGTCATGTGTATTGAACTAATCATACTTTTTATATTTTTATCGTTACGTTCACATAATTTTACATCTAAAACACGTCTTTACAATACATTTGGGTGGATATAAAAGGTCGTAAAAAAATTTTGAAACACAGGTAATGAATCCACTAAATATCGTCTTTAGTCATTTCTATTAAACTAATCATACTTTTTATATTTTTAACGTTAAGTTCACATTATTTTACATCTAAAACACGTGTTTACAATACATTTGGGTGAATACAAAAAATAGAAAAAAAATTTGGTAAAAAATGGTGATAATTCCGCTAAATATCGTTTAAAGTCATTTGTAATGAACTAATCATACTTTTTATATTTTTAACGTTAAGTTCACATTATTTTACATCTAAAACACGTATTTACAATACATTTGGGTGAATACAAAAAATAGAAAAAAAATTTGGGAAAAAATTGGGTAAAAAATGGTGATAATTCCGCTAAATATCGTTTAAAGTCATTTGTATTGAACTAATCATACTTTTTATATTTGTATCGTTAAGTTCACATTATTTTACATCTAAAACACGTCTTTACAATACATTTGGGTGAATATAAAAGGTCGTAAAAAAATTTTGAAATACAGGTGATGAATCCGCTAAATATCGTCTTAAGTCATTTCTATTAAACTAATCATACTTTTTATATGTTTAACGTTAAGTTCACATTATTTTACATCTAAAACACGTCTTTACAATACATTTGGGTGAATATAAAAGGTCGTAAAAAAATTTTGAAATACGGGTGATGAATCCGCTAAATATCGTCTTAAGTCATTTCTATTAAACTAATCATACTTTTTATATTTTTAACGTTAAGTTCACATTATTTTACATCTAAAACACGTCTTTACAATACATTTGGGTGAATATAAAAGGTCGTAAAAAAATTTTGAAATACAGGTGATGAATCCGCTAAATATCGTCTTAAGTCATTTCTATTAAACTAATCATACTTTTTATATTTTTAACGTTAAGTTCACATTATTTTACATCTAAAACACGTATTTACAATACATTTGGGTGAATACAAAAAATAGAAAAAAAATTTGGGAAAAAATTGGGTAAAAAATGGTGATAATTCCGCTAAATATCGTTTAAAGTCATTTGTATTGAACTAATCATACTTTTTATATTTGTATCGTTAAGTTCACATTATTTTACATCTAAAACACGTCTTTACAATACATTTGGGTGAATATAAAAGGTCGTAAAAAAATTTTGAAATACAGGTGATGAATCCGCTAAATATCGTCTTAAGTCATTTCTATTAAACTAATCATACTTTTTATATGTTTAACGTTAAGTTCACATTATTTTACATCTAAAACACGTCTTTACAATACATTTGGGTGAATATAAAAGGTCGTAAAAAAATTTTGAAATACGGGTGATGAATCCGCTAAATATCGTCTTAAGTCATTTCTATTAAACTAATCATACTTTTTATATTTTTAACGTTAAGTTCACATTATTTTACATCTAAAACACGTCTTTACAATACATTTGGGTGAATATAAAAGGTCGTAAAAAAATTTTGAAATACAGGTGATGAATCCGCTAAATATCGTCTTAAGTCATTTCTATTAAACTAATCATACTTTTTATATTTTTAACGTTAAGTTCACATTATTTTACATCTAAAACACGTATTTACAATACATTTGGGTGAATATAAAAAATAGAAAAAAAATTTGGGAAAAAATTGGGTAAAAAATGGTGATAATTCCGCTAAATATCGTTTAAAGTCATTTGTATTGAACTAATCATACTTTTTATATTTGTATCGTTAAGTTCACATTATTTTACATCTAAAACACGTCTTTACAATACATTTGGGTGAATATAAAAGGTCGTAAAAAAATTTTGAAATACAGGTGATGAATCCGCTAAATATCGTCTTAAGTCATTTCTATTAAACTAATCATACTTTTTATATTTTTAACGTTAAGTTCACATTATTTTACATCTAAATCACGTATTTACAATACATTTGGGTGAATACAAAAAATAGAAAAAAAATTTGGGAAAAAATTTGGTAAAAAATGGTGATAATTCCGCTAAATATCGTTTAAAGTCATTTGTATTGAACTAATCATACTTTTTATATTTTTATCGTTAAGTTCACATTATTTTACATCTAAAACACGTCTTTACAATACATTTGGGTGAATATAAAAGGTCGTAAAAAAATTTTGAAATACAGGTGATGAATCCGCTAAATATCGTCTTAAGTCATTTCTATTAAACTAATCATACTTTTTATATTTTTAACGTTAAGTTCACATTATTTTACATCTAAAACACGTATTTACAATACATTTGGGTGAATACAAAAAATAGAAAAAAAATTTGGTAAAAAATTGTGATAATTCCGCTAAATATCGTTTAAAGTCATTTGTATTGAACTAATCATACTTTTTATATTTTTATCGTTAAGTTCACATTATTTTACATCTAAAACAAGTATTTACAATACATTTGGGTGAATATAAAAGGTCGTAAAAAAATTTTGAAATACAGGTGATGAATCCGCTAAATATCGTCTTAAGTCATTTCTATTAAACTAATCATACTTTTTATATGTTTAACGTTAAGTTCACATTATTTTACATCTAAAACACGTCTTTACAATACATTTGGGTGAATATAAAAGGTCGTAAAAAAATTTTGAAATACGGGTGATGAATCCGCTAAATATCGTCTTAAGTCATTTCTATTAAAATAATCATACTTTTTATATTTTTAACGTTAAGTTCACATTATTTTACATCTAAAACACGTGTTTACAATACATTTGTCTGAAAGAAAAAAAAAGAAAAAAAATTTGGTAAAAAATGGTGATAATTCCGCTAAATATCGTTTAAAGTCATTTGTATTGAACTAATCATACTTTTTATATTTTAATCGTTACGTTCACATAATTTTACATCTAAATCACGTCTTTACAATACATTTGGGTGAATATAAAAGGTCGTAAAAAAATTTTGAAATACAGGTGATGAATCCGCTAAATATCGTCTTAAGTCATTTCTATTAAACTAATCATACTTTTTATATTTTTAACGTTAAGTTCACATTATTTTACATCTAAAACACGTATTTACAATACATTTGGGTGATTACAAAAAATAGAAAAAAAATTTGGGAAAAAATTGGGTAAAAAATGGTGATAATTCCGCTAAATATCGTTTAAAGTCATTTGTATTGAACTAATCATACTTTTTATATTTTTATCGTTAAGTTCACATAATTTTACATCTAAAAAACGTCTTTACAATACATTTGGGTGAATATAAAAGGTCGTAAAAAAATTTTGAAATACAGGTGATGAATCCGCTAAATATCGTCTTAAGTCATTTCTATTAAACTAATCATACTTTTTATATTTTTAACGTTAAGTTCACATTATTTTACATCTAAAACACGTGTTTACAATACATTTGGGTGAATACAAAAAATAGAAAAAAAATTTGGGAAAAAATTTGGTAAAAAATGGTGATAATTCCGCTAAATATCGTTTAAAGTCATGTGTATTGAACTAATCATACTTTTTATATTTTTATCGTTACGTTCACATAATTTTACATCTAAAACACGTCTTTACAATACATTTGGGTGGATATAAAAGGTCGTAAAAAAATTTTGAAACACAGGTAATGAATCCACTAAATATCGTCTTTAGTCATTTCTATTAAACTAATCATACTTTTTATATTTTTAACGTTAAGTTCACATTATTTTACATCTAAAACACGTGTTTACAATACATTTGGGTGAATACAAAAAATAGAAAAAAAATTTGGTAAAAAATGGTGATAATTCCGCTAAATATCGTTTAAAGTCATTTGTAATGAACTAATCATACTTTTTATATTTTTAACGTTAAGTTCACATTATTTTACATCTAAAACACGTATTTACAATACATTTGGGTGAATACAAAAAATAGAAAAAAAATTTGGGAAAAAATTGGGTAAAAAATGGTGATAATTCCGCTAAATATCGTTTAAAGTCATTTGTATTGAACTAATCATACTTTTTATATTTTTATCGTTAAGTTCACATAATTTTACATCTAAAACACGTCTTTACAATACATTTGGGTGAATATAAAAGGTCGTAAAAAAATTTTGAAATACAGGTGATGAATCCGCTAAATATCGTCTTAAGTCATTTCTATTAAACTAATCATACTTTTTATATTTTTAACGTTAAGTTCACATTATTTTACATCTAAAACACGTGTTTACAATACATTTGGGTGAATACAAAAAATAGAAAAAAAATTTGGGAAAAAATTGGGTAAAAAATGGTGATAATTCCGCTAAATATCGTTTAAAGTCATTTGTATTGAACTAATCATACTTTTTATATTTTTATCGTTAAGTTCACATTATTTTACATCTAAAACACGTATTTACAATACATTTGGGTGAATATAAAAGGTCGTAAAAAAATTTTGAAATACAGGTGATGAATCCGCTAAATATCGTCTTAAGTCATTTCTATTAAACTAATCATACTTTTTATATTTTTAACGTTAAGTTCACATTATTTTACATCTAAATCACGTATTTACAATACATTTGGGTGAATACAAAAAATAGAAAAAAAATTTGGGAAAAAATTTGGTAAAAAATGGTGATAATTCCGCTAAATATCGTTTAAAGTCATTTGTATTGAACTAATCATACTTTTTATATTTTTATCGTTAAGTTCACATTATTTTACATCTAAAACAAGTATTTACAATACATTTGGGTGAATATAAAAGGTCGTAAAAAAATTTTGAAATACAGGTGATGAATCCGCTAAATATCGTCTTAAGTCATTTCTATTAAACTAATCATACTTTTTATATGTTTAACGTTAAGTTCACATTATTTTACATCTAAAACACGTCTTTACAATACATTTGGGTGAATATAAAAGGTCGTAAAAAAATTTTGAAATACGGGTGATGAATCCGCTAAATATCGTCTTAAGTCATTTCTATTAAAATAATCATACTTTTTATATTTTTAACGTTAAGTTCACATTATTTTACATCTAAAACACGTGTTTACAATACATTTGTCTGAATGAAAAAAAAAGAAAAAAAATTTGGTAAAAAATGGTGATAATTCCGCTAAATATCGTTTAAAGTCATTTGTATTGAACTAATCATACTTTTTATATTTTAATCGTTACGTTCACATAATTTTACATCTAAATCACGTCTTTACAATACATTTGGGTGAATATAAAAGGTCGTAAAAAAATTTTGAAATACAGGTGATGAATCCGCTAAATATCGTCTTAAGTCATTTCTATTAAACTAATCATACTTTTTATATTTTTAACGTTAAGTTCACATTATTTTACATCTAAAACACGTATTTACAATACATTTGGGTGATTACAAAAAATAGAAAAAAAATTTGGGAAAAAATTGGGTAAAAAATGGTGATAATTCCGCTAAATATCGTTTAAAGTCATTTGTATTGAACTAATCATACTTTTTATATTTTTATCGTTAAGTTCACATAATTTTACATCTAAAAAACGTCTTTACAATACATTTGGGTGAATATAAAAGGTCGTAAAAAAATTTTGAAATACAGGTGATGAATCCGCTAAATATCGTCTTAAGTCATTTCTATTAAACTAATCATACTTTTTATATTTTTAACGTTAAGTTCACATTATTTTACATCTAAAACACGTGTTTACAATACATTTGG
The DNA here is from genome assembly GCF_037042655.1 of Diuraphis noxia. Lineage (NCBI taxonomy): Eukaryota > Metazoa > Arthropoda > Insecta > Hemiptera > Aphididae > Diuraphis > Diuraphis noxia. Next base: position 75,645,560 of record NW_028301714.1, read on the forward strand.
GTGAATACAAAAAATAGAAAAAAAATTTGGGAAAAAATTTGGTAAAAAATGGTGATAATTCCGCTAAATATCGTTTAAAGTCATGTGTATTGAACTAATCATACTTTTTATATTTTTATCGTTACGTTCACATAATTTTACATCTAAAACACGTCTTTACAATACATTTGGGTGGATATAAAAGGTCGTAAAAAAATTTTGAAACACAGGTAATGAATCCACTAAATATCGTCTTTAGTCATTTCTATTAAACTAATCATACTTTTTATATTTTTAACGTTAAGTTCACATTATTTTACATCTAAAACACGTGTTTACAATACATTTGGGTGAATACAAAAAATAGAAAAAAAATTTGGTAAAAAATGGTGATAATTCCGCTAAATATCGTTTAAAGTCATTTGTAATGAACTAATCATACTTTTTATATTTTTAACGTTAAGTTCACATTATTTTACATCTAAAACACGTATTTACAATACATTTGGGTGAATACAAAAAATAGAAAAAAAATTTGGGAAAAAATTGGGTAAAAAATGGTGATAATTCCGCTAAATATCGTTTAAAGTCATTTGTATTGAACTAATCATACTTTTTATATTTTTATCGTTAAGTTCACATAATTTTACATCTAAAACACGTCTTTACAATACATTTGGGTGAATATAAAAGGTCGTAAAAAAATTTTGAAATACAGGTGATGAATCCGCTAAATATCGTCTTAAGTCATTTCTATTAAACTAATCATACTTTTTATATTTTTAACGTTAAGTTCACATTATTTTACATCTAAAACACGTGTTTACAATACATTTGGGTGAATACAAAAAATAGAAAAAAAATTTGGGAAAAAATTGGGTAAAAAATGGTGATAATTCCGCTAAATATCGTTTAAAGTCATTTGTATTGAACTAATCATACTTTTTATATTTTTATCGTTAAGTTCACATTATTTTACATCTAAAACACGTATTTACAATACATTTGGGTGAATATAAAAGGTCGTAAAAAAATTTTGAAATACAGGTGATGAATCCGCTAAATATCGTCTTAAGTCATTTCTATTAAACTAATCATACTTTTTATATTTTTAACGTTAAGTTCACATTATTTTACATCTAAATCACGTATTTACAATACATTTGGGTGAATACAAAAAATAGAAAAAAAATTTGGGAAAAAATTTGGTAAAAAATGGTGATAATTCCGCTAAATATCGTTTAAAGTCATTTGTATTGAACTAATCATACTTTTTATATTTTTATCGTTAAGTTCACATTATTTTACATCTAAAACAAGTATTTACAATACATTTGGGTGAATATAAAAGGTCGTAAAAAAATTTTGAAATACAGGTGATGAATCCGCTAAATATCGTCTTAAGTCATTTCTATTAAACTAATCATACTTTTTATATGTTTAACGTTAAGTTCACATTATTTTACATCTAAAACACGTCTTTACAATACATTTGGGTGAATATAAAAGGTCGTAAAAAAATTTTGAAATACGGGTGATGAATCCGCTAAATATCGTCTTAAGTCATTTCTATTAAAATAATCATACTTTTTATATTTTTAACGTTAAGTTCACATTATTTTACATCTAAAACACGTGTTTACAATACATTTGTCTGAATGAAAAAAATAGAAAAAAAATTTGGTAAAAAATGGTGATAATTCCGCTAAATATCGTTTAAAGTCATTTGTATTGAACTAATCATACTTTTTATATTTTAATCGTTACGTTCACATAATTTTACATCTAAATCACGTCTTTACAATACATTTGGGTGAATATAAAAGGTCGTAAAAAAATTTTGAAATACAGGTGATGAATCCGCTAAATATCGTCTTAAGTCATTTCTATTAAACTAATCATACTTTTTATATTTTTAACGTTAAGTTCACATTATTTTACATCTAAAACACGTATTTACAATACATTTGGGTGAATACAAAAAATAGAAAAAAAATTTGGGAAAAAATTGGGTAAAAAATGGTGATAATTCCGCTAAATATCGTTTAAAGTCATTTGTATTGAACTAATCATACTTTTTATATTTTTATCGTTAAGTTCACATAATTTTACATCTAAAACACGTCTTTACAATACATTTGGGTGAATATAAAAGGTCGTAAAAAAATTTTGAAATACAGGTGATGAATCCGCTAAATATCGTCTTAAGTCATTTCTATTAAACTAATCATACTTTTTATATTTTTAACGTTAAGTTCACATTATTTTACATCTAAAACACGTGTTTACAATACATTTGGGTGAATACAAAAAATAGAAAAAAAATTTGGTAAAAAATGGTGATAATTCCGCTAAATATCGTTTAAAGTCATTTGTATTGAACTAATCATACTTTTTATATTTTTATCGTTACGTTCACATAATTTTACATCTAAATCACGTCTTTACAATACATTTGGGTGAATATAAAAGGTCGTAAAAAAATTTTGAAATACAGGTGATGAATCCGCTAAATATCGTCTTAAGTCATTTCTATTAAACTAATCATACTTTTTATATGTTTAACGTTAAGTTCACATTATTTTACATCTAAAACACGTCTTTACAATACATTTGGGTGAATATAAAAGGTCGTAAAAAAATTTTGAAATACGGGTGATGAATCCGCTAAATATCGTCTTAAGTCATTTCTATTAAACTAATCATACTTTTTATATTTTTAACGTTAAGTTCACATTATTTTACATCTAAAACACGTATTTACAATACATTTGGGTGAATACAAAAAATAGAAAAAAAATTTGGGAAAAAATTGGGTAAAAAATGGTGATAATTCCGCTAAATATCGTTTAAAGTCATTTGTATTGAACTAATCATACTTTTTATATTTTTATCGTTAAGTTCACATAATTTTACATCTAAAACACGTCTTTACAATACATTTGGGTGAATATAAAAGGTCGTAAAAAAATTTTGAAATACAGGTGATGAATCCGCTAAATATCGTCTTAAGTCATTTCTATTAAACTAATCATACTTTTTATATTTTTAACGTTAAGTTCACATTATTTTACATCTAAAACACGTGTTTACAATACATTTGGGTGAATACAAAAAATAGAAAAAAAATTTGGTAAAAAATTGTGATAATTCCGCTAAATATCGTTTAAAGTCATTTGTATTGAACTAATCATACTTTTTATATTTTTATCGTTAAGTTCACATAATTTTACATCTAAAACACGTCTTTACAATACATTTGGGTGAATATAAAAGGTCGTAAAAAAATTTTGAAATACAGGTGATGAATCCGCTAAATATCGTCTTAAGTCATTTCTATTAAACTAATCATACTTTTTATATTTTTAACGTTAAGTTCACATTATTTTACATCTAAAACACGTGTTTACAATACATTTGGGTGAATACAAAAAATAGAAAAAAAATTTGGGAAAAAATTGGGTAAAAAATGGTGATAATTCCGCTAAATATCGTTTAAAGTCATTTGTATTGAACTAATCATACTTTTTATATTTTTATCGTTAAGTTCACATAATTTTACATCTAAAACACGTCTTTACAATACATTTGGGTGAATATAAAAGGTCGTAAAAAAATTTTGAAATACAGGTGATGAATCCGCTAAATATCGTCTTAAGTCATTTCTATTAAACTAATCATACTTTTTATATTTTTAACGTTAAGTTCACATTATTTTACATCTAAAACACGTGTTTACAATACATTTGGGTGAATACAAAAAATAGAAAAAAAATTTGGGAAAAAATTGGGTAAAAAATGGTGATAATTCCGCTAAATATCGTTTAAAGTCATTTGTATTGAACTAATCATACTTTTTATATTTTTATCGTTAAGTTCACATTATTTTACATCTAAAACACGTATTTACAATACATTTGGGTGAATATAAAAGGTCGTAAAAAAATTTTGAAATACAGGTGATGAATCCGCTAAATATCGTCTTAAGTCATTTCTATTAAACTAATCATACTTTTTATATTTTTAACGTTAAGTTCACATTATTTTACATCTAAATCACGTATTTACAATACATTTGGGTGAATACAAAAAATAGAAAAAAAATTTGGGAAAAAATTTGGTAAAAAATGGTGATAATTCCGCTAAATATCGTTTAAAGTCATTTGTATTGAACTAATCATACTTTTTATATTTTTATCGTTAAGTTCACATTATTTTACATCTAAAACAAGTATTTACAATACATTTGGGTGAATATAAAAGGTCGTAAAAAAATTTTGAAATACAGGTGATGAATCCGCTAAATATCGTCTTAAGTCATTTCTATTAAACTAATCATACTTTTTATATGTTTAACGTTAAGTTCACATTATTTTACATCTAAAACACGTCTTTACAATACATTTGGGTGAATATAAAAGGTCGTAAAAAAATTTTGAAATACGGGTGATGAATCCGCTAAATATCGTCTTAAGTCATTTCTATTAAAATAATCATACTTTTTATATTTTTAACGTTAAGTTCACATTATTTTACATCTAAAACACGTGTTTACAATACATTTGTCTGAATGAAAAAAATAGAAAAAAAATTTGGTAAAAAATGGTGATAATTCCGCTAAATATCGTTTAAAGTCATTTGTATTGAACTAATCATACTTTTTATATTTTAATCGTTACGTTCACATAATTTTACATCTAAATCACGTCTTTACAATACATTTGGGTGAATATAAAAGGTCGTAAAAAAATTTTGAAATACAGGTGATGAATCCGCTAAATATCGTCTTAAGTCATTTCTATTAAACTAATCATACTTTTTATATTTTTAACGTTAAGTTCACATTATTTTACATCTAAAACACGTATTTACAATACATTTGGGTGAATACAAAAAATAGAAAAAAAATTTGGGAAAAAATTGGGTAAAAAATGGTGATAATTCCGCTAAATATCGTTTAAAGTCATTTGTATTGAACTAATCATACTTTTTATATTTTTATCGTTAAGTTCACATAATTTTACATCTAAAACACGTCTTTACAATACATTTGGGTGAATATAAAAGGTCGTAAAAAAATTTTGAAATACAGGTGATGAATCCGCTAAATATCGTCTTAAGTCATTTCTATTAAACTAATCATACTTTTTATATTTTTAACGTTAAGTTCACATTATTTTACATCTAAAACACGTGTTTACAATACATTTGGGTGAATACAAAAAATAGAAAAAAAATTTGGTAAAAAATGGTGATAATTCCGCTAAATATCGTTTAAAGTCATTTGTATTGAACTAATCATACTTTTTATATTTTTATCGTTACGTTCACATAATTTTACATCTAAATCACGTCTTTACAATACATTTGGGTGAATATAAAAGGTCGTAAAAAAAATTTGAAATACAGGTGATGAATCCGCTAAATATCGTCTTAAGTCATTTCTATTAAACTAATCATACTTTTTATATGTTTAACGTTAAGTTCACATTATTTTACATCTAAAACACGTCTTTACAATACATTTGGGTGAATATAAAAGGTCGTAAAAAAATTTTGAAATACGGGTGATGAATCCGCTAAATATCGTCTTAAGTCATTTCTATTAAACTAATCATACTTTTTATATTTTTAACGTTAAGTTCACATTATTTTACATCTAAAACACGTATTTACAATACATTTGGGTGAATACAAAAAATAGAAAAAAAATTTGGGAAAAAATTGGGTAAAAAATGGTGATAATTCCGCTAAATATCGTTTAAAGTCATTTGTATTGAACTAATCATACTTTTTATATTTTTATCGTTAAGTTCACATAATTTTACATCTAAAACACGTCTTTACAATACATTTGGGTGAATATAAAAGGTCGTAAAAAAATTTTGAAATACAGGTGATGAATCCGCTAAATATCGTCTTAAGTCATTTCTATTAAACTAATCATACTTTTTATATTTTTAACGTTAAGTTCACATTATTTTACATCTAAAACACGTGTTTACAATACATTTGGGTGAATACAAAAAATAGAAAAAAAATTTGGTAAAAAATGGTGATAATTCCTTTAAATATCGTTTAAAGTCATTTTTATTGAACTAATCATACTTTTTATATTTTTATCGTTAAGTTCACATTATTTTACATCTAAAACACGTATTTACAATACATTTGGGTGAATATAAAAGGTCGTAAAAAAATTTTGAAATACAGGTGATGAATCCGCTAAATATCGTCTTAAGTCATTTCTATTAAACTAATTATACTTTTTATATTTTTAACGTTAAGTTCACATTATTTTACATCTAAAACACGTATTTACAATACATTTGGGTGAATACAAAAAATAGAAAAAAAATTTGGGAAAAAATTGGGTAAAAAATGGTGATAATTCCGCTAAATATCGTTTAAAGTCATTTGTATTGAACTAATCATACTTTTTATAATTTTATCGTTAAGTTCACATTATTTTACATCTAAAACACGTCTTTACAATACATTTGGGTGAATATAAAAGGTCGTAAAAAAATTTTGAAATACAGGTGATGAATCCGCTAAATATCGTCTTAAGTCATTTCTATTAAACTAATCATACTTTTTATATTTTTAACGTTAAGTTCACATTATTTTAAATCTAAATCACGTATTTACAATACATTTGGGTGAATACAAAAAATAGAAAAAAAATTTGGGAAAAAATTTGGTAAAAAATGGTGATAATTCCGCTAAATATCGTTTAAAGTCATTTGTATTGAACTAATCATACTTTTTATATTTTTATCGTTAAGTTCACATTATTTTACATCTAAAACACGTCTTTACAATACATTTGGGTGAATATAAAAGGTCGTAAAAAAATTTTGAAATACAGGTGATGAATCCGCTAAATATCGTCTTAAGTCATTTCTATTAAACTAATCATACTTTTTATATTTTTAACGTTAAGTTCACATTATTTTACATCTAAAACACGTATTTACAATACATTTGGGTGAATACAAAAAATAGAAAAAAAATTTGGTAAAAAATTGTGATAATTCCGCTAAATATCGTTTAAAGTCATTTGTATTGAACTAATCATACTTTTTATATTTTTATCGTTAAGTTCACATTATTTTACATCTAAAACAAGTATTTACAATACATTTGGGTGAATATAAAAGGTCGTAAAAAAATTTTGAAATACAGGTGATGAATCCGCTAAATATCGTCTTAAGTCATTTCTATTAAACTAATCATACTTTTTATATGTTTAACGTTAAGTTCACATTATTTTACATCTAAAACACGTCTTTACAATACATTTGGGTGAATATAAAAGGTCGTAAAAAAATTTTGAAATACGGGTGATGAATCCGCTAAATATCGTCTTAAGTCATTTCTATTAAAATAATCATACTTTTTATATTTTTAACGTTAAGTTCACATTATTTTACATCTAAAACACGTGTTTACAATACATTTGTCTGAATGAAAAAAATAGAAAAAAAATTTGGTAAAAAATGGTGATAATTCCGCTAAATATCGTTTAAAGTCATTTGTATTGAACTAATCATACTTTTTATATTTTAATCGTTACGTTCACATAATTTTACATCTAAATCACGTCTTTACAATACATTTGGGTGAATATAAAAGGTCGTAAAAAAATTTTGAAATACAGGTGATGAATCCGCTAAATATCGTCTTAAGTCATTTCTATTAAACTAATCATACTTTTTATATTTTTAACGTTAAGTTCACATTATTTTACATCTAAAACACGTATTTACAATACATTTGGGTGAATACAAAAAATAGAAAAAAAATTTGGGAAAAAATTGGGTAAAAAATGGTGATAATTCCGCTAAATATCGTTTAAAGTCATTTGTATTGAACTAATCATACTTTTTATATTTTTATCGTTAAGTTCACATAATTTTACATCTAAAACACGTCTTTACAATACATTTGGGTGAATATAAAAGGTCGTAAAAAAATTTTGAAATACAGGTAATGAATCCGCTAAATATCGTCTTAAGTCATTTCTATTAAACTAATCATACTTTTTATATTTTTAACGTTAAGTTCACATTATTTTACATCTAAAACACGTGTTTACAATACATTTGGGTGAATACAAAAAATAGAAAAAAAATTTGGGAAAAAATTTGGTAAAAAATGGTGATAATTCCGCTAAATATCGTTTAAAGTCATGTGTATTGAACTAATCATACTTTTTATATTTTTATCGTTACGTTCACATAATTTTACATCTAAAACACGTCTTTACAATACATTTGGGTGAATATAAAAGGTCGTAAAAAAATTTTGAAACACAGGTAATGAATCCACTAAATATCGTCTTTAGTCATTTCTATTAAACTAATCATACTTTTTATATTTTTAACGTTAAGTTCACATTATTTTACATCTAAAACACGTGTTTACAATACATTTGGGTGAATACAAAAAATAGAAAAAAAATTTGGTAAAAAATGGTGATAATTCCGCTAAATATCGTTTAAAGTCATTTGTAATGAACTAATCATACTTTTTATATTTTTAACGTTAAGTTCACATTATTTTACATCTAAAACACGTATTTACAATACATTTGGGTGAATACAAAAAATAGAAAAAAAATTTGGGAAAAAATTGGGTAAAAAATGGTGATAATTCCGCTAAATATCGTTTAAAGTCATTTGTATTGAACTAATCATACTTTTTATATTTTTATCGTTAAGTTCACATAATTTTACATCTAAAACACGTCTTTACAATACATTTGGGTGAATATAAAAGGTCGTAAAAAAATTTTGAAATACAGGTGATGAATCCGCTAAATATCGTCTTAAGTCATTTCTTTTAAACTAATCATACTTTTTATATTTTTAACGTTAAGTTCACATTATTTTACATCTAAAACACGTGTTTACAATACATTTGGGTGAATACAAAAAATAGAAAAAAAATTTGGGAAAAAATTGGGTAAAAAATGGTGATAATTCCGCTAAATATCGTTTAAAGTCATTTGTATTGAACTAATCATACTTTTTATATTTTTATCGTTAAGTTCACATTATTTTACATCTAAAACACGTATTTACAATACATTTGGGTGAATATAAAAGGTCGTAAAAAAATTTTGAAATACAGGTGATGAATCCGCTAAATATCGTCTTAAGTCATTTCTATTAAACTAATCATACTTTTTATATTTTTAACGTTAAGTTCACATTATTTTACATCTAAATCACGTATTTACAATACATTTGGGTGAATACAAAAAATAGAAAAAAAATTTGGGAAAAAATTTGGTAAAAAATGGTGATAATTCCGCTAAATATCGTTTAAAGTCATTTGTATTGAACTAATCATACTTTTTATATTTTTATCGTTAAGTTCACATTATTTTACATCTAAAACAAGTATTTACAATACATTTGGGTGAATATAAAAGGTCGTAAAAAAATTTTGAAATACAGGTGATGAATCCGCTAAATATCGTCTTAAGTCATTTCTATTAAACTAATCATACTTTTTATATGTTTAACGTTAAGTTCACATTATTTTACATCTAAAACACGTCTTTACAATACATTTGGGTGAATATAAAAGGTCGTAAAAAAATTTTGAAATACGGGTGATGAATCCGCTAAATATCGTCTTAAGTCATTTCTATTAAAATAATCATACTTTTTATATTTTTAACGTTAAGTTCACATTATTTTACATCTAAAACACGTGTTTACAATACATTTGTCTGAATGAAAAAAATAGAAAAAAAATTTGGTAAAAAATGGTGATAATTCCGCTAAATATCGTTTAAAGTCATTTGTATTGAACTAATCATACTTTTTATATTTTAATCGTTACGTTCACATAATTTTACATCTAAATCACGTCTTTACAATACATTTGGGTGAATATAAAAGGTCGTAAAAAAATTTTGAAATACAGGTGATGAATCCGCTAAATATCGTCTTAAGTCATTTCTATTAAACTAATCATACTTTTTATATTTTTAACGTTAAGTTCACATTATTTTACATCTAAAACACGTATTTACAATACATTTGGGTGAATACAAAAAATAGAAAAAAAATTTGGGAAAAAATTGGGTAAAAAATGGTGATAATTCCGCTAAATATCGTTTAAAGTCATTTGTATTGAACTAATCATACTTTTTATATTTTTATCGTTAAGTTCACATAATTTTACATCTAAAACACGTCTTTACAATACATTTAGGTGAATATAAAAGGTCGTAAAAAAATTTTGAAATACAGGTGATGAATCCGCTAAATATCGTCTTAAGTCATTTCTATTAAACTAATCATACTTTTTATATTTTTAACGTTAAGTTCACATTATTTTACATCTAAAACACGTGTTTACAATACATTTGGGTGAATACAAAAAATAGAAAAAAAATTTGGTAAAAAATGGTGATAATTCCGCTAAATATCGTTTAAAGTCATTTGTATTGAACTAATCATACTTTTTATATTTTTATCGTTACGTTCACATAATTTTACATCTAAATCACGTCTTTACAATACATTTGGGTGAATATAAAAGGTCGTAAAAAAATTTTGAAATACAGGTGATGAATCCGCTAAATATCGTCTTAAGTCATTTCTATTAAACTAATCATACTTTTTATATTTTTAACGTTAAGTTCACAATATTTTACATCTAAAACACGTATTTACAATACATTTGGGTGAATACAAAAAATAGAAAAAAAATTTGGGAAAAAATTTGGTAAAAAATGGTGATAATTCCGCTAAATATCGTTTAAAGTCATTTGTATTGAACTAATCATACTTTTTATATTTTTATCGTTAAGTTCACATTATTTTACATCTAAAACACGTATTTACTATACATTTGGGTGAATATAAAAGGTCGTAAAAAAATTTTGAAATACAGGTGATGAATCCGCTAAATATCGTCTTAAGTCATTTCTATTAAACTAATCATACTTTTTATATTTTTAACGTTAAGTTCACAATATTTTACATCTAAAACACGTATTTACAATACATTTGGGTGAATACAAAAAATAGAAAAAAAATTTGGGAAAAAATTTGGTAAAAAATGGTGATAATTCCGCTAAATATCGTTTAAAGTCATTTGTATTGAACTAATCATACTTTTTATATTTTTATCGTTAAGTTCACATTATTTTACATCTAAAACACGTCTTTACAATACATTTGGGTGAATATAAAAGGTCGTAAAAAAATTTTGAAATACAGGTGATGAATCCGCTAAATATCGTCTTAAGTCATTTCTATTAAACTAATCATACTTTTTATATTTTTAACGTTAAGTTCACATTATTTTACATCTAAAACACGTGTTTACAATACATTTGGGTGAATATAAAAGGTCGTAAAAAAATTTTGAAATACGGGTGATGAATCCGCTAAATATCGTCTTAAGTCATTTCTATTAAAATAATCATACTTTTTATATTTTTAACGTTAAGTTCACATTATTTTACATCTAAAACACGTGTTTACAATACATTAGTCTGAATGAAAAAAATAAAAAAAAAATTTTGTAAAAAATTGTGATAATTCCGCTAAATATCGTTTAAAGTCATTTGTATTGAACTAATCATACTTTTTATATTTTTATCGTTAAGTTCACATAATTTTACATCTAAAACACGTCTTTACAATACATTTGGGTGAATATAAAAGGTCGTAAAAAAATTTTGAAATACAGGTGATGAATCCGCTAAATATCGTCTTAAGTCATTTCTATTAAACTAAACATACTTTTTATATTTTTAACGTTAAGTTCACATTATTTTACATCTAAAACACGTGTTTACAATACATTTGGGTGAATACAAAAAATAGAAAAAAAATTTGGTAAAAAATGGTGATAATTCCTTTAAATATCGTTTAAAGTCATTTTTATTGAACTAATCATACTTTTTATATTTTTATCGTTAAGTTCACATTATTTTACATCTAAAACACGTATTTACAATACATTTGGGTGAATATAAAAGGTCGTAAAAAAATTTTGAAATACAGGTGATGAATCCGCTAAATATCGTCTTAAGTCATTTCTATTAAACTAATTATACTTTTTATATTTTTAACGTTAAGTTCACATTATTTTACATCTAAAACACGTATTTACAATACATTTGGGTGAATACAAAAAATAGAAAAAAAATTTGGGAAAAAATTGGGTAAAAAATGGTGATAATTCCGCTAAATATCGTTTAAAGTCATTTGTATTGAACTAATCATACTTTTTATAATTTTATCGTTAAGTTCACATTATTTTACATCTAAAACACGTCTTTACAATACATTTAGGTGAATATAAAAGGTCGTAAAAAAATTTTGAAATACAGGTGATGAATCCGCTAAATATCGTCTTAAGTCATTTCTATTAAACTAATCATACTTTTTATATTTTTAACGTTAAGTTCACATTATTTTACATCTAAAACACGTGTTTACAATACATTTGGGTGAATACAAAAAATAGAAAAAAAATTTGGTAAAAAATGGTGATAATTCCGCTAAATATCGTTTAAAGTCATTTGTATTGAACTAATCATACTTTTTATATTTTTATCGTTACGTTCACATAATTTTACATCTAAATCACGTCTTTACAATACATTTGGGTGAATATAAAAGGTCGTAAAAAAATTTTGAAATACAGGTGATGAATCCGCTAAATATCGTCTTAAGTCATTTCTATTAAACTAATCATACTTTTTATATTTTTAACGTTAAGTTCACAATATTTTACATCTAAAACACGTATTTACAATACATTTGGGTGAATACAAAAAATAGAAAAAAAATTTGGGAAAAAATTTGGTAAAAAATGGTGATAATTCCGCTAAATATCGTTTAAAGTCATTTGTATTGAACTAATCATACTTTTTATATTTTTATCGTTAAGTTCACATTATTTTACATCTAAAACACGTATTTACTATACATTTGGGTGAATATAAAAGGTCGTAAAAAAATTTTGAAATACAGGTGATGAATCCGCTAAATATCGTCTTAAGTCATTTCTATTAAACTAATCATACTTTTTATATTTTTAACGTTAAGTTCACAATATTTTACATCTAAAACACGTATTTACAATACATTTGGGTGAATACAAAAAATAGAAAAAAAATTTGGGAAAAAATTTGGTAAAAAATGGTGATAATTCCGCTAAATATCGTTTAAAGTCATTTGTATTGAACTAATCATACTTTTTATATTTTTATCGTTAAGTTCACATTATTTTACATCTAAAACACGTCTTTACAATACATTTGGGTGAATATAAAAGGTCGTAAAAAAATTTTGAAATACAGGTGATGAATCCGCTAAATATCGTCTTAAGTCATTTCTATTAAACTAATCATACTTTTTATATTTTTAACGTTAAGTTCACATTATTTTACATCTAAAACACGTCTTTACAATACATTTGGGTGAATATAAAAGGTCGTAAAAAAATTTTGAAATACGGGTGATGAATCCGCTAAATATCGTCTTAAGTCATTTCTATTAAAATAATCATACTTTTTATATTTTTAACGTTAAGTTCACATTATTTTACATCTAAAACACGTGTTTACAATACATTAGTCTGAATGAAAAAAATAAAAAAAAAATTTTGTAAAAAATTGTGATAATTCCGCTAAATATCGTTTAAAGTCATTTGTATTGAACTAATCATACTTTTTATATTTTTATCGTTAAGTTCACATCATTTTACATCTAAAACACGTCTTTACAATACATTTGGGTGAATATAAAAGGTCGTAAAAAAATTTTGAAATACAGGTGATGAATCCGCTAAATATCGTCTTAAGTCATTTCTATTAAACTAATCATACTTTTTATATTTTTAACGTTAAGTTCACATTATTTTACATCTAAAACACGTATTTACAATACATTTGGGTGAATACAAAAAATAGAAAAAAAATTTGGGAAAAAATTGGGTAAAAAATGGTGATAATTCCGCTAAATATCGTTTAAAGTGATTTGTATTGAACTAATCATACTTTTTATATTTTTATCGTTAAGTTCACATAATTTTACATCTAAAACACGTCTTTACAATACATTTGGGTGAATATAAAAGGTCGTAAAAAAATTTTGAAATATAGGTGATGAATCCGCTAAATATCGTCTTAAGTCATTTCTATTAAACTAATCATACTTTTTATATTTTTAACGTTAAGTTCACATTATTAGACATCTAAAACACGTGTTTACAATACATTTGTCTGAATGAAAAAAATAGAAAAAAAATTTGGTAAAAAATGGTGATAATTCCGCTAAATATCGTTTAAAGTCATTTGTATTGAACTAATCATACTTTTTATATTTTTATCGTTAAGTTCACATAATTTTACATCTAAAACACGTCTTTACAATACATTTGGGTGAATATAAAAGGTCGTAAAAAAATTTTGAAATACAGGTGATGAATCCGCTAAATATCGTCTTAAGTCATTTCTATTAAACTAAACATACTTTTTATATTTTTAACGTTAAGTTCACATTATTTTACATCTAAAACACGTGTTTACAATACATTTGGGTGAATACAAAAAATAGAAAAAAAATTTGGTAAAAAATGGTGATAATTCCTTTAAATATCGTTTAAAGTCATTTTTATTGAACTAATCATACTTTTTATATTTTTATCGTTAAGTTCACATTATTTTACATCTAAAACACGTATTTACAATACATTTGGGTGAATATAAAAGGTCGTAAAAAAATTTTGAAATACAGGTGATGAATCCGCTAAATATCGTCTTAAGTCATTTCTATTAAACTAATTATACTTTTTATATTTTTAACGTTAAGTTCACATTATTTTACATCTAAAACACGTATTTACAATACATTTGGGTGAATACAAAAAATAGAAAAAAAATTTGGGAAAAAATTGGGTAAAAAATGGTGATAATTCCGCTAAATATCGTTTAAAGTCATTTGTATTGAACTAATCATACTTTTTATAATTTTATCGTTAAGTTCACATTATTTTACATCTAAAACACGTCTTTACAATACATTTGGGTGAATATAAAAGGTCGTAAAAAAATTTTGAAATACAGGTGATGAATCCGCTAAATATCGTCTTAAGTCATTTCTATTAAACTAATCATACTTTTTATATTTTTAACGTTAAGTTCACATTATTTTACATCTAAATCACGTATTTACAATACATTTGGGTGAATACAAAAAATAGAAAAAAAATTTGGGAAAAAATTTGGTTAAAAATGGTGATAATTCCGCTAAATATCGTTTAAAGTCATTTGTATTGAACTAATCATACTTTTTATATTTTTATCGTTAAGTTCACATTATTTTACATCTAAAACACGTCTTTACAATACATTTGGGTGAATATAAAAGGTCGTAAAAAAATTTTGAAATACAGGTGATGAATCCGCTAAATATCGTCTTAAGTCATTTCTATTAAACTAATCATACTTTTTATATTTTTAACGTTAAGTTCACATTATTTTACATCTAAAACACGTATTTACAATACATTTGGGTGAATACAAAAAATAGAAAAAAAATTTGGTAAAAAATTGTGATAATTCCGCTAAATATCGTTTAAAGTCATTTGTATTGAACTAATCATACTTTATATATTTTTATCGTTAAGTTCACATTATTTTACATCTAAAACAAGTATTTACAATACATTTGGGTGAATATAAAAGGTCGTAAAAAAATTTTGAAATACAGGTGATGAATCCGCTAAATATCGTCTTAAGTCATTTCTATTAAACTAATCATACTTTTTATATGTTTAACGTTAAGTTCACATTATTTTACATCTAAAACACGTCTTTACAATACATTTGGGTGAATATAAAAGGTCGTAAAAAAATTTTGAAATACGGGTGATGAATCCGCTAAATATCGTCTTAAGTCATTTCTATTAAAATAATCATACTTTTTATATTTTTAACGTTAAGTTCACATTATTTTACATCTAAAACACGTGTTAACAATACATTTGTCTGAATGAAAAAAATAGAAAAAAAATTTGGTAAAAAATGGTGATAATTCCGCTAAATATCGTTTAAAGTCATTTGTATTGAACTAATCATACTTTTTATATTTTAATCGTTACGTTCACATAATTTTACATCTAAATCACGTCTTTACAATACATTTGGGTGAATATAAAAGGTCGTAAAAAAATTTTGAAATACAGGTGATGAATCCGCTAAATATCGTCTTAAGTCATTTCTATTAAACTAATCATACTTTTTATATTTTTAACGTTAAGTTCACATTATTTTACATCTAAAACACGTATTTACAATACATTTGGGTGAATACAAAAAATAGAAAAAAAATTTGGGAAAAAATTGGGTAAAAAATGGTGATAATTCCGCTAAATATCGTTTAAAGTCATTTGTATTGAACTAATCATACTTTTTATATTTTTATCGTTAAGTTCACATAATTTTACATCTAAAACACGTCTTTACAATACATTTGGGTGAATATAAAAGGTCGTAAAAAAATTTTGAAATACAGGTAATGAATCCGCTAAATATCGTCTTAAGTCATTTCTATTAAACTAATCATACTTTTTATATTTTTAACGTTAAGTTCACATTATTTTACATCTAAAACACGTGTTTACAATACATTTGGGTGAATACAAAAAATAGAAAAAAAATTTGGGAAAAAATTTGGTAAAAAATGGTGATAATTCCGCTAAATATCGTTTAAAGTCATGTGTATTGAACTAATCATACTTTTTATATTTTTATCGTTACGTTCACATAATTTTACATCTAAAACACGTCTTTACAATACATTTGGGTGAATATAAAAGGTCGTAAAAAAATTTTGAAACACAGGTAATGAATCCACTAAATATCGTCTTTAGTCATTTCTATTAAACTAATCATACTTTTTATATTTTAAACGTTAAGTTCACATTATTTTACATCTAAAACACGTGTTTACAATACATTTGGGTGAATACAAAAAATAGAAAAAAAATTTGGTAAAAAATGGTGATAATTCCGCTAAATATCGTTTAAAGTCATTTGTAATGAACTAATCATACTTTTTATATTTTTAACGTTAAGTTCACATTATTTTACATCTAAAACACGTATTTACAATACATTTGGGTGAATACAAAAAATAGAAAAAAAATTTGGGAAAAAATTGGGTAAAAAATGGTGATAATTCCGCTAAATATCGTTTAAAGTCATTTGTATTGAACTAATCATACTTTTTATATTTTTATCGTTAAGTTCACATAATTTTACATCTAAAACACGTCTTTACAATACATTTGGGTGAATATAAAAGGTCGTAAAAAAATTTTGAAATACAGGTGATGAATCCGCTAAATATCGTCTTAAGTCATTTCTATTAAACTAATCATACTTTTTATATTTTTAACGTTAAGTTCACATTATTTTACATCTAAAACACGTGTTTACAATACATTTGGGTGAATACAAAAAATAGAAAAAAAATTTGGGAAAAAATTGGGTAAAAAATGGTGATAATTCCGCTAAATATCGTTTAAAGTCATTTGTATTGAACTAATCATACTTTTTATATTTTTATCGTTAAGTTCACATTATTTTACATCTAAAACAAGTATTTACAATACATTTGGGTGAATATAAAAGGTCGTAAAAAAATTTTGAAATACAGGTGATGAATCCGCTAAATATCGTCTTAAGTCATTTCTATTAAACTAATCATACTTTTTATATGTTTAACGTTAAGTTCACATTATTTTACATCTAAAACACGTCTTTACAATACATTTGGGTGAATATAAAAGGTCGTAAAAAAATTTTGAAATACGGGTGATGAATCCGCTAAATATCGTCTTAAGTCATTTCTATTAAAATAATCATACTTTTTATATTTTTAACGTTAAGTTCACATTATTTTACATCTAAAACACGTGTTTACAATACATTTGTCTGAATGAAAAAAATAGAAAAAAAATTTGGTAAAAAATGGTGATAATTCCGCTAAATATCGTTTAAAGTCATTTGTATTGAACTAATCATACTTTTTATATTTTAATCGTTACGTTCACATAATTTTACATCTAAATCACGTCTTTACAATACATTTGGGTGAATATAAAAGGTCGTAAAAAAATTTTGAAATACAGGTGATGAATCCGCTAAATATCGTCTTAAGTCATTTCTATTAAACTAATCATACTTTTTATATTTTTTAACGTTAAGTTCACATTATTTTACATCTAAAACACGTATTTACAATACATTTGGGTGAATACAAAAAATAGAAAAAAAATTTGGGAAAAAATTGGGTAAAAAATGGTGATAATTCCGCTAAATATCGTTTAAAGTCATTTGTATTGAACTAATCATACTTTTTATATTTTTATCGTTAAGTTCACATAATTTTACATCTAAAACACGTCTTTACAATACATTTAGGTGAATATAAAAGGTCGTAAAAAAATTTTGAAATACAGGTGATGAATCCGCTAAATATCGTCTTAAGTCATTTCTATTAAACTAATCATACTTTTTATATTTTTAACGTTAAGTTCACATTATTTTACATCTAAAACACGTGTTTACAATACATTTGGGTGAATACAAAAAATAGAAAAAAAATTTGGTAAAAAATGGTGATAATTCCGCTAAATATCGTTTAAAGTCATTTGTATTGAACTAATCATACTTTTTATATTTTTATCGTTACGTTCACATAATTTTACATCTAAATCACGTCTTTACAATACATTTGGGTGAATATAAAAGGTCGTAAAAAAATTTTGAAATACAGGTGATGAATCCGCTAAATATCGTCTTAAGTCATTTCTATTAAACTAATCATACTTTTTATATTTTTAACGTTAAGTTCACAATATTTTACATCTAAAACACGTATTTACAATACATTTGGGTGAATACAAAAAATAGAAAAAAAATTTGGGAAAAAATTTGGTAAAAAATGGTGATAATTCCGCTAAATATCGTTTAAAGTCATTTGTATTGAACTAATCATACTTTTTATATTTTTATCGTTAAGTTCACATTATTTTACATCTAAAACACGTATTTACTATACATTTGGGTGAATATAAAAGGTCGTAAAAAAATTTTGAAATACAGGTGATGAATCCGCTAAATATCGTCTTAAGTCATTTCTATTAAACTAATCATACTTTTTATATTTTTAACGTTAAGTTCACAATATTTTACATCTAAAACACGTATTTACAATACATTTGGGTGAATACAAAAAATAGAAAAAAAATTTGGGAAAAAATTTGGTAAAAAATGGTGATAATTCCGCTAAATATCGTTTAAAGTCATTTGTATTGAACTAATCATACTTTTTATATTTTTATCGTTAAGTTCACATTATTTTACATCTAAAACACGTCTTTACAATACATTTGGGTGAATATAAAAGGTCGTAAAAAAATTTTGAAATACAGGTGATGAATCCGCTAAATATCGTCTTAAGTCATTTCTATTAAACTAATCATACTTTTTATATTTTTAACGTTAAGTTCACATTATTTTACATCTAAAACACGTCTTTACAATACATTTGGGTGAATATAAAAGGTCGTAAAAAAATTTTGAAATACGGGTGATGAATCCGCTAAATATCGTCTTAAGTCATTTCTATTAAAATAATCATACTTTTTATATTTTTAACGTTAAGTTCACATTATTTTACATCTAAAACACGTGTTTACAATACATTAGTCTGAATGAATAAAATAAAAAAAAAATTTTGTAAAAAATTGTGATAATTCCGCTAAATATCGTTTAAAGTCATTTGTATTGAACTAATCATACTTTTTATATTTTTATCGTTAAGTTCACATCATTTTACATCTAAAACACGTCTTTACAATACATTTGGGTGAATATAAAAGGTCGTAAAAAAATTTTGAAATACAGGTGATGAATCCGCTAAATATCGTCTTAAGTCATTTCTATTAAACTAATCATACTTTTTATATTTTTAACGTTAAGTTCACATTATTTTACATCTAAAACACGTATTTACAATACATTTGGGTGAATACAAAAAATAGAAAAAAAATTTGGGAAAAAATTGGGTAAAAAATGGTGATAATTCCGCTAAATATCGTTTAAAGTGATTTGTATTGAACTAATCATACTTTTTATATTTTTATCGTTAAGTTCACATAATTTTACATCTAAAACACGTCTTTACAATACATTTGGGTGAATATAAAAGGTCGTAAAAAAATTTTGAAATATAGGTGATGAATCCGCTAAATATCGTCTTAAGTCATTTCTATTAAACTAATCATACTTTTTATATTTTTAACGTTAAGTTCACATTATTAGACATCTAAAACACGTGTTTACAATACATTTGTCTGAATGAAAAAAATAGAAAAAAAATTTGGTAAAAAATGGTGATAATTCCGCTAAATATCGTTTAAAGTCATTTGTATTGAACTAATCATACTTTTTATATTTTTATCATTACGTTCACATAATTTTACATCTAAAACACGTCTTTACAATACATTTGGGTGAATATAAAAGGTCGTAAAAAAATTTTGAAATACAGGTGATGAATCCGCTAAATATCGTCTTAAGTCATTTCTATTAAACTAATCATACTTTTTATATTTTTAACGTTAAGTTCACATTATTTTACATCTAAAACACGTGTTTACAATACATTTGGGTGAATACAAAAAATAGAAAAAAAATTTGGTAAAAAATGGTGATAATTCCGCTAAATATCGTTTAAAGTCATTTGTATTGAACTAATCATACTTTTTATATTTTTATCGTTAAGTTCACATTATTTTACATCTAAAACACGTATTTACAATACATTTGGGTGAATACAAAAAATAGAAAAAAAATTTGGGAAAAAATTTGGTAAAAAATGGTGATAATTCCGCTAAATATCGTTTAAAGTCATTTGTATTGAACTAATCATACTTTTTATATTTTTATCGTTAAGTTCACAATATTTTACATCTAAAACACGTCTTTACAATACATTTGGGTGAATATAAAAGGTCGTAAAAAAATTTTGAAATACAGGTGATGAATCCGCTAAATATCGTCTTAAGTCATTTCTATTAAACTAATCATACTTTTTATATTTTTATCGTTAAGTTCACATTATTTTACATCTAAAACACGTATTTACAATACATTTGGGTGAATACAAAAAATAGAAAAAAAATTTGGGATAAAATTTGGTAAAAAATGGTGATAATTTCGCTAAATATCGTTTAAAGTCATTTTGCATTGAACTAATCATACTTTTTATATTTTTATCGTTATATTCACACTATTTTACATCTAAAACAGGTCTTTACAATACATTTGGGTGAATGTAAAAGGTCGTAAAAAAATTTTGAAATACGGGTGATGAATCCGCTAAATATCGTCTTAAGTCATTTCTATTAAACTAATCATACTTTTTATATTTTTAACGTTAAGTTCACATTATTTTACATCTAAAACACGTGTTTACAATACATTTGGGTGAATACAAAAAATAGAAAAAAAATTTGGTAAAAAATGGTGATAATTCCGCTAAATATCGTTTAAAGTCATTTGTATTGAACTAATCATACTTTTTATATTTTTATCGTTAATTTCACATTATTTTACATCTAAAACAAGTATTTACAATACATTTGGGTGAATACAAAAAATAGAAAAAAAATTTGGGAAAAAATTTGGTAAAAAATGGTGATAATTCCGCTAAATATCGTTTAAAGTCATTTGTATTGAACTAATCATACTTTTTATATTTTTATCGTTAAGTTCACATAATTTTACATCTAAAACACGTCTTTACAATACATTTGGGTGAATATAAAAGGTCGTAAAAAAATTTTGAAATACAGGTGATGAATCCGCTAAATATCGTCTTAAGTCATTTCTATTAAACTAATCATACTTTTTATATTTTTAACGTTAAGTTCACATTATTTTACATCTAAAACACGTGTTTACAATACATTTGGGTGAATACAAAAAATAGAAAAAAAATTTGGTAAAAAATGGTGATAATTCCGCTAAATATCGTTTAAAGTCATTTGTATTGAACTAATCATACTTTTTATATTTTTATCGTTACGTTCACATAATTTTACATCTAAATCACGTCTTTACAATACATTTGGGTGAATATAAAAGGTCGTAAAAAAATTTTGAAATACAGGTGATGAATCCGCTAAATATCGTCTTAAGTCATTTCTATTAAACTAATCATACTTTTTATATTTTTAACGTTAAGTTCACAATATTTTACATCTAAAACACGTATTTACAATACATTTGGGTGAATACAAAAAATAGAAAAAAAATTTGGGAAAAAATTTGGTAAAAAATGGTGATAATTCCGCTAAATATCGTTTAAAGTCATTTGTATTGAACTAATCATACTTTTTATATTTTTATCGTTAAGTTCACATTATTTTACATCTAAAACACGTATTTACTATACATTTGGGTGAATATAAAAGGTCGTAAAAAAATTTTGAAATACAGGTGATGAATCCGCTAAATATCGTCTTAAGTCATTTCTATTAAACTAATCATACTTTTTATATTTTTAACGTTAAGTTCACATTATTTTACATCTAAAACACGTCTTTACAATACATTTGGGTGAATATAAAAGGTCGTAAAAAAATTTTGAAATACGGGTGATGAATCCGCTAAATATCGTCTTAAGTCATTTCTATTAAAATAATCATACTTTTTATATTTTTAACGTTAAGTTCACATTATTTTACATCTAAAACACGTGTTTACAATACATTAGTCTGAATGAAAAAAATAAAAAAAAAATTTTGTAAAAAATTGTGATAATTCCGCTAAATATCGTTTAAAGTCATTTGTATTGAACTAATCATACTTTTTATATTTTTATCGTTAAGTTCACATCATTTTACATCTAAAACACGTCTTTACAATACATTTGGGTGAATATAAAAGGTCGTAAAAAAATTTTGAAATACAGGTGATGAATCCGCTAAATATCGTCTTAAGTCATTTCTATTAAACTAATCATACTTTTTATATTTTTAACGTTAAGTTCACATTATTTTACATCTAAAACACGTCTTTACAATACATTTGGGTGAATATAAAAGGTCGTAAAAAAATTTTGAAATACGGGTGATGAATCCGCTAAATATCGTCTTAAGTCATTTCTATTAAAATAATCATACTTTTTATATTTTTAACGTTAAGTTCACATTATTTTACATCTAAAACACGTGTTTACAATACATTTGTCTGAATGAAAAAAATAAAAAAAAAATTTGGTAAAAAATGGTGATAATTCCGCTAAATATCGTTTAAAGTCATTTGTATTGAACTAATCATACTTTTTATATTTTTATCGTTAAGTTCACATTATTTTACATCTAAAACACGTCTTTACAATACATTTGGGTGAATATAAAAGGTCGTAAAAAAATTTTGAAATACAGGTGATGAATCCGCTAAATATCGTCTTAAGTCATTTCTATTAAACTAATCATACTTTTTATATTTTTAACGTTAAGTTCACATTATTTTACATCTAAAACACGTATTTACAATACATTTGGGTG
The DNA here is from genome assembly GCF_037042655.1 of Diuraphis noxia. Lineage (NCBI taxonomy): Eukaryota > Metazoa > Arthropoda > Insecta > Hemiptera > Aphididae > Diuraphis > Diuraphis noxia. The sequence continues at coordinate 75,669,170 of NW_028301714.1, forward strand.
AATACAAAAAATAGAAAAAAAATTTGGGAAAAAATTGGGTAAAAAATGGTGATAATTCCGCTAAATATCGTTTAAAGTGATTTGTATTGAACTAATCATACTTTTTATATTTTTATCGTTAAGTTCACATAATTTTACATCTAAAACACGTCTTTACAATACATTTGGGTGAATATAAAAGGTCGTAAAAAAATTTTGAAATATAGGTGATGAATCCGCTAAATATCGTCTTAAGTCATTTCTATTAAACTAATCATACTTTTTATATTTTTAACGTTAAGTTCACATTATTAGACATCTAAAACACGTGTTTACAATACATTTGTCTGAATGAAAAAAATAGAAAAAAAATTTGGTAAAAAATGGTGATAATTCCGCTAAATATCGTTTAAAGTCATTTGTATTGAACTAATCATACTTTTTATATTTTTATCGTTACGTTCACATAATTTTACATCTAAAACACGTCTTTACAATACATTTGGGTGAATATAAAAGGTCGTAAAAAAATTTTGAAATACAGGTGATGAATCCGCTAAATATCGTCTTAAGTCATTTCTATTAAACTAATCATACTTTTTATATTTTTAACGTTAAGTTCACATTATTTTACATCTAAAACACGTGTTTACAATACATTTGGGTGAATACAAAAAATAGAAAAAAAATTTGGTAAAAAATGGTGATAATTCCGCTAAATATCGTTTAAAGTCATTTGTATTGAACTAATCATACTTTTTATATTTTTATCGTTAAGTTCACATTATTTTACATCTAAAACACGTATTTACAATACATTTGGGTGAATACAAAAAATAGAAAAAAAATTTGGGAAAAAATTTGGTAAAAAATGGTGATAATTCCGCTAAATTTCGTTTAAAGTCATTTGTATTGAACTAATCATACTTTTTATATTTTTATCGTTAAGTTCACAATATTTTACATCTAAAACACGTCTTTACAATACATTTGGGTGAATATAAAAGGTCGTAAAAAAATTTTGAAATACAGGTGATGAATCCGCTAAATATCGTCTTAAGTCATTTCTATTAAACTAATCATACTTTTTATATTTTTATCGTTAAGTTCACATTATTTTACATCTAAAACACGTATTTACAATACATTTGGGTGAATACAAAAAATAGAAAAAAAATTTGGGATAAAATTTGGTAAAAAATGGTGATAATTTCGCTAAATATCGTTTAAAGTCATTTTGCATTCAACTAATCATACTTTTTATATTTTTATCGTTATATTCACACTATTTTACATCTAAAACAGGTCTTTACAATACATTTGGGTGAATATAAAAGGTCGTAAAAAAATTTTGAAATACGGGTGATGAATCCGCTAAATATCGTCTTAAGTCATTTCTATTAAACTAATCATACTTTTTATATTTTTAACGTTAAGTTCACATTATTTTACATCTAAAACACGTGTTTACAATACATTTGGGTGAATACAAAAAATAGAAAAAAAATTTGGTAAAAAATGGTGATAATTCCGCTAAATATCGTTTAAAGTCATTTGTATTGAACTAATCATACTTTTTATATTTTTATCGTTAATTTCACATTATTTTACATCTAAAACAAGTATTTACAATACATTTGGGTGAATACAAAAAATAGAAAAAAAATTTGGGAAAAAATTTGGTAAAAAATGGTGATAATTCCGCTAAATATCGTTTAAAGTCATTTGTATTGAACTAATCATACTTTTTATATTTTTATCGTTAAGTTCACATAATTTTACATCTAAAACACGTCTTTACAATACATTTGGGTGAATATAAAAGGTCGTAAAAAAATTTTGAAATACAGGTGATGAATCCGCTAAATATCGTCTTAAGTCATTTCTATTAAACTAATCATACTTTTTATATTTTTAACGTTAAGTTCACATTATTTTACATCTAAAACACGTGTTTACAATACATTTGGGTGAATACAAAAAATAGAAAAAAAATTTGGTAAAAAATGGTGATAATTCCGCTAAATATCGTTTAAAGTCATTTGTATTGAACTAATCATACTTTTTATATTTTTATCGTTAAGTTCACATAATTTTACATCTAAAACACGTCTTTACAATACATTTGGGTGAATATAAAAGGTCGTAAAAAAATTTTGAAATACAGGTGATGAATCCGCTAAATATCGTCTTAAGTCATTTCTATTAAACTAATCATACTTTTTATATTTTTAACGTTAAGTTCACATTATTTTACATCTAAAACACGTGTTTACAATACATTTGGGTGAATACAAAAAATAGAAAAAAAATTTGGGATAAAATTTGGTAAAAAATGGTGATAATTTCGCTAAATATCGTTTAAAGTCATTTTGCATTGAACTAATCATACTTTTTATATTTTTATCGTTATATTCACACTATTTTACATCTAAAACAGGTCTTTACAATACATTTGGGTGAATATAAAAGGTCGTAAAAAAATTTTGAAATACGGGTGATGAATCCGCTAAATATCGTCTTAAGTCATTTCTATTAAACTAATCATACTTTTTATATTTTTAACGTTAAGTTCACATTATTTTACATCTAAAACACGTGTTTACAATACATTTGGGTGAATACAAAAAATAGAAAAAAAATTTGGTAAAAAATGGTGATAATTCCGCTAAATATCGTTTAAAGTCATTTGTATTGAACTAATCATACTTTTTATATTTTTATCGTTAATTTCACATTATTTTACATCTAAAACAAGTATTTACAATACATTTGGGTGAATACAAAAAATAGAAAAAAAATTTGGGAAAAAATTTGGTAAAAAATGGTGATAATTCCGCTAAATATCGTTTAAAGTCATTTGTATTGAACTAAACATACTTTTTATATTTTTATCGTTAAGTTCACATAATTTTACATCTAAAACACGTCTTTACAATACATTTGGGTGAATATAAAAGGTCGTAAAAAAATTTTGAAATACAGGTGATGAATCCGCTAAATATCGTCTTAAGTCATTTCTATTAAACTAATCATACTTTTTATATTTTTAACGTTAAGTTCACATTATTTTACATCTAAAACACGTGTTTACAATACATTTGGGTGAATACAAAAAATAGAAAAAAAATTTGGTAAAAAATGGTGATAATTCCGCTAAATATCGTTTAAAGTCATTTGTATTGAACTAATCATACTTTTTATATTTTTATCGTTAAGTTCACATAATTTTACATCTAAAACACGTCTTTACAATACATTTGGGTGAATATAAAAGGTCGTAAAAAAATTTTGAAATACAGGTGATGAATCCGCTAAATATCGTCTTAAGTCATTTCTATTAAACTAATCATACTTTTTATATTTTTAACGTTAAGTTCACATTATTTTACATCTAAAACACGTGTTTACAATACATTTGGGTGAATACAAAAAATAGAAAAAAAATTTGGTAAAAAATGGTGATAATTCCGCTAAATATCGTTTAAAGTCATTTGTATTGAACTAATCATACTTTTTATATTTTTATCGTTACGTTCACATAATTTTACATCTAAAACACGTCTTTACAATACATTTGGGTGAATATAAAAGGTCGTAAAAAAATTTTGAATACAGGTGATGAATCCGCTAAATATCGTCTTAAGTCATTTCTATTAAACTAATCATACTTTTTATATTTTTAACGTTTAGTTCACATTATTTTACATCTAAAACACGTGTTTACAATACATTTGGGTGAATACAAAAAATAGAAAAAAAATTTGGTAAAAAATGGTGATAATTCCGCTAAATATCGTCTTAAGTCATTTCTATTAAACTAATCATACTTTTTATATTTTTAACGTTTAGTTCACATTATTTTACATCTAAAACACGTGTTTACAATACATTTGGGTGAATACAAAAAATAGAAAAAAAATTTGGTAAAAAATGGTGATAATTCCGCTAAATATCGTTTAAAGTCATTTGTATTGAACTAATCATACTTTTTATTTTTTTATCGTTAAGTTCACATAATTTTACATCTAAAACACGTCTTTACAATACATTTGGGTGAATATAAAAGGTCGTAAAAAAATTTTGAAATACAGGTGATGAATCCGCTAAATATCGTTTAAAGTCATTTGTATTGAACTAATCATACTTTTTATATTTTTATCGTTAAGTTCACATTATTTTACATCTAAAACACGTCTTTACAATACATTTGGGTGAATATAAAAGGTCGTAAAAAAATTTTGAAATACAGGTGATGAATCCGCTAAATATCGTCTTAAGTCATTTCTATTAAACTAATCATACTTTTTATATTTTTAACGTTAAGTTCACATTATTTTACATCTAAAACACGTATTTACAATACATTTGGGTGAATACAAAAAATAGAAAAAAAATTTGGGAAAAAATTGGGTAAAAAATGGTGATAATTCCGCTAAATATCGTTTAAAGTGATTTGTATTGAACTAATCATACTTTTTATATTTTTATCGTTAAGTTCACATAATTTTACATCTAAAACACGTCTTTACAATACATTTGGGTGAATATAAAAGGTCGTAAAAAAATTTTGAAATATAGGTGATGAATCCGCTAAATATCGTCTTAAGTCATTTCTATTAAACTAATCATACTTTTTATATTTTTAACGTTAAGTTCACATTATTAGACATCTAAAACACGTGTTTACAATACATTTGTCTGAATGAAAAAAATAGAAAAAAAATTTGGTAAAAAATGGTGATAATTCCGCTAAATATCGTTTAAAGTCATTTGTATTGAACTAATCATACTTTTTATATTTTTATCGTTACGTTCACATAATTTTACATCTAAAACACGTCTTTACAATACATTTGGGTGAATATAAAAGGTCGTAAAAAAATTTTGAAATACAGGTGATGAATCCGCTAAATATCGTCTTAAGTCATTTCTATTAAACTAATCATACTTTTTATATTTTTAACGTTTAGTTCACATTATTTTACATCTAAAACACGTGTTTACAATACATTTGGGTGAATACAAAAAATAGAAAAAAAATTTGGTAAAAAATGGTGATAATTCCGCTAAATATCGTTTAAAGTCATTTGTATTGAACTAATCATACTTTTTATTTTTTTATCGTTAAGTTCACATAATTTTACATCTAAAACACGTCTTTACAATACATTTGGGTGAATATAAAAGGTCGTAAAAAAATTTTGAAATACAGGTGATGAATCCGCTAAATATCGTCTTAAGTCATTTCTATTAAACTAATCATACTTTTTATATTTTTAACGTTAAGTTCACATTATTTTACATCTAAAACACGTGTTTACAATACATTTGGGTGAATACAAAAAATAGAAAAAAAATTTGGTAAAAAATGGTGATAATTCCGCTAAATATCGTTTAAAGTCATTTGTATTGAACTAATCATACTTTTTATATTTTTATCGTTAAGTTCACATTATTTTACATCTAAATCACGTATTTACAATACATTTGGGTGAATACAAAAAATAGAAAAAAAATTTGGGAATAAATTTGGTAAAAAATGGTGATAATTCCGCTAAATATCGTTTAAAGTCATTTGTATTGAACTAATCATACTTTTTATATTTTTATCGTTACGTTCACATAATTTTACATCTAAAACACGTCTTTACAATACATTTGGGTGAATATAAAAGGTCGTAAAAAAATTTTGAATACAGGTGATGAATCCGCTAAATATCGTCTTAATTCATTTCTATTAAACTAATCATACTTTTTATATTTTTAACGTTTAGTTCACATTATTTTACATCTAAAACACGTGTTTACAATACATTTGGGTGAATACAAAAAATAGAAAAAAAATTTGGTAAAAAATGGTGATAATTCCGCTAAATATCGTTTAAAGTCATTTGTATTGAACTAATCATACTTTTTATATTTTTATCGTTACGTTCACATAATTTTACATCTAAAACACGTCTTTACAATACATTTGGGTGAATATAAAAGGTCGTAAAAAAATTTTGAAATACAGGTGATGAATCCGCTAAATATCGTCTTTAGTCATTTCTATTAAACTAATCATACTTTTTATATTTTTAACGTTAAGTTCACATTATTTTACATCTAAAACACGTGTTTACAATACATTTGGGTGAATACAAAAAATAGAAAAAAAATTTGGTAAAAAATGATGATAATTCCGCTAAATATCGTTTAAAGTCATTTGTATTGAACTAATCATACTTTTTATATTTTTATCGTTAAGTTCACATTATTTTACATCTAAAACACGTATTTACAATACATTTGGGTGAATACAAAAAATAAAAAAAAAATTTGGGAAAAAATTTGGTAAAAAATGGTGATAATTCCGCTAAATATCGTTTAAAGTCATTTGTATTGAACTAATCATACTTTTTATATTTTTATCGTTAAGTTCACATTATTTTACATCTAAAACACGTCTTTACAATACATTTGGGTGAATATAAAAGGTCGTAAAAAAATTTTGAAATACAGGTGATGAATCCGCTAAATATCGTCTTAAGTCATTTCTATTAAACTAATCATACTTTTTATATTTTTAACGTTAAGTTCACATTATTTTACATCTAAAACACGTATTTACAATACATTTGGGTGAATACAAAAAATAGAAAAAAAATTTGGGAAAAAATTGGGTAAAAAATGGTGATAATTCCGCTAAATATCGTTTAAAGTCATTTGTATTGAACTAATCATACTTTTTATATTTTTATCGTTAAGTTCACATAATTTTACATCTAAAACACGTCTTTACAATACATTTGGGTGAATATAAAAGGTCGTAAAAAAATTTTGAAATACAGGTGATGAATCCGCTAAATATCGTCTTAAGTCATTTCTATTAAACTAATCATACTTTTTATATTTTTAACGTTAAGTTCACATTATTTTACATCTAAAACACGTATTTACAATACATTTGGGTGAATACAAAAAATAGAAAAAAAATTTGGGAAAAAATTTGGTAAAAAATGGTGATAATTCCGCTAAATATCGTTTAAAGTCATTTGTATTGAACTAATCATACTTTTTATATTTTTATCGTTAAGTTCACATTATTTTACATCTAAAACACGTCTTTACAATACTTTTGGGTGAATATAAAAGGTCGTAAAAAAATTTTGAAATACAGGTGATGAATCCGCTAAATATCGTCTTAAGTCATTTCTATTAAACTAATCATACTTTTTATATTTTTAACGTTAAGTTCACATTATTTTACATCTAAAACACGTATTTACAATACATTTGGGTGAATACAAAAAATAGAAAAAAAATTTGGGAAAAAATTGGGTAAAAAATGGTGATAATTCCGCTAAATATCGTTTAAAGTCATTAGTATTGAACTAATCATACTTTTTATATTTTTATCGTTAAGTTCACATAATTTTACATCTAAAACACGTCTTTACAATACATTTGGGTGAATATAAAAGGTCGTAAAAAAATTTTGAAATACAGGTGATGAATCCGCTAAATATCGTCTTAAGTCATTTCTATTAAACTAATCATACTTTTTATATTTTTAACGTTAAGTTCACATTATTTTACATCTAAAACACGTCTTTACAATACATTTGGGTGAATATAAAAAAGGTCGTAAAAAAATTTTGAAATACAGGTGATGAATCCGCTAAATATCGTCTTAAGTCATTTCTATTAAACTAATCATACTTTTTATATTTTTAACGTTAAGTTCACATTATTTTACATCTAAAACACGTGTTTACAATACATTTGGGTGAATACAAAAAATAGAAAAAAAATTTGGTAAAAAATGGTGATAATTCCGCTAAATATCGTTTAAAGTCATTTGTATTGAACTAATCATACTTTTTATATTTTTATCGTTAAGTTCACATAATTTTACATCTAATACACGTCTTTACAATACATTTGGGTGAATATAAAAGGTCGTAAAAAAATTTTGAAATACAGGTGATGAATCCGCTAAATATCGTCTTTAGTCATTTCTATTAAACTAATCATACTTTTTATATTTTTAACGTTAAGTTCACATTATTTTACACCTAAAACACGTGTTTACAATACATTTGGGTGAATACAAAAAATAGAAAAAAAATTTGGTAAAAAATGGTGATAATTCCGCTAAATATCGTTTAAAGTCATTTGTATTGAACTAATCATACTTTTTATATTTTTATCGTTAAGTTCACATTATTTTACATCTAAATCACGTATTTACAATACATTTGGTTGAATACAAAAAATAGAAAAAAAATTTGGGAATAAATTTGGTAAAAAATGGTGATAATTCCGCTAAATATCGTTTAAAGTCATTTGTATTGAACTAATCATACTTTTTATATTTTTATCGTTACGTTCACATAATTTTACATCTAAAACACGTCTTTACAATACATTTGGGTGAATATAAAAGGTCGTAAAAAAATTTTGAATACAGGTGATGAATCCGCTAAATATCGTCTTAAGTCATTTCTATTAAACTAATCATACTTTTTATATTTTTAACGTTTAGTTCACATTATTTTACATCTAAAACACGTGTTTACAATACATTTGGGTGAATACAAAAAATAGAAAAAAAATTTGGTAAAAAATGGTGATAATTCCGCTAAATATCGTTTAAAGTCATTTGTATTGAACTAATCATACTTTTTATATTTTTATCGTTACGTTCACATAATTTTACATCTAAAACACATCTTTACAATACATTTGGGTGAATATAAAAGGTCGTAAAAAAATTTTGAAATACAGGTGATGAATCCGCTAAATATCGTCTTTAGTCATTTCTATTAAAATAATCATACTTTTTATATTTTTAACGTTAAGTTCACATTATTTTACATCTAAAACACGTGTTTACAATACATTTGGGTGAATACAAAAAATAGAAAAAAAATTTGGTAAAAAATGATGATAATTCCGCTAAATATCGTTTAAAGTCATTTGTATTGAACTAATCATACTTTTTATATTTTTATCGTTAAGTTCACATTATTTTACATCTAAAACACGTATTTACAATACATTTGGGTGAATACAAAAAATAAAAAATAAATTTGGGAAAAAATTTGGTAAAAAATGGTGATAATTCCGCTAAATATCGTTTAAAGTCATTTGTATTGAACTAATCATACTTTTTATATTTTTATCGTTAAGTTCACATTATTTTACATCTAAAACACGTCTTTACAATACATTTGGGTGAATATAAAAGGTCGTAAAAAAATTTTGAAATACAGGTGATGAATCCGCTAAATATCGTCTTAAGTCATTTCTATTAAACTAATCATACTTTTTATATTTTTAACGTTAAGTTCACATTATTTTACATCTAAAACACGTATTTACAATACATTTGGGTGAATACAAAAAATAGAAAAAAAATTTGGGAAAAAATTGGGTAAAAAATGGTGATAATTCCGCTAAATATCGTTTAAAGTCATTTGTATTGAACTAATCATACTTTTTATATTTTTATCGTTAAGTTCACATAATTTTACATCTAAAACACGTCTTTACAATACATTTGGGTGAATATAAAAGGTCGTAAAAAAATTTTGAAATACAGGTGATGAATCCGCTAAATATCGTCTTAAGTCATTTCTATTAAACTAATCATACTTTTTATATGTTTAACGTTAAGTTCACATTATTTTACATCTAAAACACGTCTTTACAATACATTTGGGTGAATATAAAAGGTCGTAAAAAAATTTTGAAATACGGGTGATGAATCCGCTAAATATCGTCTTAAGTCATTTCTATTAAAATAATCATACTTTTTATATTTTTAACGTTAAGTTCACATTATTTTACATCTAAAACACGTGTTTACAATACATTTGTCTGAATGAAAAAAATAGAAAAAAAATTTGGTAAAAAATGGTGATAATTCCGCTAAATATCGTTTAAAGTCATTTGTATTGAACTAATCATACTTTTTATATTTTAATCGTTACGTTCACATAATTTTACATCTAAATCACGTCTTTACAATACATTTGGGTGAATATAAAAGGTCGTAAAAAAATTTTGAAATACAGGTGATGAATCCGCTAAATATCGTCTTAAGTCATTTCTATTAAACTAATCATACTTTTTATATTTTTAACGTTAAGTTCACATTATTTTACATCTAAAACACGTATTTACAATACATTTGGGTGAATACAAAAAATAGAAAAAAAATTTGGGAAAAAATTGGGTAAAAAATGGTGATAATTCCGCTAAATATCGTTTAAAGTCATTTGTATTGAACTAATCATACTTTTTATATTTTTATCGTTAAGTTCACATAATTTTACATCTAAAACACGTCTTTACAATACATTTGGGTGAATATAAAAGGTCGTAAAAAAATTTTGAAATACAGGTGATGAATCCGCTAAATATCGTCTTAAGTCATTTCTATTAAACTAATCATACTTTTTATATTTTTAACGTTAAGTTCACATTATTTTACATCTAAAACACGTGTTTACAATACATTTGGGTGAATACAAAAAATAGAAAAAAAATTTGGTAAAAAATGGTGATAATTCCGCTAAATATCGTCTTAAGTCATTTCTATTAAACTAATCATACTTTTTATATTTTTAACGTTAAGTTCACATTATTTTACATCTAAAACACGTATTTACAATACATTTGGGTGAATACAAAAAATAGAAAAAAAATTTGGGAAAAAATTGGGTAAAAAATGGTGATAATTCCGCTAAATATCGTTTAAAGTCATTAGTATTGAACTAATCATACTTTTTATATTTTCATCGTTAAGTTCACATAATTTTACATCTAAAACACGTCTTTACAATACATTTGGGTGAATATAAAAGGTCGTAAAAAAATTTTGAAATACAGGTGATGAATCCGCTAAATATCGTCTTAAGTCATTTCTATTAAACTAATCATACTTTTTATATTTTTAACGTTAAGTTCACATTATTTTACATCTAAAACACGTCTTTACAATACATTTGGGTGAATATAAAAGGTCGTAAAAAAATTTTGAAATACAGGTGATGAATCCGCTAAATATCGTCTTAAGTCATTTCTATTAAACTAATCATACTTTTTATATTTTTAACGTTAAGTTCACATTATTTTACATCTAAAACACGTGTTTACAATACATTTGGGTGAATACAAAAAATAGAAAAAAATTTGGTAAAAAATGGTGATAATTCCGCTAAATATCGTCTTAAGTCATTTCTATTAAACTAATCATACTTTTTATATTTTTAACGTTAAGTTCACATTATTTTACATCTAAAACACGTATTTACAATACATTTGGGTGAATACAAAAAATAGAAAAAAAATTTGGGAAAAAATTTGGTAAAAAATGGTGATAATTCCGCTAAATATCGTTTAAAGTCATTTGTATTGAACTAATCATACTTTTTATATTTTTATCGTTAAGTTCACATTATTTTACATCTAAAACACGTCTTTACAATACTTTTGGGTGAATATAAAAGGTCGTAAAAAAATTTTGAAATACAGGTGATGAATCCGCTAAATATCGTCTTAAGTCATTTCTATTAAACTAATCATACTTTTTATATTTTTAACGTTAAGTTCACATTATTTTACATCTAAAACACGTATTTACAATACATTTGGGTGAATATAAAAGGTCGTAAAAAAATTTTGAAATACAGGTGATGAATCCGCTAAATATCGTCTTAAGTCATTTCTATTAAACTAATCATACTTTTTATATTTTTAACGTTAAGTTCACATTATTTTACATCTAAAACACGTGTTTACAATACATTTGGGTGAATACAAAAAATAGAAAAAAATTTGGTAAAAAATGGTGATAATTCCGCTAAATATCGTCTTAAGTCATTTCTATTAAACTAATCATACTTTTTATATTTTTAACGTTAAGTTCACATTATTTTACATCTAAAACACGTATTTACAATACATTTGGGTGAATACAAAAAATAGAAAAAAAATTTGGGAAAAAATTTGGTAAAAAATGGTGATAATTCCGCTAAATATCGTTTAAAGTCATTTGTATTGAACTAATCATACTTTTTATATTTTTATCGTTAAGTTCACATTATTTTACATCTAAAACACGTCTTTACAATACTTTTGGGTGAATATAAAAGGTCGTAAAAAAATTTTGAAATACAGGTGATGAATCCGCTAAATATCGTCTTAAGTCATTTCTATTAAACTAATCATACTTTTTATATTTTTAACGTTAAGTTCACATTATTTTACATCTAAAACACGTATTTACAATACATTTGGGTGAATACAAAAAATAGAAAAAAAATTTGGGAAAAAATTGGGTAAAAAATGGTGATAATTCCGCTAAATATCGTTTAAAGTCATTAGTATTGAACTAATCATACTTTTTATATTTTTATCGTTAAGTTCACATAATTTTACATCTAAAACACGTCTTTACAATACATTTGGGTGAATATAAAAGGTCGTAAAAAAATTTTGAAATACAGGTGATGAATCCGCTAAATATCGACTTAAGTCATTTCTATTAAACTAATCATACTTTTTATATTTTTAACGTTAAGTTCACATTATTTTACATCTAAAACACGTCTTTACAATACATTTGGGTGAATATAAAAAAGGTCGTAAAAAAATTTTGAAATACAGGTGATGAATCCGCTAAATATCGTCTTAAGTCATTTCTATTAAACTAATCATACTTTTTATATTTTTAACGTTAAGTTCACATTATTTTACATCTAAAACACGTGTTTACAATACATTTGGGTGAATACAAAAAATAGAAAAAAAATTTGGTAAAAAATGGTGATAATTCCGCTAAATATCGTTTAAAGTCATTTGTATTGAACTAATCATACTTTTTATATTTTTATCGTTAAGTTCACATAATTTTACATCTAATACACGTCTTTACAATACATTTGGGTGAATATAAAAGGTCGTAAAAAAATTTTGAAATACAGGTGATGAATCCGCTAAATATCGTCTTTAGTCATTTCTATTAAACTAATCATACTTTTTATATTTTTAACGTTAAGTTCACATTATTTTACATCTAAAACACGTGTTTACAATACATTTGGGTGAATACAAAAAATAGAAAAAAAATTTGGTAAAAAATGGTGATAATTCCGCTAAATATCGTTTAAAGTCATTTGTATTGAACTAATCATACTTTTTATATTTTTATCGTTAAGTTCACATTATTTTACATCTAAATCACGTATTTACAATACATTTGGGTGAATACAAAAAATAGAAAAAAAATTTGGGAATAAATTTGGTAAAAAATGGTGATAATTCCGCTAAATATCGTTTAAAGTCATTTGTATTGAACTAATCATACTTTTTATATTTTTATCGTTACGTTCACATAATTTTACATCTAAAACACGTCTTTACAATACATTTGGGTGAATATAAAAGGTCGTAAAAAAATTTTGAATACAGGTGATGAATCCGCTAAATATCGTCTTAAGTCATTTCTATTAAACTAATCATACTTTTTATATTTTTAACGTTTAGTTCACATTATTTTACATCTAAAACACGTGTTTACAATACATTTGGGTGAATACAAAAAATAGAAAAAAAATTTGGTAAAAAATGGTGATAATTCCGCTAAATATCGTTTAAAGTCATTTGTATTGAACTAATCATACTTTTTATATTTTTATCGTTACGTTCACATAATTTTACATCTAAAACACGTCTTTACAATACATTTGGGTGAATATAAAAGGTCGTAAAAAAATTTTGAAATACAGGTGATGAATCCGCTAAATATCGTCTTTAGTCATTTCTATTAAACTAATCATACTTTTTATATTTTTAACGTTAAGTTCACATTATTTTACATCTAAAACACGTGTTTACAATACATTTGGGTGAATACAAAAAATAGAAAAAAAATTTGGTAAAAAATGATGATAATTCCGCTAAATATCGTTTAAAGTCATTTGTATTGAACTAATCATACTTTTTATATTTTTATCGTTAAGTTCACATTATTTTACATCTAAAACACGTATTTACAATACATTTGGGTGAATACAAAAAATAAAAAATAAATTTGGGAAAAAATTTGGTAAAAAATGGTGATAATTCCGCTAAATATCGTTTAAAGTCATTTGTATTGAACTAATCATACTTTTTATATTTTTATCGTTAAGTTCACATTATTTTACATCTAAAACACGTCTTTACAATACATTTGGGTGAATATAAAAGGTCGTAAAAAAATTTTGAAATACAGGTGATGAATCCGCTAAATATTGTCTTAAGTCATTTCTATTAAACTAATCATACTTTTTATATTTTTAACGTTAAGTTCACATTATTTTACATCTAAAACACGTATCTACAATACATTTGGGTGAATACAAAAAATAGAAAAAAAATTTGGGAAAAAATTGGGTAAAAAATGGTGATAATTCCGCTAAATATCGTTTAAAGTCATTTGTATTGAACTAATCATACTTTTTATATTTTTATCGTTAAGTTCACATAATTTTACATCTAAAACACGTCTTTACAATACATTTGGGTGAATATAAAAGGTCGTAAAAAAATTTTGAAATACAGGTGATGAATCCGCTAAATATCGTCTTAAGTCATTTCTATTAAACTAATCATACTTTTTATATTTTTAACGTTAAGTTCACATTATTTTACATCTAAAACACGTGTTTACAATACATTTGGGTGAATACAAAAAATAGAAAAAAATTTGGTAAAAAATGGTGATAATTCCGCTAAATATCGTCTTAAGTCATTTCTATTAAACTAATCATACTTTTTATATTTTTAACGTTAAGTTCACATTATTTTACATCTAAAACACGTATTTACAATACATTTGGGTGAATACAAAAAATAGAAAAAAAATTTGGGAAATAATTTGGTAAAAAATGGTGATAATTCCGCTAAATATCGTTTAAAGTCATTTGTATTGAACTAATCATACTTTTTATATTTTTATCGTTAAGTTCACATTATTTTACATCTAAAACACGTATTTACAATACATTTGGGTGAATACAAAAAATAGAAAAAAAATTTGGGAAAAAATTGGGTAAAAAATGGTGATAATTCCGCTAAATATCGTTTAAAGTCATTAGTATTGAACTAATCATACTTTTTATATTTTCATCGTTAAGTTCACATAATTTTACATCTAAAACACGTCTTTACAATACATTTGGGTGAATATAAAAGGTCGTAAAAAAATTTTGAAATACAGGTGATGAATCCGCTAAATATCGTCTTAAGTCATTTCTATTAAACTAATCATACTTTTTATATTTTTAACGTTAAGTTCACATTATTTTACATCTAAAACACGTCTTTACAATACATTTGGGTGAATATAAAAGGTCGTAAAAAAATTTTGAAATACAGGTGATGAATCCGCTCAATATCGTCTTAAGTCATTTCTATTAAACTAATCATACTTTTTATATTTTTAACGTTAAGTTCACATTATTTTACATCTAAAACACGTGTTTACAATACATTTGGGTGAATACAAAAAATAGAAAAAAAATTTGGGAAAAAATTTGGTAAAAAATGGTGATAATTCCGCTAAATATCGTTTAAAGTCATTTGTATTGAACTAATCATACTTTTTATATTTTTATCGTTAAGTTCACATAATTTTACATCTAATACACGTCTTTACAATACATTTGGGTGAATATAAAAGGTCGTAAAAAAATTTTGAAATACAGGTGATGAATCCGCTAAATATCGTCTTAAGTCATTTCTATTAAACTAATCATACTTTTTATATTTTTAACGTTAAGTTCACATTATTTTACATCTAAAACACGTGTTTACAATACATTTGGGTGAATACAAAAAATAGAAAAAAAATTTGGTAAAAAATGGTGATAATTCCGCTAAATATCGTCTTAAGTCATTTCTATT
This sequence comes from Diuraphis noxia, assembly GCF_037042655.1. Lineage (NCBI taxonomy): Eukaryota > Metazoa > Arthropoda > Insecta > Hemiptera > Aphididae > Diuraphis > Diuraphis noxia. The sequence continues at coordinate 75,685,094 of NW_028301714.1, forward strand.
AAACTAATCATACTTTTTATATTTTTAACGTTAAGTTCACATTATTTTACATCTAAAACACGTGTTTACAATACATTTGGGTGAATACAAAAAATAGAAAAAAAATTTGGTAAAAAATGGTTATAATTCCGCTAAATATCGTTTAAAGTCATTTGTATTGAACTAATCATACTTTTTATATTTTTATCGTTAAGTTCACACTATTTTACATCTAAAACACGTCTTTACAATACATTTGGGTGAATATAAAAGGTCGTAAAAAAATTTTGAAATACGGGTGATGAATCCGCTAAATATCGTCTTAAGTCATTTCTATTAAACTAATCATACTTTTTATATTTTTATCGTTAAGTTCACATAATTTTACATCTAAAACACGTCTTTACAATACATTTGGGTGAATATAAAAGGTCGTAAAAAAATTTTGAAATACAGGTGATGAATCCGCTAAATATCGTCTTAAGTCATTTCTATTAAACTAATCATACTTTTTATATTTTTAACGTTAAGTTCACATTATTTTACATCTAAAACACGTGTTTACAATACATTTGGGTGAATACAAAAAATAGAAAAAAATTTGGTAAAAAATGGTGATAATTCCGCTAAATATCGTCTTAAGTCATTTCTATTAAACTAATCATACTTTTTATATTTTTAACGTTAAGTTCACATTATTTTACATCTAAAACACGTATTTACAATACATTTGGGTGAATACAAAAAATAGAAAAAAAATTTGGGAAAAAATTTGGTAAAAAATGGTGATAATTCCGCTAAATATCGTTTAAAGTCATTTGTATTGAACTAATCATACTTTTTATATTTTTATCGTTAAGTTCACATTATTTTACATCTAAAACACGTCTTTACAATACTTTTGGGTGAATATAAAAGGTCGTAAAAAAATTTTGAAATACAGGTGATGAATCCGCTAAATATCGTCTTAAGTCATTTCTATTAAACTAATCATACTTTTTATATTTTTAACGTTAAGTTCACATTATTTTACATCTAAAACACGTATTTACAATACATTTGGGTGAATACAAAAAATAGAAAAAAAATTTGGGAAAAAATTGGGTAAAAAATGGTGATAATTCCGCTAAATATCGTTTAAAGTCATTAGTATTGAACTAATCATACTTTTTTTATTTTTATCGTTAAGTTCACATAATTTTACATCTAAAACACGTCTTTACAATACATTTGGGTGAATATAAAAGGTCGTAAAAAAATTTTGAAATACAGGTGATGAATCCGCTAAATATCGTCTTAAGTCATTTCTATTAAACTAATCATACTTTTTATATTTTTAACGTTAAGTTCACATTATTTTACATCTAAAACACGTCTTTACAATACATTTGGGTGAATACAAAAAATAGAAAAAAAATTTGGTAAAAAATGGTGATAATTCCGCTAAATATCGTTTAAAGTCATTTGTATTGAACTAATCATACTTTTTATATTTTTATCGTTAAGTTCACATTATTTTACATCTAAATCACGTATTTACAATACATTTGGGTGAATACAAAAAATAGAAAAAAAATTTGGGAATAAATTTGGTAAAAAATGGTGATAATTCCGCTAAATATCGTTTAAAGTCATTTGTATTGAACTAATCATACTTTTTATATTTTTATCGTTAAGTTCACATTATTTTACATCTAAAACACGTCTTTACAATACATTTGGGTGAATATAAAAGGTCGTAAAAAAATTTTGAAATACAGGTGATGAATCCGCTAAATATCGTCTTAAGTCATTTCTATTAAACTAATCATACTTTTTATATTTTTAACGTTAAGTTCACATTATTTTACATCTAAAACACGTATTTACAATACATTTGGGTGAATACAAAAAATAGAAAAAAAATTTGGGAAAAAATTGGGTAAAAAATGGTGATAATTCCGCTAAATATCGTTTAAAGTCATTAGTATTGAACTAATCATACTTTTTATATTTTTATCGTTAAGTTCACATAATTTTACATCTAAAACACGTCTTTACAATACATTTGGGTGAATATAAAAGGTCGTAAAAAAATTTTGAAATACAGGTGATGAATCCGCTAAATATCGTCTTAAGTCATTTCTATTAAACTAATCATACTTTTTATATTTTTAACGTTAAGTTCACATTATTTTACATCTAAAACACGTCTTTACAATACATTTGGGTGAATATAAAAAAGGTCGTAAAAAAATTTTGAAATACAGGTGATGAATCCGCTAAATATCGTCTTAAGTCATTTCTATTAAACTAATCATACTTTTTATATTTTTAACGTTAAGTTCACATTATTTTACATCTAAAACACGTGTTTACAATACATTTGGGTGAATACAAAAAATAGAAAAAAAATTTGGTAAAAAATGGTGATAATTCCGCTAAATATCGTTTAAAGTCATTTGTATTGAACTAATCATACTTTTTATATTTTTATCGTTAAGTTCACATAATTTTACATCTAATACACGTCTTTACAATACATTTGGGTGAATATAAAAGGTCGTAAAAAAATTTTGAAATACAGGTGATGAATCCGCTAAATATCGTCTTTAGTCATTTCTATTAAACTAATCATACTTTTTATATTTTTAACGTTAAGTTCACATTATTTTACATCTAAAACACGTGTTTACAATACATTTGGGTGAATACAAAAAATAGAAAAAAAATTTGGTAAAAAATGGTGATAATTCCGCTAAATATCGTTTAAAGTCATTTGTATTGAACTAATCATACTTTTTATATTTTTATCGTTAAGTTCACATTATTTTACATCTAAATCACGTATTTACAATACATTTGGGTGAATACAAAAAATAGAAAAAAAATTTGGGAATAAATTTGGTAAAAAATGGTGATAATTCCGCTAAATATCGTTTAAAGTCATTTGTATTGAACTAATCATACTTTTTATATTTTTATCGTTACGTTCACATAATTTTACATCTAAAACACGTCTTTACAATACATTTGGGTGAATATAAAAGGTCGTAAAAAAATTTTGAATACAGGTGATGAATCCGCTAAATATCGTCTTAAGTCATTTCTATTAAACTAATCATACTTTTTATATTTTTAACGTTTAGTTCACATTATTTTACATCTAAAACACGTGTTTACAATACATTTGGGTGAATACAAAAAATAGAAAAAAAATTTGGTAAAAAATGGTGATAATTCCGCTAAATATCGTTTAAAGTCATTTGTATTGAACTAATCATACTTTTTATATTTTTATCGTTACGTTCACATAATTTTACATCTAAAACACGTCTTTACAATACATTTGGGTGAATATAAAAGGTCGTAAAAAAATTTTGAAATACAGGTGATGAATCCGCTAAATATCGTCTTTAGTCATTTCTATTAAACTAATCATACTTTTTATATTTTTAACGTTAAGTTCACATTATTTTACATCTAAAACACGTGTTTACAATACATTTGGGTGAATACAAAAAATAGAAAAAAAATTTGGTAAAAAATGATGATAATTCCGCTAAATATCGTTTAAAGTCATTTGTATTGAACTAATCATACTTTTTATATTTTTATCGTTAAGTTCACATTATTTTACATCTAAAACACGTATTTACAATACATTTGGGTGAATACAAAAAATAAAAAATAAATTTGGGAAAAAATTTGGTAAAAAATGGTGATAATTCCGCTAAATATCGTTTAAAGTCATTTGTATTGAACTAATCATACTTTTTATATTTTTATCGTTAAGTTCACATTATTTTACATCTAAAACACGTCTTTACAATACATTTGGGTGAATATAAAAGGTCGTAAAAAAATTTTGAAATACAGGTGATGAATCCGCTAAATATCGTCTTAAGTCATTTCTATTAAACTAATCATACTTTTTATATTTTTAACGTTAAGTTCACATTATTTTACATCTAAAACACGTATTTACAATACATTTGGGTGAATACAAAAAATAGAAAAAAAATTTGGGAAAAAATTGGGTAAAAAATGGTGATAATTCCGCTAAATATCGTTTAAAGTCATTTGTATTGAACTAATCATACTTTTTATATTTTTATCGTTAAGTTCACATAATTTTACATCTAAAACACGTCTTTACAATACATTTGGGTGAATATAAAAGGTCGTAAAAAAATTTTGAAATACAGGTGATGAATCCGCTAAATATCGTCTTAAGTCATTTCTATTAAACTAATCATACTTTTTATATTTTTAACGTTAAGTTCACATTATTTTACATCTAAAACACGTGTTTACAATACATTTGGGTGAATACAAAAAATAGAAAAAAATTTGGTAAAAAATGGTGATAATTCCGCTAAATATCGTCTTAAGTCATTTCTATTAAACTAATCATACTTTTTATATTTTTAACGTTAAGTTCACATTATTTTACATCTAAAACACGTATTTACAATACATTTGGGTGAATACAAAAAATAGAAAAAAAATTTGGGAAATAATTTGGTAAAAAATGGTGATAATTCCGCTAAATATCGTTTAAAGTCATTTGTATTGAACTAATCATACTTTTTATATTTTTATCGTTAAGTTCACATTATTTTACATCTAAAACACGTATTTACAATACATTTGGGTGAATACAAAAAATAGAAAAAAAATTTGGGAAAAAATTGGGTAAAAAATGGTGATAATTCCGCTAAATATCGTTTAAAGTCATTAGTATTGAACTAATCATACTTTTTATATTTTCATCGTTAAGTTCACATAATTTTACATCTAAAACACGTCTTTACAATACATTTGGGTGAATATAAAAGGTCGTAAAAAAATTTTGAAATACAGGTGATGAATCCGCTAAATATCGTCTTAAGTCATTTCTATTAAACTAATCATACTTTTTATATTTTTAACGTTAAGTTCACTTTATTTTACATCTAAAACACGTCTTTACAATACATTTGGGTGAATATAAAAGGTCGTAAAAAAATTTTGAAATACAGGTGATGAATCCGCTCAATATCGTCTTAAGTCATTTCTATTAAACTAATCATACTTTTTATATTTTTAACGTTAAGTTCACATTATTTTACATCTAAAACACGTGTTTACAATACATTTGGGTGAATACAAAAAATAGAAAAAAAATTTGGGAAAAAATTTGGTAAAAAATGGTGATAATTCCGCTAAATATCGTTTAAAGTCATTTGTATTGAACTAATCATACTTTTTATATTTTTATCGTTAAGTTCACATAATTTTACATCTAATACACGTCTTTACAATACATTTGGGTGAATATAAAAGGTCGTAAAAAAATTTTGAAATACAGGTGATGAATCCGCTAAATATCGTCTTAAGTCATTTCTATTAAACTAATCATACTTTTTATATTTTTAACGTTAAGTTCACATTATTTTACATCTAAAACACGTGTTTACAATACATTTGGGTGAATACAAAAAATAGAAAAAAAATTTGGTAAAAAATGGTGATAATTCCGCTAAATATCGTCTTAAGTCATTTCTATTAAACTAATCATACTTTTTATATTTTTAACGTTAAGTTCACATTATTTTACATCTAAAACACGTGTTTACAATACATTTGGGTGAATACAAAAAATAGAAAAAAAATTTGGTAAAAAATGGTTATAATTCCGCTAAATATCGTTTAAAGTCATTTGTATTGAACTAATCATACTTTTTATATTTTTATCGTTAAGTTCACACTATTTTACATCTAAAACACGTCTTTACAATACATTTGGGTGAATATAAAAGGTCGTAAAAAAATTTTGAAATACGGGTGATGAATCCGCTAAATATCGTCTTAAGTCATTTCTATTAAACTAATCATACTTTTTATATTTTTATCGTTAAGTTCACATAATTTTACATCTAAAACACGTCTTTACAATACATTTGGGTGAATATAAAAGGTCGTAAAAAAATTTTGAAATACAGGTGATGAATCCGCTAAATATCGTCTTAAGTCATTTCTATTAAACTAATCATACTTTTTATATTTTTAACGTTAAGTTCACATTATTTTACATCTAAAACACGTGTTTACAATACATTTGGGTGAATACAAAAAATAGAAAAAAATTTGGTAAAAAATGGTGATAATTCCGCTAAATATCGTCTTAAGTCATTTCTATTAAACTAATCATACTTTTTATATTTTTAACGTTAAGTTCACATTATTTTACATCTAAAACACGTATTTACAATACATTTGGGTGAATACAAAAAATAGAAAAAAAATTTGGGAAAAAATTTGGTAAAAAATGGTGATAATTCCGCTAAATATCGTTTAAAGTCATTTGTATTGAACTAATCATACTTTTTATATTTTTATCGTTAAGTTCACATTATTTTACATCTAAAACACGTCTTTACAATACTTTTGGGTGAATATAAAAGGTCGTAAAAAAATTTTGAAATACAGGTGATGAATCCGCTAAATATCGTCTTAAGTCATTTCTATTAAACTAATCATACTTTTTATATTTTTAACGTTAAGTTCACATTATTTTACATCTAAAACACGTATTTACAATACATTTGGGTGAATACAAAAAATAGAAAAAAAATTTGGGAAAAAATTGGGTAAAAAATGGTGATAATTCCGCTAAATATCGTTTAAAGTCATTAGTATTGAACTAATCATACTTTTTATATTTTTATCGTTAAGTTCACATAATTTTACATCTAAAACACGTCTTTACAATACATTTGGGTGAATATAAAAGGTCGTAAAAAAATTTTGAAATACAGGTGATGAATCCGCTAAATATCGTCTTAAGTCATTTCTATTAAACTAATCATACTTTTTATATTTTTAACGTTAAGTTCACATTATTTTACATCTAAAACACGTCTTTACAATACATTTGGGTGAATATAAAAAAGGTCGTAAAAAAATTTTGAAATACAGGTGATGAATCCGCTAAATATCGTCTTAAGTCATTTCTATTAAACTAATCATACTTTTTATATTTTTAACGTTAAGTTCACATTATTTTACATCTAAAACACGTGTTTACAATACATTTGGGTGAATACAAAAAATAGAAAAAAAATTTGGTAAAAAATGGTGATAATTCCGCTAAATATCGTTTAAAGTCATTTGTATTGAACTAATCATACTTTTTATATTTTTATCGTTAAGTTCACATAATTTTACATCTAATACACGTCTTTACAATACATTTGGGTGAATATAAAAGGTCGTAAAAAAATTTTGAAATACAGGTGATGAATCCGCTAAATATCGTCTTTAGTCATTTCTATTAAACTAATCATACTTTTTATATTTTTAACGTTAAGTTCACATTATTTTACATCTAAAACACGTGTTTACAATACATTTGGGTGAATACAAAAAATAGAAAAAAAATTTGGTAAAAAATGTTGATAATTCCGCTAAATATCGTTTAAAGTCATTTGTATTGAACTAATCATACTTTTTATATTTTTATCGTTAAGTTCACATTATTTTACATCTAAAACACGTATTTACAATACATTTGGGTGAATACAAAAAATAGAAAAAAAATTTGGGAATAAATTTGGTAAAAAATGGTGATAATTCCGCTAAATATCGTTTAAAGTCATTTGTATTGAACTAATCATACTTTTTATATTTTTATCGTTACGTTCACATAATTTTACATCTAAAACACGTCTTTACAATACATTTGGGTGAATATAAAAGGTCGTAAAAAAATTTTGAATACAGGTGATGAATCCGCTAAATATCGTCTTAAGTCATTTCTATTAAACTAATCATACTTTTTATATTTTTAACGTTTAGTTCACATTATTTTACATCTAAAACACGTGTTTACAATACATTTGGGTGAATACAAAAAATAGAAAAAAAATTTGGTAAAAAATGGTGATAATTCCGCTAAATATCGTTTAAAGTCATTTGTATTGAACTAATCATACTTTTTATATTTTTATCGTTAAGTTCACATTATTTTACATCTAAAACACGTCTTTACAATACTTTTGGGTGAATATAAAAGGTCGTAAAAAAATTTTGAAATACAGGTGATGAATCCGCTAAATATCGTCTTAAGTCATTTCTATTAAACTAATCATACTTTTTATATTTTTAACGTTAAGTTCACATTATTTTACATCTAAAACACGTATTTACAATACATTTGGGTGAATACAAAAAATAGAAAAAAAATTTGGGAAAAAATTGGGTAAAAAATGGTGATAATTCCGCTAAATATCGTTTAAAGTCATTAGTATTGAACTAATCATACTTTTTATATTTTTATCGTTAAGTTCACATAATTTTACATCTAAAACACGTCTTTACAATACATTTGGGTGAATATAAAAGGTCGTAAAAAAATTTTGAAATACAGGTGATGAATCCGCTAAATATCGTCTTAAGTCATTTCTATTAAACTAATCATACTTTTTATATTTTTAACGTTAAGTTCACATTATTTTACATCTAAAACACGTGTTTACAATACATTTGGGTGAATACAAAAAATAGAAAAAAATTTGGTAAAAAATGGTGATAATTCCGCTAAATATCGTCTTAAGTCATTTCTATTAAACTAATCATACTTTTTATATTTTTAACGTTAAGTTCACATTATTTTACATCTAAAACAAGTATTTACAATACATTTGGGTGAATATAAAAAATAGAAAAAAAATTTGGGAAATAATTTGGTAAAAAATGGTGATAATTCCGCTAAATATCGTTTAAAGTCATTTGTATTGAACTAATCATACTTTTTATATTTTTATCGTTAAGTTCACATTATTTTACATCTAAAACACGTATTTACAATACATTTGGGTGAATACAAAAAATAGAAAAAAAATTTGGGAAAAAATTGGGTAAAAAATGGTGATAATTCCGCTAAATATCGTTTAAAGTCATTTGTATTGAACTAATCATACTTTTTATATTTTTATCGTTAAGTTCACACTATTTTACATCTAAAACACGTCTTTACAATACATTTGGGTGAATATAAAAGGTCGTAAAAAAATTTTGAAATACGGGTGATGAATCCGCTAAATATCGTCTTAAGTCATTTCTATTAAACTAATCATACTTTTATATTTTTAACGTTAAGTTCACATTATTTTACATCTAAAACACGTGTTTACAATACATTTGTCTGAATACAAAAATTAAAAAAAAAATTTGGTAAAAAATGGTGATAATTCCGCTAAATATCGTTTAAAGTCATTTCTATTACACTAATCATACTTTTTATATTTTTAACGTTAAGTTCACATTATTTTACATCTAAAACACGTGTTTACAATACATTTGGGTGAATACAAAAATAGAAAATAAATTTGGTAAAAAATGGTGATAATTCCGCTAAATATCGTTTAAAGTCATTTGTATTGAACTAATCATACTTTTTATATTTTTATCGTTAAGTTCACATTATTTTACATCTAAAACACGTATTTACAATACATTTGGGTGAATACAAAAAATAGAAAAGAAATTTGGGAAAAAATTTGGTAAAAAATGGTGATAATTCCGCTAAATATCGTTTAAAGTCATTTGTATTGAACTAATCATACTTTTTATATTTTTATCGTTAAGTTCACATTATTTTACATCTAAAACACGTATTTACAATACATTTGGGTGAATACAAAAAATAGAAAAAAAATTTGGGAAAAAATTGGGTAAAAAATGGTGATAATTCCGCTAAATATCGTTTAAAGTCATTTGTATTGAACTAATCATACTTTTTATATTTTTATCGTTAAGTTCACAAAATTTTACATCTAAAACACGTCTTTACAATACATTTGGGTGAATATAAAAGGTCGTAAAAAAATTTTGAAATACAGGTGATGAATCCGCTAAATATCGTCTTAAGTCATTTCTATTAAACTAATCATACTTTTTATATTTTTAACGTTAAGTTCACATTATTTTACATCTAAAACACGTGTTTACAATACATTTGGGTGAATACAAAAAATAGAAAAAAAATTTGGTAAAAAATGGTGATAATTCCGCTAAATATCGTCTTAAGTCATTTCTATTAAACTAATCATACTTTTTATATTTTTATCGTTAAGTTCACATTATTTTACATCTAAAACACGTATTTACAATACATTTGGGTGAATACAAAAAATAGAAAAAAAATTTGGGATAAAATTTGGTAAAAAATGGTGATAATTCCGCTAAATATCGTCTTAAGTCATTTCTATTAAACTAATCATACTTTTTATATTTTTAACGTTAAGTTCACATTATTTTAAATCTAAAACACGTGTTTACAATACATTTGGGTGAATACAAAAAATAGAAAAAAAATTTGGTAAAAAATGGTGATAATTCCGATAAATATCGTTTAAAGTCATTTGTATTGAACTAATCATACTTTTTATATTTTTATCGTTACGTTCACATAATTTTACATCTAAAACACGTCTTTACAATACATTTGGGTGAATATAAAAGGTCGTAAAAAAATTTTGAATACAGGTGATGAATCCGCTAAATATCGTCTTAAGTCATTTCTATTAAACTAATCATACTTTTTATATTTTTAACGTTTAGTTCACATTATTTTACATCTAAAACACGTGTTTACAATACATTTGGGTGAATACAAAAAATAGAAAAAAAATTTGGTAAAAAATGGTGATAATTCCGCTAAATATCGTTTAAAGTCATTTGTATTGAACTAATCATACTTTTTATATTTTTATCGTTAAGTTCACATTATTTTACATCTAAAACACGTCTTTACAATACTTTTGGGTGAATATAAAAGGTCGTAAAAAAATTTTGAAATACAGGTGATGAATCCGCTAAATATCGTCTTAAGTCATTTCTATTAAACTAATCATACTTTTTATATTTTTAACGTTAAGTTCACATTATTTTACATCTAAAACACGTATTTACAATACATTTGGGTGAATACAAAAAATAGAAAAAAAATTTGGGAAAAAATTGGGTAAAAAATGGTGATAATTCCGCTAAATATCGTTTAAAGTCATTAGTATTGAACTAATCATACTTTTTATATTTTTATCGTTAAGTTCACATAATTTTACATCTAAAACACGTCTTTACAATACATTTGGGTGAATATAAAAGGTCGTAAAAAAATTTTGAAATACAGGTGATGAATCCGCTAAATATCGTCTTAAGTCATTTCTATTAAACTAATCATACTTTTTATATTTTTAACGTTAAGTTCACATTATTTTACATCTAAAACACGTCTTTACAATACATTTGGGTGAATATAAAAAAGGTCGTAAAAAAATTTTGAAATACAGGTGATGAATCCGCTAAATATCGTCTTAAGTCATTTCTATTAAACTAATCATACTTTTTATATTTTTAACGTTAAGTTCACATTATTTTACATCTAAAACACGTGTTTACAATACATTTGGGTGAATACAAAAAATAGAAAAAAAATTTGGTAAAAAATGGTGATAATTCCGCTAAATATCGTTTAAAGTCATTTGTATTGAACTAATCATACTTTTTATATTTTTATCGTTAAGTTCACATAATTTTACATCTAATACACGTCTTTACAATACATTTGGGTGAATATAAAAGGTCGTAAAAAAATTTTGAAATACAGGTGATGAATCCGCTAAATATCGTCTTTAGTCATTTCTATTAAACTAATCATACTTTTTATATTTTTAACGTTAAGTTCACATTATTTTACATCTAAAACACGTGTTTACAATACATTTGGGTGAATACAAAAAATAGAAAAAAAATTTGGTAAAAAATGTTGATAATTCCGCTAAATATCGTTTAAAGTCATTTGTATTGAACTAATCATACTTTTTATATTTTTATCGTTAAGTTCACATTATTTTACATCTAAATCACGTATTTACAATACATTTGGGTGAATACAAAAAATAGAAAAAAAATTTGGGAATAAATTTGGTAAAAAATGGTGATAATTCCGCTAAATATCGTTTAAAGTCATTTGTATTGAACTAATCATACTTTTTATATTTTTATCGTTACGTTCACATAATTTTACATCTAAAACACGTCTTTACAATACATTTGGGTGAATATAAAAGGTCGTAAAAAAATTTTGAATACAGGTGATGAATCCGCTAAATATCGTCTTAAGTCATTTCTATTAAACTAATCATACTTTTTATATTTTTAACGTTTAGTTCACATTATTTTACATCTAAAACACGTGTTTACAATACATTTGGGTGAATACAAAAAATAGAAAAAAAATTTGGTAAAAAATGGTGATAATTCCGCTAAATATCGTTTAAAGTCATTTGTATTGAACTAATCATACTTTTTATATTTTTATCGTTAAGTTCACATTATTTTACATCTAAAACACGTCTTTACAATACTTTTGGGTGAATATAAAAGGTCGTAAAAAAATTTTGAAATACAGGTGATGAATCCGCTAAATATCGTCTTAAGTCATTTCTATTAAACTAATCATACTTTTTATATTTTTAACGTTAAGTTCACATTATTTTACATCTAAAACACGTATTTACAATACATTTGGGTGAATACAAAAAATAGAAAAAAAATTTGGGAAAAAATTGGGTAAAAAATGGTGATAATTCCGCTAAATATCGTTTAAAGTCATTAGTATTGAACTAATCATACTTTTTATATTTTTATCGTTAAGTTCACATAATTTTACATCTAAAACACGTCTTTACAATACATTTGGGTGAATATAAAAGGTCGTAAAAAAATTTTGAAATACAGGTGATGAATCCGCTAAATATCGTCTTAAGTCATTTCTATTAAACTAATCATACTTTTTATATTTTTAACGTTAAGTTCACATTATTTTACATCTAAAACACGTGTTTACAATACATTTGGGTGAATACAAAAAATAGAAAAAAATTTGGTAAAAAATGGTGATAATTCCGCTAAATATCGTCTTAAGTCATTTCTATTAAACTAATCATACTTTTTATATTTTTAACGTTAAGTTCACATTATTTTACATCTAAAACAAGTATTTACAATACATTTGGGTGAATATAAAAAATAGAAAAAAAATTTGGGAAATAATTTGGTAAAAAATGGTGATAATTCCGCTAAATATCGTTTAAAGTCATTTGTATTGAACTAATCATACTTTTTATATTTTTATCGTTAAGTTCACATTATTTTACATCTAAAACACGTATTTACAATACATTTGGGTGAATACAAAAAATAGAAAAAAAATTTGGGAAAAAATTGGGTAAAAAATGGTGATAATTCCGCTAAATATCGTTTAAAGTCATTTGTATTGAACTAATCATACTTTTTATATTTTTATCGTTAAGTTCACACTATTTTACATCTAAAACACGTCTTTACAATACATTTGGGTGAATATAAAAGGTCGTAAAAAAATTTTGAAATACGGGTGATGAATCCGCTAAATATCGTCTTAAGTCATTTCTATTAAACTAATCATACTTTTTATATTTTTAACGTTAAGTTCACATTATTTTACATCTAAAACACGTGTTTACAATACATTTGTCTGAATACAAAAATTAAAAAAAAAATTTGGTAAAAAATGGTGATAATTCCGCTAAATATCGTTTAAAGTCATTTCTATTACACTAATCATACTTTTTATATTTTTAACGTTAAGTTCACATTATTTTACATCTAAAACACGTGTTTACAATACATTTGGGTGAATACAAAAATAGAAAATAAATTTGGTAAAAAATGGTGATAATTCCGCTAAATATCGTTTAAAGTCATTTGTATTGAACTAATCATACTTTTTATATTTTTATCGTTAAGTTCACATTATTTTACATCTAAATCACGTATTTACAATACATTTGGGTGAATACAAAAAATAGAAAAAAAATTTGGGAATAAATTTGGTAAAAAATGGTGATAATTCCGCTAAATATCGTTTAAAGTCATTTGTATTGAACTAATCATACTTTTTATATTTTTATCGTTACGTTCACATAATTTTACATCTAAAACACGTCTTTACAATACATTTGGGTGAATATAAAAGGTCGTAAAAAATTTTGAAATACAGGTGATGAATCCGCTAAATATCGTCTTAAGTCATTTCTATTAAACTAATCATACTTTTTATATTTTTAACGTTAAGTTCACATTATTTTATATCTAAAACACGTGTTTACAATACATTTGGGTGAATACAAAAAATAGAAAAAAAATTTGGTAAAAAATTGTGATAATTCCGCTAAATATCGTTTAAAGTCATTTGTATTGAACTAATCATACTTTTTATATTTTTATCGTTACGTTCACATAATTTTACATCTAAAACACGTCTTTACAATACATTTGGGTGAATATAAAAGGTCGTAAAAAAATTTTGAAATACAGGTAATGAATCCACTAAATATCGTCTTTAGTCATTTCTATTAAACTAATCATACTTTTTATATTTTTAACGTTAAGTTCACATTATTTTACATCTAAAACACGTGTTTACAATACATTTGGGTGAATACAAAAAATAGAAAAAAAATTTGGTAAAAAATGGTGATAATTCCGCTAAATATCGTTTAAAGTCATTTGTATTGAACTAATCATACTTTTTATATTTTTATCGTTAAGTTCAAATTATTTTACATCTAAAACACGTATTTACAATACATTTGGGTGAATACAAAAAATAGAAAAAAAATTTGGTAAAAAATGGTGATAATTCCGCTAAATATCGTTTAAAGTCATTTGTATTGAACTAATCATACTTTTTATATTTTTATCGTTAAGTTCACATTATTTTACATCTAAAACAAGTCTTTACAATACATTTGGGTGAATATAAAAGGTCGTAAAAAAATTTTGAAATACAGGTGATGAATCCGCTAAATATCGTCTTAAGTCATTTCTATTAAACTAATCATACTTTTTATATTTTTAACGTTAAGTTCACATTATTTTACATCTAAAACACGTGTTTACAATACATTTGTCTGAATACAAAAAATAAAAAAAAAATTTGGTAAAAAATGGTGATAATTCCGCTAAATATCGTTTAAAGTCATTTGTATTGAACTAATCATACTTTTTATATTTTTATCGTTACGTTCACATAATTTTACATCTAAAACACGTCTTTACAATACATTTGGGTGAATATAAAAGTTCGTAAAAAAATTTTGAAATACAGGTGATGAATCCGCTAAATATCGTCTTAAGTCATTTCTATTAAACTAATCATACTTTTTATATTTTTAACGTTAAGTTCACATTATTTTACATCTAAAACACGTATTTACAATACATTTGGGTGAATACAAAAAATAGAAAAAAAATTTGGGAAAAAATTGGGTAAAAAATGGTGATAATTCCGCTAAATATCGTTTAAAGTCATTTGTATTGAACTAATCATACTTTTTATATTTTTATCGTTAAGTTCACATAATTTTACATCTAAAACACGTCTTTACAATACATTTGGGTGAATATAAAAGGTCGTAAAAAAATTTTGAAATACAGGTGATGAATCCGCTAAATATCGTCTTAAGTCATTTCTATTAAACTAATCATACTTTTTATATTTTTAACGTTAAGTTCACATTATTTTACATCTAAAACACGTGTTTACAATACATTTGGGTGAATACAAAAAATAGAAAAAAATTTGGTAAAAAATGGTGATAATTCCGCTAAATATCGTCTTAAGTCATTTCTATTAAACTAATCATACTTTTTATATTTTTAACGTTAAGTTCACATTATTTTACATCTAAAACACGTATTTACAATACATTTGGGTGAATACAAAAAATAGAAAAAAAATTTGGGAAATAATTTGGTAAAAAATGGTGATAATTCCGCTAAATATCGTTTAAAGTCATTTGTATTGAACTAATCATACTTTTTATATTTTTATCGTTAAGTTCACATTATTTTACATCTAAAACACGTATTTACAATACATTTGGGTGAATACAAAAAATAGAAAAAAAATTTGGGAAAAAATTGGGTAAAAAATGGTGATAATTCCGCTAAATATCGTTTAAAGTCATTAGTATTGAACTAATCATACTTTTTATATTTTCATCGTTAAGTTCACATAATTTTACATCTAAAACACGTCTTTACAATACATTTGGGTGAATATAAAAGGTCGTAAAAAAATTTTGAAATACAGGTGATGAATCCGCTAAATATCGTCTTAAGTCATTTCTATTAAACTAATCATACTTTTTATATTTTTAACGTTAAGTTCACATTATTTTACATCTAAAACACGTCTTTACAATACATTTGGGTGAATATAAAAGGTCGTAAAAAAATTTTGAAATACAGGTGATGAATCCGCTAAATATCGTCTTAAGTCATTTCTATTAAACTAATCATACTTTTTATATTTTTAACGTTAAGTTCACATTATTTTACATCTAAAACACGTGTTTACAATACATTTGGGTGAATACAAAAAATAGAAAAAAAATTTGGTAAAAAATGGTGATAATTCCGCTAAATATCGTCTTAAGTCATTTCTATTAAACTAATCATACTTTTTATATTTTTAACGTTAAGTTCACATTATTTTACATCTAAAACACGTGTTTACAATCCATTTGGGTGAATACAAAAAATAGAAAAAAAATTTGGTAAAAAATGGTTATAATTCCGCTAAATATCGTTTAAAGTCATTTGTATTGAACTAATCATACTTTTTATATTTTTATCGTTAAGTTCACACTATTTTACATCTAAAACACGTCTTTACAATACATTTGGGTGAATATAAAAGGTCGTAAAAAAATTTTGAAATACGGGTGATGAATCCGCTAAATATCGTCTTAAGTCATTTCTATTAAACTAATCATACTTTTTATATTTTTAACGTTAAGTTCACATTATTTTACATCTAAAACACGTATTTACAATACATTTGGGTGAATACAAAAAATAGAAAAAAAATTTGGTAAAAAATGGTGATAATTCCGCTAAATATCGTTTAAAGTCAGTTGTATTGAATTAATCATACTTTTTATATTTTTATCGTTAAGATCACATTATTTTACATCTAAATCACGTATTTACAATACATTTGGGTGAATACAAAAAATAGAAAAAAAATTTGGGAAAAAATTTGGTAAAAAATGGTGATAATTCCGCTAAATATCGTTTAAAGTCATTTGTATTGAACTAATCATACTTTTTATATTTTTATCGTTAAGTTCACATTATTTTACATCTAAAACACGTGTTTACAATACATTTGTCTGAATACAAAAATTAAAAAAAAAATTTGGTAAAAAATGGTGATAATTCCGCTAAATATCGTTTAAAGTCATTTCTATTAAACTAATCATACTTTTTATATTTTTAACGTTAAGTTCACATTATTTTACATCTAAAACACGTGTTTACAATACATTTGGGTGAATACAAAAATAGAAAATAAATTTGGTAAAAAATGGTGATAATTCCGCTAAATATCGTTTAAAGTCATTTGTATTGAACTAATCATACTTTTTATATTTTTATCGTTAAGTTCACATTATTTTACATCTAAATCACGTATTTACAATACATTTGGGTGAATACAAAAAATAGAAAAAAAATTTGGGAATAAATTTGGTAAAAAATGGTGATAATTCCGCTAAATATCGTTTAAAGTCATTTGTATTGAACTAATCATACTTTTTATATTTTTATCGTTACGTTCACATAATTTTACATCTAAAACACGTCTTTACAATACATTTGGGTGAATATAAAAGGTCGTAAAAAAATTTTGAAATACAGGTGATGAATCCGCTAAATATCGTCTTAAGTCATTTCTATTAAACTAATCATACTTTTTATATTTTTAACGTTAAGTTCACATTATTTTACATCTAAAACACGTGTTTACAATACATTTGGGTAAATACAAAAAATAGAAAAAAAATTTGGTAAAAAATGGTTATAATTCCGCTAAATATCGTTTAAAGTCATTTGTATTGAACTAATCATACTTTTTATATTTTTATCGTTAAGTTCACACTATTTTACATCTAAAACACGTCTTTACAATACATTTGGGTGAATATAAAAGGTCGTAAAAAAATTTTGAAATACGGGTGATGAATCCGCTAAATATCGTCTTAAGTCATTTCTATTAAATTAATCATACTTTTTATATTTTTAACGTTAAGTTCACATTATTTTACATCTAAAACACGTGTTTACAATACATTTGGGTGAATACAAAAAATAGAAAAAAAATTTGGGAAAAAATTTGGTAAAAAATGGTGATAATTCCGCTAAATATCGTTTAAAGTCATTTGTATTGAACTAATCATACTTTTTATATTTTTAACGTTAAGTTCACATTATTTTACATCTAAAACACGTGTTTACAATACATTTGGGTGAATACAAAAATAGAAAATAAATTTGGTAAAAAATGGTGATAATTCCGCTAAATATCGTTTAAAGTCATTTGTATTGAACTAATCATACTTTTTATATTTTTATCGTTAAGTTCACATTATTTTACATCTAAAACAAGTCTTTACAATACATTTGGGTGAATATAAAAGGTCGTAAAAAAATTTTGAAATACAGGTGATGAATCCGCTAAATATCGTCTTAAGTCATTTCTATTAAACTAATCATACTTTTTATATTTTTAACGTTAAGTTCACATTATTTTACATCTAAAACACGTGTTTACAATACATTTGTCTGAATACAAAAAATAAAAAAAAAATTTGGTAAAAATGGTGATAATTCCGCTAAATATCGTTTAAAGTCATTTGTATTGAACTAATCATACTTTTTATATTTTTATCGTTACGTTCACATAATTTTACATCTAAAACACGTCTTTACAATACATTTGGGTGAATATAAAAGGTCGTAAAAAAATTTTGAAATACAGGTGATGAATCCGCTAAATATCGTATTTAGTCATTTCTATTAAACTAATCATACTTTTTATATTTTTACCGTTAAGTTCACATTATTTTACATCTAAAACACGTGTTTACAATACATTTGGGTGAATACAAAAAATAGAAAAAAAATTTGGTAAAAAATGGTTATAATTCCGCTAAATATCGTTTAAATTCATTTGTATTGAACTAATCATACTTTTTATATTTTTATCGTTAAGTTCACACTATTTTACATCTAAAACACGTCTTTACAATACATTTGGGTGAATATAAAAGGTCGTAAAAAAATTTTGAAATACGGGTGATGAATCCGCTAAATATCGTCTTAAGTCATTTCTATTAAATTAATCATACTTTTTATATTTTTAACGTTAAGTTCACATTATTTTACATCTAAAACACGTGTTTACAATACATTTGGGTGAATACAAAAAATAGAAAAAAAATTTGGGAAAAAATTTGGTAAAAAATGGTGATAATTCCGCTAAATATCGTTTAAAGTCATTTGTATTGAACTAATCATACTTTTTATATTTTTATCGTTAAGTTCACATTATTTTACATCTAAAACACGTGTTTACAATACATTTGTCTGAATACAAAAATTAAAAAAAAAATTTGGTAAAAAATGGTGATAATTCCGCTAAATATCGTTTAAAGTCATTTCTATTAAACTAATCATACTTTTTATATTTTTAACGTTAAGTTCACATTATTTTACATCTAAAACACGTGTTTACAATACATTTGGGTGAATACAAAAATAGAAAATAAATTTGGTAAAAAATGGTGATAATTCCGCTAAATATCGTTTAAAGTCATTTGTATTGAACTAATCATACTTTTTATATTTTTATCGTTAAGTTCACATTATTTTACATCTAAATCACGTATTTACAATACATTTGGGTGAATACAAAAAATAGAAAAAAAATTTGGGAATAAATTTGGTAAAAAATGGGGATAATTCCGCTAAATATCGTTTAAAGTCATTTGTATTGAACTAATCATACTTTTTATATTTTTATCGTTACGTTCACATAATTTTACATCTAAAACACGTCTTTACAATACATTTGGGTGAATATAAAAGGTCGTAAAAAAATTTTGAAATACAGGTAATGAATCCACTAAATATCGTCTTTAGTCATTTCTATTAAACTAATCATACTTTTTATATTTTTAACGTTAAGTTCACATTATTTTACATCTAAAACACGTGTTTACAATACATTTGGGTGAATACAAAAAATAGAAAAAAAATTTGGTAAAAAATGGTGATAATTCCGCTAAATATCGTTTAAAGTCATTTGTATTGAACTAATCATACTTTTTATATTTTTATCGTTAAGTTCACATTATTTTACATCTAAAACACGTATTTACAATACATTTGGGTGAATACAAAAAATAGAAAAAAAATTTGGGTAAAAATTTGGTAAAAAATGGTGATAATTCCGCTAAATATCGTTTAAAGTCATTTGTATTGAACTAATCATACTTTTTATATTTTTATCGTTAAGTTCACACTATTTTACATCTAAAACACGTCTTTACAATACATTTGGGTGAATATAAAAGGTCGTAAAAAAATTTTGAAATACGGATGATGAATCCGCTAAATATCGTCTTAAGTCATTTCTATTAAACTAATCATACTTTTTATATTTTTAACGTTAAGTTCACATTATTTTACATCTAAAACACGTGTTTACAATACATTTGTCTGAATACAAAAAATAAAAAAAAAATTTGGTAAAAAATGGTGATAATTCCGCTAAATATCGTTTAAAGTCATTTGTATTGAACTAATCATACTTTTTATATTTTTATCGTTACGTTCACATAATTTTACATCTAAAACACGTCTTTACAATACATTTGGGTGAATATAAAAGGTCGTAAAAAAATTTTGAAATACAGGTGATGAATCCGCTAAATATCGTCTTTAGTCATTTCTATTAAACTAATCATACTTTTTATATTTTTACCGTTAAGTTCACATTATTTTACATCTAAAACACGTGTTTACAATACATTTGGGTGAATACAAAAAATAGAAAAAAAATTTGGTAAAAAATGGTTATAATTCCGCTAAATATCGTTTAAAGTCATTTGTATTGAACTAATCATACTTTTTATATTTTTATCGTTAAGTTCACACTATTTTACATCTAAAACACGTCTTTACAATACATTTGGGTGAATATAAAAGGTCGTAAAAAAATTTTGAAATACGGGTGATGAATCCGCTAAATATCGTCTTAAGTCATTTCTATTAAATTAATCATACTTTTTATATTTTTAACGTTAAGTTCACATTATTTTACATCTAAAACACGTGTTTACAATACATTTGGGTGAATACAAAAAATAGAAAAAAAATTTGGGAAAAAATTTGGTAAAAAATGGTGATAATTCCGCTAAATATCGTTTAAAGTCATTTGTATTGAACTAATCATACTTTTTATATTTTTATCGTTAAGTTCACATTATTTTACATCTAAAACACGTGTTTACAATACATTTGTCTGAATACAAAAATTAAAAAAAAAATTTGGTAAAAAATGGTGATAATTCCGCTAAATATCGTTTAAAGTCATTTCTATTAAACTAATCATACTTTTTATATTTTTAACGTTAAGTTCACATTATTTTACATCTAAAACACGTGTTTACAATACATTTGGGTGAATACAAAAATAGAAAATAAATTTGGTAAAAAATGGTGATAATTCCGCTAAATATCGTTTAAAGTCATTTGTATTGAACTAATCATACTTTTTATATTTTTATCGTTAAGTTCACATTATTTTACATCTAAATCACGTATTTACAATACATTTGGGTGAATACAAAAAATAGAAAAAAAATTTGGGAATAAATTTGGTAAAAAATGGTGATAATTCCGCTAAATATCGTTTAAAGTCATTTGTATTGAACTAATCATACTTTTTATATTTTTATCGTTACGTTCACATAATTTTACATCTAAAACACGTCTTTACAATACATTTGGGTGAATATAAAAGGTCGTAAAAAAATTTTGAAATACAGGTAATGAATCCACTAAATATCGTCTTTAGTCATTTCTATTAAACTAATCATACTTTTTATATTTTTAACGTTAAGTTCACATTATTTTACATCTAAAACACGTGTTTACAATACATTTGGGTGAATACAAAAAATAGAAAATAAATTTGGTAAAAAATGGTGATAATTCCGCTAAATATCGTTTAAAGTCATTTGTATTGAACTAATCATACTTTTTATATTTTTATCGTTAAGTTCACATTATTTTACATCTAAATCACGTATTTACAATACATTTGGGTGAATACAAAAAATAGAAAAAAAATTTGGGAATAAATTTGGTAAAAAATGGTGATAATTCCGCTAAATATCGTTTAAAGTCATTTGTATTGAACTAATCATACTTTTTATATTTTTATCGTTACGTTCACATAATTTTACATCTAAAACACGTCTTTACAATACATTTGGGTGAATATAAAAGGTCGTAAAAAAATTTTGAAATACAGGTAATGAATCCACTAAATATCGTCTTTAGTCATTTCTATTAAACTAATCATACTTTTTATATTTTTATCGTTAAGTTCACACTATTTTACATCTAAAACACGTCTTTACAATACATTTGGGTGAATATAAAAGGTCGTAAAAAAATTTTGAAATACGGATGATGAATCCGCTAAATATCGTCTTAAATCATTTCTATTAAACTAATCATACTTTTTATATTTTTAACGTTAAGTTCACATTATTTTACATCTAAAACACGTGTTTACAATACATTTGTCTGAATACAAAAAATAGAAAAAAAATTTGGTAAAAAATGGTGATAATTCCGCTAAATATCGTTTAAACTTTTTTTTTATTGAACTAATCATACTTTTTATATTTTTATCGTTACGTTCACATAATTTTACATCTAAAACACGTCTTTACAATACATTTGGGTGAATATAAAAGGTCGTAAAAAAATTTTGAAATACAGGTGAGGAATCCGCTAAATATCGTCTTTAGTCATTTCTATTAAACTAATCATACTTTTTATATTTTTAACGTTAAGTTCACATTATTTTAAATCTAAAACACGTCTTTACAATACATTTGGGTGAATATAAAAGGTCGTAAAAAAATTTTGAAATACGGGTGATGAATCCGCTAAATATCGTTTAAAGTCATTTGTATTGAACTAATCATACTTTTTATATTTTTATCGTTAAGTTCACACTATTTTACATCTAAAACACGTCTTTACAATACATTTGGGTGAATATAAAAGGTCGTAAAAAAATTTTGAAATACGGATGATGAATCCGCTAAATATCGTCTTAAGTCATTTCTATTAAACTAATCATACTTTTTATATTTTTAACGTTAAGTTCACATTATTTTACATCTAAAACACGTGTTTACAATACATTTGTCTGAATACAAAAAATAAAAAAAAAATTTGGTAAAAAATGGTGATAATTCCGCTAAATATCGTTTAAAGTCATTTGTATTGAACTAATCATACTTTTTATATTTTTATCGTTACGTTCACATAATTTTACATCTAAAACACGTCTTTACAATACATTTGGGTGAATATAAAAGGTCGTAAAAAAATTTTGAAATACAGGTGATGAATCCGCTAAATATCGTCTTTAGTCATTTCTATTAAACTAATCATACTTTTTATATTTTTACCGTTAAGTTCACATTATTTTACATCTAAAACACGTGTTTACAATACATTTGGGTGAATACAAAAAATAGAAAAAAAATTTGGTAAAAAATGGTTATAATTCCGCTAAATATCGTTTAAAGTCATTTGTATTGAACTAATCATACTTTTTATATTTTTATCGTTAAGTTCACACTATTTTACATCTAAAACACGTCTTTACAATACATTTGGGTGAATATAAAAGGTCGTAAAAAAATTTTGAAATACGGGTGATGAATCCGCTAAATATCGTCTTAAGTCATTTCTATTAAATTAATCATACTTTTTATATTTTTAACGTTAAGTTCACATTATTTTACATCTAAAACACGTGTTTACAATACATTTGGGTGAATACAAAAAATAGAAAAAAAATTTGGGAAAAAATTTGGTAAAAAATGGTGATAATTCCGCTAAATATCGTTTAAAGTCATTTGTATTGAACTAAACATACTTTTTATATTTTTATCGTTAAGTTCACATTATTTTACATCTAAAACACGTGTTTACAATACATTTGTCTGAATACAAAAATTAAAAAAAAAATTTGGTAAAAAATGGTGATAATTCCGCTAAATATCGTTTAAAGTCATTTCTATTAAACTAATCATACTTTTTATATTTTTAACGTTAAGTTCACATTATTTTACATCTAAAACACGTGTTTACAATACATTTGGGTGAATACAAAAATAGAAAATAAATTTGGTAAAAAATGGTGATAATTCCGCTAAATATCGTTTAAAGTCATTTGTATTGAACTAATCATACTTTTTATATTTTTATCGTTAAGTTCACATTATTTTACATCTAAATCACGTATTTACAATACATTTGGGTGAATACAAAAAATAGAAAAAAAATTTGGGAATAAATTTGGTAAAAAATGGTGATAATTCCGCTAAATATCGTTTAAAGTCATTTGTATTGAACTAATCATACTTTTTATATTTTTATCGTTACGTTCACATAATTTTACATCTAAAACACGTCTTTACAATACATTTGGGTGAATATAAAAGGTCGTAAAAAAATTTTGAAATACAGGTAATGAATCCACTAAATATCGTCTTTAGTCATTTCTATTAAACTAATCATACTTTTTATATTTTTAACGTTAAGTTCACATTATTTTACATCTAAAACACGTGTTTACAATACATTTGGGTGAATACAAAAAATAGAAAAAAAATTTGGTAAAAAATGGTGATAATTCCGCTAAATATCGTTTAAACTTTTTTTTTATTGAACTAATCATACTTTTTATATTTTTATCGTTACGTTCACATAATTTTACATCTAAAACACGTCTTTACAATACATTTGGGTGAATATAAAAGGTCGTAAAAAAATTTTGAAATACAGGTGAGGAATCCGCTAAATATCGTCTTTAGTCATTTCTATTAAACTAATCATACTTTTTATATTTTTAACGTTAAGTTCACATTATTTTAAATCTAAAACACGTGTTTACAATACATTTGGGTGAATACAAAAAATAGAAAAAAAATTTGGTAAAAAATGGTGATAATTCCGCTAAATATCGTTTAAAATCATTTGTATTGAACTAATCATACTTTTTATATTTTTATCGTTAAGTTCACATTATTTTACATCTAAAACACTTCTTTACAATACATTTGGGTGAATATAAAAGGTCGTAAAAAAATTTTGAAATACAGGTGATGAATCCGCTAAATATCGTCTTAAGTCATTTCTATTAAACTAATCATACTTTTTATATTTTTAACGTTAAGTTCACATTATTTTAAATCTAAAACACGTGTTTACAATACATTTGGGTGAATACAAAAAATAGAAAAAAAATTTGGTAAAAAATGGTTATAATTCCGCTAAATATCGTTTAAAGTCATTTGTATTGAACTAATCATACTTTTTATATTTTTATCGTTAAGTTCACACTATTTTACATCTAAAACACGTCTTTACAATACATTTGGGTGAATATAAAAGGTCGTAAAAAAATTTTGAAATACGGGTGATGAATCCGCTAAATATCGTCTTAAGTCATTTCTATTAAATTAATCATACTTTTTATATTTTTAACGTTAAGTTCACATTATTTTACATCTAAAACACGTGTTTACAATACATTTGGGTGAATACAAAAAATAGAAAAAAAATTTGGGAAAAAATTTGGTAAAAAATGGTGATAATTCCGCTAAATATCGTTTAAAGTCATTTGTATTGAACTAATCATACTTTTTATATTTTTATCGTTAAGTTCACATTATTTTACATCTAAAACACGTGTTTACAATACATTTGTCTGAATACAAAAATTAAAAAAAAAATTTGGTAAAAAATGGTGATAATTCCGCTAAATATCGTTTAAAGTCATTTCTATTAAACTAATCATACTTTTTATATTTTTAACGTTAAGTTCACATTATTTTACATCTAAAACACGTGTTTACAATACATTTGGGTGAATACAAAAATAGAAAATAAATTTGGTAAAAAATGGTGATAATTCCGCTAAATATCGTTTAAAGTCATTTGTATTGAACTAATCATACTTTTTATATTTTTATCGTTAAGTTCACATTATTTTACATCTAAATCACGTATTTACAATACATTTGGGTGAATACAAAAAATAGAAAAAAAATTTGGGAATAAATTTGGTAAAAAATGGGGATAATTCCGCTAAATATCGTTTAAAGTCATTTGTATTGAACTAATCATACTTTTTATATTTTTATCGTTACGTTCACATAATTTTACATCTAAAACACGTCTTTACAATACATTTGGGTGAATATAAAAGGTCGTAAAAAAATTTTGAAATACAGGTAATGAATCCACTAAATATCGTCTTTAGTCATTTCTATTAAACTAATCATACTTTTTATATTTTTAACGTTAAGTTCACATTATTTTACATCTAAAACACGTGTTTACAATACATTTGGGTGAATACAAAAAATAGAAAAAAAATTTGGTAAAAAATGGTGATAATTCCGCTAAATATCGTTTAAAGTCATTTGTATTGAACTAATCATACTTTTTATATTTTTATCGTTAAGTTCACATTATTTTACATCTAAAACACGTATTTACAATACATTTGGGTGAATACAAAAAATAGAAAAAAAATTTGGGAAAAAATTTGGTAAAAAATGGTGATAATTCCGCTAAATATCGTTTAAAGTCATTTGTATTGAACTAATCATACTTTTTATATTTTTATCGTTAAGTTCACACTATTTTACATCTAAAACACGTCTTTACAATACATTTGGGTGAATATAAAAGGTCGTAAAAAAATTTTGAAATACGGATGATGAATCCGCTAAATATCGTCTTAAGTCATTTCTATTAAACTAATCATACTTTTTATATTTTTAACGTTAAGTTCACATTATTTTACATCTAAAACACGTGTTTACAATACATTTGTCTGAATACAAAAAATAAAAAAAAAATTTGGTAAAAAATGGTGATAATTCCGCTAAATATCGTTTAAAGTCATTTGTATTGAACTAATCATACTTTTTATATTTTTATCGTTAAGTTCACACTATTTTACATCTAAAACACGTCTTTACAATACATTTGGGTGAATATAAAAGGTCGTAAAAAAATTTTGAAATACGGGTGATGAATCCGCTAAATATCGTCTTAAGTCATTTCTATTAAATTAATCATACTTTTTATATTTTTAACGTTAAGTTCACATTATTTTACATCTAAAACACGTGTTTACAATACATTTGGGTGAATACAAAAAATAGAAAAAAAATTTGGGAAAAAATTTGGTAAAAAATGGTGATAATTCCGCTAAATATCGTTTAAAGTCATTTGTATTGAACTAATCATACTTTTTATATTTTTATCGTTAAGTTCACATTATTTTACATCTAAAACACGTGTTTACAATACATTTGTCTGAATACAAAAATTAAAAAAAAAATTTGGTAAAAAATGGTGATAATTCCGCTAAATATCGTTTAAAGTCATTTCTATTAAACTAATCATACTTTTTATATTTTTAACGTTAAGTTCACATTATTTTACATCTAAAACACGTGTTTACAATACATTTGGGTGAATACAAAAATAGAAAATAAATTTGGTAAAAAATGGTGATAATTCCGCTAAATATCGTTTAAAGTCATTTGTATTGAACTAATCATACTTTTTATATTTTTATCGTTAAGTTCACATTATTTTACATCTAAATCACGTATTTACAATACATTTGGGTGAATACAAAAAATAGAAAAAAAATTTGGGAATAAATTTGGTAAAAAATGGGGATAATTCCGCTAAATATCGTTTAAAGTCATTTGTATTGAACTAATCATACTTTTTATATTTTTATCGTTACGTTCACATAATTTTACATCTAAAACACGTCTTTACAATACATTTGGGTGAATATAAAAGGTCGTAAAAAAATTTTGAAATACAGGTAATGAATCCACTAAATATCGTCTTTAGTCATTTCTATTAAACTAATCATACTTTTTATATTTTTAACGTTAAGTTCACATTATTTTACATCTAAAACACGTGTTTACAATACATTTGGGTGAATACAAAAAATAGAAAAAAAATTTGGTAAAAAATGGTGATAATTCCGCTAAATATCGTTTAAAGTCATTTGTATTGAACTAATCATACTTTTTATATTTTTATCGTTAAGTTCACATTATTTTACATCTAAAACACGTATTTACAATACATTTGGGTGAATACAAAAAATAGAAAAAAAATTTGGGTAAAAATTTGGTAAAAAATGGTGATAATTCCGCTAAATATCGTTTAAAGTCATTTGTATTGAACTAATCATACTTTTTATATTTTTATCGTTAAGTTCACACTATTTTACATCTAAAACACGTCTTTACAATACATTTGGGTGAATATAAAAGGTCGTAAAAAAATTTTGAAATACGGATGATGAATCCGCTAAATATCGTCTTAAGTCATTTCTATTAAACTAATCATACTTTTTATATTTTTAACGTTAAGTTCACATTATTTTACATCTAAAACACGTGTTTACAATACATTTGTCTGAATACAAAAAATAAAAAAAAAATTTGGTAAAAAATGGTGATAATTCCGCTAAATATCGTTTAAAGTCATTTGTATTGAACTAATCATACTTTTTATATTTTTATCGTTACGTTCACATAATTTTACATCTAAAACACGTCTTTACAATACATTTGGGTGAATATAAAAGGTCGTAAAAAAATTTTGAAATACAGGTGATGAATCCGCTAAATATCGTCTTTAGTCATTTCTATTAAACTAATCATACTTTTTATATTTTTACCGTTAAGTTCACATTATTTTACATCTAAAACACGTGTTTACAATACATTTGGGTGAATACAAAAAATAGAAAAAAAATTTGGTAAAAAATGGTTATAATTCCGCTAAATATCGTTTAAAGTCATTTGTATTGAACTAATCATACTTTTTATATTTTTATCGTTAAGTTCACACTATTTTACATCTAAAACACGTCTTTACAATACATTTGGGTGAATATAAAAGGTCGTAAAAAAATTTTGAAATACGGGTGATGAATCCGCTAAATATCGTCTTAAGTCATTTCTATTAAATTAATCATACTTTTTATATTTTTAACGTTAAGTTCACATTATTTTACATCTAAAACACGTGTTTACAATACATTTGGGTGAATACAAAAAATAGAAAAAAAATTTGGGAAAAAATTTGGTAAAAAATGGTGATAATTCCGCTAAATATCGTTTAAAGTCATTTGTATTGAACTAATCATACTTTTTATATTTTTATCGTTAAGTTCACATTATTTTACATCTAAAACACGTGTTTACAATACATTTGTCTGAATACAAAAATTAAAAAAAAAATTTGGTAAAAAATGGTGATAATTCCGCTAAATATCGTTTAAAGTCATTTCTATTAAACTAATCATACTTTTTATATTTTTAACGTTAAGTTCACATTATTTTACATCTAAAACACGTGTTTACAATACATTTGGGTGAATACAAAAATAGAAAATAAATTTGGTAAAAAATGGTGATAATTCCGCTAAATATCGTTTAAAGTCATTTGTATTGAACTAATCATACTTTTTATATTTTTATCGTTAAGTTCACATTATTTTACATCTAAATCACGTATTTACAATACATTTGGGTGAATACAAAAAATAGAAAAAAAATTTGGGAATAAATTTGGTAAAAAATGGTGATAATTCCGCTAAATATCGTTTAAAGTCATTTGTATTGAACTAATCATACTTTTTATATTTTTATCGTTACGTTCACATAATTTTACATCTAAAACACGTCTTTACAATACATTTGGGTGAATATAAAAGGTCGTAAAAAAATTTTGAAATACAGGTAATGAATCCACTAAATATCGTCTTTAGTCATTTCTATTAAACTAATCATACTTTTTATATTTTTAACGTTAAGTTCACATTATTTTACATCTAAAACACGTGTTTACAATACATTTGGGTGAATACAAAAAATAGAAAATAAATTTGGTAAAAAATGGTGATAATTCCGCTAAATATCGTTTAAAGTCATTTGTATTGAACTAATCATACTTTTTATATTTTTATCGTTAAGTTCACATTATTTTACATCTAAATCACGTATTTACAATACATTTGGGTGAATACAAAAAATAGAAAAAAAATTTGGGAATAAATTTGGTAAAAAATGGTGATAATTCCGCTAAATATCGTTTAAAGTCATTTGTATTGAACTAATCATACTTTTTATATTTTTATCGTTACGTTCACATAATTTTACATCTAAAACACGTCTTTACAATACATTTGGGTGAATATAAAAGGTCGTAAAAAAATTTTGAAATACAGGTAATGAATCCACTAAATATCGTCTTTAGTCATTTCTATTAAACTAATCATACTTTTTATATTTTTATCGTTAAGTTCACACTATTTTACATCTAAAACACGTCTTTACAATACATTTGGGTGAATATAAAAGGTCGTAAAAAAATTTTGAAATACGGATGATGAATCCGCTAAATATCGTCTTAAATCATTTCTATTAAACTAATCATACTTTTTATATTTTTAACGTTAAGTTCACATTATTTTACATCTAAAACACGTGTTTACAATACATTTGTCTGAATACAAAAAATAGAAAAAAAATTTGGTAAAAAATGGTGATAATTCCGCTAAATATCGTTTAAACTTTTTTTTTATTGAACTAATCATACTTTTTATATTTTTATCGTTACGTTCACATAATTTTACATCTAAAACACGTCTTTACAATACATTTGGGTGAATATAAAAGGTCGTAAAAAAATTTTGAAATACAGGTGAGGAATCCGCTAAATATCGTCTTTAGTCATTTCTATTAAACTAATCATACTTTTTATATTTTTAACGTTAAGTTCACATTATTTTAAATCTAAAACACGTCTTTACAATACATTTGGGTGAATATAAAAGGTCGTAAAAAAATTTTGAAATACGGGTGATGAATCCGCTAAATATCGTTTAAAGTCATTTGTATTGAACTAATCATACTTTTTATATTTTTATCGTTAAGTTCACATTATTTTACATCTAAAACACGTATTTACAATACATTTGGGTGAATACAAAAAATAGAAAAAAAATTTGGGAAAAAATTTGGTAAAAAATGGTGATAATTCCGCTAAATATCGTTTAAAGTCATTTGTATTGAACTAATCATACTTTTTATATTTTTATCGTTAAGTTCACACTATTTTACATCTAAAACACGTCTTTACAATACATTTGGGTGAATATAAAAGGTCGTAAAAAAATTTTGAAATACGGATGATGAATCCGCTAAATATCGTCTTAAGTCATTTCTATTAAACTAATCATACTTTTTATATTTTTAACGTTAAGTTCACATTATTTTACATCTAAAACACGTGTTTACAATACATTTGTCTGAATACAAAAAATAAAAAAAAAATTTGGTAAAAAATGGTGATAATTCCGCTAAATATCGTTTAAAGTCATTTGTATTGAACTAATCATACTTTTTATATTTTTATCGTTACGTTCACATAATTTTACATCTAAAACACGTCTTTACAATACATTTGGGTGAATATAAAAGGTCGTAAAAAAATTTTGAAATACAGGTGATGAATCCGCTAAATATCGTCTTTAGTCATTTCTATTAAACTAATCATACTTTTTATATTTTTACCGTTAAGTTCACATTATTTTACATCTAAAACACGTGTTTACAATACATTTGGGTGAATACAAAAAATAGAAAAAAAATTTGGTAAAAAATGGTTATAATTCCGCTAAATATCGTTTAAAGTCATTTGTATTGAACTAATCATACTTTTTATATTTTTATCGTTAAGTTCACACTATTTTACATCTAAAACACGTCTTTACAATACATTTGGGTGAATATAAAAGGTCGTAAAAAAATTTTGAAATACGGGTGATGAATCCGCTAAATATCGTCTTAAGTCATTTCTATTAAATTAATCATACTTTTTATATTTTTAACGTTAAGTTCACATTATTTTACATCTAAAACACGTGTTTACAATACATTTGGGTGAATACAAAAAATAGAAAAAAAATTTGGGAAAAAATTTGGTAAAAAATGGTGATAATTCCGCTAAATATCGTTTAAAGTCATTTGTATTGAACTAAACATACTTTTTATATTTTTATCGTTAAGTTCACATTATTTTACATCTAAAACACGTGTTTACAATACATTTGTCTGAATACAAAAATTAAAAAAAAAATTTGGTAAAAAATGGTGATAATTCCGCTAAATATCGTTTAAAGTCATTTCTATTAAACTAATCATACTTTTTATATTTTTAACGTTAAGTTCACATTATTTTACATCTAAAACACGTGTTTACAATACATTTGGGTGAATACAAAAATAGAAAATAAATTTGGTAAAAAATGGTGATAATTCCGCTAAATATCGTTTAAAGTCATTTGTATTGAACTAATCATACTTTTTATATTTTTATCGTTAAGTTCACATTATTTTACATCTAAATCACGTATTTACAATACATTTGGGTGAATACAAAAAATAGAAAAAAAATTTGGGAATAAATTTGGTAAAAAATGGTGATAATTCCGCTAAATATCGTTTAAAGTCATTTGTATTGAACTAATCATACTTTTTATATTTTTATCGTTACGTTCACATAATTTTACATCTAAAACACGTCTTTACAATACATTTGGGTGAATATAAAAGGTCGTAAAAAAATTTTGAAATACAGGTAATGAATCCACTAAATATCGTCTTTAGTCATTTCTATTAAACTAATCATACTTTTTATATTTTTAACGTTAAGTTCACATTATTTTACATCTAAAACACGTGTTTACAATACATTTGGGTGAATACAAAAAATAGAAAAAAAATTTGGTAAAAAATGGTGATAATTCCGCTAAATATCGTTTAAACTTTTTTTTTATTGAACTAATCATACTTTTTATATTTTTATCGTTACGTTCACATAATTTTACATCTAAAACACGTCTTTACAATACATTTGGGTGAATATAAAAGGTCGTAAAAAAATTTTGAAATACAGGTGAGGAATCCGCTAAATATCGTCTTTAGTCATTTCTATTAAACTAATCATACTTTTTATATTTTTAACGTTAAGTTCACATTATTTTAAATCTAAAACACGTGTTTACAATACATTTGGGTGAATACAAAAAATAGAAAAAAAATTTGGTAAAAAATGGTGATAATTCCGCTAAATATCGTTTAAAATCATTTGTATTGAACTAATCATACTTTTTATATTTTTATCGTTAAGTTCACATTATTTTACATCTAAAACACTTCTTTACAATACATTTGGGTGAATATAAAAGGTCGTAAAAAAATTTTGAAATACAGGTGATGAATCCGCTAAATATCGTCTTAAGTCATTTCTATTAAACTAATCATACTTTTTATATTTTTAACGTTAAGTTCACATTATTTTAAATCTAAAACACGTGTTTACAATACATTTGGGTGAATACAAAAAATAGAAAAAAAATTTGGTAAAAAATGGTTATAATTCCGCTAAATATCGTTTAAAGTCATTTGTATTGAACTAATCATACTTTTTATATTTTTATCGTTAAGTTCACACTATTTTACATCTAAAACACGTCTTTACAATACATTTGGGTGAATATAAAAGGTCGTAAAAAAATTTTGAAATACGGGTGATGAATCCGCTAAATATCGTCTTAAGTCATTTCTATTAAATTAATCATACTTTTTATATTTTTAACGTTAAGTTCACATTATTTTACATCTAAAACACGTGTTTACAATACATTTGGGTGAATACAAAAAATAGAAAAAAAATTTGGGAAAAAATTTGGTAAAAAATGGTGATAATTCCGCTAAATATCGTTTAAAGTCATTTGTATTGAACTAATCATACTTTTTATATTTTTATCGTTAAGTTCACATTATTTTACATCTAAAACACGTGTTTACAATACATTTGTCTGAATACAAAAATTAAAAAAAAAATTTGGTAAAAAATGGTGATAATTCCGCTAAATATCGTTTAAAGTCATTTCTATTAAACTAATCATACTTTTTATATTTTTAACGTTAAGTTCACATTATTTTACATCTAAAACACGTGTTTACAATACATTTGGGTGAATACAAAAATAGAAAATAAATTTGGTAAAAAATGGTGATAATTCCGCTAAATATCGTTTAAAGTCATTTGTATTGAACTAATCATACTTTTTATATTTTTATCGTTAAGTTCACATTATTTTACATCTAAATCACGTATTTACAATACATTTGGGTGAATACAAAAAATAGAAAAAAAATTTGGGAATAAATTTGGTAAAAAATGGGGATAATTCCGCTAAATATCGTTTAAAGTCATTTGTATTGAACTAATCATACTTTTTATATTTTTATCGTTACGTTCACATAATTTTACATCTAAAACACGTCTTTACAATACATTTGGGTGAATATAAAAGGTCGTAAAAAAATTTTGAAATACAGGTAATGAATCCACTAAATATCGTCTTTAGTCATTTCTATTAAACTAATCATACTTTTTATATTTTTAACGTTAAGTTCACATTATTTTACATCTAAAACACGTGTTTACAATACATTTGTCTGAATACAAAAATTAAAAAAAAAATTTGGTAAAAAATGGTGATAATTCCGCTAAATATCGTTTAAAGTCATTTCTATTAAACTAATCATACTTTTTATATTTTTAACGTTAAGTTCACATTATTTTACATCTAAAACACGTGTTTACAATACATTTGGGTGAATACAAAAATAGAAAATAAATTTGGTAAAAAATGGTGATAATTCCGCTAAATATCGTTTAAAGTCATTTGTATTGAACTAATCATACTTTTTATATTTTTATCGTTAAGTTCACATTATTTTACATCTAAATCACGTATTTACAATACATTTGGGTGAATACAAAAAATAGAAAAAAAATTTGGGAATAAATTTGGTAAAAAATGGGGATAATTCCGCTAAATATCGTTTAAAGTCATTTGTATTGAACTAATCATACTTTTTATATTTTTATCGTTACGTTCACATAATTTTACATCTAAAACACGTCTTTACAATACATTTGGGTGAATATAAAAGGTCGTAAAAAAATTTTGAAATACAGGTAATGAATCCACTAAATATCGTCTTTAGTCATTTCTATTAAACTAATCATACTTTTTATATTTTTAACGTTAAGTTCACATTATTTTACATCTAAAACACGTGTTTACAATACATTTGGGTGAATACAAAAAATAGAAAAAAAATTTGGTAAAAAATGGTGATAATTCCGCTAAATATCGTTTAAAGTCATTTGTATTGAACTAATCATACTTTTTATATTTTTATCGTTAAGTTCACATTATTTTACATCTAAAACACGTATTTACAATACATTTGGGTGAATACAAAAAATAGAAAAAAAATTTGGGAAAAAATTTGGTAAAAAATGGTGATAATTCCGCTAAATATCGTTTAAAGTCATTTGTATTGAACTAATCATACTTTTTATATTTTTATCGTTAAGTTCACACTATTTTACATCTAAAACACGTCTTTACAATACATTTGGGTGAATATAAAAGGTCGTAAAAAAATTTTGAAATACGGATGATGAATCCGCTAAATATCGTCTTAAGTCATTTCTATTAAACTAATCATACTTTTTATATTTTTAACGTTAAGTTCACATTATTTTACATCTAAAACACGTGTTTACAATACATTTGTCTGAATACAAAAAATAAAAAAAAAATTTGGTAAAAAATGGTGATAATTCCGCTAAATATCGTTTAAAGTCATTTGTATTGAACTAATCATACTTTTTATATTTTTATCGTTACGTTCACATAATTTTACATCTAAAACACGTCTTTACAATACATTTGGGTGAATATAAAAGGTCGTAAAAAAATTTTGAAATACAGGTGATGAATCCGCTAAATATCGTCTTTAGTCATTTCTATTAAACTAATCATACTTTTTATATTTTTACCGTTAAGTTCACATTATTTTACATCTAAAACACGTGTTTACAATACATTTGGGTGAATACAAAAAATAGAAAAAAAATTTGGTAAAAAATGGTTATAATTCCGCTAAATATCGTTTAAAGTCATTTGTATTGAACTAATCATACTTTTTATATTTTTATCGTTAAGTTCACACTATTTTACATCTAAAACACGTCTTTACAATACATTTGGGTGAATATAAAAGGTCGTAAAAAAATTTTGAAATACGGGTGATGAATCCGCTAAATATCGTCTTAAGTCATTTCTATTAAATTAATCATACTTTTTATATTTTTAACGTTAAGTTCACATTATTTTACATCTAAAACACGTGTTTACAATACATTTGGGTGAATACAAAAAATAGAAAAAAAATTTGGGAAAAAATTTGGTAAAAAATGGTGATAATTCCGCTAAATATCGTTTAAAGTCATTTGTATTGAACTAATCATACTTTTTATATTTTTATCGTTAAGTTCACATTATTTTACATCTAAAACACGTGTTTACAATACATTTGTCTGAATACAAAAATTAAAAAAAAAATTTGGTAAAAAATGGTGATAATTCCGCTAAATATCGTTTAAAGTCATTTCTATTAAACTAATCATACTTTTTATATTTTTAACGTTAAGTTCACATTATTTTACATCTAAAACACGTGTTTACAATACATTTGGGTGAATACAAAAATAGAAAATAAATTTGGTAAAAAATGGTGATAATTCCGCTAAATATCGTTTAAAGTCATTTGTATTGAACTAATCATACTTTTTATATTTTTATCGTTAAGTTCACATTATTTTACATCTAAATCACGTATTTACAATACATTTGGGTGAATACAAAAAATAGAAAAAAAATTTGGGAATAAATTTGGTAAAAAATGGTGATAATTCCGCTAAATATCGTTTAAAGTCATTTGTATTGAACTAATCATACTTTTTATATTTTTATCGTTACGTTCACATAATTTTACATCTAAAACACGTCTTTACAATACATTTGGGTGAATATAAAAGGTCGTAAAAAAATTTTGAAATACAGGTAATGAATCCACTAAATATCGTCTTTAGTCATTTCTATTAAACTAATCATACTTTTTATATTTTTAACGTTAAGTTCACATTATTTTACATCTAAAACACGTGTTTACAATACATTTGGGTGAATACAAAAAATAGAAAATAAATTTGGTAAAAAATGGTGATAATTCCGCTAAATATCGTTTAAAGTCATTTGTATTGAACTAATCATACTTTTTATATTTTTATCGTTAAGTTCACATTATTTTACATCTAAATCACGTATTTACAATACATTTGGGTGAATACAAAAAATAGAAAAAAAATTTGGGAATAAATTTGGTAAAAAATGGTGATAATTCCGCTAAATATCGTTTAAAGTCATTTGTATTGAACTAATCATACTTTTTATATTTTTATCGTTACGTTCACATAATTTTACATCTAAAACACGTCTTTACAATACATTTGGGTGAATATAAAAGGTCGTAAAAAAATTTTGAAATACAGGTAATGAATCCACTAAATATCGTCTTTAGTCATTTCTATTAAACTAATCATACTTTTTATATTTTTATCGTTAAGTTCACACTATTTTACATCTAAAACACGTCTTTACAATACATTTGGGTGAATATAAAAGGTCGTAAAAAAATTTTGAAATACGGATGATGAATCCGCTAAATATCGTCTTAAATCATTTCTATTAAACTAATCATACTTTTTATATTTTTAACGTTAAGTTCACATTATTTTACATCTAAAACACGTGTTTACAATACATTTGTCTGAATACAAAAAATAGAAAAAAAATTTGGTAAAAAATGGTGATAATTCCGCTAAATATCGTTTAAACTTTTTTTTTATTGAACTAATCATACTTTTTATATTTTTATCGTTACGTTCACATAATTTTACATCTAAAACACGTCTTTACAATACATTTGGGTGAATATAAAAGGTCGTAAAAAAATTTTGAAATACAGGTGAGGAATCCGCTAAATATCGTCTTTAGTCATTTCTATTAAACTAATCATACTTTTTATATTTTTAACGTTAAGTTCACATTATTTTAAATCTAAAACACGTGTTTACAATACATTTGGGTGAATACAAAAAATAGAAAAAAAATTTGGTAAAAAATGGTGATAATTCCGCTAAATATCGTTTAAAATCATTTGTATTGAACTAATCATACTTTTTATATTTTTATCGTTAAGTTCACATTATTTTACATCTAAAACACTTCTTTACAATACATTTGGGTGAATATAAAAGGTCGTAAAAAAATTTTGAAATACAGGTGATGAATCCGCTAAATATCGTCTTAAGTCATTTCTATTAAACTAATCATACTTTTTATATTTTTAACGTTAAGTTCACATTATTTTAAATCTAAAACACGTGTTTACAATACATTTGGGTGAATACAAAAAATAGAAAAAAAATTTGGTAAAAAATGGTGATAATTCCGCTAAATATCGTTTAAAATCATTTGTATTGAACTAATCATACTTTTTATATTTTTATCGTTAAGTTCACATTATTTTACATCTAAAACACTTCTTTACAATACATTTGGGTGAATATAAAAGGTCGTAAAAAAATTTTGAAATACAGGTGATGAATCCGCTAAATATCGTCTTAAGTCAATTCTATTAAACTAATCATACTTTTTATATTTTTAACGTTAAGTTCACATTATTTTACATCTAAAACACGTGTTTACAATACATTTGGGTGAATACAAAAAATAGAAAAAAAATTTGGGCAAAAATTGGGTAAAAAATGGTGATAATTCCGCTAAATATCGTTTAAAGTCATTTGTATTGAACTAATCATACTTTTTATATTTTTATCGTTAAGTTCACATTATTTTACATCTAAAACACGTATTTACAATACATTTGGGTGAATACAAAAAATAGAAAAAAAATTTGGGAAAAAATTTGGTAAAAAATGGTGATATTTCCGCTAAATATCGTTTAAAGTCATTTGTATTGAACTAATCATACTTTTTATATTTTTATCGTTAAGTTCACATTATTTTATATCTAAAACACGTATTTACAATACATTTGGGTGAATACAAAAAATAGAAAAAAAATTTGGGAAAAATTTGGGTAAAAAATGGTGATAATTCCGCTAAATATCGTTTAAAGTCATTTGTATTGAACTAATCATACTTTTTATATTTTTATCGTTAAGTTCACATAATTTTACATCTAAAACACGTCTTTACAATACATTTGGGTGAATATAAAAGGTCGTAAAAAAATTTTGAAATACAGGTGATGAATCCGCTAAATATCGTCTTAAGTCATTTCTATTAAACTAATCATACTTTTTATATTTTTAACGTTAAGTTCACATTATTTTAAATCTAAAACACGTGTTTACAATACATTTGGGTGAATACAAAAAATAGAAAAAAAATTTGGTAAAAAATGGTGATAATTCCGATAAATATCGTTTAAAGTCATTTGTATTGAACTAATCATACTTTTTATATTTTTATCGTTAAGTTCACATTATTTTACATTTAAAACACGTATTTACAATACATTTGGGTGAATACAAAAAATAGAAAAAAAATTTGGGAAAAAATTTGGTAAAAAATGGTGATAATTCCGCTAAATATCGTTTAAAATCATTTGTATTGAACTAATCATACTTTTTATATTTTTATCGTTAAGTTCACATTATTTTACATCTAAAACACGACTTTACAATACATTTGGGTGAATATAAAAGGTCGTAAAAAAATTTTGAAATACAGGTGATGAATCCGCTAAATATCGTCTTAAGTCATTTCTATTAAACTAATCATACTTTTTATATTTTTAACGTTAAGTTCACATTATTTTACATCTAAAACACGTGTTTACAATACATTTGGGTGAATTCAAAAAATAGAAAAAAAATTTGGGCAAAAATTGGGTAAAAAATGGTGATAATTCCGCTAAATATCGTTTAAAGTCATTTGTATTGAACTAATCATACTTTTTATATTTTTATCGTTAAGTTCACATTATTTTACATCTAAAACACGAATTTACAATACATTTGGGTGAATACAAAAAATAGAAAAAAAATTTGGGAAAAAATTTGGTAAAAAATGGTGATAATTCCGCTAAATATCGTTTAAAGTCATTTGTATTGAACTAATCATACTTTTTATATTTTTATCGTTAAGTTCACATTATTTTACATCTAAAACACGTATTTACAATACATTTGGGTGAATACAAAAAATAGAAAAAAAATTTGGGAAAAAATTGGGTAAAAAATGGTGATAATTCCGCTAAATATCGTTTAAAGTCATTTGTATTGAACTAATCATACTTTTTATATTTTTATCGTTAAGTTCACAAAATTTTACATCTAAAACACGTCTTTACAATACATTTGGGTGAATATAAAAGGTCGTAAAAAAATTTTGAAATACAGGTGATGAATCCGCTAAATATCGTCTTAAGTCATTTCTATTAAACTAATCATACTTTTTATATTTTTAACGTTAAGTTCACATTATTTAAAATCTAAAACACGTGTTTACAATACATTTGGAAGAATACAAAAAATAGAAAAAAAATTTGGTAAAAAATGGTGATAATTCCGCTAAATATCGTTTAAAGTCATTTGTATTGAACTAATCATACTTTTTATATTTGTATCGTTAAGTTCACATTATTTTACATCTAAAACACGTATTTACAATACATTTGGGTGAATACAAAAAATAGAAAAAAAATTTGGGAAAAAATTTGGTAAAAAATGGTGATAATTCCGCTAAATATCGTTTAAAATCATTTGTATTGAACTAATCATACTTTTTATATTTTTATCGTTAAGTTCACATTATTTTACATCTAAAACACGTCTTTACAATACATTTGGGTGAATATAAAAGGTCGTAAAAAAATTTTGAAATACAGGTGATGAATCCGCTAAATATCGTCTTAAGTCATTTCTATTAAACTAATCATACTTTTTATATTTTTAACGTTAAGTTCACATTATTTTACATCTAAAACACGTGTTTACAATACATTTGGGTGAATACAAAAAATAGAAAAAAAATTTGGGCAAAAATTGGGTAAAAAATGGTGATAATTCCGCTAAATATCGTTTAAAGTCATTTGTATTGAACTAATCATACTTTTTATATTTTTATCGTTAAGTTCACATTATTTTACATCTAAAACACGTATTTACAATACATTTGGGTGAATACAAAAAATAGAAAAAAAATTTGGGAAAAAATTTGGTAAAAAATGGTGATAATTCCGCTAAATATCGTTTAAAGTCATTTGTATTGAACTAATCATACTTTTTATATTTTTATCGTTAAGTTCACATTATTTTACATCTAAAACACGTCTTTACAATACATTTGGGTGAATATAAAAGGTCGTAAAAAAATTTTGAAATACAGGTGATGAATCCGCTAAATATCGTCTTAAGTCATTTCTATTAAACTAATCATACTTTTTATATTTTTAACGTTAAGTTCACATTATTTTAAATCTAAAACACGTGTTTACAATACATTTGGGTGAATACAAAAAATAGAAAAAAAATTTGGTAAAAAATGGTGATAATTCCGCTAAATATCGTTTAAAATCATTTGTATTGAACTAATCATACTTTTTATATTTTTATCGTTAAGTTCACATTATTTTACATCTAAAACACGTCTTTACAATACATTTGGGTGAATATAAAAGGTCGTAAAAAAATTTTGAAATACAGGTGATGAATCCGCTAAATATCGTCTTAAGTCAATTCTATTAAACTAATCATACTTTTTATATTTTTAACGTTAAGTTCACATTATTTTACATCTAAAACACGTGTTTACAATACATTTGGGTGAATACAAAAAATAGAAAAAAAATTTGGGCAAAAATTGGGTAAAAAATGGTGATAATTCCGCTAAATATCGTTTAAAGTCATTTGTATTGAACTAATCATACTTTTTATATTTTTATCGTTAAGTTCACATTATTTTACATCTAAAACACGTATTTACAATACATTTGGGTGAATACAAAAAATAGAAAAAAAATTTGGGAAAAAATTTGGTAAAAAATGGTGATATTTCCGCTAAATATCGTTTAAAGTCATTTGTATTGAACTAATCATACTTTTTATATTTTTATCGTTAAGTTCACATTATTTTATATCTAAAACACGTATTTACAATACATTTGGGTGAATACAAAAAATAGAAAAAAAATTTGGGAAAAATTTGGGTAAAAAATGGTGATAATTCCGCTAAATATCGTTTAAAGTCATTTGTATTGAACTAATCATACTTTTTATATTTTTATCGTTAAGTTCACATAATTTTACATCTAAAACACGTCTTTACAATACATTTGGGTGAATATAAAAGGTCGTAAAAAAATTTTGAAATACAGGTGATGAATCCGCTAAATATCGTCTTAAGTCATTTCTATTAAACTAATCATACTTTTTAT
The DNA here is from genome assembly GCF_037042655.1 of Diuraphis noxia. NCBI lineage: Eukaryota > Metazoa > Arthropoda > Insecta > Hemiptera > Aphididae > Diuraphis > Diuraphis noxia. Next base: position 75,727,825 of record NW_028301714.1, read on the forward strand.
ATTTTTAACGTTAAGTTCACATTATTTTAAATCTAAAACACGTGTTTACAATACATTTGGGTGAATACAAAAAATAGAAAAAAAATTTGGTAAAAAATGGTGATAATTCCGATAAATATCGTTTAAAGTCATTTGTATTGAACTAATCATACTTTTTATATTTTTATCGTTAAGTTCACATTATTTTACATTTAAAACACGTATTTACAATACATTTGGGTGAATACAAAAAATAGAAAAAAAATTTATGAAAAAATTTGGTAAAAAATGGTGATAATTCCGCTAAATATCGTTTAAAATCATTTGTATTGAACTAATCATACTTTTTATATTTTTATCGTTAAGTTCACATTATTTTACATCTAAAACACGTCTTTACAATACATTTGGGTGAATATAAAAGGTCGTAAAAAAATTTTGAAATACAGGTGATGAATCCGCTAAATATCGTCTTAAGTCATTTCTATTAAACTAATCATACTTTTTATATTTTTAACGTTAAGTTCACATTATTTTACATCTAAAACACGTGTTTACAATACATTTGGGTGAATTCAAAAAATAGAAAAAAAATTTGGGCAAAAATTGGGTAAAAAATGGTGATAATTCCGCTAAATATCGTTTAAAGTCATTTGTATTGAACTAATCATACTTTTTATATTTTTATCGTTAAGTTCACATTATTTTACATCTAAAACACGTATTTACAATACATTTGGGTGAATACAAAAAATAGAAAAAAAATTTGGGAAAAAATTTGGTAAAAAATGGTGATAATTCCGCTAAATATCGTTTAAAGTCATTTGTATTGAACTAATCATACTTTTTATATTTTTATCGTTAAGTTCACATTATTTTACATCTAAAACACGTATTTACAATACATTTGGGTGAATACAAAAAATAGAAAAAAAATTTGGGAAAAAATTGGGTAAAAAATGGTGATAATTCCGCTAAATATCGTTTAAAGTCATTTGTATTGAACTAATCATACTTTTTATATTTTTATCGTTAAGTTCACAAAATTTTACATCTAAAACACGTCTTTACAATACATTTGGGTGAATATAAAAGGTCGTAAAAAAATTTTGAAATACAGGTGATGAATCCGCTAAATATCGTCTTAAGTCATTTCTATTAAACTAATCATACTTTTTATATTTTTAACGTTAAGTTCACATTATTTTAAATCTAAAACACGTGTTTACAATACATTTGGAAGAATACAAAAAATAGAAAAAAATTTGGTAAAAAATGGTGATAATTCCGCTAAATATCGTTTAAAGTCATTTGTATTGAACTAATCATACTTTTTATATTTTTATCGTTAAGTTCACATTATTTTACATCTAAAACACGTATTTACAATACATTTGGGTGAATACAAAAAATAGAAAAAAAATTTGGGAAAAAATTTGGTAAAAAATGGTGATAATTCCGCTAAATATCGTTTAAAATCATTTGTATTGAACTAATCATACTTTTTATATTTTTATCGTTAAGTTCACATTATTTTACATCTAAAACACGTCTTTACAATACATTTGGGTGAATATAAAAGGTCGTAAAAAAATTTTGAAATACAGGTGATGAATCCGCTAAATATCGTCTTAAGTCATTTCTATTAAACTAATCATACTTTTTATATTTTTAACGTTAAGTTCACATTATTTTACATCTAAAACACGTGTTTACAATACATTTGGGTGAATACAAAAAATAGAAAAAAAATTTGGGCAAAAATTGGGTAAAAAATGGTGATAATTCCGCTAAATATCGTTTAAAGTCATTTGTATTGAACTAATCATACTTTTTATATTTTTATCGTTAAGTTCACATTACTTTACATCTAAAACACGTATTTACAATACATTTGGGTGAATACAAAAAATAGAAAAAAAATTTGGGAAAAAATTTGGTAAAAAATGGTGATAATTCCGCTAAATATCGTTTAAAATCATTTGTATTGAACTAATCATACTTTTTATATTTTTATCGTTAAGTTCACATTATTTTACATCTAAAACACGTATTTACAATACATTTGGGTGAATACAAAAAATAGAAAAAAAATTTGGGAAAAAATTTGGTAAAAAATGGTGATAATTCCGCTAAATATCGTTTAAAGTCATTTGTATTGAACTAATCATACTTTTTATATTTTTATCGTTAAGTTCACATTATTTTACATCTAAAACACGTCTTTACAATACATTTGGGTGAATATAAAAGGTCGTAAAAAAATTTTGAAATACAGGTGATGAATCCGCTAAATATCGTCTTAAGTCATTTCTATTAAACTAATCATACTTTTTATATTTTTAACGTTAAGTTCACATTATTTTAAATCTAAAACACGTGTTTACAATACATTTGGGTGAATACAAAAAATAGAAAAAAAATTTGGTAAAAAATGGTGATAATTCCGCTAAATATCGTTTAAAATCATTTGTATTGAACTAATCATACTTTTTATATTTTTATCGTTAAGTTCACATTATTTTACATCTAAAACACGTCTTTACAATACATTTGGGTGAATATAAAAGGTCGTAAAAAAATTTTGAAATACAGGTGATGAATCCGCTAAATATCGTCTTAAGTCAATTCTATTAAACTAATCATACTTTTTATATTTTTAACGTTAAGTTCACATTATTTTACATCTAAAACACGTGTTTACAATACATTTGGGTGAATACAAAAAATAGAAAAAAAATTTGGGCAAAAATTGGGTAAAAAATGGTGATAATTCCGCTAAATATCGTTTAAAGTCATTTGTATTGAACTAATCATACTTTTTATATTTTTATCGTTAAGTTCACATTATTTTACATCTAAAACACGTATTTACAATACATTTGGGTGAATACAAAAAATAGAAAAAAAATTTGGGAAAAAATTTGGTAAAAAATGGTGATATTTCCGCTAAATATCGTTTAAAGTCATTTGTATTGAACTAATCATACTTTTTATATTTTTATCGTTAAGTTCACATTATTTTATATCTAAAACACGTATTTACAATACATTTGGGTGAATACAAAAAATAGAAAAAAAATTTGGGAAAAATTTGGGTAAAAAATGGTGATAATTCCGCTAAATATCGTTTAAAGTCATTTGTATTGAACTAATCATACTTTTTATATTTTTATCGTTAAGTTCACATAATTTTACATCTAAAACACGTCTTTACAATACATTTGGGTGAATATAAAAGGTCGTAAAAAAATTTTGAAATACAGGTGATGAATCCGCTAAATATCGTCTTAAGTCATTTCTATTAAACTAATCATACTTTTTATATTTTTAACGTTAAGTTCACATTATTTTAAATCTAAAACACGTGTTTACAATACATTTGGGTGAATACAAAAAATAGAAAAAAAATTTGGTAAAAAATGGTGATATTTCCGATAAATATCGTTTAAAGTCATTTGTATTGAACTAATCATACTTTTTATATTTTTATCGTTAAGTTCACATTATTTTACATTTAAAACACGTATTTACAATACATTTGGGTGAATATAAAAGGTCGTAAAAAAATTTTGAAATACAGGTGATGAATCCGCTAAATATCGTCTTAAGTCAATTCTATTAAACTAATCATACTTTTTATATTTTTAACGTTAAGTTCACATTATTTTACATCTAAAACACGTGTTTACAATACATTTGGGTGAATACAAAAAATAGAAAAAAAATTTGGGCAAAAATTGGGTAAAAAATGGTGATAATTCCGCTAAATATCGTTTAAAGTCATTTGTATTGAACTAATCATACTTTTTATATTTTTATCGTTAAGTTCACATTATTTTACATCTAAAACACGTATTTACAATACATTTGGGTGAATACAAAAAATAGAAAAAAAATTTGGGAAAAAATTTGGTAAAAAATGGTGATATTTCCGCTAAATATCGTTTAAAGTCATTTGTATTGAACTAATCATACTTTTTATATTTTTATCGTTAAGTTCACATTATTTTATATCTAAAACACGTATTTACAATACATTTGGGTGAATACAAAAAATAGAAAAAAAATTTGGGAAAAATTTGGGTAAAAAATGGTGATAATTCCGCTAAATATCGTTTAAAGTCATTTGTATTGAACTAATCATACTTTTTATATTTTTATCGTTAAGTTCACATAATTTTACATCTAAAACACGTCTTTACAATACATTTGGGTGAATATAAAAGGTCGTAAAAAAATTTTGAAATACAGGTGATGAATCCGCTAAATATCGTCTTAAGTCATTTCTATTAAACTAATCATACTTTTTATATTTTTAACGTTAAGTTCACATTATTTTAAATCTAAAACACGTGTTTACAATACATTTGGGTGAATACAAAAAATAGAAAAAAAATTTGGTAAAAAATGGTGATAATTCCGATAAATATCGTTTAAAGTCATTTGTATTGAACTAATCATACTTTTTATATTTTTATCGTTAAGTTCACATTATTTTACATTTAAAACACGTATTTACAATACATTTGGGTGAATACAAAAAATAGAAAAAAAATTTGTGAAAAAATTTGGTAAAAAATGGTGATAATTCCGCTAAATATCGTTTAAAATCATTTGTATTGAACTAATCATACTTTTTATATTTTTATCGTTAAGTTCACATTATTTTACATCTAAAACACGTCTTTACAATACATTTGGGTGAATATAAAAGGTCGTAAAAAAATTTTGAAATAAAGGTGATGAATCCGCTAAATATCGTCTTAAGTCATTTCTATTAAACTAATCATACTTTTTATATTTTTAACGTTAAGTTCACATTATTTTACATCTAAAACACGTGTTTACAATACATTTGGGTGAATTCAAAAAATAGAAAAAAAATTTGGGCAAAAATTGGGTAAAAAATGGTGATAATTCCGCTAAATATCGTTTAAAGTCATTTGTATTGAACTAATCATACTTTTTATATTTTTATCGTTAAGTTCACATTATTTTACATCTAAAACACGTATTTACAATACATTTGGGTGAATACAAAAAATAGAAAAAAAATTTGGGAAAAAATTTGGTAAAAAATGGTGATAATTCCGCTAAATATCGTTTAAAGTCATTTGTATTGAACTAATCATACTTTTTATATTTTTATCGTTAAGTTCACATTATTTTACATCTAAAACACGTATTTACAATACATTTGGGTGAATACAAAAAATAGAAAAAAAATTTGGGAAAAAATTGGGTAAAAAATGGTGATAATTCCGCTAAATATCGTTTAAAGTCATTTGTATTGAACTAATCATACTTTTTATATTTTTATCGTTAAGTTCACAAAATTTTACATCTAAAACACGTCTTTACAATACATTTGGGTGAATATAAAAGGTCGTAAAAAAATTTTGAAATACAGGTGATGAATCCGCTAAATATCGTCTTAAGTCATTTCTATTAAACTAATCATACTTTTTATATTTTTAACGTTAAGTTCACATTATTTTAAATCTAAAACACGTGTTTACAATACATTTGGAAGAATACAAAAAATAGAAAAAAATTTGGTAAAAAATGGTGATAATTCCGCTAAATATCGTTTAAAGTCATTTGTATTGAACTAATCATACTTTTTATATTTTTATCGTTAAGTTCACATTATTTTACATCTAAAACACGTATTTACAATACATTTGGGTGAATACAAAAAATAGAAAAAAAATTTGGGAAAAAATTTGGTAAAAAATGGTGATAATTCCGCTAAATATCGTTTAAAATCATTTGTATTGAACTAATCATACTTTTTATATTTTTATCGTTAAGTTCACATTATTTTACATCTAAAACACGTCTTTACAATACATTTGGGTGAATATAAAAGGTCGTAAAAAAATTTTGAAATACAGGTGATGAATCCGCTAAATATCGTCTTAAGTCATTTCTATTAAACTAATCATACTTTTTATATTTTTAACGTTAAGTTCACATTATTTTACATCTAAAACACGTGTTTACAATACATTTGGGTGAATACAAAAAATAGAAAAAAAATTTGGGCAAAAATTGGGTAAAAAATGGTGATAATTCCGCTAAATATCGTTTAAAGTCATTTGTATTGAACTAATCATACTTTTTATATTTTTATCGTTAAGTTCACATTATTTTACATCTAAAACACGTATTTACAATACATTTGGGTGAATACAAAAAATAGAAAAAAAATTTGGGAAAAAATTTGGTAAAAAATGGTGATAATTCCGCTAAATATCGTTTAAAATCATTTGTATTGAACTAATCATACTTTTTATATTTTTATCGTTAAGTTCACATTATTTTACATCTAAAACACGTATTTACAATACATTTGGGTGAATACAAAAAATAGAAAAAAAATTTGGGAAAAAATTTGGTAAAAAATGGTGATAATTCCGCTAAATATCGTTTAAAGTCATTTGTATTGAACTAATCATACTTTTTATATTTTTATCGTTACGTTCACATAATTTTACATCTAAAACACGTCTTTACAATACATTTGGGTGAATATAAAAGGTCGTAAAAAAATTTTGAAATACAGGTGATGAATCCGCAAAATATCGTCTTTAGTCATTTCTATTAAACTAATCATACTTTTTATATTTTTAACGTTAAGTTCACATTATTTTACATCTAAAACACGTGTTTACAATACATTTGGGTGAATACAAAAAATAGAAAAAAAATTTGGTAAAAAATGGTGATAATTCCGCTAAATATCGTTTAAAATCATTTGTATTGAACTAATCATACTTTTTATATTTTTATCGTTAAGTTCACATTATTTTACATCTAAAATACGTATTTACAATACATTTGGGTGAATACAAAAAATAGAAAAAAAATTTGGGAAAAAATTGGGTAAAAAATGGTGATAATTCCGCTAAATATCGTTTAAAGTCATTTGTATTGAACCAATCATACTTTTTATATATTTATCGTTAAGTTCACAAAATTTTACATCTAAAACACGTCTTTACAATACATTTGGGTGAATATAAAAGGTCGTAAAAAAATTTTGAAATACAGGTGATGAATCCGCTAAATATCGTCTTAAGTCATTTCTATTAAACTAATCATACTTTTTATATTTTTAACGTTAAGTTCACATTATTTTAAATCTAAAACACGTGTTTACAATACATTTGGGTGAATACAAAAAATAGAAAAAAAATTTGGTAAAAAATGGTGATAATTCCGCTAAATATCGTTTAAAGTCATTTGTATTGAACTAATCATACTTTTTATATTTTTATCGTTAAGTTCACATTATTTTACATCTAAAACACGTATTTACAATACATTTGGGTGAATACAAAAAATAGAAAAAAAATTTGGGAAAAAATTGGGTAAAAAATGGTGATAATTCCGCTAAATATCGTTTAAAGTCATTTGTATTGAACTAATCATACTTTTTATATTTGTATCGTTAAGTTCACAAAATTTTACATCTAAAACACGTCTTTACAATACATTTGGGTGAATATAAAAGGTCGTAAAAAAATTTTGAAATACAGGTGATGAATCCGCTAAATATCGTCTTAAGTCATTTCTATTAAACTAATCATACTTTTTATATTTTTAACGTTAAGTTCACATTATTTTAAATCTAAAACACGTGTTTACAATACATTTGGAAGAATACAAAAAATAGAAAAAAATTTGGTAAAAAATGGTGATAATTCCGCTAAATATCGTTTAAAGTCATTTGTATTGAACTAATCATACTTTTTATATTTTTATCGTTAAGTTCACATTATTTTACATCTAAAACACGTATTTACAATACATTTGGGTGAATACAAAAAATAGAAAAAAAATTTGGGAAAAAATTTGGTAAAAAATGGTGATAATTCCGCTAAATATCGTTTAAAATCATTTGTATTGAACTAATCATACTTTTTATATTTTTATCGTTAAGTTCACATTATTTTACATCTAAAACACGTATTTACAATACATTTGGGTGAATACAAAAAATAGAAAAAAAATTTGGGAAAAAATTTGGTAAAAAATGGTGATAATTCCGCTAAATATCGTTTAAAATCATTTGTATTGAACTAATCATACTTTTTATATTTTTATCGTTACGTTCACATAATTTTACATCTAAAACACGTCTTTACAATACATTTGGGTGAATATAAAAGGTCGTAAAAAAATTTTGAAATACAGGTGATGAATCCGCTAAATATCGTCTTTAGTCATTTCTATTAAACTAATCATACTTTTTATATTTTTAACGTTAAGTTCACATTATTTTACATCTAAAACACGTGTTTACAATACATTTGGGTGAATACAAAAAATAGAAAAAAAAAATTTGGTAAAAAATGGTGATAATTCCGCTAAATATCGTTTAAAATCATTTGTATTGAACTAATCATACTTTTTATATTTTTATCGTTAAGTTCACATTATTTTACATCTAAAACACGTCTTTACAATACATTTGGGTGAATATAAAAGGTCGTAAAAAAATTTTGAAATACAGGTGATGAATCCGCTAAATATCGTCTTAAGTCATTTCTATTAAACTAATCATACTTTTTATATTTTTAACGTTAAGTTCACATTATTTTAAATCTAAAACACGTGTTTACAATACATTTGGGTGAATACAAAAAATAGAAAAAAAATTTGGTAAAAAATGGTGATAATTCCGATAAATATCGTTTAAAGTCATTTGTATTGAACTAATCATACTTTTTATATTTTTATCGTTAAGTTCACATTATTTTACATTTAAAACACGTATTTACAATACATTTGGGTGAATACAAAAAATAGAAAAAAAATTTGGGAAAAAATTTGGTAAAAAATGGTGATAATTCCGCTAAATATCGTTTAAAATCATTTGTATTGAACTAATCATACTTTTTATATTTTTATCGTTAAGTTCACATTATTTTACATCTAAAACACGTCTTTACAATACATTTGGGTGAATATAAAAGGTCGTAAAAAAATTTTGAAATACAGGTGATGAATCCGCTAAATATCGTCTTAAGTCATTTCTATTAAACTAATCATACTTTTTATATTTTTAACGTTAAGTTCACATTATTTTACATCTAAAACAAGTGTTTACAATACATTTGGGTGAATTCAAAAAATAGAAAAAAAATTTGGGCAAAAATTGGGTAAAAAATGGTGATATTCCGCTAAATATCGTTTAAAGTCATTTGTATTGAACTAATCATACTTTTTATATTTTTATCGTTAAGTTCACATTATTTTACATCTAAAACACGTATTTACAATACATTTGGGTGAATACAAAAAATAGAAAAAAAATTTGGGAAAAAATTTGGTAAAAAATGGTGATAATTCCGCTAAATATCGTTTAAAGTCATTTGTATTGAACTAATCATACTTTTTATATTTTTATCGTTAAGTTCACATTATTTTACATCTAAAACACGTATTTACAATACATTTGGGTGAATACAAAAAATAGAAAAAAAATTTGGGAAAAAATTGGGTAAAAAATGGTGATAATTCAGCTAAATATCGTTTAAAGTCATTTGTATTGAACTAATCATACTTTTTATATTTTTATCGTTAAGTTCACATTATTTTACATCTAAAACACGTCTTTACAATACATTTGGGTGAATATAAAAGGTCGTAAAAAAATTTTGAAATACAGGTGATGAATCCGCTAAATATCGTCTTTAGTCATTTCTATTAAACTAATCATACTTTTTATATTTTTAACGTTAAGTTCACATTATTTTACATCTAAAACACGTGTTTACAATACATTTGGGTGAATACAAAAAATAGAAAAAAAATTTGGTAAAAAATGGTGATAATTCCGCTAAATATCGTTTAAAATCATTTGTATTGAACTAATCATACTTTTTATATTTTTATCGTTAAGTTCACATTATTTTACATCTAAAACACGTATTTACAATACATTTGGGTGAATACAAAAAATAGAAAAAAAATTTGGGAAAAAATTGGGTAAAAAATGGTGATAATTCCGCTAAATATCGTTTAAAGTCATTTGTATTGAACCAATCATACTTTTTATATATTTATCGTTAAGTTCACAAAATTGTACATCTAAAACACGTCTTTACAATACATTTGGGTGAATATAAAAGGTCGTAAAAAAATTTTGAAATACAGGTGATGAATCCGCTAAATATCGTCTTAAGTCATTTCTATTAAACTAATCATACTTTTTATATTTTTATCGTTAAGTTCACATTATTTTACATCTAAAACACGTATTTACAATACATTTGGGTGAATACAAAAAATAGAAAAAAAATTTGGTAAAAAATGGTGATAATTCCGCTAAATATCGTTTAAAGTCATTTGTATTGAACTAATCATACTTTTTATATTTTTATCGTTAAGTTCACATTATTTTACATCTAAAACACGTATTTACAATACATTTGGGTGAATACAAAAAATAGAAAAAAAATTTGGGAAAAAATTGGGTAAAAAATGGTGATAATTCCGCTAAATATCGTTTAAAGTCATTTGTATTGAACTAATCATACTTTTTATATTTTTATCGTTAAGTTCACATTATTTTACATCTAAAACACGTCTTTACAATACATTTGGGTGAATATAAAAGGTCGTAAAAAAATTTTGAAATACAGGTGATGAATCCGCTAAATATCGTCTTTAGTCATTTCTATTAAACTAATCATACTTTTTATATTTTTAACGTTAAGTTCACATTATTTTACATCTAAAACACGTGTTTACAATACATTTGGGTGAATACAAAAAATAGAAAAAAAATTTGGTAAAAAATGGTGATAATTCCGCTAAATATCGTTTAAAATCATTTGTATTGAACTAATCATACTTTTTATATTTTTATCGTTAAGTTCACATTATTTTACATCTAAAACACGTCTTTACAATACATTTGGGTGAATATAAAAGGTCGTAAAAAAATTTTGAAATACAGGTGATGAATCCGCTAAATATCGTCTTAAGTCATTTCTATTAAACTAATCATACTTTTTATATTTTAAACGTTAAGTTCACATTATTTTACATCTAAAACATGTGTTTACAATACATTTGGGTGAATTCAAAAAATAGAAAAAAAATTTGGGCAAAAATTGGGTAAAAAATGGTGATAATTCCGCTAAATATCGTTTAAAGTCATTTGTATTGAACTAATCATACTTTTTATATTTTTATCGTTAAGTTCACATTATATTACATCTAAAACACGTATTTACAATACATTTGGGTGAATACAAAAAATAGAAAAAAAATTTGGGAAAAAATTTGGTAAAAAATGGTGATTATTCCGCTAAATATCGTTTAAAGTCATTTGTATTGAACTAATCATACTTTTTATATTTTTATCGTTAAGTTCACATTATTTTACATCTAAAACACGTATTTACAATACATTTGGGTGAATACAAAAAATAGAAAAAAAATTTGGGAAAAAATTGGGTAAAAAATGGTGATAATTCCGCTAAATATCGTTTAAAGTCATTTGTATTGAACCAATCATACTTTTTATATATTTATCGTTAAGTTCACAAAATTGTACATCTAAAACACGTCTTTACAATACATTTGGGTGAATATAAAAGGTCGTAAAAAAATTTTGAAATACAGGTGATGAATCCGCTAAATATCGTCTTAAGTCATTTCTATTAAACTAATCATACTTTTTATATTTTTAACGTTAACTTCACATTATTTTAAATCTAAAACACGTGTTTACAATACATTTGGGTGAATACAAAAAATAGAAAAAAAATTAGGTAAAAAATGGTGATAATTCCGCTAAATATCGTTTAAAGTCATTTGTATTGAACTAATCATACTTTTTATATTTTTATCGTTAAGTTCACATTATTTTACATCTAAAACACGTATTTACAATACATTTGGGTGAATACAAAAAATAGAAAAAAAATTTGGGAAAAAATTTGGTAAAAAATGGTGATAATTCCGCTAAATATCGTTTAAAATCATTTGTATTGAACTAATCATACTTTTTATATTTTTATCGTTAAGTTCACATTATTTTACATCTAAAACACGTCTTTACAATACATTTGGGTGAATATAAAAGATCGTAAAAAAATTTTGAAATACAGGTGATGAATCCGCTAAATATCGTCTTAAGTCATTTCTATTAAACTAATCATACTTTTTATATTTTTAACGTTAAGTTCACATTATTTTACATCTAAAACACGTGTTTACAATACATTTGGGTGAATACAAAAAATAGAAAAAAAATTTGGGCAAAAATTGGGTAAAAAATGGTGATAATTCCGCTAAATATCGTTTAAAGTCATTTGTATTGAACTAATCATACTTTTTATATTTTTATCGTTAAGTTCACATTATTTTACATCTAAAACACGTGTTTACAATACATTTGGGTGAATACAAAAAATAGAAAAAAAATTTGGGAAAAAATTTGGTAAAAAATGGTGATAATTCCGCTAAATATCGTTTAAAATCATTTGTATTGAACTAATCATACTTTTTATATTTTTATCGTTAAGTTCACATTATTTTACATCTAAAACACGTATTTACAATACATTTGGGTGAATACAAAAAATAGAAAAAAAATTTGGGAAAAAATTTGGTAAAAAATGGTGATAATTCCGCTAAATATCGTTTAAAGTCATTTGTATTGAACTAATCATACTTTTTATATTTTTATCGTTACGTTCACATAATTTTACATCTAAAACACGTCTTTACAATACATTTGGGTGAATATAAAAGGTCGTAAAAAAATTTTGAAATACAGGTGATGAATCCGCTAAATATCGTCTTTAGTCATTTCTATTAAACTAATCATACTTTTTATATTTTTAACGTTAAGTTCACATTATTTTACATCTAAAACACGTGTTTACAATACATTTGGGTGAATACAAAAAATAGAAAAAAAATTTGGTAAAAAATGGTGATAATTCCGCTAAATATCGTTTAAAGTCATTTGTATTGAACTAATCATACTTTTTATATTTTTATCGTTAAGTTCACATAATTTTACATCTAAAACACGTCTTTACAATACATTTGGGTGAATATAAAAGGTCGTAAAAAAATTTTGAAATACAGGTGATGAATCCGCTAAATATCGTCTTAAGTCATTTCTATTAAACTAATCATACTTTTTATATTTTTAACGTTAAGTTCACATTATTTTAAATCTAAAACACGTGTTTACAATACATTTGGGTGAATACAAAAAATAGAAAAAAAATTTGGTAAAAAATGGTGATAATTCCGATAAATATCGTTTAAAGTCATTTGTATTGAACTAATCATACTTTTTATATTTTTATCGTTAAGTTCACATTATTTTACATCTAAAACACGTATTTACAATACATTTGGGTGAATACAAAAAATAGAAAAAAAATTTGGGGAAAAATTTGGTAAAAAATGGTGATAATTCCGCTAAATATCGTTTAAAATCATTTGTATTGAACTATTCATACTTTTTATATTTTTATCGTTAAGTTCACATTATTTTACATCTAAAACACGTCTTTACAATACATTTGGGTGAATATAAAAGGTCGTAAAAAAATTTTGAAATACAGGTGATGAATCCGCTAAATATCGTCTTAAGTCATTTCTATTAAACTAATCATACTTTTTATATTTTTAACGTTAAGTTCACATTATTTTAAATCTAAAACACTCGTTTACAATACATTTGGGTGAATACAAAAAATAGAAAAAAAATTTGGTAAAAAATGGTGATAATTCCGCTAAATATCGTTTAAAATCATTTGTATTGAACTAATCATACTTTTTATATTTTTATCGTTAAGTTCACATTATTTTACATCTAAAACACGTCTTTACAATACATTTGGGTGAATATAAAAGGTCGTAAAAAAATTTTGAAATACAGGTGATGAATCCGCTAAATATCGTCTTAAGTCATTTCTATTAAACTAATCATACTTTTTATATTTTTAACGTTAAGTTCACATTATTTTACATCTAAAACACGTGTTTACAATACATTTGGGTGAATTCAAAAAATAGAAAAAAAATTTGGGCAAAAATTGGGTAAAAAATGGTGATAATTCCGCTAAATATCGTTTAAAGTCATTTGTATTGAACTAATCATACTTTTTATATTTTTATCGTTAAGTTCACATTATTTTACATCTAAAACACGTATTTACAATACATTTGGGTGAATACAAAAAATAGAAAAAAAATTTGGGAAAAAATTTGGTAAAAAATGGTGATAATTCCGCTAAATATCGTTTAAAGTCATTTGTATTGAACTAATCATACTTTTTATATTTTTATCGTTAAGTTCACATTATTTTACATCTAAAACACGTATTTACAATACATTTGGGTGAATACAAAAAATAGAAAAAAAATTTGGGAAAAAATTGGGTAAAAAATGGTGATAATTCCGCTAAATATCGTTTAAAGTCATTTGTATTGAACTAATCATACTTTTTATATTTTTATCGTTAAGTTCACATTATTTTACATCTAAAACACGTATTTACAATACATTTGGGTGAATACAAAAAATAGAAAAAAAATTTGGGAAAAAATTTGGTAAAAAATGGTGATAATTCCGCTAAATATCGTTTAAAGTCATTTGTATTGAACTAATCATACTTTTTATATTTTTATCGTTAAGTTCACATTATTTTACATCTAAAACACGTATTTACAATACATTTGGGTGAATACAAAAAATAGAAAAAAAATTTGGGAAAAAATTTGGTAAAAAATGGTGATAATTCCGCTAAATATCGTTTAAAATCATTTGTATTGAACTAATCATACTTTTTATATTTTTATCGTTAAGTTCACATTATTTTACATCTAAAACACGTATTTACAATACATTTGGGTGAATACAAAAAATAGAAAAAAAATTTGGGAAAAAATTTGGTAAAAAATGGTGATAATTCCGCTAAATATCGTTTAAAGTCATTTGTATTGAACTAATCATACGTTTTATATTTTTATCGTTACGTTCACATAATTTTACATCTAAAACACGTCTTTACAATACATTTGGGTGAATATAAAAGGTCGTAAAAAAATTTTGAAATACAGGTGATGAATCCGCTAAATATCGTCTTAAGTCATTTCTATTAAACTAATCATACTTTTTATATTTTTAACGTTAAGTTCACATTATTTTAAATCTAAAACACGTGTTTACAATACATTTGGGTGAATACAAAAAATAGAAAAAAAATTTGGGCAAAAATTGGGTAAAAAATGGTGATAATTCCGCTAAATATCGTTTAAAGTCATTTGTATTGAACTAATCATACTTTTTATATTTTTATCGTTAAGTTCACATTATTTTACATCTAAAACACGTATTTACAATACATTTGGGTGAATACAAAAAATAGAAAAAAAATTTGGGAAAAAATTTGGTAAAAAATGGTGATAATTCCGCTAAATATCGTTTAAAGTCATTTGTATTGAACTAATCATACTTTTTATATTTTTATCGTTAAGTTCACATTATTTTACATCTAAAACACGTATTTACAATACATTTGGGTGAATACAAAAAATAGAAAAAAAATTTGGGAAAAAATTGGGTAAAAAATGGTGATAATTCCGCTAAATATCGTTTAAAGTCATTTGTATTGAACTAATCATACTTTTTATATTTTTATCGTTAAGTTCACATTATTTTACATCTAAAACACGTATTTACAATACATTTGGGTGAATACAAAAAATAGAAAAAAAATTTGGGAAAAAATTTGGTAAAAAATGGTGATAATTCCGCTAAATATCGTTTAAAGTCATTTGTATTGAACTAATCATACTTTTTATATTTTTATCGTTAAGTTCACATTATTTTACATCTAAAACACGTATTTACAATACATTTGGGTGAATACAAAAAATAGAAAAAAAATTTGGGAAAAAATTTGGTAAAAAATGGTGATAATTCCGCTAAATATCGTTTAAAATCATTTGTATTGAACTAATCATACTTTTTATATTTTTATCGTTAAGTTCACATTATTTTACATCTAAAAAACGTATTTACAATACATTTGGGTGAATACAAAAAATAGAAAAAAAATTTGGGAAAAAATTTGGTAAAAAATGGTGATAATTCCGCTAAATATCGTTTAAAGTCATTTGTATTGAACTAATCATACGTTTTATATTTTTATCGTTACGTTCACATAATTTTACATCTAAAACACGTCTTTACAATACATTTGGGTGAATATAAAAGGTCGTAAAAAAATTTTGAAATACAGGTGATGAATCCGCTAAATATCGTCTTAAGTCATTTCTATTAAACTAATCATACTTTTTATATTTTTAACGTTAAGTTCACATTATTTTAAATCTAAAACACGTGTTTACAATACATTTGGGTGAATACAAAAAATAGAAAAAAAATTTGGTAAAAAATGGTGATAATTCCGCTAAATATCGTTTAAAATCATTTGTATTGAACTAATCATACTTTTTATATTTTTATCGTTAAGTTCACATTATTTTACATCTAAAACAAGTCTTTACAATACATTTGGGTGAATATAAAAGGTCGTAAAAAAATTTTGAAATACAGGTGATGAATCCGCTAAATATCGTCTTAAGTCATTTCTATTAAACTAATCATACTTTTTATATTTTAAACGTTAAGTTCACATTATTTTACATCTAAAACACGTGTTTACAATACATTTGGGTGAATTCAAAAAATAGAAAAAAAATTTGGGCAAAAATTGGGTAAAAAATGGTGATAATTCCGCTAAATATCGTTTAAAGTCATTTGTATTGAACTAATCATACTTTTTATATTTTTATCGTTAAGTTCACATTATTTTACATCTAAAACACGTATTTACAATACATTTGGGTGAATACAAAAAATAGAAAAGAAATTTGGGAAAAAATTTGGTAAAAAATGGTGATAATTCCGCTAAATATCGTTTAAAGTCATTTGTATTGAACTAATCATACTTTTTATATTTTTATCGTTAAGTTCACATTATTTTACAACTAAAACACGTATTTACAATACATTTGGGTGAATACAAAAAATAGAAAAAAAATTTGGGAAAAAATTTGGTAAAAAATGGTGATAATTCCGCTAAATATCGTTTAAAGTCATTTGTATTGAACTAATCATACTTTTTATATTTTTATCGTTAAGTTCACATTATTTTACATCTAAAACAAGTCTTTACAATACATTTGGGTGAATATAAAAGGTCGTAAAAAAATTTTGAAATACAGGTGATGAATCCGCTAAATATCGTCTTAAGTCATTTCTATTAAACTAATCATACTTTTTATATTTTAAACGTTAAGTTCACATTATTTTACATCTAAAACACGGGTTTACAATACATTTGGGTGAATACAAAAAATAGAAAAAAAATTTGGTAAAAAATGGTGATAATTCCGCTAAATATCGTTTAAAGTCATTTGTATTGAACTAATCATACTTTTTATATTTTTATCGTTATGTTCACATTATTCTAAATCTAAAACACGTATTTACAATACATTTGGGTGAATACAAAAAATAGAAAAAAAATTTGGTAAAAAATGGTGATAATTCCGCTAAATATCGTTTACAGTCATTTGTATTGAACTAATCATACTTTTTATATTTTTATCGTTAAGTTCACATTATTTTACATCTAAAACACGTATTTACAATACATTTGGGTGAATACAAAAAATAGAAAAAAAATTTGGGAAAAAATTGGGTAAAAAATGGTGATAATTCCGCTAAATATCGTTTAAAGTCATTTGTATTGAACTAATCATACTTTTTATATTTTTATCGTTAAGTTCACATTATTTTACATCTAAAACACGTATTTACAATACATTTGGGTGAATACAAAAAATAGAAAAAAAATTTGGGAAAAAATTTGGTAAAAAATGGTGATAATTCCGCTAAATATCGTTTAAAATCATTTGTATTGAACTAATCATACTTTTTATATTTTTATCGTTAAGTTCACATTATTTTACATCTAAAACACGTCTTTACAATACATTTGGGTGAATATAAAAGGTCGTAAAAAAATTTTGAAATACAGGTGATGAATCCGCTAAATATCGTCTTAAGTCATTTCTATTAAACTAATCATACTTTTTATATTTTTAACGTTAAGTTCACATTATTTTAAATCTAAAACACTCGTTTACAATACATTTGGGTGAATACAAAAAATAGAAAAAAAATTTGGTAAAAAATGGTGCTAATTCCGCTAAATATCGTTTAAAATCATTTGTATTGAACTAATCATACTTTTTATATTTTTATCGTTAAGTTCACATTATTTTACATCTAAAACACGTATTTACAATACATTTGGGTGAATACAAAAAATAGAAAAAAAATTTGGTAAAAAATGGTGATAATTCCGCTAAATATCGTTTAAAGTCATTTGTATTGAACTAATCATACTTTTTATATTTTTATCGTTAAGTTCACATTATTTTACATCTAAAACACGTGTTTACAATACATTTGGGTGAATTCAAAAAATAGAAAAAAAATTTGGGCAAAAATTGGGTAAAAAATGGTGATAATTCCGCTAAATATCGTTTAAAGTCATTTGTATTGAACTAATCATACTTTTTATATTTTTATCGTTAAGTTCACATTATTTTACATCTAAAACACGTATTTACAATACATTTGGGTGAATACAAAAAATAGAAAAAAAATTTGGTAAAAAATGGTGATAATTCCGCTAAATATCGTTTAAAGTCATTTGTATTGAACTAATCATACTTTTTATATTTTTATCGTTAAGTTCACATTATTTTACATCTAAAACACGTATTTACAATACATTTGGGTGAATACAAAAAATAGAAAAAAAATTTGGGAAAAAATTGGGTAAAAAATGGTGATAATTCCGCTAAATATCGTTTAAAGTCATTTGTATTGAACTAATCATACTTTTTATATTTTTATCGTTAAGTTCACATTATTTTACATCTAAAACACGTATTTACAATACATTTGGGTGAATACAAAAAATAGAAAAAAAATTTGGGAAAAAATTTGGTAAAAAATGGTGATAATTCCGCTAAATATCGTTTAAAGTCATTTGTATTGAACTAATCATACTTTTTATATTTTTATCGTTAAGTTCACATTATTTTACATCTAAAACACGTATTTACAATACATTTGGGTGAATACAAAAAATAGAAAAAAAATTTGGGAAAAAATTGGGTAAAAAATGGTGATAATTCCGCTAAATATCGTTTAAAGTCATTTGTATTGAACTAATCATACTTTTTATATTTTTATCGTTAAGTTCACATTATTTTACATCTAAAACACGTATTTACAATACATTTGGGTGAATACAAAAAATAGAAAAAAAATTTGGGAAAAAATTTGGTAAAAAATGGTGATAATTCCGCTAAATATCGTTTAAAGTCATTTGTATTGAACTAATCATACTTTTTATATTTTTATCGTTAAGTTCACATTATTTTACATCTAAAACACGTATTTACAATACATTTGGGTGAATACAAAAAATAGAAAAAAAATTTGGGAAAAAATTTGGTAAAAAATGGTGATAATTCCGCTAAATATCGTTTAAAGTCATTTGTATTGAACTAATCATACTTTTTATATTTTTATCGTTACGTTCACATAATTTTACATCTAAAACACGTCTTTACAATACATTTGGGTGAATATAAAAGGTCGTAAAAAAATTTTGAAATACAGGTGATGAATCCGCTAAATATCGTCTTAAGTCATTTCTATTAAACTAATCATACTTTTTATATTTTTAACGTTAAGTTCACATTATTTTAAATCTAAAACACGTGTTTACAATACATTTGGGTGAATACAAAAAATAGAAAAAAAATTTGGTAAAAAATGGTGATAATTCCGCTAAATATCGTTTAAAATCATTTGTATTGAACTAATCATACTTTTTATATTTTTATCGTTAAGTTCACATTATTTTACATCTAAAACAAGTCTTTACAATACATTTGGGTGAATATAAAAGGTCGTAAAAAAATTTTGAAATACAGGTGATGAATCCGCTAAATATCGTCTTAAGTCATTTCTATTAAACTAATCATACTTTTTATATTTTAAACGTTAAGTTCACATTATTTTACATCTAAAACACGTGTTTACAATACATTTGGGTGAATTCAAAAAATAGAAAAAAAATTTGGGCAAAAATTGGGTAAAAAATGGTGATAATTCCGCTAAATATCGTTTAAAGTCATTTGTATTGAACTAATCATACTTTTTATATTTTTATCGTTAAGTTCACATTATTTTACATCTAAAACACGTATTTACAATACATTTGGATGAATATAAAAGGTCGTAAAAAAATTTTGAAATACAGGTGATGAATCCGCTAAATATCGTCTTAAGTCATTTCTATTAAACTAATCATACTTTTTATATTTTTAACGTTAAGTTCACATTATTTTACATCTAAAACACGTATTTACAATACATTTGGGTGAATACAAAAAATAGAAAAAAAATTTGGGAAAAAATTGGGTAAAAAATGGTGATAATTCCGCTAAATATCGTTTAAAGTCATTTGTATTGAACTAATCATACTTTTTATATTTTTATCGTTAAGTTCACATTATTTTACATCTAAAACACGTATTTACAATACATTTGGGTGAATACAAAAAATAGAAAAAAAATTTGGGAAAAAATTTGGTAAAAAATGGTGATAATTCCGCTAAATATCGTTTAAAGTCATTTGTATTGAACTAATCATACTTTTTATATTTTTATCGTTAAGTTCACATTATTTTACATCTAAAACACGTATTTACAATACATTTGGGTGAATACAAAAAATAGAAAAAAAATTTGGGAAAAAATTTGGTAAAAAATGGTGATAATTCCGCTAAATATCGTTTAAAGTCATTTGTATTGAACTAATCATACTTTTTATATTTTTATCGTTACGTTCACATAATTTTACATCTAAAACACGTCTTTACAATACATTTGGGTGAATATAAAAGGTCGTAAAAAAATTTTGAAATACAGGTGATGAATCCGCTAAATATCGTCTTAAGTCATTTCTATTAAACTAATCATACTTTTTATATTTTTAACGTTAAGTTCACATTATTTTAAATCTAAAACACGTGTTTACAATACATTTGGGTGAATACAAAAAATAGAAAAAAAATTTGGTAAAAAATGGTGATAATTCCGCTAAATATCGTTTAAAATCATTTGTATTGAACTAATCATACTTTTTATATTTTTATCGTTAAGTTCACATTATTTTACATCTAAAACAAGTCTTTACAATACATTTGGGTGAATATAAAAGGTCGTAAAAAAATTTTGAAATACAGGTGATGAATCCGCTAAATATCGTCTTAAGTCATTTCTATTAAACTAATCATACTTTTTATATTTTAAACGTTAAGTTCACATTATTTTACATCTAAAACACGTGTTTACAATACATTTGGGTGAATTCAAAAAATAGAAAAAAAATTTGTGCAAAAATTGGGTAAAAAATGGTGATAATTCCGCTAAATATCGTTTAAAGTCATTTGTATTGAACTAATCATACTTTTTATATTTTTATCGTTAAGTTCACATTATTTTACATCTAAAACACGTATTTACAATACATTTGGGTGAATACAAAAAATAGAAAAGAAATTTGGGAAAAAATTTGGTAAAAAATGGTGATAATTCCGCTAAATATCGTTTAAAGTCATTTGTATTGAACTAATCATACTTTTTATATTTTTATCGTTAAGTTCACATTATTTTACATCTAAAACACGTATTTACAATACATTTGGGTGAATACAAAAAATAGAAAAGAAATTTGGGAAAAAATTTGGTAAAAAATGGTGATAATTCCGCTAAATATCGTTTAAAGTCATTTGTATTGAACTAATCATACTTTTTATATTTTTATCGTTAAGTTCACAAAATTTTACATCTAAAACACGTCTTTACAATACATTTGGGTGAATATAAAAGGTCGTAAAAAAATTTTGAAATACAGGTGATGAATCCGCTAAATATCGTCTTAAGTCATTTCTATTAAACTAATCATACTTTTTATATTTTTAACGTTAAGTTCACATTATTTTACATCTAAAACACGTGTTTACAATACATTTGGGTGAATACAAAAAATAGAAAAAAAATTTGGTAAAAAATGGTGATAATTCCGCTAAATATCGTCTTAAGTCATTTCTATTAAACTAATCATACTTTTTATATTTTTATCGTTAAGTTCACATTATTTTACATCTAAAACACGTATTTACAATACATTTGGGTGAATACAAAAAATAGAAAAAAAATTTGGGATAAAATTTGGTAAAAAATGGTGATAATTCCGCTAAATATCGTCTTAAGTCATTTCTATTAAACTAATCATACTTTTTATATTTTTATCGTTAAGTTCACATTATTTTACATCTAAAACACGTATTTACAATACATTTGGGTGAATACAAAAAATAGAAAAAAAATTTGGGAAAAAATTTGGTAAAAAATGGTGATAATTCCGCTAAATATCGTTTAAAGTCATTTGTATTGAACTAATCATACTTTTTATATTTTTATCGTTAAGTTCACATTATTTTACATCTAAAACACGTATTTACAATACATTTGGGTGAATACAAAAAATAGAAAAAAAATTTGGGAAAAAATTGGGTAAAAAATGGTGATAATTCCGCTAAATATCGTTTAAAGTCATTTGTATTGAACTAATCATACTTTTTATATTTTTATCGTTAAGTTCACATTATTTTACATCTAAAACACGTATTTACAATACATTTGGGTGAATACAAAAAATAGAAAAAAAATTTGGGAAAAAATTTGGTAAAAAATGGTGATAATTCCGCTAAATATCGTTTAAAGTCATTTGTATTGAACTAATCATACTTTTTATATTTTTATCGTTAAGTTCACATTATTTTACATCTAAAACACGTATTTACAATACATTTGGGTGAATACAAAAAATAGAAAAAAAATTTGGGAAAAAATTTGGTAAAAAATGGTGATAATTCCGCTAAATATCGTTTAAAATCATTTGTATTGAACTAATCATACTTTTTATATTTTTATCGTTAAGTTCACATTATTTTACATCTAAAACACGTATTTACAATACATTTGGGTGAATACAAAAAATAGAAAAAAAATTTGGGAAAAAATTTGGTAAAAAATGGTGATAATTCCGCTAAATATCGTTTAAAGTCATTTGTATTGAACTAATCATACTTTTTATATTTTTATCGTTACGTTCACATTATTTTACATCTAAAACACGTCTTTACAATACATTTTGGTGAATATAAAAGGTCGTAAAAAAATTTTGAAATACAGGTGATGAATCCGCTAAATATCGTCTTAAGTCATTTCTATTAAACTAATCATACTTTTTATATTTTTAACGTTAAGTTCACATTATTTTAAATCTAAAACACGTGTTTACAATACATTTGGGTGAATACAAAAAATAGAAAAAAAATTTGGTAAAAAATGGTGATAATTCCGCTAAATATCGTTTAAAATCATTTGTATTGAACTAATCATACTTTTTATATTTTTATCGTTAAGTTCACATTATTTTACATCTAAAACAAGTCTTTACAATACATTTGGGTGAATATAAAAGGTCGTAAAAAAATTTTGAAATACAGGTGATGAATCCGCTAAATATCGTCTTAAGTCATTTCTATTAAACTAATCATACTTTTTATATTTTAAACGTTAAGTTCACATTATTTTACATCTAAAACACGTGTTTACAATACATTTGGGTGAATTCAAAAAATAGAAAAAAAATTTGGGCAAAAATTGGGTAAAAAATGGTGATAATTCCGCTAAATATCGTTTAAAGTCATTTGTATTGAACTAATCATACTTTTTATATTTTTATCGTTAAGTTCACATTATTTTACATCTAAAACACGTATTTACAATACATTTGGGTGAATACAAAAAATAGAAAAGAAATTTGGGAAAAAATTTGGTAAAAAATGGTGATAATTCCGCTAAATATCGTTTAAAGTCATTTGTATTGAACTAATCATACTTTTTATATTTTTATCGTTAAGTTCACATTATTTTACATCTAAAACACGTATTTACAATACATTTGGGTGAATACAAAAAATAGAAAAAAAATTTGGGAAAAAATTGGGTAAAAAATGGTGATAATTCCGCTAAATATCGTTTAAAGTCATTTGTATTGAACTAATCATACTTTTTATATTTTTATCGTTAAGTTCACAAAATTTTACATCTAAAACACGTCTTTACAATACATTTGGGTGAATATAAAAGGTCGTAAAAAAATTTTGAAATACAGGTGATGAATCCGCTAAATATCGTCTTAAGTCATTTCTATTAAACTAATCATACTTTTTATATTTTTAACGTTAAGTTCACATTATTTTACATCTAAAACACGTGTTTACAATACATTTGGGTGAATACAAAAAATAGAAAAAAAATTTGGTAAAAAATGGTGATAATTCCGCTAAATATCGTCTTAAGTCATTTCTATTAAACTAATCATACTTTTTATATTTTTATCGTTAAGTTCACATTATTTTACATCTAAAACACGTATTTACAATACATTTGGGTGAATACAAAAAATAGAAAAAAAATTTGGGATAAAATTTGGTAAAAAATGGTGATAATTCCGCTAAATATCGTCTTAAGTCATTTCTATTAAACTAATCATACTTTTTATATTTTTAACGTTAAGTTCACATTATTTTAAATCTAAAACACTCGTTTACAATACATTTGGGTGAATACAAAAAATAGAAAAAAAATTTGGTAAAAAATGGTGATAATTCCGCTAAATATCGTTTAAAATCATTTGTATTGAACTAATCATACTTTTTATATTTTTATCGTTAAGTTCACATTATTTTACATCTAAAACACGTCTTTACAATACATTTGGGTGAATATAAAAGGTCGTAAAAAAATTTTGAAATACAGGTGATGAATCCGCTAAATATCGTCTTAAGTCATTTCTATTAAACTAATCATACTTTTTATATTTTTAACGTTAAGTTCACATTATTTTACATCTAAAACACGTGTTTACAATACATTTGGGTGAATTCAAAAAATAGAAAAAAAATTTGGGCAAAAATTGAGTAAAAAATGGTGATAATTCCGCTAAATATCGTTTAAAGTCATTTGTATTGAACTAATCATACTTTTTATATTTTTTTCGTTAAGTTCACATTATTTTACATCTAAAACACGTATTTACAATACATTTGGGTGAATACAAAAAATAGAAAAAAAATTTGGGAAAAAATTGGGTAAAAAATGGTGATAATTCCGCTAAATATCGTTTAAAGTCATTTGTATTGAACTAATCATACTTTTTATATTTTTATTGTTAAGTTCACATTATTTTACATCTAAAACACGTATTTACAATACATTTGGGTGAATACAAAAAATAGAAAAAAAATTTGGGAAAAAATTTGGTAAAAAATGGTGATAATTCCGCTAAATATCGTTTAAAATCATTTGTATTGAACTAATCATACTTTTTATATTTTTATCGTTAAGTTCACATTATTTTACATCTAAAACACGTATTTACAATACATTTGGGTGAATACAAAAAATAGAAAAAAAATTTGGGAAAAAATTTGGTAAAAAATTGTGATAATTCCGCTAAATATCGTTTAAAGTCATTTGTATTGAACTAATCATACTTTTTATATTTTTATCGTTAAGTTCACATTATTTTACATCTAAAACACGTATTTACAATACATTTGGGTGAATACAAAAAATAGAAAAAAAATTTGGGAAAAAATTGGGTAAAAAATGGTGATAATTCCGCTAAATATCGTTTAAAGTCATTTGTATTGAACTAATCATACTTTTTATATTTTTATCGTTAAGTTCACAAAATTTTACATCTAAAACACGTCTTTACAATACATTTGGGTGAATATAAAAGGTCGTAAAAAAATTTTGAAATACAGGTGATGAATCCGCTAAATATCGTCTTAAGTCATTTCTATTAAACTAATCATACTTTTTATATTTTTAACGTTAAGTTCACATTATTTTACATCTAAAACACGTGTTTACAATACATTTGGGTGAATACAAAAAATAGAAAAAAAATTTGGTAAAAAATGGTGATAATTCCGCTAAATATCGTCTTAAGTCATTTCTATTAAACTAATCATACTTTTTATATTTTTATCGTTAAGTTCACATTATTTTACATCTAAAACACGTATTTACAATACATTTGGGTGAATACAAAAAATAGAAAAAAAATTTGGGATAAAATTTGGTAAAAAATGGTGATAATTCCGCTAAATATCGTCTTAAGTCATTTCTATTAAACTAATCATACTTTTTATATTTTTAACGTTAAGTTCACATTATTTTAAATCTAAAACACGTGTTTACAATACATTTGGGTGAATACAAAAAATAGAAAAAAAATTTGGTAAAAAATGGTGATAATTCCGATAAATATCGTTTAAAGTCATTTGTATTGAACTAATCATACTTTTTATATTTTTATCGTTAAGTTCACATTATTTTACATCTAAAACACGTATTTACAATACATTTGGGTGAATACAAAAAATAGAAAAAAAATTTGGGAAAAAATTTGGTAAAAAATGGTGATAATTCCGCTAAATATCGTTTAAAATCATTTGTATTGAACTAATCATACTTTTTATATTTTTATCGTTAAGTTCACATTATTTTACATCTAAAACACGTCTTTACAATACATTTGGGTGAATATAAAAGGTCGTAAAAAAATTTTGAAATACAGGTGATGAATCCGCTAAATATCGTCTTAAGTCATTTCTATTAAACTAATCATACTTTTTATATTTTTAACGTTAAGTTCACATTATTTTAAATCTAAAACACTCGTTTACAATACATTTGGGTGAATACAAAAAATAGAAAAAAAATTTGGTAAAAAATGGTGATAATTCCGCTAAATATCGTTTAAAATCATTTGTATTGAACTAATCATACTTTTTATATTTTTATCGTTAAGTTCACATTATTTTACATCTAAAACACGTCTTTACAATACATTTGGGTGAATATAAAAGGTCGTAAAAAAATTTTGAAATACAGGTGATGAATCCGCTAAATATCGTCTTAAGTCATTTCTATTAAACTAATCATACTTTTTATATTTTTAACGTTAAGTTCACATTATTTTACATCTAAAACACGTGTTTACAATACATTTGGGTGAATTCAAAAAATAGAAAAAAAATTTGGGCAAAAATTGAGTAAAAAATGGTGATAATTCCGCTAAATATCGTTTAAAGTCATTTGTATTGAACTAATCATACTTTTTATATTTTTTTCGTTAAGTTCACATTATTTTACATCTAAAACACGTATTTACAATACATTTGGGTGAATACAAAAAATAGAAAAAAAATTTGGGAAAAAATTGGGTAAAAAATGGTGATAATTCCGCTAAATATCGTTTAAAGTCATTTGTATTGAACTAATCATACTTTTTATATTTTTATTGTTAAGTTCACATTATTTTACATCTAAAACACGTATTTACAATACATTTGGGTGAATACAAAAAATAGAAAAAAAATTTGGGAAAAAATTTGGTAAAAAATGGTGATAATTCCGCTAAATATCGTTTAAAATCATTTGTATTGAACTAATCATACTTTTTATATTTTTATCGTTAAGTTCACATTATTTTACATCTAAAACACGTATTTACAATACATTTGGGTGAATACAAAAAATAGAAAAAAAATTTGGGAAAAAATTTGGTAAAAAATTGTGATAATTCCGCTAAATATCGTTTAAAGTCATTTGTATTGAACTAATCATACTTTTTATATTTTTATCGTTACGTTCACATAATTTTACATCTAAAACACGTCTTTACAATACATTTGGGTGAATATAAAAGGTCGTAAAAAAATTTTGAAATACAGGTGATGAATCCGCTAAATATCGTCTTAAGTCATTTCTATTAAACTAATCATACTTTTTATATTTTTAACGTTAAGTTCACATTATTTTAAATCTAAAACACGTGTTTACAATACATTTGGGTGAATACAAAAAATAGAAAAAAAATTTGGTAAAAAATGGTGATAATTCCGCTAAATATCGTCTTAAGTCATTTCTATTAAACTAATCATACTTTTTATATTTTTATCGTTAAGTTCACATTATTTTACATCTAAAACACGTATTTACAATACATTTGGGTGAATACAAAAAATAGAAAAAAAATTTGGGATAAAATTTGGTAAAAAATGGTGATAATTCCGCTAAATATCGTCTTAAGTCATTTCTATTAAACTAATCATACTTTTTATATTTTTAACGTTAAGTTCACATTATTTTAAATCTAAAACACGTGTTTACAATACATTTGGGTGAATACAAAAAATAGAAAAAAAATTTGGTAAAAAATGGTGATAATTCCGATAAATATCGTTTAAAGTCATTTGTATTGAACTAATCATACTTTTTATATTTTTATCGTTAAGTTCACATTATTTTACATCTAAAACACGTATTTACAATACATTTGGGTGAATACAAAAAATAGAAAAAAAATTTGGGAAAAAATTTGGTAAAAAATGGTGATAATTCCGCTAAATATCGTTTAAAATCATTTGTATTGAACTAATCATACTTTTTATATTTTTATCGTTAAGTTCACATTATTTTACATCTAAAACACGTCTTTACAATACATTTGGGTGAATATAAAAGGTCGTAAAAAAATTTTGAAATACAGGTGATGAATCCGCTAAATATCGTCTTAAGTCATTTCTATTAAACTAATCATACTTCTTATATTTTTAACGTTAAGTTCACATTATTTTAAATCTAAAACACTCGTTTACAATACATTTGGGTGAATACAAAAAATAGAAAAAAAATTTGGTAAAAAATGGTGATAATTCCGCTAAATATCGTTTAAAATCATTTGTATTGAACTAATCATACTTTTTATATTTTTATCGTTAAGTTCACATTATTTTACATCTAAAACACGTCTTTACAATACATTTGGGTGAATATAAAAGGTCGTAAAAAAATTTTGAAATACAGGTGATGAATCCGCTAAATATCGTCTTAAGTCATTTCTATTAAACTAATCATACTTTTTATATTTTTAACGTTAAGTTCACATTATTTTACATCTAAAACACGTGTTTACAATACATTTGGGTGAATTCAAAAAATAGAAAAAAAATTTGGGCAAAAATTGGGTAAAAAATGGTGATAATTCCGCTAAATATCGTTTAAAGTCTTTTGTATTGAACTAATCATAATTTTTATATTTTTATCGTTAAGTTCACATTATTTTACATCTAAAACACGTATTTACAATACATTTGGGTGAATACAAAAAATAGAAAAAAAATTTGGGAAAAAATTTGGTAAAAAATGGTGATAATTCCGCTAAATATCGTTTAAAGTCATTTGTATTGAACTAATCATACTTTTTATATTTTTATCGTTAAGTTCACATTATTTTACATCTAAAACACGTATTTACAATACATTTGGGTGAATACAAAAAATAGAAAAAAAATTTGGGAAAAAATTGGGTAAAAAATGGTGATAATTCCGCTAAATATCGTTTAAAGTCATTTGTATTGAACTAATCATACTTTTTATATTTTTATCGTTAAGTTCACATTATTTTACATCTAAAACACGTATTTACAATACATTTGGGTGAATACAAAAAATAGAAAAAAAATTTGGGAAAAAATTTGGTAAAAAATGGTGATAATTCCGCTAAATATCGTTTAAAATCATTTGTATTGAACTAATCATACTTTTTATATTTTTATCGTTAAGTTCACATTATTTTACATCTAAAACACGTCTTTACAATACATTTGGGTGAATATAAAAGGTCGTAAAAAAATTTTGAAATACAGGTGATGAATCCGCTAAATATCGTCTTAAGTCATTTCTATTAAACTAATCATACTTTTTATATTTTTATCGTTAAGTTCACATTATTTTACATCTAAAACACGTATTTACAATACATTTGGGTGAATACAAAAAATAGAAAAAAAATTTGGGAAAAAATTTGGTAAAAAATGGTGATAATTCCGCTAAATATCGTTTAAAGTCATTTGTATTGAACTAATCATACTTTTTATATTTTTATCGTTAAGTTCACATAATTTTACATCTAAAACACGTCTTTACAATACATTTGGGTGAATATAAAAGGTCGTAAAAAAATTTTGAAATACAGGTGATGAATCCGCTAAATATCGTCTTAAGTCATTTCTATTAAACTAATCATACTTTTTATATTTTAAACGTTAAGTTCACATTATTTTACATCTAAAACACGTGTTTACAATACATTTGGGTGAATTCAAAAAATAGAAAAAAAATTTGGGCAAAAATTGGGTAAAAAATGGTGATAATTCCGCTAAATATCGTTTAAAGTCATTTGTATTGAACTAATCATACTTTTTATATTTTTATCGTTAAGTTCACATTATTTTACATCTAAAACACGTATTTACAATACATTTGGGTGAATACAAAAAATAGAAAAAAAATTTGGGAAAAAATTTGGTAACAAATGGTGATAATTCCGCTAAATATCGTTTAAAGTCATTTGTATTGAACTAATCATACTTTTTATATTTTTATCGTTAAGTTCACATTATTTTACATCTAAAACACGTATTTACAATACATTTGGGTGAATACAAAAAATAGAAAAAAAATTTGGGAAAAAATTGGGTAAAAAATGGTGATAATTCCGCTAAATATCGTTTAAAGTCATTTGTATTGAACTAATCATACTTTTTATATTTTTATCGTTAAGTTCACAAAATTTTACATCTAAAACACGTCTTTACAATACATTTGGGTGAATATAAAAGGTCGTAAAAAAATTTTGAAATACAGGTGATGAATCCGCTAAATATCGTCTTAAGTCATTTCTATTAAACTAATCATACTTTTTATATTTTTAACGTTAAGTTCACATTATTTTACATCTAAAACACGTGTTTACAATACATTTGGGTGAATACAAAAAATAGAAAAAAAATTTGGTAAAAAATGGTGATAATTCCGCTAAATATCGTCTTAAGTCATTTCTATTAAACTAATCATACTTTTTATATTTTTATCGTTAAGTTCACATTATTTTACATCTAAAACACGTATTTACAATACATTTGGGTGAATACAAAAAATAGAAAAAAAATTTGGGATAAAATTTGGTAAAAAATGGTGATAATTCCGCTAAATATCGTCTTAAGTCATTTCTATTAAACTAATCATACTTTTTATATTTTTAACGTTAAGTTCACATTCTTTTAAATCTAAAACACGTGTTTACAATACATTTGGGTGAATACAAAAAATAGAAAAAAAATTTGGTAAAAAATGGTGATAATTCCGATAAATATCGTTTAAAGTCATTTGTATTGAACTAATCATACTTTTTATATTTTTATCGTTAAGTTCACATTATTTTACATCTAAAACACGTATTTACAATACATTTGGGTGAATACAAAAAATAGAAAAAAAATTTGGTAAAAAATGGTGATAATTCCGCTAAATATCGTTTACAGTCATTTGTATTGAACTAATCATACTTTTTATATTTTTATCGTTAAGTTCACATTATTTTACATCTAAAACACGTCTTTACAATACATTTGGGTGAATATAAAAGGTCGTAAAAAAATTTTGAAATACAGGTGATGAATCCGCTAAATATCGTCTTAAGTCATTTCTATTAAACTAATCATACTTTTTATATTTTTATCGTTAAGTTCACATTATTTTACATCTAAAACACGTATTTACAATACATTTGGGTGAATACAAAAAATAGAAAAAAAATTTGGGAAAAAATTTGGTAAAAAATGGTGATAATTCCGCTAAATATCGTTTAAAGTCATTTGTATTGAACTAATCATACTTTTTATATTTTTATCGTTAAGTTCACATAATTTTACATCTAAAACACGTCTTTACAATACATTTGGGTGAATATAAAAGGTCGTAAAAAAATTTTGAAATACAGGTGATGAATCCGCTAAATATCGTCTTAAGTCATTTCTATTAAACTAATCATACTTTTTATATTTTAAACGTTAAGTTCACATTATTTTACATCTAAAACACGTGTTTACAATACATTTGGGTGAATTCAAAAAATAGAAAAAAAATTTGGGCAAAAATTGGGTAAAAAATGGTGATAATTCCGCTAAATATCGTTTAAAGTCATTTGTATTGAACTAATCATACTTTTTATATTTTTATCGTTAAGTTCACATTATTTTACATCTAAAACACGTATTTACAATACATTTGGGTGAATACAAAAAATAGAAAAAAAATTTGGGAAAAAATTTGGTAACAAATGGTGATAATTCCGCTAAATATCGTTTAAAGTCATTTGTATTGAACTAATCATACTTTTTATATTTTTATCGTTAAGTTCACATTATTTTACATCTAAAACACGTATTTACAATACATTTGGGTGAATACAAAAAATAGAAAAAAAATTTGGGAAAAAATTGGGTAAAAAATGGTGATAATTCCGCTAAATATCGTTTAAAGTCATTTGTATTGAACTAATCATACTTTTTATATTTTTATCGTTAAGTTCACAAAATTTTACATCTAAAACACGTCTTTACAATACATTTGGGTGAATATAAAAGGTCGTAAAAAAATTTTGAAATACAGGTGATGAATCCGCTAAATATCGTCTTAAGTCATTTCTATTAAACTAATCATACTTTTTATATTTTTAACGTTAAGTTCACATTATTTTACATCTAAAACACGTGTTTACAATACATTTGGGTGAATACAAAAAATAGAAAAAAAATTTGGTAAAAAATGGTGATAATTCCGCTAAATATCGTCTTAAGTCATTTCTATTAAACTAATCATACTTTTTATATTTTTATCGTTAAGTTCACATTATTTTACATCTAAAACACGTATTTACAATACATTTGGGTGAATACAAAAAATAGAAAAAAAATTTGGGATAAAATTTGGTAAAAAATGGTGATAATTCCGCTAAATATCGTCTTAAGTCATTTCTATTAAACTAATCATACTTTTTATATTTTTAACGTTAAGTTCACATTCTTTTAAATCTAAAACACGTGTTTACAATACATTTGGGTGAATACAAAAAATAGAAAAAAAATTTGGTAAAAAATGGTGATAATTCCGATAAATATCGTTTAAAGTCATTTGTATTGAACTAATCATACTTTTTATATTTTTATCGTTAAGTTCACATTATTTTACATCTAAAACACGTATTTACAATACATTTGGGTGAATACAAAAAATAGAAAAAAAATTTGGGAAAAAATTTGGTAAAAAATGGTGATAATTCCGCTAAATATCGTTTAAAATCATTTGTATTGAACTAATCATACTTTTTATATTTTTATCGTTAAGTTCACATTATTTTACATCTAAAACACGTCTTTACAATACATTTGGGTGAATATAAAAGGTCGTAAAAAAATTTTGAAATACAGGTGATGAATCCGCTAAATATCGTCTTAAGTCATTTCTATTAAACTAATCATACTTTTTATATTTTTAACGTTAAGTTCACATTATTTTACATCTAAAACACGTATTTACAATACATTTGGGTGAATACAAAAAATAGAAAAAAAATTTGGGAAAAAATTTGGTAAAAAATGGTGATAATTCCGCTAAATATCGTTTAAAGTCATTTGTATTGAACAAATCATACTTTTTATATTTTTATCGTTAAGTTCACATTATTTTACATCTAAAACACGTATTTACAATACATTTGGGTGAATACAAAAAATAGAAAAAAAATTTGGGCAAAAATTGGGTAAAAAATGGTGATAATTCCGCTAAATATCGTTTAAAGTCTTTTGTATTGAACTAATCATACTTTTTATATTTTTATCGTTAAGTTCACATTATTTTACATCTAAAACACGTATTTACAATACATTTGGGTGAATACAAAAAATAGAAAAAAAATTTGGGAAAAAATTTGGTAAAAAATGGTGATAATTCCGCTAAATATCGTTTAAAGTCATTTGTATTGAACTAATCATACTTTTTATATTTTTATCGTTAAGTTCACATTATTTTACATCTAAAACACGTATTTACAATACATTTGGGTGAATACAAAAAATAGAAAAAAAATTTGGGAAAAAATTGGGTAAAAAATGGTGATAATTCCGCTAAATATCGTTTAAAGTCATTTGTATTGAACTAATCATACTTTTTATATTTTTATCGTTAAGTTCACATTATTTTACATCTAAAACACGTATTTACAATACATTTGGGTGAATACAAAAAATAGAAAAAAAATTTGGGAAAAAATTTGGTAAAAAATGGTGATAATTCCGCTAAATATCGTTTAAAATCATTTGTATTGAACTAATCATACTTTTTATATTTTTATCGTTAAGTTCACATTATTTTACATCTAAAACACGTCTTTACAATACATTTGGGTGAATATAAAAGGTCGTAAAAAAATTTTGAAATACAGGTGATGAATCCGCTAAATATCGTCTTAAGTCATTTCTATTAAACTAATCATACTTTTTATATTTTTATCGTTAAGTTCACATTATTTTACATCTAAAACACGTATTTACAATACATTTGGGTGAATACAAAAAATAGAAAAAAAATTTGGGAAAAAATTTGGTAAAAAATGGTGATAATTCCGCTAAATATCGTTTAAAGTCATTTGTATTGAACTAATCATACTTTTTATATTTTTATCGTTAAGTTCACAAAATTTTACATCTAAAACACGTCTTTACAATACATTTGGGTGAATATAAAAGGTCGTAAAAAAATTTTGAAATACAGGTGATGAATCCGCTAAATATCGTCTTAAGTCATTTCTATTAAACTAATCATACTTTTTATATTTTTAACGTTAAGTTCACATTATTTTACATCTAAAACACGTGTTTACAATACATTTGGGTGAATACAAAAAATAGAAAAAAAATTTGGTAAAAAATGGTGATAATTCCGCTAAATATCGTCTTAAGTCATTTCTATTAAACTAATCATACTTTTTATATTTTTATCGTTAAGTTCACATTATTTTACATCTAAAACACGTATTTACAATACATTTGGGTGAATACAAAAAATAGAAAAAAAATTTGGGATAAAATTTGGTAAAAAATGGTGATAATTCCGCTAAATATCGTCTTAAGTCATTTCTATTAAACTAATCATACTTTTTATATTTTTAACGTTAAGTTCACATTCTTTTAAATCTAAAACACGTGTTTACAATACATTTGGGTGAATACAAAAAATAGAAAAAAAATTTGGTAAAAAATGGTGATAATTCCGATAAATATCGTTTAAAGTCATTTGTATTGAACTAATCATACTTTTTATATTTTTATCGTTAAGTTCACATTATTTTACATCTAAAACACGTATTTACAATACATTTGGGTGAATACAAAAAATAGAAAAAAAATTTGGTAAAAAATGGTGATAATTCCGCTAAATATCGTTTACAGTCATTTGTATTGAACTAATCATACTTTTTATATTTTTATCGTTAAGTTCACATTATTTTACATCTAAAACACGTCTTTACAATACATTTGGGTGAATATAAAAGGTCGTAAAAAAATTTTGAAATACAGGTGATGAATCCGCTAAATATCGTCTTAAGTCATTTCTATTAAACTAATCATACTTTTTATATTTTTATCGTTAAGTTCACATTATTTTACATCTAAAACACGTATTTACAATACATTTGGGTGAATACAAAAAATAGAAAAAAAATTTGGGAAAAAATTTGGTAAAAAATGGTGATAATTCCGCTAAATATCGTTTAAAGTCATTTGTATTGAACTAATCATACTTTTTATATTTTTATCGTTAAGTTCACATAATTTTACATCTAAAACACGTCTTTACAATACATTTGGGTGAATATAAAAGGTCGTAAAAAAATTTTGAAATACAGGTGATGAATCCGCTAAATATCGTCTTAAGTCATTTCTATTAAACTAATCATACTTTTTATATTTTAAACGTTAAGTTCACATTATTTTACATCTAAAACACGTGTTTACAATACATTTGGGTGAATTCAAAAAATAGAAAAAAAATTTGGGCAAAAATTGGGTAAAAAATGGTGATAATTCCGCTAAATATCGTTTAAAGTCATTTGTATTGAACTAATCATACTTTTTATATTTTTATCGTTAAGTTCACATTATTTTACATCTAAAACACGTATTTACAATACATTTGGGTGAATACAAAAAATAGAAAAAAAATTTGGGAAAAAATTTGGTAACAAATGGTGATAATTCCGCTAAATATCGTTTAAAGTCATTTGTATTGAACTAATCATACTTTTTATATTTTTATCGTTAAGTTCACATTATTTTACATCTAAAACACGTATTTACAATACATTTGGGTGAATACAAAAAATAGAAAAAAAATTTGGGAAAAAATTGGGTAAAAAATGGTGATAATTCCGCTAAATATCGTTTAAAGTCATTTGTATTGAACTAATCATACTTTTTATATTTTTATCGTTAAGTTCACAAAATTTTACATCTAAAACACGTCTTTACAATACATTTGGGTGAATATAAAAGGTCGTAAAAAAATTTTGAAATACAGGTGATGAATCCGCTAAATATCGTCTTAAGTCATTTCTATTAAACTAATCATACTTTTTATATTTTTAACGTTAAGTTCACATTATTTTACATCTAAAACACGTGTTTACAATACATTTGGGTGAATACAAAAAATAGAAAAAAAATTTGGTAAAAAATGGTGATAATTCCGCTAAATATCGTCTTAAGTCATTTCTATTAAACTAATCATACTTTTTATATTTTTATCGTTAAGTTCACATTATTTTACATCTAAAACACGTATTTACAATACATTTGGGTGAATACAAAAAATAGAAAAAAAATTTGGGATAAAATTTGGTAAAAAATGGTGATAATTCCGCTAAATATCGTCTTAAGTCATTTCTATTAAACTAATCATACTTTTTATATTTTTAACGTTAAGTTCACATTCTTTTAAATCTAAAACACGTGTTTACAATACATTTGGGTGAATACAAAAAATAGAAAAAAAATTTGGTAAAAAATGGTGATAATTCCGATAAATATCGTTTAAAGTCATTTGTATTGAACTAATCATACTTTTTATATTTTTATCGTTAAGTTCACATTATTTTACATCTAAAACACGTATTTACAATACATTTGGGTGAATACAAAAAATAGAAAAAAAATTTGGGAAAAAATTTGGTAAAAAATGGTGATAATTCCGCTAAATATCGTTTAAAATCATTTGTATTGAACTAATCATACTTTTTATATTTTTATCGTTAAGTTCACATTATTTTACATCTAAAACACGTCTTTACAATACATTTGGGTGAATATAAAAGGTCGTAAAAAAATTTTGAAATACAGGTGATGAATCCGCTAAATATCGTCTTAAGTCATTTCTATTAAACTAATCATACTTTTTATATTTTTAACGTTAAGTTCACATTATTTTACATCTAAAACACGTATTTACAATACATTTGGGTGAATACAAAAAATAGAAAAAAAATTTGGGAAAAAATTTGGTAAAAAATGGTGATAATTCCGCTAAATATCGTTTAAAGTCATTTGTATTGAACAAATCATACTTTTTATATTTTTATCGTTAAGTTCACATTATTTTACATCTAAAACACGTATTTACAATACATTTGGGTGAATACAAAAAATAGAAAAAAAATTTGGGCAAAAATTGGGTAAAAAATGGTGATAATTCCGCTAAATATCGTTTAAAGTCTTTTGTATTGAACTAATCATACTTTTTATATTTTTATCGTTAAGTTCACATTATTTTACATCTAAAACACGTATTTACAATACATTTGGGTGAATACAAAAAATAGAAAAAAAATTTGGGAAAAAATTTGGTAAAAAATGGTGATAATTCCGCTAAATATCGTTTAAAGTCATTTGTATTGAACTAATCATACTTTTTATATTTTTATCGTTAAGTTCACATTATTTTACATCTAAAACACGTATTTACAATACATTTGGGTGAATACAAAAAATAGAAAAAAAATTTGGGAAAAAATTGGGTAAAAAATGGTGATAATTCCGCTAAATATCGTTTAAAGTCATTTGTATTGAACTAATCATACTTTTTATATTTTTATCGTTAAGTTCACATTATTTTACATCTAAAACACGTATTTACAATACATTTGGGTGAATACAAAAAATAGAAAAAAAATTTGGGAAAAAATTTGGTAAAAAATGGTGATAATTCCGCTAAATATCGTTTAAAATCATTTGTATTGAACTAATCATACTTTTTATATTTTTATCGTTAAGTTCACATTATTTTACATCTAAAACACGTCTTTACAATACATTTGGGTGAATATAAAAGGTCGTAAAAAAATTTTGAAATACAGGTGATGAATCCGCTAAATATCGTCTTAAGTCATTTCTATTAAACTAATCATACTTTTTATATTTTTATCGTTAAGTTCACATTATTTTACATCTAAAACACGTATTTACAATACATTTGGGTGAATACAAAAAATAGAAAAAAAATTTGGGAAAAAATTTGGTAAAAAATGGTGATAATTCCGCTAAATATCGTTTAAAGTCATTTGTATTGAACTAATCATACTTTTTATATTTTTATCGTTAAGTTCACATAATTTTACATCTAAAACACGTCTTTACAATACATTTGGGTGAATATAAAAGGTCGTAAAAAAATTTTGAAATACAGGTGATGAATCCGCTAAATATCGTCTTAAGTCATTTCTATTAAACTAATCATACTTTTTATATTTTAAACGTTAAGTTCACATTATTTTACATCTAAAACACGTGTTTACAATACATTTGGGTGAATTCAAAAAATAGAAAAAAAATTTGGGCAAAAATTGGGTAAAAAATGGTGATAATTCCGCTAAATATCGTTTAAAGTCATTTGTATTGAACTAATCATACTTTTTATATTTTTATCGTTAAGTTCACATTATTTTACATCTAAAACACGTATTTACAATACATTTGGGTGAATACAAAAAATAGAAAAAAAATTTGGGAAAAAATTTGGTAAAAAATGGTGATAATTCCGCTAAATATCGTTTAAAGTCATTTGTATTGAACTAATCATACTTTTTATATTTTTATCGTTAAGTTCACATTATTTTACATCTAAAACACGTATTTACAATACATTTGGGTGAATACAAAAAATAGAAAAAAAATTTGGGAAAAAATTGGGTAAAAAATGGTGATAATTCCGCTAAATATCGTTTAAAGTCATTTGTATTGAACTAATCATACTTTTTATATTTTTATCGTTAAGTTCACAAAATTTTACATCTAAAACACGTCTTTACAATACATTTGGGTGAATATAAAAGGTCGTAAAAAAATTTTGAAATACAGGTGATGAATCCGCTAAATATCGTCTTAAGTCATTTCTATTAAACTAATCATACTTTTTATATTTTTAACGTTAAGTTCACATTATTTTACATCTAAAACACGTGTTTACAATACATTTGGGTGAATACAAAAAATAGAAAAAAAATTTGGTAAAAAATGGTGATAATTCCGCTAAATATCGTCTTAAGTCATTTCTATTAAACTAATCATACTTTTTATATTTTTATCGTTAAGTTCACATTATTTTACATCTAAAACACGTATTTACAATACATTTGGGTGAATACAAAAAATAGAAAAAAAATTTGGGATAAAATTTGGTAAAAAATGGTGATAATTCCGCTAAATATCGTCTTAAGTCATTTCTATTAAACTAATCATACTTTTTATATTTTTAACGTTAAGTTCACATTATTTTAAATCTAAAACACGTGTTTACAATACATTTGGGTGAATACAAAAAATAGAAAAAAAATTTGGTAAAAAATGGTGATAATTCCGATAAATATCGTTTAAAGTCATTTGTATTGAACTAATCATACTTTTTATATTTTTATCGTTAAGTTCACATTATTTTACATCTAAAACACGTATTTACAATACATTTGGGTGAATACAAAAAATAGAAAAAAAATTTGGGAAAAAATTTGGTAAAAAATGGTGATAATTCCGCTAAATATCGTTTAAAATCATTTGTATTGAACTAATCATACTTTTTATATTTTTATCGTTAAGTTCACATTATTTTACATCTAAAACACGTCTTTACAATACATTTGGGTGAATATAAAAGGTCGTAAAAAAATTTTGAAATACAGGTGATGAATCCGCTAAATATCGTCTTAAGTCATTTCTATTAAACTAATCATACTTTTTATATTTTTAACGTTAAGTTCACATTATTTTAAATCTAAAACACTCGTTTACAATACATTTGGGTGAATACAAAAAATAGAAAAAAAATTTGGTAAAAAATGGTGATAATTCCGCTAAATATCGTTTAAAATCATTTGTATTGAACTAATCATACTTTTTATATTTTTATCGTTAAGTTCACATTATTTTACATCTAAAACACGTATTTACAATACATTTGGGTGAATACAAAAAATAGAAAAAAAATTTGGGAAAAAATTTGGTAAAAAATGGTGATAATTCCGCTAAATATCGTTTAAAGTCATTTGTATTGAACAAATCATACTTTTTATATTTTTATCGTTAAGTTCACATTATTTTACATCTAAAACACGTATTTACAATACATTTGGGTGAATACAAAAAATAGAAAAAAAATTTGGGAAAAAATTTGGTAAAAAATGGTGATAATTCCGCTAAATATCGTTTAAAGTCATTTGTATTGAACTAATCATACTTTTTATATTTTTATCGTTAAGTTCACATTATTTTACATCTAAAACACGTATTTACAATACATTTGGGTGAATACAAAAAATAGAAAAAAAATTTGGGAAAAAATTGGGTAAAAAATGGTGATAATACCGCTAAATATCGTTTAAAGTCATTTGTGTTGAACTAATCATACTTTTTAAATTTTTATCGTTAAGTTCACATTATTTTACATCTAAAACACGTCTTTACAATACATTTGGGTGAATATAAAAGGTCGTAAAAAAATTTTTAAATACAGGTGATGAATCCGCTAAATATCGTCTTAAGTCATTTCTATTAAACTAATCATACTTTTTATATTTTTAACGTTAAGTTCACATTATTTTACATCTAAAACACGTGTTTACAATACATTTGGGTGAATACAAAAAATAGAAAAAAAATTTGGTAAAAAATGGTGATAATTCCGCTAAATATCGTTTAAAGTCATTTGTATTGAACTAATCATACTTTTTATATTTTTATCGTTATGTTCACATTATTTTAAATCTAAAACACGTATTTACAATACATTTGGGTGAATACAAAAAATAGAAAAAAAATTTGGTAAAAAATGGTGATAATTCCGCTAAATATCGTTTAAAATCATTTGTATTGAACTAATCATACTTTTTATATTTTTATCGTTAAGTTCACATTATTTTACATCTAAAACACGTATTTACAATACATTTGGGTGAATACAAAAAATAGAAAAAAAATTTGGGAAAAAATTTGGTAAAAAATGGTGATAATTCCGCTAAATATCGTTTAAAGTCATTTGTATTGAACTAATCATACTTTTTATATTTTTATCGTTAAGTTCACATTATTTTACATCTAAAACACGTATTTACAATACATTTGGGTGAATACAAAAAATAGAAAAAAAATTTGGGAAAAAATTGGGTAAAAAATGGTGATAATACCGCTAAATATCGTTTAAAGTCATTTGTGTTGAACTAATCATACTTTTTAAATTTTTATCGTTAAGTTCACATTATTTTACATCTAAAACACGTCTTTACAATACATTTGGGTGAATATAAAAGGTCGTAAAAAAATTTTTAAATACAGGTGATGAATCCGCTAAATATCGTCTTAAGTCATTTCTATTAAACTAATCATACTTTTTATATTTTTAACGTTAAGTTCACATTATTTTACATCTAAAACACGTGTTTACAATACATTTGGGTGAATACAAAAAATAGAAAAAAAATTTGGTAAAAAATGGTGATAATTCCGCTAAATATCGTTTAAAGTCATTTGTATTGAACTAATCATACTTTTTATATTTTTATCGTTATGTTCACATTATTTTAAATCTAAAACACGTATTTACAATACATTTGGGTGAATACAAAAAATAGAAAAAAAATTTGGTAAAAAATGGTGATAATTCCGCTAAATATCGTTTAAAATCATTTGTATTGAACTAATCATAC
This sequence comes from Diuraphis noxia, assembly GCF_037042655.1. NCBI lineage: Eukaryota > Metazoa > Arthropoda > Insecta > Hemiptera > Aphididae > Diuraphis > Diuraphis noxia. Next base: position 75,770,256 of record NW_028301714.1, read on the forward strand.
TTTTTATATTTTTATCGTTAAGTTCACATTATTTTACATCTAAAACACGTCTTTACAATACATTTGGGTGAATATAAAAGGTCGTAAAAAAATTTTGAAATACAGGTGATGAATCCGCTAAATATCGTCTTAAGTCATTTCTATTAAACTAATCATACTTTTTATATTTTTAACGTTAAGTTCACATTATTTTAAATCTAAAACACTCGTTTACAATACATTTGGGTGAATACAAAAAATAGAAAAAAAATTTGGTAAAAAATGGTGATAATTCCGCTAAATATCGTTTAAAGTCATTTGTATTGAACAAATCATACTTTTTATATTTTTATCGTTAAGTTCACATTATTTTACATCTAAAACACGTATTTACAATACATTTGGGTGAATACAAAAAATAGAAAAAAAATTTGGGAAAAAATTTGGTAAAAAATGGTGATAATTCCGCTAAATATCGTTTAAAGTCATTTGTATTGAACTAATCATACTTTTTATATTTTTATCGTTAAGTTCACATTATTTTACATCTAAAACACGTATTTACAATACATTTGGGTGAATACAAAAAATAGAAAAAAAATTTGGGAAAAAATTGGGTAAAAAATGGTGATAATTCCGCTAAATATCGTTTAAAGTCATTTGTGTTGAACTAATCATACTTTTTAAATTTTTATCGTTAAGTTCACATTATTTTACATCTAAAACACGTCTTTACAATACATTTGGGTGAATATAAAAGGTCGTAAAAAAATTTTTAAATACAGGTGATGAATCCGCTAAATATCGTCTTAAGTCATTTCTATTAAACTAATCATACTTTTTATATTTTTAACGTTAAGTTCACATTATTTTACATCTAAAACACGTGTTTACAATACATTTGGGTGAATACAAAAAATAGAAAAAAAATTTGGTAAAAAATGGTGATAATTCCGCTAAATATCGTTTAAAGTCATTTGTATTGAACTAATCATACTTTTTATATTTTTATCGTTATGTTCACATTATTTTAAATCTAAAACACGTATTTACAATACATTTGGGTGAATACAAAAAATAGAAAAAAAATTTGGTAAAAAATGGTGATAATTCCGCTAAATATCGTTTACAGTCATTTGTATTGAACTAATCATACTTTTTATATTTTTATCGTTAAGTTCACATTATTTTACATCTAAAACACGTATTTACAATACATTTGGGTGAATACAAAAAATAGAAAAAAAATTTGGGAAAAAATTGGGTAAAAAATGGTGATAATTCCGCTAAATATCGTTTAAAGTCATTTGTATTGAACTAATCATACTTTTAATATTTTTATCGTTAAGTTCACATAATTTTACATCTAAAACACGTCTTTACAATACATTTGGGTGAATATAAAAGGTCGTAAAAAAATTTTGAAATACAGGTGATGAATCCGCTAAATATCGTCTTAAGTCATTTCTATTAAACTAATCATACTTTTTATATTTTTAACGTTAAGTTCACATTATTTTACATCTAAAACACGTGTTTACAATACATTTGAGTGAATACAAAAAATAGAAAAAAAATTTGGGGAAAAATTTGGTAAAAAATGGTGATAATTCCGCTAAATATCGTTTAAAGTCATTTGTATTGAACTAATCATACTTTTTATATTTTTATCGTTAAGTTCACATAATTTTACATCTAAAACACGTCTTTACACTACATTTGGGTGAATATAAAAGGTCGTAAAAAAATTTTGAAATACAGGTGATGAATCCGCTAAATATCGTCTTAAGTCATTTCTATTAAACTAATCATACTTTTTATATTTTTAACGTTAAGTTCACATTATTTTACATCTAAAACACGTGTTTACAATACATTTGGGTGAATACAAAAAATAGAAAAAAAATTTGGTAAAAAATGGTGATAATTCCGCTAAATATCGTTTAAAGTCATTTGTATTGAACTAATCATACTTTTTATATTTTTATCGTTAAGTTCACATTATTTTACATCTAAAACACGTATTTACAATACATTTGGGTGAATACAAAAAATAGAAAAAAAATTTGGGAAAAAATTGGGTAAAAAATGGTGATAATTCCGCTAAATATCGTTTAAAGTCATTTGTATTGAACTAATCATACTTTTTATATTTTTATCGTTAAGTTCACATAATTTTACATCTAAAACACGTCTTTACAATACATTTGGGTGAATATAAAAGGTCGTAAAAAAATTTTGAAATACAGGTGATGAATCCGCTAAATATCGTCTTAAGTCATTTCTATTAAACTAATCATACTTTTTATATTTTTAACGTTAAGTTCACATTATTTTACATCTAAAACACGTGTTTACAATACATTTGGGTGAATACAAAAAATAGAAAAAAAATTTGGTAAAAAATGGTGATAATTCCGCTAAATATCGTTTAAAGTCATTTGTATTGAACTAATCATACTTTTTATATTTTTATCGTTATGTTCACATTATTTTACATCTAAAACACGTCTTTACAATACATTTGGGTGAATATAAAAGGTCGTAAAAAAATTTTGAAATACAGGTGATGAATCCGCTAAATATCGTCTTAAGTCATTTCTATTAAACTAATCATACTTTTTATATTTTAAACGTTAAGTTCACATTATTTTACATCTAAAACACGTGTTTACAATACATTTGGGTGAATTCAAAAAATAGAAAAAAAATTTGGGCAAAAATTGGGTAAAAAATGGTGATAATTCCGCTAAATATCGTTTAAAGTCATTTGTATTGAACTAATCATACTTTTTATATTTTTATCGTTAAGTTCACATTATTTTACATCTAAAACACGTATTTACAATACATTTGGGTGAATACAAAAAATAGAAAAAAAATTTGGGAAAAAATTTGGTAAAAAATGGTGATAATTCCGCTAAATATCGTTTAAAGTCATTTGTATTGAACTAATCATACTTTTTATATTTTTATCGTTAAGTTCACATAATTTTACATCTAAAACACGTCTTTACAATACATTTGGGTGAATATAAAAGGTCGTAAAAAAATTTTGAAATACAGGTGATGAATCCGCTAAATATCGTCTTAAGTCATTTCTATTAAACTAATCATACTTTTTATATTTTAAACGTTAAGTTCACATTATTTTACATCTAAAACACGTGTTTACAATACATTTGGGTGAATTCAAAAAATAGAAAAAAAATTTGGGCAAAAATTGGGTAAAAAATGGTGATAATTCCGCTAAATATCGTTTAAAGTCATTTGTATTGAACTAATCATACTTTTTATATTTTTATCGTTAAGTTCACATTATTTTACATCTAAAACACGTATTTACAATACATTTGGGTGAATACAAAAAATAGAAAAAAAATTTGGGAAAAAATTTGGTAAAAAATGGTGATAATTCCGCTAAATATCGTTTAAAGTCATTTGTATTGAACTAATCATACTTTTTATATTTTTATCGTTAAGTTCACATTATTTTACATCTAAAACACGTATTTACAATACATTTGGGTGAATACAAAAAATAGAAAAAAAATTTGGGAAAAAATTGGGTAAAAAATGGTGATAATTCCGCTAAATATCGTTTAAAGTCATTTGTATTGAACTAATCATACTTTTTATATTTTTATCGTTAAGTTCACAAAATTTTACATCTAAAACACGTCTTTACAATACATTTGGGTGAATATAAAAGGTCGTAAAAAAATTTTGAAATACAGGTGATGAATCCGCTAAATATCGTCTTAAGTCATTTCTATTAAACTAATCATACTTTTTATATTTTTAACGTTAAGTTCACATTATTTTACATCTAAAACACGTGTTTACAATACATTTGGGTGAATACAAAAAATAGAAAAAAAATTTGGTAAAAAATGGTGATAATTCCGCTAAATATCGTCTTAAGTCATTTCTATTAAACTAATCATACTTTTTATATTTTTATCGTTAAGTTCACATTATTTTACATCTAAAACACGTATTTACAATACATTTGGGTGAATACAAAAAATAGAAAAAAAATTTGGGATAAAATTTGGTAAAAAATGGTGATAATTCCGCTAAATATCGTCTTAAGTCATTTCTATTAAACTAATCATACTTTTTATATTTTTAACGTTAAGTTCACATTATTTTAAATCTAAAACACGTGTTTACAATACATTTGGGTGAATACAAAAAATAGAAAAAAAATTTGGTAAAAAATGGTGATAATTCCGATAAATATCGTTTAAAGTCATTTGTATTGAACTAATCATACTTTTTATATTTTTATCGTTAAGTTCACATTATTTTACATCTAAAACACGTATTTACAATACATTTGGGTGAATACAAAAAATAGAAAAAAAATTTGGGAAAAAATTTGGTAAAAAATGGTGATAATTCCGCTAAATATCGTTTAAAGTCATTTGTATTGAACTAATCATACTTTTTATATTTTTATCGTTAAGTTCACATAATTTTACATCTAAAACACGTCTTTACAATACATTTGGGTGAATATAAAAGGTCGTAAAAAAATTTTGAAATACAGGTGATGAATCCGCTAAATATCGTCTTAAGTCATTTCTATTAAACTAATCATACTTTTTATATTTTAAACGTTAAGTTCACATTATTTTACATCTAAAACACGTGTTTACAATACATTTGGGTGAATTCAAAAAATAGAAAAAAAATTTGGGCAAAAATTGGGTAAAAAATGGTGATAATTCCGCTAAATATCGTTTAAAGTCATTTGTATTGAACTAATCATACTTTTTATATTTTTATCGTTAAGTTCACATTATTTTACATCTAAAACACGTATTTACAATACATTTGGGTGAATACAAAAAATAGAAAAAAAATTTGGGAAAAAATTTGGTAAAAAATGGTGATAATTCCGCTAAATATCGTTTAAAGTCATTTGTATTGAACTAATCATACTTTTTATATTTTTATCGTTAAGTTCACATTATTTTACATCTAAAACACGTATTTACAATACATTTGGGTGAATACAAAAAATAGAAAAAAAATTTGGGAAAAAATTGGGTAAAAAATGGTGATAATTCCGCTAAATATCGTTTAAAGTCATTTGTATTGAACTAATCATACTTTTTATATTTTTATCGTTAAGTTCACAAAATTTTACATCTAAAACACGTCTTTACAATACATTTGGGTGAATATAAAAGGTCGTAAAAAAATTTTGAAATACAGGTGATGAATCCGCTAAATATCGTCTTAAGTCATTTCTATTAAACTAATCATACTTTTTATATTTTTAACGTTAAGTTCACATTATTTTACATCTAAAACACGTGTTTACAATACATTTGGGTGAATACAAAAAATAGAAAAAAAATTTGGTAAAAAATGGTGATAATTCCGCTAAATATCGTCTTAAGTCATTTCTATTAAACTAATCATACTTTTTATATTTTTATCGTTAAGTTCACATTATTTTACATCTAAAACACGTATTTACAATACATTTGGGTGAATACAAAAAATAGAAAAAAAATTTGGGATAAAATTTGGTAAAAAATGGTGATAATTCCGCTAAATATCGTCTTAAGTCATTTCTATTAAACTAATCATACTTTTTATATTTTTAACGTTAAGTTCACATTATTTTAAATCTAAAACACGTGTTTACAATACATTTGGGTGAATACAAAAAATAGAAAAAAAATTTGGTAAAAAATGGTGATAATTCCGATAAATATCGTTTAAAGTCATTTGTATTGAACTAATCATACTTTTTATATTTTTATCGTTAAGTTCACATTATTTTACATCTAAAACACGTATTTACAATACATTTGGGTGAATACAAAAAATAGAAAAAAAATTTGGGAAAAAATTTGGTAAAAAATGGTGATAATTCCGCTAAATATCGTTTAAAATCATTTGTATTGAACTAATCATACTTTTTATATTTTTATCGTTAAGTTCACATTATTTTACATCTAAAACACGTCTTTACAATACATTTGGGTGAATATAAAAGGTCGTAAAAAAATTTTGAAATACAGGTGATGAATCCGCTAAATATCGTCTTAAGTCATTTCTATTAAACTAATCATACTTTTTATATTTTTAACGTTAAGTTCACATTATTTTAAATCTAAAACACTCGTTTACAATACATTTGGGTGAATACAAAAAATAGAAAAAAAATTTGGTAAAAAATGGTGATAATTCCGCTAAATATCGTTTAAAATCATTTGTATTGAACTAATCATACTTTTTATATTTTTATCGTTAAGTTCACATTATTTTACATCTAAAACACGTATTTACAATACATTTGGGTGAATACAAAAAATAGAAAAAAAATTTGGGAAAAAATTTGGTAAAAAATGGTGATAATTCCGCTAAATATCGTTTAAAGTCATTTGTATTGAACAAATCATACTTTTTATATTTTTATCGTTAAGTTCACATTATTTTACATCTAAAACACGTATTTACAATACATTTGGGTGAATACAAAAAATAGAAAAAAAATTTGGGAAAAAATTTGGTAAAAAATGGTGATAATTCCGCTAAATATCGTTTAAAGTCATTTGTATTGAACTAATCATACTTTTTATATTTTTATCGTTAAGTTCACATTATTTTACATCTAAAACACGTATTTACAATACATTTGGGTGAATACAAAAAATAGAAAAAAAATTTGGGAAAAAATTGGGTAAAAAATGGTGATAATACCGCTAAATATCGTTTAAAGTCATTTGTGTTGAACTAATCATACTTTTTAAATTTTTATCGTTAAGTTCACATTATTTTACATCTAAAACACGTCTTTACAATACATTTGGGTGAATATAAAAGGTCGTAAAAAAATTTTTAAATACAGGTGATGAATCCGCTAAATATCGTCTTAAGTCATTTCTATTAAACTAATCATACTTTTTATATTTTTAACGTTAAGTTCACATTATTTTACATCTAAAACACGTGTTTACAATACATTTGGGTGAATACAAAAAATAGAAAAAAAATTTGGTAAAAAATGGTGATAATTCCGCTAAATATCGTTTAAAGTCATTTGTATTGAACTAATCATACTTTTTATATTTTTATCGTTATGTTCACATTATTTTAAATCTAAAACACGTATTTACAATACATTTGGGTGAATACAAAAAATAGAAAAAAAATTTGGTAAAAAATGGTGATAATTCCGCTAAATATCGTTTAAAATCATTTGTATTGAACTAATCATACTTTTTATATTTTTATCGTTAAGTTCACATTATTTTACATCTAAAACACGTCTTTACAATACATTTGGGTGAATATAAAAGGTCGTAAAAAAATTTTGAAATACAGGTGATGAATCCGCTAAATATCGTCTTAAGTCATTTCTATTAAACTAATCATACTTTTTATATTTTTAACGTTAAGTTCACATTATTTTAAATCTAAAACACTCGTTTACAATACATTTGGGTGAATACAAAAAATAGAAAAAAAATTTGGTAAAAAATGGTGATAATTCCGCTAAATATCGTTTAAAATCATTTGTATTGAACTAATCATACTTTTTATATTTTTATCGTTAAGTTCACATTATTTTACATCTAAAACACGTATTTACAATACATTTGGGTGAATACAAAAAATAGAAAAAAAATTTGGGAAAAAATTGGGTAAAAAATGGTGATAATTCCGCTAAATATCGTTTAAAGTCATTTGTATTGAACTAATCATACTTTTTATATTTTTATCGTTAAGGTCACATAATTTTACATCTAAAACACGTCTTTACAATACATTTGGGTGAATATAAAAGGTCGTAAAAAAATTTTGAAATACAGGTGATGAATCCGCTAAATATCGTCTTAAGTCATTTCTATTAAACTAATCATACTTTTTATATTTTTAACGTTAAGTTCACATTATTTTACATCTAAAACACGTGTTTACAATACATTTGGGTGAATACAAAAAATAGAAAAAAAATTTGGTAAAAAATGGTGATAATTCCGCTAAATATCGTTTAAAGTCATTTGTATTGAACTAATCATACTTTTTATATTTTTATCGTTATGTTCACATTATTTTACATCTAAAACACGTCTTTACAATACATTTGGGTGAATATAAAAGGTCGTAAAAAAATTTTGAAATACAGGTGATGAATCCGCTAAATATCGTCTTAAGTCATTTCTATTAAACTAATCATACTTTTTATATTTTAAACGTTAAGTTCACATTATTTTACATCTAAAACACGTGTTTACAATACATTTGGGTGAATTCAAAAAATAGAAAAAAAATTTGGGCAAAAATTGGGTAAAAAATGGTGATAATTCCGCTAAATATCGTTTAAAGTCATTTGTATTGAACTAATCATACTTTTTATATTTTTATCGTTAAGTTCACATTATTTTACATCTAAAACACGTATTTACAATACATTTGGGTGAATACAAAAAATAGAAAAAAAATTTGGGAAAAAATTTGGTAAAAAATGGTGATAATTCCGCTAAATATCGTTTAAAGTCATTTGTATTGAACTAATCATACTTTTTATATTTTTATCGTTAAGTTCACATTATTTTACATCTAAAACACGTATTTACAATACATTTGGGTGAATACAAAAAATAGAAAAAAAATTTGGGAAAAAATTGGGTAAAAAATGGTGATAATTCCGCTAAATACCGTTTAAAGTCATTTGTATTGAACTAATCATACTTTTTATATTTTTATCGTTAAGTTCACAAAATTTTACATCTAAAACACGTCTTTACAATACATTTGGGTGAATATAAAAGGTCGTAAAAAAATTTTGAAATCCTTGTGATGAATCCGCTAAATATCGTCTTAAGTCATTTCTATTAAACTAATCATACTTTTTATATTTTTAACGTTAAGTTCACATTATTTTACATCTAAAACACGTGTTTACAATACATTTGGGTGAATACAAAAAATAGAAAAAAAATTTGGTAAAAAATGGTGATAATTCCGCTAAATATCGTCTTAAGTCATTTCTATTAAACTAATCATACTTTTTATATTTTTATCGTTAAGTTCACATTATTTTACATCTAAAACACGTATTTACAATACATTTGGGTGAATACAAAAAATAGAAAAAAAATTTGGGATAAAATTTGGTAAAAAATGGTGATAATTCCGCTAAATATTGTCTTAAGTCATTTCTATTAAACTAATCATACTTTTTATATTTTTAACGTTAAGTTCACATTATTTTAAATCTAAAACACGAGTTTACAATACATTTGGGTGAATACAAAAAATAGAAAAAAAATTTGGTAAAAAATGGTGATAATTCCGATAAATATCGTTTAAAGTCATTTGTATTGAACTAATCATACTTTTTATATTTTTATCGTTAAGTTCACATTATTTTACATCTAAAACACGTATTTACAATACATTTGGGTGAATACAAAAAATAGAAAAAAAATTTGGGAAAAAATTTGGTAAAAAATGGTGATAATTCCGCTAAATATCGTTTAAAATCATTTGTATTGAACTAATCATACTTTTTATATTTTTATCGTTAAGTTCACATTATTTTACATCTAAAACACGTCTTTACAATACATTTGGGTGAATATAAAAGGTCGTAAAAAAATTTTGAAATACAGGTGATGAATCCGCTAAATATCGTCTTAAGTCATTTCTATTAAACTAATCATACTTTTTATATTTTTAACGTTAAGTTCACATTATTTTAAATCTAAAACACTCGTTTACAATACATTTGGGTGAATACAAAAAATAGAAAAAAAATTTGGTAAAAAATGGTGATAATTCCGCTAAATATCGTTTAAAATCATTTGTATTGAACTAATCATACTTTTTATATTTTTATCGTTAAGTTCACATTATTTTACATCTAAAACACGTATTTACAATACATTTGGGTGAATACAAAAAATAGAAAAAAAATTTGGGAAAAAATTTGGTAAAAAATGGTGATAATTCCGCTAAATATCGTTTAAAGTCATTTGTATTGAACAAATCATACTTTTTATATTTTTATCGTTAAGTTCACATTATTTTACATCTAAAACACGTATTTACAATACATTTGGGTGAATACAAAAAATAGAAAAAAAATTTGGGAAAAAATTTGGTAAAAAATGGTGATAATTCCGCTAAATATCGTTTAAAGTCATTTGTATTGAACTAATCATACTTTTTATATTTTTATCGTTAAGTTCACATTATTTTACATCTAAAACACGTATTTACAATACATTTGGGTGAATACAAAAAATAGAAAAAAAATTTGGGAAAAAATTGGGTAAAAAATGGTGATAATTCCGCTAAATATCGTTTAAAGTCATTTGTATTGAACTAATCATACTTTTTAAATTTTTATCGTTAAGTTCACATTATTTTACATCTAAAACACGTCTTTACAATACATTTGGGTGAATATAAAAGGTCGTAAAAAAATTTTTAAATACAGGTGATGAATCCGCTAAATATCGTCTTAAGTCATTTCTATTAAACTAATCATACTTTTTATATTTTTAACGTTAAGTTCACATTATTTTACATCTAAAACACGGGTTTACAATACATTTGGGTGAATACAAAAAATAGAAAAAAAATTTGGTAAAAAATGGTGATAATTCCGCTAAATATCGTTTAAAGTCATTTGTATTGAACTAATCATACTTTTTATATTTTTATCGTTATGTTCACATTATTCTAAATCTAAAACACGTATTTACAATACATTTGGGTGAATACAAAAAATAGAAAAAAAATTTGGTAAAAAATGGTGATAATTCCGCTAAATATCGTTTACAGTCATTTGTATTGAACTAATCATACTTTTTATATTTTTATCGTTAAGTTCACATTATTTTACATCTAAAACACGTATTTACAATACATTTGGGTGAATACAAAAAATAGAAAAAAAATTTGGGAAAAAATTGGGTAAAAAATGGTGATAATTCCGCTAAATATCGTTTAAAGTCATTTGTATTGAACTAATCATACTTTTTATATTTTTATCGTTAAGTTCACATTATTTTACATCTAAAACACGTATTTACAATACATTTGGGTGAATACAAAAAATAGAAAAAAAATTTGGGAAAAAATTTGGTAAAAAATGGTGATAATTCCGCTAAATATCGTTTAAAGTCATTTGTATTGAACTAATCATACTTTTTATATTTTTATCGTTAAGTTCACATTATTTTACATCTAAAACACGTATTTACAATACATTTGGGTGAATACAAAAAATAGAAAAAAAATTTGGGAAAAAATTGGGTAAAAAATGGTGATAATTCCGCTAAATACCGTTTAAAGTCATTTGTATTGAACTAATCATACTTTTTATATTTTTATCGTTAAGTTCACAAAATTTTACATCTAAAACACGTCTTTACAATACATTTGGGTGAATATAAAAGGTCGTAAAAAAATTTTGAAATACAGGTGATGAATCCGCTAAATATCGTCTTAAGTCATTTCTATTAAACTAATCATACTTTTTATATTTTTAACGTTAAGTTCACATTATTTTACATCTAAAACACGTGTTTACAATACATTTGGGTGAATACAAAAAATAGAAAAAAAATTTGGTAAAAAATGGTGATAATTCCGCTAAATATCGTCTTAAGTCATTTCTATTAAACTAATCATACTTTTTATATTTTTAACGTTAAGTTCACATTATTTTACATCTAAAACACGTGTTTACAATACATTTGGGTGAATACAAAAAATAGAAAAAAAATTTGGTAAAAAATGGTGATAATTCCGCTAAATATCGTCTTAAGTCATTTCTATTAAACTAATCATACTTTTTATATTTTTATCGTTAAGTTCACATTATTTTACATCTAAAACACGTATTTACAATACATTTGGGTGAATACAAAAAATAGAAAAAAAATTTGGGAAAAAATTTGGTAAAAAATGGTGATAATTCCGCTAAATATCGTTTAAAGTCATTTGTATTGAACTAATCATACTTTTTATATTTTTATCGTTAAGTTCACATTATTTTACATCTAAAACACGTATTTACAATACATTTGGGTGAATACAAAAAATAGAAAAAAAATTTGGGAAAAAATTGGGTAAAAAATGGTGATAATTCCGCTAAATACCGTTTAAAGTCATTTGTATTGAACTAATCATACTTTTTATATTTTTATCGTTAAGTTCACAAAATTTTACATCTAAAACACGTCTTTACAATACATTTGGGTGAATATAAAAGGTCGTAAAAAAATTTTGAAATCCTTGTGATGAATCCGCTAAATATCGTCTTAAGTCATTTCTATTAAACTAATCATACTTTTTATATTTTTAACGTTAAGTTCACATTATTTTACATCTAAAACACGTGTTTACAATACATTTGGGTGAATACAAAAAATAGAAAAAAAATTTGGTAAAAAATGGTGATAATTCCGCTAAATATCGTCTTAAGTCATTTCTATTAAACTAATCATACTTTTTATATTTTTATCGTTAAGTTCACATTATTTTACATCTAAAACACGTATTTACAATACATTTGGGTGAATACAAAAAATAGAAAAAAAATTTGGGATAAAATTTGGTAAAAAATGGTGATAATTCCGCTAAATATTGTCTTAAGTCATTTCTATTAAACTAATCATACTTTTTATATTTTTAACGTTAAGTTCACATTATTTTAAATCTAAAACACGAGTTTACAATACATTTGGGTGAATACAAAAAATAGAAAAAAAATTTGGTAAAAAATGGTGATAATTCCGATAAATATCGTTTAAAGTCATTTGTATTGAACTAATCATACTTTTTATATTTTTATCGTTAAGTTCACATTATTTTACATCTAAAACACGTATTTACAATACATTTGGGTGAATACAAAAAATAGAAAAAAAATTTGGGAAAAAATTTGGTAAAAAATGGTGATAATTCCGCTAAATATCGTTTAAAATCATTTGTATTGAACTAATCATACTTTTTATATTTTTATCGTTAAGTTCACATTATTTTACATCTAAAACACGTCTTTACAATACATTTGGGTGAATATAAAAGGTCGTAAAAAAATTTTGAAATACAGGTGATGAATCCGCTAAATATCGTCTTAAGTCATTTCTATTAAACTAATCATACTTTTTATATTTTTAACGTTAAGTTCACATTATTTTAAATCTAAAACACTCGTTTACAATACATTTGGGTGAATACAAAAAATAGAAAAAAAATTTGGTAAAAAATGGTGATAATTCCGCTAAATATCGTTTAAAATCATTTGTATTGAACTAATCATACTTTTTATATTTTTATCGTTAAGTTCACATTATTTTACATCTAAAACACGTATTTACAATACATTTGGGTGAATACAAAAAATAGAAAAAAAATTTGGGAAAAAATTTGGTAAAAAATGGTGATAATTCCGCTAAATATCGTTTAAAGTCATTTGTATTGAACAAATCATACTTTTTATATTTTTATCGTTAAGTTCACATTATTTTACATCTAAAACACGTATTTACAATACATTTGGGTGAATACAAAAAATAGAAAAAAAATTTGGGAAAAAATTTGGTAAAAAATGGTGATAATTCCGCTAAATATCGTTTAAAGTCATTTGTATTGAACTAATCATACTTTTTATATTTTTATCGTTAAGTTCACATTATTTTACATCTAAAACACGTATTTACAATACATTTGGGTGAATACAAAAAATAGAAAAAAAATTTGGGAAAAAATTGGGTAAAAAATGGTGATAATTCCGCTAAATATCGTTTAAAGTCATTTGTATTGAACTAATCATACTTTTTAAATTTTTATCGTTAAGTTCACATTATTTTACATCTAAAACACGTCTTTACAATACATTTGGGTGAATATAAAAGGTCGTAAAAAAATTTTTAAATACAGGTGATGAATCCGCTAAATATCGTCTTAAGTCATTTCTATTAAACTAATCATACTTTTTATATTTTTAACGTTAAGTTCACATTATTTTACATCTAAAACACGGGTTTACAATACATTTGGGTGAATACAAAAAATAGAAAAAAAATTTGGTAAAAAATGGTGATAATTCCGCTAAATATCGTTTAAAGTCATTTGTATTGAACTAATCATACTTTTTATATTTTTATCGTTATGTTCACATTATTCTAAATCTAAAACACGTATTTACAATACATTTGGGTGAATACAAAAAATAGAAAAAAAATTTGGTAAAAAATGGTGATAATTCCGCTAAATATCGTTTACAGTCATTTGTATTGAACTAATCATACTTTTTATATTTTTATCGTTAAGTTCACATTATTTTACATCTAAAACACGTATTTACAATACATTTGGGTGAATACAAAAAATAGAAAAAAAATTTGGGAAAAAATTGGGTAAAAAATGGTGATAATTCCGCTAAATATCGTTTAAAGTCATTTGTATTGAACTAATCATACTTTTTATATTTTTATCGTTAAGTTCACATTATTTTACATCTAAAACACGTATTTACAATACATTTGGGTGAATACAAAAAATAGAAAAAAAATTTGGGAAAAAATTTGGTAAAAAATGGTGATAATTCCGCTAAATATCGTTTAAAGTCATTTGTATTGAACTAATCATACTTTTTATATTTTTATCGTTAAGTTCACATTATTTTACATCTAAAACACGTATTTACAATACATTTGGGTGAATACAAAAAATAGAAAAAAAATTTGGGAAAAAATTGGGTAAAAAATGGTGATAATTCCGCTAAATACCGTTTAAAGTCATTTGTATTGAACTAATCATACTTTTTATATTTTTATCGTTAAGTTCACAAAATTTTACATCTAAAACACGTCTTTACAATACATTTGGGTGAATATAAAAGGTCGTAAAAAAATTTTGAAATACAGGTGATGAATCCGCTAAATATCGTCTTAAGTCATTTCTATTAAACTAATCATACTTTTTATATTTTTAACGTTAAGTTCACATTATTTTACATCTAAAACACGTGTTTACAATACATTTGGGTGAATACAAAAAATAGAAAAAAAATTTGGTAAAAAATGGTGATAATTCCGCTAAATATCGTCTTAAGTCATTTCTATTAAACTAATCATACTTTTTATATTTTTATCGTTAAGTTCACATTATTTTACATCTAAAACACGTATTTACAATACATTTGGGTGAATACAAAAAATAGAAAAAAAATTTGGTAAAAAATGGTGATAATTCCGATAAATATCGTTTAAAGTCATTTGTATTGAACTAATCATACTTTTTATATTTTTATCGTTAAGTTCACATTATTTTACATCTAAAACACGTATTTACAATACATTTGGGTGAATACAAAAAATAGAAAAAAAATTTGGGAAAAAATTTGGTAAAAAATGGTGATAATTCCGCTAAATATCGTTTAAAATCATTTGTATTGAACTAATCATACTTTTTATATTTTTATCGTTAAGTTCACATTATTTTACATCTAAAACACGTCTTTACAATACATTTGGGTGAATATAAAAGGTCGTAAAAAAATTTTGAAATACAGGTGATGAATCCGCTAAATATCGTCTTAAGTCATTTCTATTAAACTAATCATACTTTTTATATTTTTAACGTTAAGTTCACATTATTTTAAATCTAAAACACTCGTTTACAATACATTTGGGTGAATACAAAAAATAGAAAAAAAATTTGGTAAAAAATGGTGATAATTCCGCTAAATATCGTTTAAAATCATTTGTATTGAACTAATCATACTTTTTATATTTTTATCGTTAAGTTCACATTATTTTACATCTAAAACACGTATTTACAATACATTTGGGTGAATACAAAAAATAGAAAAAAAATTTGGGAAAAAATTTGGTAAAAAATGGTGATAATTCCGCTAAATATCGTTTAAAGTCATTTGTATTGAACAAATCATACTTTTTATATTTTTATCGTTAAGTTCACATTATTTTACATCTAAAACACGTATTTACAATACATTTGGGTGAATACAAAAAATAGAAAAAAAATTTGGGAAAAAATTTGGTAAAAAATGGTGATAATTCCGCTAAATATCGTTTAAAGTCATTTGTATTGAACTAATCATACTTTTTATATTTTTATCGTTAAGTTCACATTATTTTACATCTAAAACACGTATTTACAATACATTTGGGTGAATACAAAAAATAGAAAAAAAATTTGGGAAAAAATTGGGTAAAAAATGGTGATAATTCCGCTAAATATCGTTTAAAGTCATTTGTATTGAACTAATCATACTTTTTAAATTTTTATCGTTAAGTTCACATTATTTTACATCTAAAACACGTCTTTACAATACATTTGGGTGAATATAAAAGGTCGTAAAAAAATTTTTAAATACAGGTGATGAATCCGCTAAATATCGTCTTAAGTCATTTCTATTAAACTAATCATACTTTTTATATTTTTAACGTTAAGTTCACATTATTTTACATCTAAAACACGGGTTTACAATACATTTGGGTGAATACAAAAAATAGAAAAAAAATTTGGTAAAAAATGGTGATAATTCCGCTAAATATCGTTTAAAGTCATTTGTATTGAACTAATCATACTTTTTATATTTTTATCGTTATGTTCACATTATTCTAAATCTAAAACACGTATTTACAATACATTTGGGTGAATACAAAAAATAGAAAAAAAATTTGGTAAAAAATGGTGATAATTCCGCTAAATATCGTTTACAGTCATTTGTATTGAACTAATCATACTTTTTATATTTTTATCGTTAAGTTCACATTATTTTACATCTAAAACACGTATTTACAATACATTTGGGTGAATACAAAAAATAGAAAAAAAATTTGGGAAAAAATTGGGTAAAAAATGGTGATAATTCCGCTAAATATCGTTTAAAGTCATTTGTATTGAACTAATCATACTTTTTATATTTTTATCGTTAAGTTCACATTATTTTACATCTAAAACACGTATTTACAATACATTTGGGTGAATACAAAAAATAGAAAAAAAATTTGGGAAAAAATTTGGTAAAAAATGGTGATAATTCCGCTAAATATCGTTTAAAATCATTTGTATTGAACTAATCATACTTTTTATATTTTTATCGTTAAGTTCACATTATTTTACATCTAAAACACGTCTTTACAATACATTTGGGTGAATATAAAAGGTCGTAAAAAAATTTTGAAATACAGGTGATGAATCCGCTAAATATCGTCTTAAGTCATTTCTATTAAACTAATCATACTTTTTATATTTTTAACGTTAAGTTCACATTATTTTAAATCTAAAACACTCGTTTACAATACATTTGGGTGAATACAAAAAATAGAAAAAAAATTTGGTAAAAAATGGTGATAATTCCGCTAAATATCGTTTAAAATCATTTGTATTGAACTAATCATACTTTTTATATTTTTATCGTTAAGTTCACATTATTTTACATCTAAAACACGTATTTACAATACATTTGGGTGAATACAAAAACTAGAAAAAAAATTTGGGAAAAAATTTGGTAAAAAATGGTGATAATTCCGCTAAATATCGTTTAAAGTCATTTGTATTGAACAAATCATACTTTTTATATTTTTATCGTTAAGTTCACATTATTTTACATCTAAAACACGTATTTACAATACATTTGGGTGAATACAAAAAATAGAAAAAAAATTTGGGAAGAAATTTGGTAAAAAATGGTGATAATTCCGCTAAATATCGTTTAAAGTCATTTGTATTGAACTAATCATACTTTTTATATTTTTATCGTTAAGTTCACATTATTTTACATCTAAAACACGTATTTACAATACATTTGGGTGAATACAAAAAATAGAAAAAAAATTTGGGAAAAAATTGGGTAAAAAATGGTGATAATTCCGCTAAATATCGTTTAAAGTCATTTGTATTGAACTAATCATACTTTTTAAATTTTTATCGTTAAGTTCACATTATTTTACATCTAAAACACGTCTTTACAATACATTTGGGTGAATATAAAAGGTCGTAAAAAAATTTTTAAATACAGGTGATGAATCCGCTAAATATCGTCTTAAGTCATTTCTATTAAACTAATCATACTTTTTATATTTTTAACGTTAAGTTCACATTATTTTACATCTAAAACACGGGTTTACAATACATTTGGGTGAATACAAAAAATAGAAAAAAAATTTGGTAAAAAATGGTGATAATTCCGCTAAATATCGTTTAAAGTCATTTGTATTGAACTAATCATACTTTTTATATTTTTATCGTTATGTTCACATTATTCTAAATCTAAAACACGTATTTACAATACATTTGGGTGAATACAAAAAATAGAAAAAAAATTTGGTAAAAAATGGTGATAATTCCGCTAAATATCGTTTACAGTCATTTGTATTGAACTAATCATACTTTTTATATTTTTATCGTTAAGTTCACATTATTTTACATCTAAAACACGTATTTACAATACATTTGGGTGAATACAAAAAATAGAAAAAAAATTTGGGAAAAAATTGGGTAAAAAATGGTGATAATTCCGCTAAATATCGTTTAAAGTCATTTGTATTGAACTAATCATACTTTTTATATTTTTATCGTTAAGTTCACATTATTTTACATCTAAAACACGTATTTACAATACATTTGGGTGAATACAAAAAATAGAAAAAAAATTTGGGAAAAAATTTGGTAAAAAATGGTGATAATTCCGCTAAATATCGTTTAAAATCATTTGTATTGAACTAATCATACTTTTTATATTTTTATCGTTAAGTTCACATTATTTTACATCTAAAACACGTCTTTACAATACATTTGGGTGAATATAAAAGGTCGTAAAAAAATTTTGAAATACAGGTGATGAATCCGCTAAATATCGTCTTAAGTCATTTCTATTAAACTAATCATACTTTTTATATTTTTAACGTTAAGTTCACATTATTTTAAATCTAAAACACTCGTTTACAATACATTTGGGTGAATACAAAAAATAGAAAAAAAATTTGGTAAAAAATGGTGATAATTCCGCTAAATATCGTTTAAAATCATTTGTATTGAACTAATCATACTTTTTATATTTTTATCGTTAAGTTCACATTATTTTACATCTAAAACACGTATTTACAATACATTTGGGTGAATACAAAAAATAGAAAAAAAATTTGGGAAAAAATTTGGTAAAAAATGGTGATAATTCCGCTAAATATCGTTTAAAGTCATTTGTATTGAACAAATCATACTTTTTATATTTTTATCGTTAAGTTCACATTATTTTACATCTAAAACACGTATTTACAATACATTTGGGTGAATACAAAAAATAGAAAAAAAATGTGGGAAAAAATTTGGTAAAAAATGGTGATAATTCCGCTATATATCGTTTAAAGTCATTTGTATTGAACTAATCATACTTTTTATATTTTTATCGTTAAGTTCACATTATTTTACATCTAAAACACGTATTTACAATACATTTGGGTGAATACAAAAAATAGAAAAAAAATTTGGGAAAAAATTGGGTAAAAAATGGTGATAATTCCGCTAAATATCGTTTAAAGTCATTTGTATTGAACTAATCATACTTTTTAAATTTTTATCGTTAAGTTCACATTATTTTACATCTAAAACACGTCTTTACAATACATTTGGGTGAATATAAAAGGTCGTAAAAAAATTTTTAAATACAGGTGATGAATCCGCTAAATATCGTCTTAAGTCATTTCTATTAAACTAATCATACTTTTTATATTTTTAACGTTAAGTTCACATTATTTTACATCTAAAACACGGGTTTACAATACATTTGGGTGAATACAAAAAATAGAAAAAAAATTTGGTAAAAAATGGTGATAATTCCGCTAAATATCGTTTAAAGTCATTTGTATTGAACTAATCATACTTTTTATATTTTTATCGTTATGTTCACATTATTCTAAATCTAAAACACGTATTTACAATACATTTGGGTGAATACAAAAAATAGAAAAAAAATTTGGTAAAAAATGGTGATAATTCCGCTAAATATCGTTTACAGTCATTTGTATTGAACTAATCATACTTTTTATATTTTTATCGTTAAGTTCACATTATTTTACATCTAAAACACGTATTTACAATACATTTGGGTGAATACAAAAAATAGAAAAAAAATTTGGGAAAAAATTGGGTAAAAAATGGTGATAATTCCGCTAAATATCGTTTAAAGTCATTTGTATTGAACTAATCATACTTTTTATATTTTTATCGTTAAGTTCACATTATTTTACATCTAAAACACGTATTTACAATACATTTGGGTGAATACAAAAAATAGAAAAAAAATTTGGGAAAAAATTTGGTAAAAAATGGTGATAATTCCGCTAAATATCGTTTAAAATCATTTGTATTGAACTAATCATACTTTTTATATTTTTATCGTTAAGTTCACATTATTTTACATCTAAAACACGTCTTTACAATACATTTGGGTGAATATAAAAGGTCGTAAAAAAATTTTGAAATACAGGTGATGAATCCGCTAAATATCGTCTTAAGTCATTTCTATTAAACTAATCATACTTTTTATATTTTTAACGTTAAGTTCACATTATTTTAAATCTAAAACACTCGTTTACAATACATTTGGGTGAATACAAAAAATAGAAAAAAAATTTGGTAAAAAATGGTGATAATTCCGCTAAATATCGTTTAAAGTCATTTGTATTGAACTAATCATACTTTTTATATTTTTATCGTTAAGTTCACATTATTTTACATCTAAAACACGTATTTACAATACATTTGGGTGAATACAAAAAATAGAAAAAAAATTTGGGAAAAAATTTGGTAAAAAATGGTGATAATTCCGCTAAATATCGTTTAAAGTCATTTGTATTGAACTAATCATACTTTTTATATTTTTATCGTTAAGTTCACATTATTTTACATCTAAAACACGTATTTACAATACATTTGGGTGAATACAAAAAATAGAAAAAAAATTTGGGAAAAAATTGGGTAAAAAATGGTGATAATTCCGCTAAATATCGTTTAAAGTCATTTGTATTGAACTAATCATACTTTTTAAATTTTTATCGTTAAGTTCACATTATTTTACATCTAAAACACGTCTTTACAATACATTTGGGTGAATATAAAAGGTCGTAAAAAAATTTTTAAATACAGGTGATGAATCCGCTAAATATCGTCTTAAGTCATTTCTATTAAACTAATCATACTTTTTATATTTTTAACGTTAAGTTCACATTATTTTACATCTAAAACACGGGTTTACAATACATTTGGGTGAATACAAAAAATAGAAAAAAAATTTGGTAAAAAATGGTGATAATTCCGCTAAATATCGTTTAAAGTCATTTGTATTGAACTAATCATACTTTTTATATTTTTATCGTTATGTTCACATTATTCTAAATCTAAAACACGTATTTACAATACATTTGGGTGAATACAAAAAATAGAAAAAAAATTTGGTAAAAAATGGTGATAATTCCGCTAAATATCGTTTACAGTCATTTGTATTGAACTAATCATACTTTTTATATTTTTATCGTTAAGTTCACATTATTTTACATCTAAAACACGTATTTACAATACATTTGGGTGAATACAAAAAATAGAAAAAAAATTTGGGAAAAAATTGGGTAAAAAATGGTGATAATTCCGCTAAATATCGTTTAAAGTCATTTGTATTGAACTAATCATACTTTTTATATTTTTATCGTTAAGTTCACATTATTTTACATCTAAAACACGTATTTACAATACATTTGGGTGAATACAAAAAATAGAAAAAAAATTTGGGAAAAAATTTGGTAAAAAATGGTGATAATTCCGCTAAAT
This sequence comes from Diuraphis noxia, assembly GCF_037042655.1. NCBI lineage: Eukaryota > Metazoa > Arthropoda > Insecta > Hemiptera > Aphididae > Diuraphis > Diuraphis noxia. The sequence continues at coordinate 75,792,081 of NW_028301714.1, forward strand.
ATCGTTTAAAATCATTTGTATTGAACTAATCATACTTTTTATATTTTTATCGTTAAGTTCACATTATTTTACATCTAAAACACGTCTTTACAATACATTTGGGTGAATATAAAAGGTCGTAAAAAAATTTTGAAATACAGGTGATGAATCCGCTAAATATCGTCTTAAGTCATTTCTATTAAACTAATCATACTTTTTATATTTTTAACGTTAAGTTCACATTATTTTAAATCTAAAACACTCGTTTACAATACATTTGGGTGAATACAAAAAATAGAAAAAAAATTTGGTAAAAAATGGTGATAATTCCGCTAAATATCGTTTAAAATCATTTGTATTGAACTAATCATACTTTTTATATTTTTATCGTTAAGTTCACATTATTTTACATCTAAAACACGTATTTACAATACATTTGGGTGAATACAAAAAATAGAAAAAAAATTTGGGAAAAAATTTGGTAAAAAATGGTGATAATTCCGCTAAATATCGTTTAAAGTCATTTGTATTGAACAAATCATACTTTTTATATTTTTATCGTTAAGTTCACATTATTTTACATCTAAAACACGTATTTACAATACATTTGGGTGAATACAAAAAATAGAAAAAAAATTTGGGAAAAAATTTGGTAAAAAATGGTGATAATTCCGCTAAATATCGTTTAAAGTCATTTGTATTGAACTAATCATACTTTTTATATTTTTATCGTTAAGTTCACATTATTTTACATCTAAAACACGTATTTACAATACATTTGGGTGAATACAAAAAATAGAAAAAAAATTTGGGAAAAAATTGGGTAAAAAATGGTGATAATTCCGCTAAATATCGTTTAAAGTCATTTGTATTGAACTAATCATACTTTTTAAATTTTTATCGTTAAGTTCACATTATTTTACATCTAAAACACGTCTTTACAATACATTTGGGTGAATATAAAAGGTCGTAAAAAAATTTTTAAATACAGGTGATGAATCCGCTAAATATCGTCTTAAGTCATTTCTATTAAACTAATCATACTTTTTATATTTTTAACGTTAAGTTCACATTATTTTACATCTAAAACACGGGTTTACAATACATTTGGGTGAATACAAAAAATAGAAAAAAAATTTGGTAAAAAATGGTGATAATTCCGCTAAATATCGTTTAAAGTCATTTGTATTGAACTAATCATACTTTTTATATTTTTATCGTTATGTTCACATTATTCTAAATCTAAAACACGTATTTACAATACATTTGGGTGAATACAAAAAATAGAAAAAAAATTTGGTAAAAAATGGTGATAATTCCGCTAAATATCGTTTACAGTCATTTGTATTGAACTAATCATACTTTTTATATTTTTATCGTTAAGTTCACATTATTTTACATCTAAAACACGTATTTACAATACATTTGGGTGAATACAAAAAATAGAAAAAAAATTTGGGAAAAAATTGGGTAAAAAATGGTGATAATTCCGCTAAATATCGTTTAAAGTCATTTGTATTGAACTAATCATACTTTTTATATTTTTATCGTTAAGTTCACATTATTTTACATCTAAAACACGTATTTACAATACATTTGGGTGAATACAAAAAATAGAAAAAAAATTTGGGAAAAAATTTGGTAAAAAATGGTGATAATTCCGCTAAATATCGTTTAAAATCATTTGTATTGAACTAATCATACTTTTTATATTTTTATCGTTAAGTTCACATTATTTTACATCTAAAACACGTCTTTACAATACATTTGGGTGAATATAAAAGGTCGTAAAAAAATTTTGAAATACAGGTGATGAATCCGCTAAATATCGTCTTAAGTCATTTCTATTAAACTAATCATACTTTTTATATTTTTAACGTTAAGTTCACATTATTTTAAATCTAAAACACTCGTTTACAATACATTTGGGTGAATACAAAAAATAGAAAAAAAATTTGGTAAAAAATGGTGATAATTCCGCTAAATATCGTTTAAAATCATTTGTATTGAACTAATCATACTTTTTATATTTTTATCGTTAAGTTCACATTATTTTACATCTAAAACACGTATTTACAATACATTTGGGTGAATACAAAAAATAGAAAAAAAATTTGGGAAAAAATTTGGTAAAAAATGGTGATAATTCCGCTAAATATCGTTTAAAGTCATTTGTATTGAACAAATCATACTTTTTATATTTTTATCGTTAAGTTCACATTATTTTACATCTAAAACACGTATTTACAATACATTTGGGTGAATACAAAAAATAGAAAAAAAATTTGGGAAAAAATTTGGTAAAAAATGGTGATAATTCCGCTAAATATCGTTTAAAGTCATTTGTATTGAACTAATCATACTTTTTATATTTTTATCGTTAAGTTCACATTATTTTACATCTAAAACACGTATTTACAATACATTTGGGTGATTACAAAAAATAGAAAAAAAATTTGGGAAAAAATTGGGTAAAAAATGGTGATAATTCCGCTAAATATCGTTTAAAGTCATTTGTATTGAACTAATCATACTTTTTAAATTTTTATCGTTAAGTTCACATTATTTTACATCTAAAACACGTCTTTACAATACATTTGGGTGAATATAAAAGGTCGTAAAAAAATTTTTAAATACAGGTGATGAATCCGCTAAATATCGTCTTAAGTCATTTCTATTAAACTAATCATACTTTTTATATTTTTAACGTTAAGTTCACATTATTTTACATCTAAAACACGTGTTTACAATACATTTGGGTGAATACAAAAAATAGAAAAAAAATTTGGTAAAAAATGGTGATAATTCCGCTAAATATCGTTTAAAGTCATTTGTATTGAACTAATCATACTTTTTATATTTTTATCGTTATGTTCACATTATTTTAAATCTAAAACACGTATTTACAATACATTTGGGTGAATACAAAAAATAGAAAAAAAATTTGGTAAAAAATGGTGATAATTCCGCTAAATATCGTTTACAGTCATTTGTATTGAACTAATCATACTTTTTATATTTTTATCGTTAAGTTCACATTATTTTACATCTAAAACACGTATTTACAATACATTTGGGTGAATACAAAAAATAGAAAAAAAATTTGGGAAAAAATTGGGTAAAAAATGGTGATAATTCCGCTAAATATCGTTTAAAGTCATTTGTATTGAACTAATCATACTTTTTATATTTTTATCGTTAAGTTCACATAATTTTACATCTAAAACACGTCTTTACAATACATTTGGGTGAATATAAAAGGTCGTAAAAAAATTTTGAAATACAGGTGATGAATCCGCTAAATATCGTCTTAAGTCATTTCTATTAAACTAATCATACTTTTTATATTTTTAACGTTAAGTTCACATTATTTTACATCTAAAACACGTGTTTACAATACATTTGGGTGAATACAAAAAATAGAAAAAAAATTTGGGAAAAAATTTGGTAAAAAATGGTGATAATTCCGCTAAATATCGTTTAAAGTCATTTGTATTGAACTAATCATACTTTTTATATTTTTATCGTTAAGTTCACATTATTTTACATCTAAAACACGTATTTACAATACATTTGGGTGAATACAAAAAATAGAAAAAAAATTTGGGAAAAAATTGGGTAAAAAATGGTGATAATTCCGCTAAATATCGTTTAAAGTCATTTGTATTGAACTAATCATACTTTTTAAATTTTTATCGTTAAGTTCACATTATTTTACATCTAAAACACGTCTTTACAATACATTTGGGTGAATATAAAAGGTCGTAAAAAAATTTTTAAATACAGGTGATGAATCCGCTAAATATCGTCTTAAGTCATTTCTATTAAACTAATCATACTTTTTATATTTTTAACGTTAAGTTCACATTAATTTACATCTAAAACACGTGTTTACAATACATTTGGGTGAATACAAAAAATAGAAAAAAAATTTGGTAAAAAATGGTGATAATTCCGCTAAATATCGTTTAAAGTCATTTGTATTGAACTAATCATACTTTTTATATTTTTATCGTTATGTTCACATTATTTTAAATCTAAAACACGTATTTACAATACATTTGGGTGAATACAAAAAATAGAAAAAAAATTTGGTAAAAAATGGTGATAATTCCGCTAAATATCGTTTACAGTCATTTGTATTGAACTAATCATACTTTTTATATTTTTATCGTTAAGTTCACATTATTTTACATCTAAAACACGTATTTACAATACATTTGGGTGAATACAAAAAATAGAAAAAAAATTTGGGAAAAAATTGGGTAAAAAATGGTGATAATTCCGCTAAATATCGTTTAAAGTCATTTGTATTGAACTAATCATACTTTTTATATTTTTATCGTTAAGTTCACATAATTTTACATCTAAAACACGTCTTTACAATACATTTGGGTGAATATAAAAGGTCGTAAAAAAATTTTGAAATACAGGTGATGAATCCGCTAAATATCGTCTTAAGTCATTTCTATTAAACTAATCATACTTTTTATATTTTTAACGTTAAGTTCACATTATTTTACATCTAAAACACGTGTTTACAATACATTTGGGTGAATACAAAAAATAGAAAAAAAATTTGGGAAAAAATTTGGTAAAAAATGGTGATAATTCCGCTAAATATCGTTTAAAGTCATTTGTATTGAACTAATCATACTTTTTATATTTTTATCGTTAAGTTCACATTATTTTACATCTAAAACACGTAATTACAATACATTTGGGTGAATACAAAAAATAGAAAAAAAATTTGGGAAAAAATTTGGTAAAAAATGGTGATAATTCCGCTAAATATCGTTTAAAGTCATTTGTATTGAACTAATCATACTTTTTATATTTTTATCGTTAAGTTCACATTATTTTACATCTAAAACACGTATTTACAATACATTTGGGTGAATACAAAAAATAGAAAAAAAATTTGGGAAAAAATTGGGTAAAAAATGGTGATAATTCCGCTAAATATCGTTTAAAGTCATTTGTATTGAACTAATCATACTTTTTAAATTTTTATCGTTAAGTTCACATTATTTTACATCTAAAACACGTATTTACAATACATTTGGGTGAATACAAAAAATAGAAAAAAAATTTGGGAAAAAATTTGGTAAAAAATGGTGATAATTCCGCTAAATATCGTTTAAAGTCATTTGTATTGAACTAATCATACTTTTTATATTTTTATCGTTAAGTTCACATTATTTTACATCTAAAACACGTATTTACAATACATTTGGGTGAATACAAAAAATAGAAAAAAAATTTGGGAAAAAATTTGGTAAAAAATGGTGATAATTCCGCTAAATACCGTTTAAAGTCATTTGTATTGAACTAATCATACTTTTTATATTTTTATCGTTAAGTTCACAAAATTTTACATCTAAAACACGTCTTTACAATACATTTGGGTGAATATCAAATGTCGTAAAAAAATTTTGAAATACAGGTGATGAATCCGCTAAATATCGTCTTAAGTCATTTCTATTAAACTAATCATACTTTTTATATTTTTAACGTTAAGTTCACATTATTTTACATCTAAAACACGTGTTTACAATACATTTGGGTGAATACAAAAAATAGAAAAAAAATTTGGTAAAAAATGGTGATAATTCCGCTAAATATCGTCTTAAGTCATTTCTATTAAACTAATCATACTTTTTATATTTTTATCGTTAAGTTCACATTATTTTACATCTAAAACACGTATTTACAATACATTTGGGTGAATACAAAAAATAGAAAAAAAATTTGGGATTAAATTTGGTAAAAAATGGTGATAATTCCGCTAAATATCGTCTTAAGTCATTTCTATTAAACTAATCATACTTTTTATATTTTTAACGTTAAGTTCACATTATTTTAAATCTAAAACACGTGTTTACAATACATTTGGGTGAATACAAAAAATAGAAAAAAAATTTGGTAAAAAATGGTGATAATTCCGATAAATATCGTTTAAAGTCATTTGTATTGAACTAATCATACTTTTTATATTTTTATCGTTAAGTTCACATTATTTTACATCTAAAACACGTATTTACAATACATTTGGGTGAATACAAAAAATAGAAAAAAAATTTGGGAAAAAATTTGGTAAAAAATGGTGATAATTCCGCTAAATATCGTTTAAAATCATTTGTATTGAACTAATCATACTTTTTATATTTTTATCGTTAAGTTCACATTATTTTACATCTAAAACACGTCTTTACAATACATTTGGGTGAATATAAAAGGTCGTAAAAAAATTTTGAAATACAGGTGATGAATCCGCTAAATATCGTCTTAAGTCATTTCTATTAAACTAATCATACTTTTTATATTTTTAACGTTAAGTTCACATTATTTTAAATCTAAAACACTCGTTTACAATACATTTGGGTGAATACAAAAAATAGAAAAAAAATTTGGTAAAAAATGGTGATAATTCCGCTAAATATCGTTTAAAATCATTTGTATTGAACTAATCATACTTTTTATATTTTTATCGTTAAGTTCACATTATTTTACATCTAAAACACGTATTTACAATTCATTTGGGTGAATACAAAAAATAGAAAAAAAATTTGGGAAAAAATTTGGTAAAAAATGGTGATAATTCCGCTAAATATCGTTTAAAGTCATTTGTATTGAACAAATCATACTTTTTATATTTTTATCGTTAAGTTCACATTATTTTACATCTAAAACACGTATTTACAATACATTTGGGTGAATACAAAAAATAGAAAAAAAATTTGGGAAAAAATTTGGTAAAAAATGGTGATAATTCCGCTAAATATCGTTTAAAGTCATTTGTATTGAACTAATCATACTTTTTATATTTTTATCGTTAAGTTCACATTATTTTACATCTAAAACACGTATTTACAATACATTTGGGTGAATACAAAAAATAGAAAAAAAATTTGGGAAAAAATTGGGTAAAAAATGGTGATAATTCCGCTAAATATCGTTTAAAGTCATTTGTATTGAACTAATCATACTTTTTAAATTTTTATCGTTAAGTTCACATTATTTTACATCTAAAACACGTCTTTACAATACATTTGGGTGAATATAAAAGGTCGTAAAAAAATTTTTAAATACAGGTGATGAATCCGCTAAATATCGTCTTAAGTCATTTCTATTAAACTAATCATACTTTTTATATTTTTAACGTTAAGTTCACATTATTTTACATCTAAAACACGTGTTTACAATACATTTGGGTGAATACAAAAAATAGAAAAAAAATTTGGTAAAAAATGGTGATAATTCCGCTAAATATCGTTTAAAGTCATTTGTATTGAACTAATCATACTTTTTATATTTTTATCGTTATGTTCACATTATTTTAAATCTAAAACACGTATTTACAATACATTTGGGTGAATACAAAAAATAGAAAAAAAATTAGGTAAAAAATGGTGATAATTCCGCTAAATATCGTTTACAGTCATTTGTATTGAACTAATCATACTTTTTATATTTTTATCGTTAAGTTCACATTATTTTACATCTAAAACACGTATTTACAATACATTTGGGTGAATACAAAAAATAGAAAAAAAATTTGGGAAAAAATTGGGTAAAAAATGGTGATAATTCCGCTAAATATCGTTTAAAGTCATTTGTATTGAACTAATCATACTTTTTATATTTTTATCGTTAAGTTCACATAATTTTACATCTAAAACACGTCTTTACAATACATTTGGGTGAGTATAAAAGGTCGTAAAAAAATTTTGAAATACAGGTGATGAATCCGCTAAATATCGTCTTAAGTCATTTCTATTAAACTAATCATACTTTTTATATTTTTAACGTTAAGTTCACATTATTTTACATCTAAAACACGTGTTTACAATACATTTGGGTGAATACAAAAAATAGATAAAAAATTTGGTAAAAAATGGTGATAATTCCGCTAAATATCGTCTTAAGTCATTTCTATTAAACTAATCATACTTTTTATATTTTTATCGTTAAGTTCACATTATTTTACATCTAAAACACGTATTTACAATACATTTGGGTGAATACAAAAAATAGAAAAAAAATTTGGGATAAAATTTGGTAAAAAATGATGATAATTCCGCTAAATATCGTCTTAAGTCATTTCTATTAAACTAATCATACTTTTTATATTTTTAACGTTAAGTTCACATTATTTTAAATCTAAAACACGTGTTTACAATACATTTGGGTGAATACAAAAAATAGAAAAAAAATTTGGTAAAAAATGGTGATAATTCCGATAAATATCGTTTAAAGTCATTTGTATTGAATTAATCATACTTTTTATATTTTTATCGTTAAGTTCACATTATTTTACATCTAAAACACGTATTTACAATACATTTGGGTGAATACAAAAAATAGAAAAAAAATTTGGGAAAAAATTTGGTAAAAAATGGTGATAATTCCGCTAAATATCGTTTAAAATCATTTGTATTGAACTAATCATACTTTTTATATTTTTATCGTTAAGTTCACATTATTTTACATCTAAAACACGTCTTTACAATACATTTGGGTGAATATAAAAGGTCGTAAAAAAATTTTGAAATACAGGTGATGAATCCGCTAAATATCGTCTTAAGTCTTTTCTATTAAACTAATCATACTTTTTATATTTTTAACGTTAAGTTCACATTATTTTACATCTAAAACACGTATTTACAATACATTTGGGTGAATACAAAAAATAGAAAAAAAATTTGGGAAAAAATTTGGTAAAAAATGGTGATAATTCCGCTAAATATCGTTTAAAGTCATTTGTATTGAACAAATCATACTTTTTATATTTTTATCGTTAAGTTCACATTATTTTACATCTAAAACACGTATTTACAATACATTTGGGTGAATACAAAAAATAGAAAAAAAATTTGGGAAAAAATTTGGTAAAAAATGGTGATAATTCCGCTAAATATCGTTTAAAGTCATTTGTATTGAACTAATCATACTTTTTATATTTTTATCGTTAAGTTCACATTATTTTACATCTAAAACACGTATTTACAATACATTTGGGTGAATACAAAAAATAGAAAAAAAATTTGGGAAAAAATTGGGTAAAAAATGGTGATAATTCCGCTAAATATCGTTTAAAGTCATTTGTATTGAACTAATCATACTTTTTAAATTTTTATCGTTAAGTTCACATTATTTTACATCTAAAACACGTCTTTACAATACATTTGGGTGAATATAAAAGGTCGTAAAAAAATTTTTAAATACAGGTGATGAATCCGCTAAATATCGTCTTAAGTCATTTCTATTAAACTAATCATACTTTTTATATTTTTAACGTTAAGTTCACATTATTTTACATCTAAAACACGTGTTTACAATACATTTGGGTGAATACAAAAAATAGAAAAAAAATTTGGTAAAAAATGGTGATAATTCCGCTAAATATCGTTTAAAGTCATTTGTATTGAACTAATCATACTTTTTATATTTTTAACGTTATGTTCACATTATTTTAAATCTAAAACACGTATTTACAATACATTTGGGTGAATACAAAAAATAGAAAAAAAATTTGGTAAAAAATGGTGATAATTCCGCTAAATATCGTTTACAGTCATTTGTATTGAACTAATCATACTTTTTATATTTTTATCGTTAAGTTCACATTATTTTACATCTAAAACACGTATTTACAATACATTTGGGTGAATACAAAAAATAGAAAAAAAATTTGGGAAAAAATTGGGTAAAAAATGGTGATAATTCCGCTAAATATCGTTTAAAGTCATTTGTATTGAACTAATCATACTTTTTATATTTTTATCGTTAAGTTCACATAATTTTACATCTAAAACACGTCTTTACAATACATTTGGGTGAGTATAAAAGGTCGTAAAAAAATTTTGAAATACAGGTGATGAATCCGCTAAATATCGTCTTAAGTCATTTCTATTAAACTAATCATACTTTTTATATTTTTAACGTTAAGTTCACATTATTTTACATCTAAAACACGTGTTTACAATACATTTGGGTGAATACAAAAAATAGAAAAAAAATTTGGGAAAAAATTTGGTAAAAAATGGTGATAATTCCGCTAAATATCGTTTAAAGTCATTTGTATTGAACTAATCATACTTTTTATATTTTTATCGTTAAGTTCACATTATTTTACATCTAAAACACGTATTTACAATACATTTGGGTGAATACAAAAAATAGAAAAAAAATTTGGGAAAAAATTGGGTAAAAAATGGTGATAATTCCGCTAAATATCGTTTAAAGTCATTTGTATTGAACTAATCATACTTTTTAAATTTTTATCGTTAAGTTCACATTATTTTACATCTAAAACACGTCTTTACAATACATTTGGGTGAATATAAAAGGTCGTAAAAAAATTTTTAAATACAGGTGATGAATCCGCTAAATATCGTCTTAAGTCATTTCTATTAAACTAATCATACTTTTTATATTTTTAACGTTAAGTTCACATTATTTTACATCTAAAACACGTGTTTACAATACATTTGGGTGAATACAAAAAATAGAAAAAAAATTTGGTAAAAAATGGTGATAATTCCGCTAAATATCGTTTAAAGTCATTTGTATTGAACTAATCATACTTTTTATATTTTTATCGTTATGTTCACATTATTTTAAATCTAAAACACGTATTTACAATACATTTGGGTGAATACAAAAAATAGAAAAAAAATTTGGTAAAAAATGGTGATAATTCCGCTAAATATCGTTTACAGTCATTTGTATTGAACTAATCATACTTTTTATATTTTTATCGTTAAGTTCACATTATTTTACATCTAAAACACGTATTTACAATACATTTGGGTGAATAAAAAAAATAGACAAAAAATTTGGGAAAAAATTGGGTAAAAAATGGTGATAATTCCGCTAAATATCGTTTAAAGTCATTTGTATTGAACTAATCATACTTTTTATATTTTTATCGTTAAGTTCACATAATTTTACATCTAAAACACGTCTTTACAATACATTTGGGTGAATATAAAAGGTCGTAAAAAAATTTTGAAATACAGGTGATGAATCCGCTAAATATCGTCTTAAGTCATTTCTATTAAACTAATCATACTTTTTATATTTTTAACGTTAAGTTCAGATTATTTTACATCTAAAACACGTGTTTACAATACATTTGGGTGAATACAAAAAATAGAAAAAAAATTTGGTAAAAAATGGTGATAATTCCGCTAAATATCGTTTAAAGTCATTTGTATTGAACTAATCATACTTTTTATATTTTTAACGTTATGTTCACATTATTTTAAATCTAAAACACGTATTTACAATACATTTGGGTGAATACAAAAAATAGAAAAAAAATTTGGTAAAAAATGGTGATAATTCCGCTAAATATCGTTTACAGTCATTTGTATTGAACTAATCATACTTTTTATATTTTTATCGTTAAGTTTACATTATTTTACATCTAAAACACGTATTTACAATACATTTGGGTGAATACAAAAAATAGAAAAAAAATTTGGGAAAAAATTGGGTAAAAAATGGTGATAATTCCGCTAAATATCGTTTAAAGTCATTTGTATTGAACTAATCATACTTTTTATATTTTTATCGTTAAGTTCACATAATTTTACATCTAAAACACGTCTTTACAATACATTTGGGTGAGTATAAAAGGTCGTAAAAAAATTTTGAAATACAGGTGATGAATCCGCTAAATATCGTCTTAAGTCATTTCTATTAAACTAATCATACTTTTTATATTTTTAACGTTAAGTTCACATTATTTTACATCTAAAACACGTGTTTACAATACATTTGGGTGAATACAAAAAATAGAAAAAAAATTTGGGAAAAAATTTGGTAAAAAATGGTGATAATTCCGCTAAATATCGTTTAAAGTCATTTGTATTGAACTAATCATACTTTTTATATTTTTATCGTTAAGTTCACATTATTTTACATCTAAAACACGTATTTACAATACATTTGGGTGAATACAAAAAATAGAAAAAAAATTTGGGAAAAAATTGGGTAAAAAATGGTGATAATTCCGCTAAATATCGTTTAAAGTCATTTGTATTGAACTAATCATACTTTTTAAATTTTTATCGTTAAGTTCACATTATTTTACATCTAAAACACGTCTTTACAATACATTTGGGTGAATATAAAAGGTCGTAAAAAAATTTTTAAATACAGGTGATGAATCCGCTAAATATCGTCTTAAGTCATTTCTATTAAACTAATCATACTTTTTATATTTTTAACGTTAAGTTCACATTATTTTACATCTAAAACACGTGTTTACAATACATTTGGGTGAATACAAAAAATAGAAAAAAAATTTGGTAAAAAATGGTGATAATTCCGCTAAATATCGTTTAAAGTCATTTGTATTGAACTAATCATACTTTTTATATTTTTATCGTTATGTTCACATTATTTTAAATCTAAAACACGTATTTACAATACATTTGGGTGAATACAAAAAATAGAAAAAAAATTTGGTAAAAAATGGTGATAATTCCGCTAAATATCGTTTACAGTCATTTGTATTGAACTAATCATACTTTTTATATTTTTATCGTTAAGTTCACATTATTTTACATCTAAAACACGTATTTACAATACATTTGGGTGAATAAAAAAAATAGACAAAAAATTTGGGAAAAAATTGGGTAAAAAATGGTGATAATTCCGCTAAATATCGTTTAAAGTCATTTGTATTGAACTAATCATACTTTTTATATTTTTATCGTTAAGTTCACATAATTTTACATCTAAAACACGTCTTTACAATACATTTGGGTGAATATAAAAGGTCGTAAAAAAATTTTGAAATACAGGTGATGAATCCGCTAAATATCGTCTTAAGTCATTTCTATTAAACTAATCATACTTTTTATATTTTTAACGTTAAGTTCACATTATTTTACATCTAAAACACGTGTTTACAATACATTTGGGTGAATACAAAAAATAGAAAAAAAATTTGGGAAAAAATTTGGTAAAAAATGGTGATAATTCCGCTAAATATCGTTTAAAGTCATTTGTATTGAACTAATCATACTTTTTATATTTTTATCGTTAAGTTCACATTATTTTACATCTAAAACACGTATTTACAATACATTTGGGTGAATACAAAAAATAGAAAAAAAATTTGGGAAAAAATTGGGTAAAAAATGGTGATAATTCCGCTAAATATCGTTTAAAGTCATTTGTATTGAACTAATCATACTTTTTAAATTTTTATCGTTAAGTTCACATTATTTTACATCTAAAACACGTCTTTACAATACATTTGGGTGAATATAAAAGGTCGTAAAAAAATTTTTAAATACAGGTGATGAATCCGCTAAATATCGTCTTAAGTCATTTCTATTAAACTAATCATACTTTTTATATTTTTAACGTTAAGTTCACATTATTTTACATCTAAAACACGTGTTTACAATACATTTGGGTGAATACAAAAAATAGAAAAAAAATTTGGTAAAAAATGGTGATAATTCCGCTAAATATCGTTTAAAGTCATTTGTATTGAACTAATCATACTTTTTATATTTTTATCGTTATGTTCACATTATTTTAAATCTAAAACACGTATTTACAATACATTTGGGTGAATACAAAAAATAGAAAAAAAATTTGGTAAAAAATGGTGATAATTCCGCTAAATATCGTTTACAGTCATTTGTATTGAACTAATCATACTTTTTATATTTTTATCGTTAAGTTCACATTATTTTACATCTAAAACACGTATTTACAATACATTTGGGTGAATACAAAAAATAGAAAAAAAATTTGGTAAAAAATGGTGATAATTCCGCTAAATATCGTTTACAGTCATTTGTATTGAACTAATCATACTTTTTATATTTTTATCGTTAAGTTCACATTATTTTACATCTAAAACACGTATTTACAATACATTTGGGTGAATAAAAAAAATAGACAAAAAATTTGGGAAAAAATTGGGTAAAAAATGGTGATAATTCCGCTAAATATCGTTTAAAGTCATTTGTATTGAACTAATCATACTTTTTATATTTTTATCGTTAAGTTCACATAATTTTACATCTAAAACACGTCTTTACAATACATTTGGGTGAATATAAAAGGTCGTAAAAAAATTTTGAAATACAGGTGATGAATCCGCTAAATATCGTCTTAAGTCATTTCTATTAAACTAATCATACTTTTTATATTTTTAACGTTAAGTTCACATTATTTTACATCTAAAACACGTGTTTACAATACATTTGGGTGAATACAAAAAATAGAAAAAAAATTTGGGGAAAAATTTGGTAAAAAATGGTGATAATTCCGCTAAATATCGTTTAAAGTCATTTGTATTGAACTAATCATACTTTTTATATTTTTATCGTTATGTTCACATTATTTTACATCTAAAACACGTATTTACAATACATTTGGGTGAATACAAAAAATAGAAAAAAAATTTGGGAAAAAATTGGGTAAAAAATGGTGATAATTCCGCTAAATATCGTTTAAAGTCATTTGTATTGAACTAATCATACTTTTTATATTTTTATCGTTAAGTTCACAAAATTTTACATCTAAAACACGTCTTTACAATACATTTGGGTGAATATAAAAGGTCGTAAAAAAATTTTGAAATACAGGTGATGAATCCGCTAAATATCGTCTTAAGTCATTTCTATTAAACTAATCATACTTTTTATATTTTTAACGTTAAGTTCACATTATTTTACATCTAAAACACGTGTTTACAATACATTTGGGTGAATACAAAAAATAGAAAAAAAATTTGGTAAAAAATGGTGATAATTCCGCTAAATATCGTCTTAAGTCATTTCTATTAAACTAATCATACTTTTTATATTTTTATCGTTAAGTTCACATTATTTTACATCTAAAACACGTATTTACAATACATTTGGGTGAATACAAAAAATAGAAAAAAAATTTGGGATAAAATTTGGTAAAAAATGATGATAATTCCGCTAAATATCGTCTTAAGTCATTTCTATTAAACTAATCATACTTTTTATATTTTTAACGTTAAGTTCACATTATATTAAATCTAAAACACGTGTTTACAATACATTTGGGTGAATACAAAAAATAGAAAAAAAATTTGGTAAAAAATGGTGATAATTCCGATAAATATCGTTTAAAGTCATTTGTATTGAACTAATCATACTTTTTATATTTTTATCGTTAAGTTCACATTATTTTACATCTAAAACACGTATTTACAATACATTTGGGTGAATACAAAAAATAGAAAAAAAATTTGGGAAAAAATTTGGTAAAAAATGGTGATAATTCCGCTAAATATCGTTTAAAGTCATTTGTATTGAACTAATCATACTTTTTATATTTTTATCGTTAAGTTCACATTATTTTACATCTAAAACACGTATTTACAATACATTTGGGTGAATACAAAAAATAGAAAAAAAATTTGGGAAAAAATTGGGTAAAAAATGGTGATAATTCCGCTAAATATCGTTTAAAGTCATTTGTATTGAACTAATCATACTTTTTATATTTTTATCGTTAAGTTCACATAATTTTACATCTAAAACACGTCTTTACAATACATTTGGGTGAATATAAAAGGTCGTAAAAAAATTTTGAAATACAGGTGATGAATCCGCTAAATATCGTCTTAAGTCATTTCTATTAAACTAATCATACTTTTTATATTTTTAACGTTAAGTTCACATTATTTTACATCTAAAACACGTGTTTACAATACATTTGGGTGAATACAAAAAATAGAAAAAAAATTTGGTAAAAAATGGTGATAATTCCGCTAAATATCGTTTAAAGTCATTTGTATTGAACTAATCATACTTTTTAAATTTTTATCGTTAAGTTCACATTATTTTACATCTAAAACACGTCTTTACAATACATTTGGGTGAATATAAAAGGTCGTAAAAAAATTTTTAAATACAGGTGATGAATCCGCTAAATATCGTCTTAAGTCATTTCTATTAAACTAATCATACTTTTTATATTTTTAACGTTAAGTTCAAATTATTTTACATCTAAAACACGTGTTTACAATACATTTGGGTGAATACAAAAAATAGAAAAAAAATTTGGTAAAAAATGGTGATAATTCCGCTAAATATCGTTTAAAGTCATTTGTATTGAACTAATCATACTTTTTATATTTTTATCGTTATGTTCACATTATTTTAAATCTAAAACACGTATTTACAATACATTTGGGTGAATACAAAAAATAGAAAAAAAATTTGGTAAAAAATGGTGATAATTCCGCTAAATATCGTTTACAGTCATTTGTATTGAACTAATCATACTTTTTATATTTTTATCGTTAAGTTCACATTATTTTACATCTAAAACACGTATTTACAATACATTTGGGTGAATACAAAAAATAGAAAAAAAATTTGGGAAAAAATTGGGTAAAAAATGGTGATAATTCCGCTAAAAATCGTTTAAAGTCATTTGTATTGAACTAATCATACTTTTTATATTTTTATCGTTAAGTTCACATAATTTTACATCTAAAACACGTCTTTACAATACATTTGGGTGAATATAAAAGGTCGTAAAAAAATTTTGAAATACAGGTGATGAATCCGCTAAATATCGTCTTAAGTCATTTCTATTAAACTAATCATACTTTTTATATTTTTAACGTTAAGTTTACATTATTTTACATCTAAAACACGTGTTTACAATACATTTGGGTGAATACAAAAAATAGAAAAAAAATTTGGGGAAAAATTTGGTAAAAAATGGTGATAATTCCGCTAAATATCGTTTAAAGTCATTTGTATTGAACTAATCATACTTTTTATATTTTTATCGTTATGTTCACATTATTTTACATCTAAAACACGTATTTACAATACATTTGGGTGAATACAAAAAATAGAAAAAAAATTTGGTAAAAAATGGTGATAATTCCGCTAAATATCGTTTACAGTCATTTGTATTGAACTAATCATACTTTTTATATTTTTATCGTTAAGTTCACATTATTTTACATCTAAAACACGTATTTACAATACATTTGGGTGAATACAAAAAATAGAAAAAAAATTTGGGAAAAAATTGGGTAAAAAATGGTGATAATTCCGCTAAATATCGTTTAAAGTCATTTGTATTGAACTAATCATACTTTTTATATTTTTATCGTTAAGTTCACATAATTTTACATCTAAAACACGTCTTTACAATACATTTGGGTGAATATAAAAGGTCGTAAAAAAATTTTGAAATACAGGTGATGAATCCGCTAAATATCGTCTTAAGTCATTTCTATTAAACTAATCATACTTTTTATATTTTTAACGTTAAGTTCACATTATTTTACATCTAAAACACGTGTTTACAATACATTTGGGTGAATACAAAAAATAGAAAAAAAATTTGGGGAAAAATTTGGTAAAAAATGGTGATAATTCCGCTAAATATCGTTTAAAGTCATTTGTATTGAACTAATCATACTTTTTATATTTTTATCGTTATGTTCACATTATTTTACATCTAAAACACGTATTTACAATACATTTGGGTGAATACAAAAAATAGAAAAAAAATTTGGGAAAAAATTGGGTAAAAAATGGTGATAATTCCGCTAAATATCGTTTAAAGTCATTTGTATTGAACTAATCATACTTTTTATATTTTTATCGTTAAGTTCACAAAATTTTACATCTAAAACACGTCTTTACAATACATTTGGGTGAATATAAAAGGTCGTAAAAAAATTTTGAAATACAGGTGATGAATCCGCTAAATATCGTCTTAAGTCATTTCTATTAAACTAATCATACTTTTTATATTTTTAACGTTAAGTTCACATTATTTTACATCTAAAACACGTGTTTACAATACATTTGGGTGAATACAAAAAATAGAAAAAAAATTTGGTAAAAAATGGTGATAATTCCGCTAAATATCGTCTTAAGTCATTTCTATTAAACTAATCATACTTTTTATATTTTTATCGTTAAGTTCACATTATTTTACATCTAAAACACGTATTTACAATACATTTGGGTGAATACAAAAAATAGAAAAAAAATTTGGGATAAAATTTGGTAAAAAATGATGATAATTCCGCTAAATATCGTCTTAAGTCATTTCTATTAAACTAATCATACTTTTTATATTTTTAACGTTAAGTTCACATTATTTTAAATCTAAAACACGTGTTTAAAATACATTTGGGTGAATACAAAAAATAGAAAAAAAATTTGGTAAAAAATGGTGATAATTCCGATAAATATCGTTTAAAGTCATTTGTATTGAACTAATCATACTTTTTATATTTTTATCGTTAAGTTCACATTATTTTACATCTAAAACACGTATTTACAATACATTTGGGTGAATACAAAAAATAGAAAAAAAATTTGGGAAAAAATTTGGTAAAAAATGGTGATAATTCCGCTAAATATCGTTTAAAATCATTTGTATTGAACTAATCATACTTTTTATATTTTTATCGTTAAGTTCACATTATTTTACATCTAAAACACGTCTTTACAATACATTTGGGTGAATATAAAAGGTCGTAAAAAAATTTTGAAATACAGGTGATGAATCCGCTAAATATCGTCTTAAGTCTTTTCTATTAAACTAATCATACTTTTTATATTTTTAACGTTAAGTTCACATTATTTTAAATCTAAAACACTCGTTTACAATACATTTGGGTGAATACAAAAAATAGAAAAAAAATTTGGTAAAAAATGGTGATAATTCCGCTAAATATCGTTTAAAATCATTTGTATTGAACTAATCATACTTTTTATATTTTTATCGTTAAGTTCACATTATTTTACATCTAAAACACGTATTTACAATACATTTGGGTGAATACAAAAAATAGAAAAAAAATTTGGGAAAAAATTTGGTAAAAAATGGTGATAATTCCGCTAAATATCGTTTAAAGTCATTTGTATTGAACAAATCATACTTTTTATATTTTTATCGTTAAGTTCACATTATTTTACATCTAAAACACGTATTTACAATACATTTGGGTGAATACAAAAAATAGAAAAAAAATTTGGGAAAAAATTTGGTAAAAAATGGTGATAATTCCGCTAAATATCGTTTAAAGTCATTTGTATTGAACTAATCATACTTTTTATATTTTTATCGTTAAGTTCACATTATTTTACATCTAAAACACGTATTTACAATACATTTGGGTGAATACAAAAAATAGAAAAAAAATTTGGGAAAAAATTGGGTAAAAAATGGTGATAATTCCGCTAAATATCGTTTAAAGTCATTTGTATTGAACTAATCATACTTTTTATATTTTTATCGTTAAGTTCACATAATTTTACATCTAAAACACGTCTTTACAATACATTTGGGTGAATATAAAAGGTCGTAAAAAAATTTTGAAATACAGGTGATGAATCCGCTAAATATCGTCTTAAGTCATTTCTATTAAACTAATCATACTTTTTATATTTTTAACGTTAAGTTCACATTATTTTACATCTAAAACACGTGTTTACAATACATTTGGGTGAATACAAAAAATAGAAAAAAAATTTGGTAAAAAATGGTGATAATTCCGCTAAATATCGTTTAAAGTCATTTGTATTGAACTAATCATACTTTTTATATTTTTATCGTTAAGTTCACATTATTTTACATCTAAAACACGTATTTACAATACATTTGGGTGAATACAAAAAATAGAAAAAAAATTTGGGAAAAAATTGGGTAAAAAATGGTGATAATTCCGCTAAATATCGTTTAAAGTCATTTGTATTGAACTAACATACTTTTTATATTTTTATCGTTAAGTTCACAAAATTTTGCATCTAAAACACGTCTTTACAATACATTTGGGTGAATATAAAAGGTCGTAAAAAAATTTTGAAATACAGGTGATGAATCCGCTAAATATCGTCTTAAGTCATTTCTATTAAACTAATCATACTTTTTATATTTTTAACGTTAAGTTCACATTATTTTACATCTAAAACACGTGTTTACAATACATTTGGGTGAATACAAAAAATAGAAAAAAAATTTGGTAAAAAATGGTGATAATTCCGCTAAATATCGTCTTAAGTCATTTCTATTAACCTAATCATACTTTTTATATTTTTATCGTTAAGTTCACATTATTTTACATCTAAAACACGTATTTACAATACATTTGGGTGAATACAAAAAATAGAAAAAAAATTTGGGATAAAATTTGGTAAAAAATGGTGATAATTCCGCTAAATATCGTCTTAAGTCATTTCTATTAAAGTAATCATACTTTTTATATTTTTAACGTTAAGTTCACATTATTTTAAATCTAAAACACGTGTTTACAATACATTTGGGTGAATACAAAAAATAGAAAAAAAATTTGGTAAAAAATGGTGATAATTCCGATAAATATCGTTTAAAGTCATTTGTATTGAACTAATCATACTTTTTATATTTTTATCGTTAAGTTCACATTATTTTACATCTAA
The DNA here is from genome assembly GCF_037042655.1 of Diuraphis noxia. Taxonomy (NCBI): domain Eukaryota; kingdom Metazoa; phylum Arthropoda; class Insecta; order Hemiptera; family Aphididae; genus Diuraphis; species Diuraphis noxia. The sequence continues at coordinate 75,812,516 of NW_028301714.1, forward strand.
AACACGTATTTACAATACATTTGGGTGAATACAAAAAATAGAAAAAAAATTTGGGAAAAAATTTGGTAAAAAATGGTGATAATTCCGCTAAATATCGTTTAAAATCATTTGTATTGAACTAATCATACTTTTTATATTTTTATCGTTAAGTTCACATTATTTTACATCTAAAACACGTCTTTACAATACATTTGGGTGAATATAAAAGGTCGTAAAAAAATTTTGAAATACAGGTGATGAATCCGCTAAATATCGTCTTAAGTCATTTCGATTAAACTAATCATACTTTTTATATTTTTAACGTTAAGTTCACATTATTTTAAATCTAAAACACTCGTTTACAATACATTTGGGTGAATACAAAAAATAGAAAAAAAATTTGGTAAAAAATGGTGATAATTCCGCTAAATATCGTTTAAAATCATTTGTATTGAACTAATCATACTTTTTATATTTGTATCGTTAAGTTCACATTATTTTACATCTAAAACACGTATTTACAATACATTTGGGTGAATACAAAAAATAGAAAAAAAATTTGGGAAAAAATTTGGTAAAAAATGGTGATAATTCCGCTAAATATCGTTTAAAGTAATTTGTATTGAACAAATCATACTTTTTATATTTTTATCGTTAAGTTCACATTATTTTACATCTAAAACACGTATTTACAATACATTTGGGTGAATACAAAAAATAGAAAAAAAATTTGGGAAAAAATTTGGTAAAAAATGGTGATAATTCCGCTAAATATCGTTTAAAGTCATTTGTATTGAACTAATCATACTTTTTATATTTTTATCGTTAAGTTCACATTATTTTACATCTAAAACACGTCTTTACAATACATTTGGGTGAATATAAAAGGTCGTAAAAAAATTTTGAAATACAGGTGATGAATCCGCTAAATATCGTCTTAAGTCATTTCTATTAAACTAATCATACTTTTTATATTTTTATCGTTAAGTTCACATTATTTTACATCTAAAACACGTCTTTACAATACATTTGGGTGAATATAAAAGGTCGTAAAAAAATTTTGAAATACAGGTGATGAATCCGCTAAATATCGTCTTAAGTCATTTCTATTAAACTAATCATACTTTTTATATTTTTAACGTTAAGTTCACATTATTTTAAATCTAAAACACTCGTTTACAATACATTTGGGTGAATACAAAAAATAGAAAAAAAATTTGGTAAAAAATGGTGATAATTCCGCTAAATATCGTTTAAAATCATTTGTATTGAACTAATCATACTTTTTATATTTTTATCGTTAAGTTCACATTATTTTACATCTAAAACACGTATTTACAATACATTTGGGTGAATACAAAAAATAGAAAAAAAATTTGGGAAAAAATTTGGTAAAAAATGGTGATAATTCCGCTAAATATCGTTTAAAGTCATTTGTATTGAACAAATCATACTTTTTATATTTTTATCGTTAAGTTCACATTATTTTACATCTAAAACACGTATTTACAATACATTTGGGTGAATTACAAAAAATAGAAAAAAAATTTGGGAAAAAATTTGGTAAAAAATGGTGATAATTCCGCTAAATATCGTTTAAAGTCATTTGTATTGAACTAATCATACTTTTTATATTTTTATCGTTAAGTTCACATTATTTTACATCTAAAACACGTATTTACAATACATTTGGGTGAATACAAAAAATAGAAAAAAAATTTGGGAAAAAATTGGGTAAAAAATGGTGATAATTCCGCTAAATATCGTTTAAAGTCATTTGTATTGAACTAATCATACTTTTTAAATTTTTATCGTTAAGTTCACATTATTTTACATCTAAAACACGTCTTTACAATACATTTGGGTGAATATAAAAGGTCGTAAAAAAATTTTTAAATACAGGTGATGAATCCGCTAAATATCGTCTTAAGTCATTTCTATTAAACTAATCATACTTTTTATATTTTTATCGTTAAGTTCACATTATTTTACATCTAAAACACGTCTTTACAATACATTTGGGTGAATATAAAAGGTCGTAAAAAAATTTTGAAATACAGGTGATGAATCCGCTAAATATCGTCTTAAGTCATTTCTATTAAACTAATCATACTTTTTATATTTTTAACGTTAAGTTCACATTATTTTAAATCTAAAACACTCGTTTACAATACATTTGGGTGAATACAAAAAATAGAAAAAAAATTTGGTAAAAAATGGTGATAATTCCGCTAAATATCGTTTAAAATCATTTGTATTGAACTAATCATACTTTTTATATTTTTATCGTTAAGTTCACATTATTTTACATCTAAAACACGTATTTACAATACATTTGGGTGAATACAAAAAATAGAAAAAAAATTTGGGAAAAAATTTGGTAAAAAATGGTGATAATTCCGCTAAATATCGTTTAAAGTCATTTGTATTGAACAAATCATACTTTTTATATTTTTATCGTTAAGTTCACATTATTTTACATCTAAAACACGTATTTACAATACATTTGGGTGAATTACAAAAAATAGAAAAAAAATTTGGGAAAAAATTTGGTAAAAAATGGTGATAATTCCGCTAAATATCGTTTAAAGTCATTTGTATTGAACTAATCATACTTTTTATATTTTTATCGTTAAGTTCACATTATTTTACATCTAAAACACGTATTTACAATACATTTGGGTGAATACAAAAAATAGAAAAAAAATTTGGGAAAAAATTGGGTAAAAAATGGTGATAATTCCGCTAAATATCGTTTAAAGTCATTTGTATTGAACTAATCATACTTTTTAAATTTTTATCGTTAAGTTCACATTATTTTACATCTAAAACACGTATTTACAATACATTTGGGTGAATACAAAAAATAGAAAAAAAATTTGGGAAAAAATTTGGTAAAAAATGGTGATAATTCCGCTAAATATCGTTTAAAGTCATTTGTATTGAACTAATCATACTTTTTATATTTTTATCGTTAAGTTCACATTATTTTACATCTAAAACACGTCTTTACAATACATTTGGGTGAATATAAAAGGTCGTAAAAAAATTTTGAAATACAGGTGATGAATCCGCTAAATATCGTCTTAAGTCATTTCTATTAAACTAATCATACTTTTTATATTTTTATCGTTAAGTTCACATTATTTTACATCTAAAACACGTCTTTACAATACATTTGGGTGAATATAAAAGGTCGTAAAAAAATTTTGAAATACAGGTGATGAATCCGCTAAATATCGTCTTAAGTCATTTCTATTAAACTAATCATACTTTTTATATTTTTAACGTTAAGTTCACATTATTTTAAATCTAAAACACTCGTTTACAATACATTTGGGTGAATACAAAAAATAGAAAAAAAATTTGGTAAAAAATGGTGATAATTCCGCTAAATATCGTTTAAAATCATTTGTATTGAACTAATCATACTTTTTATATTTTTATCGTTAAGTTCACATTATTTTACATCTAAAACACGTATTTACAATACATTTGGGTGAATACAAAAAATAGAAAAAAAATTTGGGAAAAAATTTGGTAAAAAATGGTGATAATTCCGCTAAATATCGTTTAAAGTCATTTGTATTGAACAAATCATACTTTTTATATTTTTATCGTTAAGTTCACATTATTTTACATCTAAAACACGTATTTACAATACATTTGGGTGAATTACAAAAAATAGAAAAAAAATTTGGGAAAAAATTTGGTAAAAAATGGTGATAATTCCGCTAAATATCGTTTAAAGTCATTTGTATTGAACTAATCATACTTTTTATATTTTTATCGTTAAGTTCACATTATTTTACATCTAAAACACGTATTTACAATACATTTGGGTGAATACAAAAAATAGAAAAAAAATTTGGGAAAAAATTGGGTAAAAAATGGTGATAATTCCGCTAAATATCGTTTAAAGTCATTTGTATTGAACTAATCATACTTTTTAAATTTTTATCGTTAAGTTCACATTATTTTACATCTAAAACACGTCTTTACAATACATTTGGGTGAATATAAAAGGTCGTAAAAAAATTTTTAAATACAGGTGATGAATCCGCTAAATATCGTCTTAAGTCATTTCTATTAAACTAATCATACTTTTTATATTTTTATCGTTAAGTTCACATTATTTTACATCTAAAACACGTCTTTACAATACATTTGGGTGAATATAAAAGGTCGTAAAAAAATTTTGAAATACAGGTGATGAATCCGCTAAATATCGTCTTAAGTCATTTCTATTAAACTAATCATACTTTTTATATTTTTAACGTTAAGTTCACATTATTTTAAATCTAAAACACTCGTTTACAATACATTTGGGTGAATACAAAAAATAGAAAAAAAATTTGGTAAAAAATGGTGATAATTCCGCTAAATATCGTTTAAAATCATTTGTATTGAACTAATCATACTTTTTATATTTTTATCGTTAAGTTCACATTATTTTACATCTAAAACACGTATTTACAATACATTTGGGTGAATACAAAAAATAGAAAAAAAATTTGGGAAAAAATTTGGTAAAAAATGGTGATAATTCCGCTAAATATCGTTTAAAGTCATTTGTATTGAACAAATCATACTTTTTATATTTTTATCGTTAAGTTCACATTATTTTACATCTAAAACACGTATTTACAATACATTTGGGTGAATTACAAAAAATAGAAAAAAAATTTGGGAAAAAATTTGGTAAAAAATGGTGATAATTCCGCTAAATATCGTTTAAAGTCATTTGTATTGAACTAATCATACTTTTTATATTTTTATCGTTAAGTTCACATTATTTTACATCTAAAACACGTATTTACAATACATTTGGGTGAATACAAAAAATAGAAAAAAAATTTGGGAAAAAATTGGGTAAAAAATGCTGATAATTCCGCTAAATATCGTTTAAAGTCATTTGTATTGAACTAATCATACTTTTTAAATTTTTATCGTTAAGTTCACATTATTTTACATCTAAAACACGTCTTTACAATACATTTGGGTGAATATAAAAGGTCGTAAAAAAATTTTTAAATACAGGTGATGAATCCGCTAAATATCGTCTTAAGTCATTTCTATTAAACTAATCATACTTTTTATATTTTTAACGTTAAGTTCACATTATTTTACATCTAAAACACGTGTTTACAATACATTTGGGTGAATACAAAAAATAGAAAAAAAATTTGGTAAAAAATGGTGATAATTCCGCTAAATATCGTTTAAAGTCATTTGTATTGAACTAATCATACTTTTTATATTTTTATCGTTATGTTCACATTATTTTAAATCTAAAACACGTATTTACAATACATTTGGGTGAATACAAAAAATAGAAAAAAAATTTGGTAAAAAATGGTGATAATTCCGCTAAATATCGTTTACAGTCATTTGTATTGAACTAATCATACTTTTTATATTTTTAACGTTAAGTTCACATTATTTTACATCTAAAACACGTGTTTACAATACATTTGGGTGAATACAAAAAATAGAAAAAAAATTTGAGGAAAAATTTGGTAAAAAATGGTGATAATTCCGCTAAATATCGTTTAAAGTCATTTGTATTGAACTAATCATACTTTTTATATTTTTATCGTTATGTTCACATTATTTTACATCTAAAACACGTATTTACAATACATTTGGGTGAATACAAAAAATAGAAAAAAAATTTGGGGAAAAATTGGGTAAAAAATGGTGATAATTCCGCTAAATATCGTTTAAAGTCATTTGTATTGAATTAATCATACTTTTTAAATTTTTATCGTTAAGTTCACATTATTTTACATCTAAAACACGTCTTTACAATACATTTGGGTGAATATAAAAGGTCGTAAAAAAATTTTGAAATACAGGTGATGAATCCGCTAAATATCGTCTTAAGTCATTTCTATTAAACTAATCATACTTTTTATATTTTTAACGTTAAGTTCACATTATTTTACATCTAAAACAAGTGTTTACAATACATTTGGGTGAATACAAAAAATAGAAAAAAAATTTGGGAAAAAATTTGGTAAAAAATGGTGATAATTCCGCTAAATATCGTTTAATGTCATTTGTATTGAACTAATCATACTTTTTATATCTTTATCGTTAAGTTCACATTATTTTACATCTAAAACACGTCTTTAAAATACATTTGGGTGAATATAAAAGGTCGTAAAAAAATTTTGAAATACGGGTGATGAATCCGCTAAATATCGTCTTAAGTCATTTCTATTAAACTAATCATACTTTTTATATTTTTAACGTTAAGTTCACATTATTTTAAATCTAAAACACTCGTTTACAATACATTTGGGTGAATACAAAAAATAGAAAAAAAATTTGGTAAAAAATGGTGATAATTCCGCTAAATATCGTTTAAAATCATTTGTATTGAACTAATCATACTTTTTATATTTTTATCGTTAAGTTCACATTATTTTACATCTAAAACACGTATTTACAATACATTTGGGTGAATACAAAAAATAGAAAAAAAATTTGGGAAAAAATTTGGTAAAAAATGGTGATAATTCCGCTAAATATCGTTTAAAGTCATTTGTATTGAACAAATCATACTTTTTATATTTTTATCGTTAAGTTCACATTATTTTACATCTAAAACACGTATTTACAATACATTTGGGTGAATACAAAAAATAGAAAAAAAATTTGGGAAAAAATTTGGTAAAAAATGGTGATAATTCCGCTAAATATCGTTTAAAGTCATTTGTATTGAACTAATCATACTTTTTATATTTTTATCGTTAAGTTCACATTATTTTACATCTAAAACACGTGTTTACAATACATTTGGGTGAATACAAAAAATAGAAAAAAAATTTGGGAAAAAATTGGGTAAAAAATGGTGATAATTCCGCTAAATATCGTTTAAAGTCATTTGTATTGAACTAATCATACTTTTTAAATTTTTATCGTTAAGTTCACATTATTTTACATCTAAAACACGTCTTTACAATACATTTGGGTGAATATAAAAGGTCGTAAAAAAATTTTTAAATACAGGTGATGAATCCGCTAAATATCGTCTTAAGTCATTTCTATTAAACTAATCATACTTTTTATATTTTTAACGTTAAGTTCACATTATTTTACATCTAAAACACGTGTTTACAATACATTTGGGTGAATACAAAAAATAGAAAAAAAATTTGGTAAAAAATGGTGATAATTCCGCTAAATATCGTTTAAAGTCATTTGTATTGAACTAATCATACTTTTTATATTTTTATCGTTATGTTCACATTATTTTAAATCTAAAACACGTATTTACAATACATTTGGGTGAATACAAAAAATAGAAAAAAAATTTGGGGAAAAATTTGGTAAAAAATGGTGATAATTCCGCTAAATATCGTTTAAAGTCATTTGTATTGAACTAATCATACTTTTTATATTTTTATCGTTATGTTCACATTATTTTACATCTAAAACACGTATTTACAATACATTTGGGTGAATACAAAAAATAGAAAAAAAATTTGGGGAAAAATTGGGTAAAAAATGGTGATAATTCCGCTAAATATCGTTTAAAGTCATTTGTATTGAATTAATCATACTTTTTAAATTTTTATCGTTAAGTTCACATTATTTTACATCTAAAACACGTCTTTACAATACATTTGGGTGAATATAAAAGGTCGTAAAAAAATTTTGAAATACAGGTGATGAATCCGCTAAATATCGTCTTAAGTCATTTCTATTAAACTAATCATACTTTTTATATTTTTAACGTTAAGTTCACATTATTTTACATCTAAAACACGTGTTTACAATACATTTGGGTGAATACAAAAAATAGAAAAAAAATTTGGGAAAAAATTTGGTAAAAAATGGTGATAATTCCGCTAAATATCGTTTAAAGTCATTTGTATTGAACTAATCATACTTTTTATATCTTTATCGTTAAGTTCACATTATTTTACATCTAAAACACGTCTTTAAAATACATTTGGGTGAATATAAAAGGTCGTAAAAAAATTTTGAAATACGGGTGATGAATCCGCTAAATATCGTCTTAAGTCATTTCTATTAAACTAATCATACTTTTTATATTTTTAACGTTAAGTTCACATTATTTTACATCTAAAACACGTGTTTACAATACATTTGGGTGAATACAAAAAATAGAAAAAAAATTTGGGAAAAAATTGGGTAAAAAATGGTGATAATTCCGCTAAATATCGTTTAAAGTCATTTGTATTGAACTAATCATACTTTTTAAATTTTTATCGTTAAGTTCACATTATTTTACATCTAAAACACGTCTTTACAATACATTTGGGTGAATATAAAAGGTCGTAAAAAAATTTTGAAATACAGGTGATGAATCCGCTAAATATCGTCTTAAGTCATTTCTATTAAACTAATCATACTTTTTATATTTTTAACGTTAAGTTCACATTATTTTACATCTAAAACACGTATTTACAATACATTTGGGTGAATACAAACAATAGAAAAAAAATTTGGGAAAAAATTTGGTAAAAAATGGTGATAATTCCGCTAAATATCGTTTAAAGTCATTTGTATTGAACTAATCATACTTTTTATATTTTTATCGTTAAGTTCACATTATTTTACATCTAAAACCCGTATTTACAATACATTTGGGTGATTACAAAAAATAGAAAAAAAATTTGGGAAAAAATTGGGTAAAAAATGGTGATAATTCCGCTAAATATCGTTTAAAGTCATTTGTATTGAACTAATCATACTTTTTAAATTTTTATCGTTAAGTTCACATTATTTTACATCTAAAACACGTCTTTACAATACATTTGGGTGAATATAAAAGGTCGTAAAAAAATTTTTAAATACAGGTGATGAATCCGCTAAATATCGTCTTAAGTCATTTCTATTAAACTAATCATACTTTTTATATTTTTAACGTTAAGTTCACATTATTTTACATCTAAAACACGTATTTACAATACATTTGGGTGAATTACAAAAAATAGAAAAAAAATTTGGGAAAAAATTTGGTAAAAAATGGTGATAATTCCGCTAAATATCGTTTAAAGTCATTTGTATTGAACTAATCATACTTTTTATATTTTTATCGTTAAGTTCACATTATTTTACATCTAAAACACGTATTTACAATACATTTGGGTGAATACAAAAAATTGAAAAAAAATTTGGGAAAAAATTGGGTAAAAAATGGTGATAATTCCGCTAAATATCGTTTAAAGTCATTTGTATTGAACTAATCATACTTTTTAAATTTTTATCGTTAAGTTCACATTATTTTACATCTAAAACACGTCTTTACAATACATTTGGGTGAATATAAAAGGTCGTAAAAAAATTTTTAAATACAGGTGATGAATCCGCTAAATATCGTCTTAAGTCATTTCTATTAAACTAATCATACTTTTTATATTTTTAACGTTATGTTCACATTATTTTACATCTAAAACACGTGTTTACAATACATTTGGGTGAATACAAAAAATAGAAAAAAAATTTGGTAAAAAATGGTGATAATTCCGCTAAATATCGTTTAAAGTCATTTGTATTGAACTAATCATACTTTTTATATTTTTATCGTTATGTTCACATTATTTTAAATCTAAAACACGTATTTACAATACATTTGGGTGAATACAAAAAATAGAAAAAAAATTTGGTAAAAAATGGTGATAATTCCGCTAAATATCGTTTACAGTCATTTGTATTGAACTAATCATACTTTTTATATTTTTATCGTTAAGTTCACATTATTTTACATCTAAAACACGTATTTACAATACATTTGGGTGAATACAAAAAATAGAAAAAAAATTTGGGAAAAAATTGGGTAAAAAATGGTGATAATTCCGCTAAATATCGTTTAAAGTCATTTGTATTGAACTAATCATACTTTTTATATTTTTATCGTTAAGTTCACATAATTTTACATCTAAAACACGTCTTTACAATACATTTGGGTGAATATAAAAGGTCGTAAAAAAATTTTGAAATACAGGTGATGAATCCGCTAAATATCGTCTTAAGTCATTTCTATTAAACTAATCATACTTTTTATATTTTTAACGTTAAGTTCACATTATTTTACATCTAAAACACGTGTTTACAATACATTTGGGTGAATACAAAAAATAGAAAAAAAATTTGGGAAAAAATTTGGTAAAAAATGGTGATAATTCCGCTAAATATCGTTTAATGTCATTTGTATTGAACTAATCATACTTTTTATATCTTTATCGTTAAGTTCACATTATTTTACATCTAAAACACGTCTTTAAAATACATTTGGGTGAATATAAAAGGTCGTAAAAAAATTTTGAAATACGGGTGATGAATCCGCTAAATATCGTCTTAAGTGATTTCTATTAAACTAATCATACTTATTATATTTTTAACGTTAATTTCACATTATTTTACATCTAAAACACGTGTTTACAATACATTTGGGTGAATACAAAAAATAGAAAAAAAATTTGGGAAAAAATTTGGTAAAAAATGGTGATAATTCCGCTAAATATCGTTTAATGTCATTTGTATTGAACTAATCATACTTTTTATATCTTTATCGTTAAGTTCACATTATTTTACATCTAAAACACGTCTTTAAAATACATTTGGGTGAATATAAAAGGTCGTAAAAAAATTTTGAAATACGGGTGATGAATCCGCTAAATATCGTCTTAAGTGATTTCTATTAAACTAATCATACTTATTATATTTTTAACGTTAAGTTCACATTATTTTACATCTAAAACACGTGTTTACAATACATTTGGGTGAATACAAAAAATAGAAAAAAAATTTGGGAAAAAATTGGGTAAAAAATGGTGATAATTCCGCTAAATATCGTTTAAAGTCATTTGTATTGAACTAATCATACTTTTTAAATTTTTATCGTTAAGTTCACATTATTTTACATCTAAAACACGTCTTTACAATACATTTGGGTGAATATAAAAGGTCGTAAAAAAATTTTTAAATACAGGTGATGAATCCGCTAAATATCGTCTTAAGTCATTTCTATTAAACTAATCATACTTTTTATATTTTTAACGTTATGTTCACATTATTTTACATCTAAAACACGTGTTTACAATACATTTGGGTGAATACAAAAAATAGAAAAAAAATTTGGTAAAAAATGGTGATAATTCCGCTAAATATCGTTTAAAGTCATTTGTATTGAACTAATCATACTTTTTATATTTTTATCGTTATGTTCACATTATTTTAAATCTAAAACACGTATTTACAATACATTTGGGTGAATACAAAAAATAGAAAAAAAATTTGGTAAAAAATGGTGATAATTCCGCTAAATATCGTTTACAGTCATTTGTATTGAACTAATCATACTTTTTATATTTTTATCGTTAAGTTCACATTATTTTACATCTAAAACACGTATTTACAATACATTTGGGTGAATACAAAAAATAGAAAAAAAATTTGGGAAAAAATTGGGTAAAAAATGGTGATAATTCCGCTAAATATCGTTTAAAGTCATTTGTATTGAACTAATCATACTTTTTATATTTTTATCGTTAAGTTCACATAATTTTACATCTAAAACACGTCTTTACAATACATTTGGGTGAATATAAAAGGTCGTAAAAAAATTTTGAAATACAGGTGATGAATCCGCTAAATATCGTCTTAAGTCATTTCTATTAAACTAATCATACTTTTTATATTTTTAACGTTAAGTTCACATTATTTTACATCTAAAACACGTGTTTACAATACATTTGGGTGAATACAAAAAATAGAAAAAAAATTTGGTAAAAAATGGTGATAATTCCGCTAAATATCGTTTAAAGTCATTTGTATTGAACTAATCATACTTTTTATATTTTTATCGTTATGTTCACATTATTTTAAATCTAAAACACGTATTTACAATACATTTGGGTGAATACAAAAAATAGAAAAAAAATTTGGGGAAAAATTTGGTAAAAAATGGTGATAATTCCGCTAAATATCGTTTAAAGTCATTTGTATTGAACTAATCATACTTTTTATATTTTTATCGTTATGTTCACATTATTTTACATCTAAAACACGTATTTACAATACATTTGGGTGAATACAAAAAATAGAAAAAAAATTTGGGGAAAAATTGGGTAAAAAATGGTGATAATTCCGCTAAATATCGTTTAAAGTCATTTGTATTGAATTAATCATACTTTTTATATCTTTATCGTTAAGTTCACATTATTTTACATCTAAAACACGTCTTTAAAATACATTTGGGTGAATATAAAAGGTCGTAAAAAAATTTTGAAATACGGGTGATGAATCCGCTAAATATCGTCTTAAGTCATTTCTATTAAACTAATCATACTTTTTATATTTTTAACGTTAAGTTCACATTATTTTACATCTAAAACACGTGTTTACAATACATTTGGGTGAATACAAAAAATAGAAAAAAAATTTGGGAAAAAATTGGGTAAAAAATGGTGATAATTCCGCTAAATATCGTTTAAAGACATTTGTATTGAACTAATCATACTTTTTAAATTTTTATCGTTAAGTTCACATTATTTTACATCTAAAACACGTCTTTACAATACATTTGGGTGAATATAAAAGGTCGTAAAAAAATTTTGAAATACAGGTGATGAATCCGCTAAATATCGTCTTAAGTCATTTCTATTAAACTAATCATACTTTTTATATTTTTAACGTTAAGTTCACATTATTTTACATCTAAAACACGTATTTACAATACATTTGGGTGAATACAAACAATAGAAAAAAAATTTGGGAAAAAATTTGGTAAAAAATGGTGATAATTCCGCTAAATATCGTTTAAAGTCATTTGTATTGAACTAATCATACTTTTTATATTTTTATCGTTAAGTTCACATTATTTTACATCTAAAACCCGTATTTACAATACATTTGGGTGATTACAAAAAATAGAAAAAAAATTTGGGAAAAAATTGGGTAAAAAATGGTGATAATTCCGCTAAATATCGTTTAAAGTCATTTGTATTGAACTAATCATACTTTTTAAATTTTTATCGTTAAGTTCACATTATTTTACATCTAAAACACGTCTTTACAATACATTTGGGTGAATATAAAAGGTCGTAAAAAAATTTTTAAATACAGGTGATGAATCCGCTAAATATCGTCTTAAGTCATTTCTATTAAACTAATCATACTTTTTATATTTTTATCGTTAAGTTCACATTATTTTACATCTAAAACACGTATTTACAATACATTTGGGTGAATACAAAAAATAGAAAAAAAATTTGGGAAAAAATTTGGTAAAAAATGGTGATAATTCCGCTAAATATCGTTTAAAGTCATTTGTATTGAACTAATCATACTTTTTATATTTTTATCGTTAAGTTCACATTATTTTACATCTAAAACACGTATTTACAATACATTTGGGTGAATACAAAAAATAGAAAAAAAATTTGGGAAAAAATTGGGTAAAAAATGGTGATAATTCCGCTAAATATCGTTTAAAGTCATTTGTATTGAACTAATCATACTTTTTATATTTTTATCGTTAAGTTCACATAATTTTACATCTAAAACACGTCTTTACAATACATTTGGGTGAATATAAAAGGTCGTAAAAAAATTTTGAAATACAGGTGATGAATCCGCTAAATATCGTCTTAAGTCATTTCTATTAAACTAATCATACTTTTTATATTTTTAACGTTAAGTTCACATTATTTTACATCTAAAACACGTGTTTACATACATTTGGGTGAATACAAAAAATAGAAAAAAAATTTGGTAAAAAATGGTGATAATTCCGCTAAATATCGTTTAAAGTCATTTGTATTGAACTAATCATACTTTTTATATTTTTATCGTTAAGTTCACATTATTTTACATCTAAAACACGTATTTACAATACATTTGGGTGAATACAAAAAATAGAAAAAAAATTTGGGAAAAAATTGGGTAAAAAATGGTGATAATTCCGCTAAATATCGTTTAAAGTCATTTGTATTGAACTAACATACTTTTTATATTTTTATCGTTAAGTTCACAAAATTTTACATCTAAAACACGTCTTTACAATACATTTGGGTGAATATAAAAGGTCGTAAAAAAATTTTGAAATACAGGTGATGAATCCGCTAAATATCGTCTTAAGTCATTTCTATTAAACTAATCATACTTTTTATATTTTTAACGTTAAGTTCACATTATTTTACATCTAAAACACGTGTTTACAATACATTTGGGTGAATACAAAAAATAGAAAAAAAATTTGGGAAAAAATTGGGTAAAAAATGGTGATAATTCCGCTAAATATCGTTTAAAGTCATTTGTATTGAACTAATCATACTTTTTAAATTTTTATCGTTAAGTTCACATTATTTTACATCTAAAACACGTCTTTACAATACATTTGGGTGAATATAAAAGGTCGTAAAAAAATTTTGAAATACAGGTGATGAATCCGCTAAATATCGTCTTAAGTCATTTCTATTAAACTAATCATACTTTTTATATTTTTAACGTTAAGTTCACATTATTTTACATCTAAAACACGTATTTACAATACATTTGGGTGAATACAAACAATAGAAAAAAAATTTGGGAAAAAATTTGGTAAAAAATGGTGATAATTCCGCTAAATATCGTTTAAAGTCATTTGTATTGAACTAATCATACTTTTTATATTTTTATCGTTAAGTTCACATTATTTTACATCTAAAACCCGTATTTACAATACATTTGGGTGATTACAAAAAATAGAAAAAAAATTTGGGAAAAAATTGGGTAAAAAATGGTGATAATTCCGCTAAATATCGTTTAAAGTCATTTGTATTGAACTAATCATACTTTTTAAATTTTTATCGTTAAGTTCACATTATTTTACATCTAAAACACGTATTTACAATACATTTGGGTGAATTACAAAAAATAGAAAAAAAATTTGGGAAAAAATTTGGTAAAAAATGGTGATAATTCCGCTAAATATCGTTTAAAGTCATTTGTATTGAACTAATCATACTTTTTATATTTTTATCGTTAAGTTCACATAATTTTACATCTAAAACACGTCTTTACAATACATTTGGGTGAATATAAAAGGTCGTAAAAAAATTTTGAAATACAGGTGATGAATCCGCTAAATATCGTTTAAAGTCATTTGTATTGAACTAATCATACTTTTTATATTTTTAACGTTAAGTTCACATTATTTTACATCTAAAACACGTGTTTACAATACATTTGGGTGAATACAAAAAATAGAAAAAAAATTTGGGAAAAAATTTGGTAAAAAATGGTGATAATTCCGCTAAATATCGTTTAATGTCATTTGTATTGAACTAATCATACTTTTTATATCTTTATCGTTAAGTTCACATTATTTTACATCTAAAACACGTCTTTAAAATACATTTGGGTGAATATAAAAGGTCGTAAAAAAATTTTGAAATACGGGTGATGAATCCGCTAAATATCGTCTTAGGTGATTTCTATTAAACTAATCATACTTATTATATTTTTAACGTTAAGTTCACATTATTTTACATCTAAAACACGTGTTTACAATACATTTGGGTGAATACAAAAAATAGAAAAAAAATTTGGGAAAAAATTGGGTAAAAAATGGTGATAATTCCGCTAAATATCGTTTAATGTCATTTGTATTGAACTAATCATACTTTTTAAATTTTTATCGTTAAGTTCACATTATTTTACATCTAAAACACGTCTTTACAATACATTTGGGTGAATATAAAAGGTCGTAAAAAAATTTTGAAATACAGGTGATGAATCCGCTAAATATCGTCTTAAGTCATTTCTATTAAACTAATCATACTTTTTATATTTTTAACGTTAAGTTCACATTATTTTAAATCTAAAACACTCGTTTACAATACATTTGGGTGAATACAAAAAATAGAAAAAAAATTTGGTAAAAAATGGTGATAATTCCGCTAAATATCGTTTAAAATCATTTGTATTGAACTAATCATACTTTTTATATTTTTATCGTTAAGTTCACATTATTTTACATCTAAAACACGTATTTACAATACATTTGGGTGAATACAAAAAATAGAAAAAAAATTTGGGAAAAAATTTGGTAAAAAATGGTGATAATTCCGCTAAATATCGTTTAAAGTCATTTGTATTGAACAAATCATACTTTTTATATTTTTATCATTAAGTTCACATTATTTTACATCTAAAACACGTATTTACAATACATTTGGGTGAATACAAAAAATAGAAAAAAAATTTGGGAAAAAATTTGGTAAAAAATGGTGATAATTCCGCTAAATATCGTTTAAAGTCATTTGTATTGAACTAATCATACTTTTTATATTTTTATCGTTAAGTTCACATTATTTTACATCTAAAACACGTATTTACAATACATTTGGGTGAATACAAAAAATAGAAAAAAAATTTGGGAAAAAATTGGGTAAAAAATGGTGATAATTCCGCTAAATATCGTTTAAAGTCATTTGTATTGAACTAATCATACTTTTTAAATTTTTATCGTTAAGTTCACATTATTTTACATCTAAAACACGTCTTTACAATACATTTGGGTGAATATAAAAGGTCGTAAAAAAATTTTTAAATACAGGTGATGAATCCGCTAAATATCGTCTTAAGTCATTTCTATTAAACTAATCATACTTTTTATATTTTTAACGTTAAGTTCACATTATTTTACATCTAAAACACGTGTTTACAATACATTTGGGTGAATACAAAAAATAGAAAAAAAATTTGGTAAAAAATGGTGATAATTCCGCTAAATATCGTTTAAAGTCATTTGTATTGAACTAATCATACTTTTTATATTTTTATCGTTATGTTCACATTATTTTAAATCTAAAACACGTATTTACAATACATTTGGGTGAATACAAAAAATAGAAAAAAAATTTGGTAAAAAATGGTGATAATTCCGCTAAATATCGTTTACAGTCATTTGTATTGAACTAATCATACTTTTTATATTTTTATCGTTAAGTTCACATTATTTTACATCTAAAACACGTATTTACAATACATTTGGGTGAATACAAAAAATAGAAAAAAAATTTGGGAAAAAATTGGGTATAAAATGGTGATAATTCCGCTAAATATCGTTTAAAGTCATTTGTATTGAACTAATCATACTTTTTATATTTTTATCGTTAAGTTCACATAATTTTACATCTAAAACACGTCTTTACAATACATTTGGGTGAATATAAAAGGTCGTAAAAAAATTTTGAAATACAGGTGATGAATCCGCTAAATATCGTCTTAAGTCATTTCTATTAAACTAATCATACTTTTTATATTTTTAACGTTAAGTTCACATTATTTTACATCTAAAACACGTGTTTACAATACATTTGGGTGAATACAAAAAATAGAAAAAAAATTTGGGGAAAAATTTGGTAAAAAATGGTGATAATTCCGCTAAATATCGTTTAAAGTCATTTGTATTGAACTAATCATACTTTTTATATTTTTATCGTTATGTTCACATTATTTTACATCTAAAACACGTCTTTACAATACATTTGGGTGAATATAAAAGGTCGTAAAAAAATTTTGAAATACAGGTGATGAATCCGCTAAATATCGTCTTAAGTCATTTCTATTAAACTAATCATACTTTTTATATTTTTAACGTTAAGTTCACATTATTTTACATCTAAAACACGTGTTTACAATACATTTGGGTGAATACAAAAAATAGAAAAAAAATTTGGGAAAAAATTTGGTAAAAAATGGTGATAATTCCGCTAAATATCGTTTAATGTCATTTGTATTGAACTAATCATACTTTTTATATCTTTATCGTTAAGTTCACATTATTTTACATCTAAAACACGTCTTTAAAATACATTTGGGTGAATATAAAAGGTCGTAAAAAAATTTTGAAATACGGGTGATGAATCCGCTAAATATCGTCTTAAGTCATTTCTATTAAACTAATCATACTTTTTATATTTTTATCGTTAAGTTCACATTATTTTACATCTAAAACACGTCTTTACAATACATTTGGGTGAATATAAAAGGTCGTAAAAAAATTTTGAAATACAGGTGATGAATCCGCTAAATATCGTCTTAAGTCATTTCTATTAAACTAATCATACTTTTTATATTTTTAACGTTAAGTTCACATTATTTTACATCTAAAACACGTATTTACAATACATTTGGGTGAATACAAACAATAGAAAAAAAATTTGGGAAAAAATTTGGTAAAAAATGGTGATAATTCCGCTAAATATCGTTTAAAGTCATTTGTATTGAACTAATCATACTTTTTATATTTTTATCGTTAAGTTCACATTATTTTACATCTAAAACCCGTATTTACAATACATTTGGGTGATTACAAAAAATAGAAAAAAAATTTGGGAAAAAATTGGGTAAAAAATGGTGATAATTCCGCTAAATATCGTTTAAAGTCATTTGTATTGAACTAATCATACTTTTTAAATTTTTATCGTTAAGTTCACATTATTTTACATCTAAAACACATCTTTACAATACATTTGGGTGAATATAAAAGGTCGTAAAAAAATTTTTAAATACAGGTGATGAATCCGCTAAATATCGTCTTAAGTCATTTCTATTAAACTAATCATACTTTTTATATTTTTAACGTTAAGTTCACATTATTTTACATCTAAAACACGTATTTACAATACATTTGGGTGAATTACAAAAAATAGAAAAAAAATTTGGGAAAAAATTTGGTAAAAAATGGTGATAATTCCGCTAAATATCGTTTAAAGTCATTTGTATTGAACTAATCATACTTTTTATATTTTTATCGTTAAGTTCACATTATTTTACATCTAAAACACGTATTTACAATACATTTGGGTGAATACAAAAAATAGAAAAAAAATTTGGGAAAAAATTGGGTAAAAAATGGTGATAATTCCGCTAAATATCGTTTAAAGTCATTTGTATTGAACTAATCATACTTTTTAAATTTTTATCGTTAAGTTCACATTATTTTACATCTAAAACACGTCTTTACAATACATTTGGGTGAATATAAAAGGTCGTAAAAAAATTTTTAAATACAGGTGATGAATCCGCTAAATATCGTCTTAAGTCATTTCTATTAAACTAATCATACTTATTATATTTTTAACGTTATGTTCACATTATTTTACATCTAAAACACGTGTTTACAATACATTTGGGTGAATACAAAAAATAGAAAAAAAATTTGGTAAAAAATGGTGATAATTCCGCTAAATATCGTTTAAAGTCATTTGTATTGAACTAATCATACTTTTTATATTTTTATCGTTATGTTCACATTATTTTAAATCTAAAACACGTATTTACAATACATTTGGGTGAATACAAAAAATAGAAAAAAAATTTGGTAAAAAATGGTGATAATTCCGCTAAATATCGTTTACAGTCATTTGTATTGAACTAATCATACTTTTTATATTTTTATCGTTAAGTTCACATTATTTTACATCTAAAACACGTATTTACAATACATTTGGGTGAATACAAAAAATAGAAAAAAAATTTGGGAAAAAATTGGGTAAAAAATGGTGATAATTCCGCTAAATATCGTTTAAAGTCATTTGTATTGAACTAATCATACTTTTTATATTTTTATCGTTAAGTTCACATAATTTTACATCTAAAACACGTCTTTACAATACATTTGGGTGAATATAAAAGGTCGTAAAAAAATTTTGAAATACAGGTGATGAATCCGCTAAATATCGTCTTAAGTCATTTCTATTAAACTAATCATACTTTTTATATTTTTAACGTTAAGTTCACATTATTTTACATCTAAAACACGTATTTACAATACATTTGGGTGAATACAAACAATAGAAAAAAAATTTGGGAAAAAATTTGGTAAAAAATGGTGATAATTCCGCTAAATATCGTTTAAAGTCATTTGTATTGAACTAATCATACTTTTTATATTTTTATCGTTAAGTTCACATTATTTTACATCTAAAACCCGTATTTACAATACATTTGGGTGATTACAAAAAATAGAAAAAAAATTTGGGAAAAAATTGGGTAAAAAATGGTGATAATTCCGCTAAATATCGTTTAAAGTCATTTGTATTGAACTAATCATACTTTTTAAATTTTTATCGTTAAGTTCACATTATTTTACATCTAAAACACATCTTTACAATACATTTGGGTGAATATAAAAGGTCGTAAAAAAATTTTTAAATACAGGTGATGAATCCGCTAAATATCGTCTTAAGTCATTTCTATTAAACTAATCATACTTTTTATATTTTTAACGTTAAGTTCACATTATTTTACATCTAAAACACGTATTTACAATACATTTGGGTGAATTACAAAAAATAGAAAAAAAATTTGGGAAAAAATTTGGTAAAAAATGGTGATAATTCCGCTAAATATCGTTTAAAGTCATTTGTATTGAACTAATCATACTTTTTATATTTTTATCGTTAAGTTCACATTATTTTACATCTAAAACACGTATTTACAATACATTTGGGTGAATACAAAAAATAGAAAAAAAATTTGGGAAAAAATTGGGTAAAAAATGGTGATAATTCCGCTAAATATCGTTTAAAGTCATTTGTATTGAACTAATCATACTTTTTAAATTTTTATCGTTAAGTTCACATTATTTTACATCTAAAACACGTCTTTACAATACATTTGGGTGAATATAAAAGGTCGTAAAAAAATTTTTAAATACAGGTGATGAATCCGCTAAATATCGTCTTAAGTCATTTCTATTAAACTAATCATACTTTTTATATTTTTAACGTTATGTTCACATTATTTTACATCTAAAACACGTGTTTACAATACATTTGGGTGAATACAAAAAATAGAAAAAAAATTTGGTAAAAAATGGTGATAATTCCGCTAAATATCGTTTAAAGTCATTTGTATTGAACTAATCATACTTTTTATATTTTTATCGTTATGTTCACATTATTTTAAATCTAAAACACGTATTTACAATACATTTGGGTGAATACAAAAAATAGAAAAAAAATTTGGTAAAAAATGGTGATAATTCCGCTAAATATCGTTTACAGTCATTTGTATTGAACTAATCATACTTTTTATATTTTTATCGTTAAGTTCACATTATTTTACATCTAAAACACGTATTTACAATACATTTGGGTGAATACAAAAAATAGAAAAAAAATTTGGGAAAAAATTGGGTAAAAAATGGTGATAATTCCGCTAAATATCGTTTAAAGTCATTTGTATTGAACTAATCATACTTTTTATATTTTTATCGTTAAGTTCACATAATTTTACATCTAAAACACGTCTTTACAATACATTTGGGTGAATATAAAAGGTCGTAAAAAAATTTTGAAATACAGGTGATGAATCCGCTAAATATCGTCTTAAGTCATTTCTATTAAACTAATCATACTTTTTATATTTTTAACGTTAAGTTCACATTATTTTACATCTAAAACACGTGTTTACAATACATTTGGGTGAATACAAAAAATAGAAAAAAAATTTGGGAAAAAATTTGGTAAAAAATGGTGATAATTCCGCTAAATATCGTTTAATGTCATTTGTATTGAACTAATCATACTTTTTATATCTTTATCGTTAAGTTCACATTATTTTACATCTAAAACACGTCTTTACAATACATTTGGGTGAATATAAAAGGTCGTAAAAAAATTTTGAAATACAGGTGATGAATCCGCTAAATATCGTCTTAAGTCATTTCTATTAAACTAATCATACTTTTTATATTTTTAACGTTAAGTTCACATTATTTTAAATCTAAAACACTCGTTTACAATACATTTGGGTGAATACAAAAAATAGAAAAAAAATTTGGTAAAAAATGGTGATAATTCCGCTAAATATCGTTTAAAATCATTTGTATTGAACTAATCATACTTTTTATATTTTTATCGTTAAGTTCACATTATTTTACATCTAAAACACGTATTTACAATACATTTGGGTGAATACAAAAAATAGAAAAAAAATTTGGGAAAAAATTTGGTAAAAAATGGTGATAATTCCGCTAAATATCGTTTAAAGTCATTTGTATTGAACAAATCATACTTTTTATATTTTTATCGTTAAGTTCACATTATTTTACATCTAAAACACGTATTTACAATACATTTGGGTGAATACAAAAAATAGAAAAAAAATTTGGGAAAAAATTTGGTAAAAAATGGTGATAATTCCGCTAAATATCGTTTAAAGTCATTTGTATTGAACTAATCATACTTTTTATATTTTTATCGTTAAGTTCACATTATTTTACATCTAAAACACGTATTTACAATACATTTGGGTGAATACAAAAAATAGAAAAAAAATTTGGGAAAAAATTGGGTAAAAAATGGTGATAATTCCGCTAAATATCGTTTAAAGTCTTTTTTATTGAACTAATCATACTTTTTAAATTTTTATCGTTAAGTTCACATTATTTTACATCTAAAACACGTCTTTACAATACATTTGGGTGAATATAAAAGGTCGTAAAAAAATTTTTAAATACAGGTGATGAATCCGCTAAATATCGTCTTAAGTCATTTCTATTAAACTAATCATACTTTTTATATTTTTAACGTTAAGTTCACATTATTTTACATCTAAAACACGGGTTTACAATACATTTGGGTGAATACAAAAAATAGAAAAAAAATTTGGTAAAAAATGGTGATAATTCCGCTAAATATCGTTTAAAGTCATTTGTATTGAACTAATCATACTTTTTATATTTTTATCGTTATGTTCACATTATTTTAAATCTAAAACACGTATTTACAATACATTTGGGTGAATACAAAAAATAGAAAAAAAATTTGGTAAAAAATGGTGATAATTCCGCTAAATATCGTTTACAGTCATTTGTATTGAACTAATCATACTTTTTATATTTTTATCGTTAAGTTCACATTATTTTACATCTAAAACACGTATTTACAATACATTTGGGTGAATACAAAAAATAGAAAAAAAATTTGGGAAAAAATTGGGTAAAAAATGGTGATAATTCCACTAAATATCGTTTAAAGTCATTTGTATTGAACTAATCATACTTTTTATATTTTTATCGTTAAGTTCACATAATTTTACATCTAAAACACGTCTTTACAATACATTTGGGTGAATATAAAATGTCGTAAAAAAATTTTGAAATACAGGTGATGAATCCGCTAAATATCGTCTTAAGTCATTTCTATTAAACTAATCATACTTTTTATATTTTTAACGTTAAGTTCACATTATTTTACATCTAAAACACGTGTTTACAATACATTTGGGTGAATTCAAAAAATAGAAAAAAAATTTGGGGAAAAATTTGGTAAAAAATGGTGATAATTCCGCTAAATATCGTTTAAAGTCATTTGTATTGAACTAATCATACTTTTTATATTTTTATCGTTATGTTCACATTATTTTACATCTAAAACACGTATTTACAATACATTTGGGTGAATACAAAAAATAGAAAAAAAATTTGGGGAAAAATTGGGTAAAAAATGGTGATAATTCCGCTAAATATCGTTTAAAGTCATTTGTATTGAATTAATCATACTTTTTAAATTTTTATCGTTAAGTTCACATTATTTTACATCTAAAACACGTCTTTACAATACATTTGGGTGAATATAAAAGGTCGTAAAAAAATTTTGAAATACAGGTGATGAATCCGCTTAATATCGTCTTAAGTCATTTCTATTAAACTAATCATACTTTTTATATTTTTAACGTTAAGTTCACATTATTTTACATCTAAAACACGTATTTACAATACATTTGGGTGAATACAAACAATAGAAAAAAAATTTGGGAAAAAATTTGGTAAAAAATGGTGATAATTCCGCTAAATATCGTTTAAAGTCATTTGTATTGAACTAATCATACTTTTTATATTTTTATCGTTAAGTTCACATTATTTTACATCTAAAACACGTCTTTACAATACATTTGGGTGAATATAAAAGGTCGTAAAAAAATTTTTAAATACAGGTGATGAATCCGCTAAATATCGTCTTAAGTCATTTCTATTAAACTAATCATACTTTTTATATTTTTAACGTTAAGTTCACATTATTTTACATCTAAAACACGTGTTTACAATACATTTGGGTGAATACAAAAAATAGAAAAAAAATTTGGTAAAAAATGGTGATAATTCCGCTAAATATCGTTTAAAGTCATTTGTATTGAACTAATCATACTTTTTATATTTTTATCGTTAAGTTCACATTATTTTACATCTAAAACACGTCTTTACAATACATTTGGGTGAATATAAAAGGTCGTAAAAAAATTTTTAAATACAGGTGATAATTCCGCTAAATATCGTTTAAAGTCATTTGTATTGAACTAATCATACTTTTTATATTTTTATCGTTAAGTTCACATTATTTTACATCTAAAACACGTATTTACAATACATTTGGGTGAATACAAAAAATAGAAAAAAAATTTGGGAAAAAATTTGGTAAAAAATGGTGATAATTCCGCTAAATATCGTTTAAAGTCATTTGTATTGAACTAATCATACTTTTTATATTTTTATCGTTAAGTTCACATTATTTTACATCTAAAACACGTCTTTACAATACATTTGGGTGAATATAAAAGGTCGTAAAAAAATTTTTAAATACAGGTGATGAATCCGCTAAATATCGTCTTAAGTCATTTCTATTAAACTAATCATACTTTTTATATTTTTAACGTTAAGTTCACATTATTTTACATCTAAAACACGTGTTTACAATACATTTGGGTGAATACAAAAAATAGAAAAAAAATTTGGTAAAAAATGGTGATAATTCCGCTAAATATCGTTTAAAGTCATTTGTATTGAACTAATCATACTTTTTATATTTTTATCGTTAAGTTCACATTATTTTACATCTAAAACACGTCTTTACAATACATTTGGGTGAATATAAAAGGTCGTAAAAAAATTTTTAAATACAGGTGATAATTCCGCTAAATATCGTTTAAAGTCATTTGTATTGAACTAATCATACTTTTTATATTTTTATCGTTAAGTTCACATTATTTTACATCTAAAACACGTATTTACAATACATTTGGGTGAATACAAAAAATAGAAAAAAAATTTGGGAAAAAATTGGGTAAAAAATGGTGATAATTCCGCTAAATATCGTTTAAAGTCATTTGTATTGAACTAATCATACTTTTTAAATTTTTATCGTTAAGTTCACATTATTTTACATCTAAAACACGTATTTACAATACATTTGGGTGAATACAAAAAATAGAAAAAAAATTTGGTAAAAAATGGTGATAATTCCGCTAAATATCGTTTAAAGTCATTTGTATTGAACTAATCATACTTTTTATATTTTTATCGTTAAGTTCACATTATTTTACATCTAAAACACGTATTTACAATACATTTGGGTGAATACAAAAAATAGAAAAAAAATTTGGGAAAAAATTTGGTAAAAAATGGTGATAATTCCGCTAAATATCGTTTAAAGTCATTTGTATTGAACTAATCATACTTTTTATATTTTTATCGTTAAGTTCACATTATTTTACATCTAAAACACGTATTTACAATACATTTGGGTGAATACAAAAAATAGAAAAAAAATTTGGGAAAAAATTGGGTAAAAAATGGTGATAATTCCGCTAAATATCGTTTAAAGTCATTTGTATTGAACTAATCATACTTTTTAAATTTTTATCGTTAAGTTCACATTATTTTACATCTAAAACACGTCTTTACAATACATTTGGGTGAATACAAAAAATAGAAAAAAAATTTGGGAAAAAATTTGGTAAAAAATTGTGATAATTCCGCTAAATATCGTTTAAAGTCATTTGTATTGAACTAATCATACTTTTTATATTTTTATCGTTAAGTTCACATTATTTTACATCTAAAACACGTATTTACAATACATTTGGGTGAATACAAAAAATAGAAAAAAAATTTGGGAAAAAATTTGGTAAAAAATGGTGATAATTCCGCTAAATATCGTTTAAAGTCATTTGTATTGAACTAATCATACTTTTTATATTTTTATCGTTAAGTTCACATTATTTTACATCTAAAACAAGTATTTACAATACATTTGGGTGAATACAAAAAATAGAAAAAAAATTTGGGAAAAAATTTGGTAAAAAATGGTGATAATTCCGCTAAATATCGTTTAAAGTCATTTGTATTGAACAAATCATACTTTTTATATTTTTATCGTTAAGTTCACATTATTTTACATCTAAAACACGTATTTACAATACATTTGGGTGAATACAAAAAATAGAAAAAAAATTTGGGAAAAAATTTGGTAAAAAATGGTGATAATTCCGCTAAATATCGTTTAAAGTCATTTGTATTGAACTAATCATACTTTTTATATTTTTATCGTTAAGTTCACATTATTTTACATCTAAAACACGTATTTACAATACATTTGGGTGAATACAAAAAATAGAAAAAAAATTTGGGAAAAAATTGGGTAAAAAATGGTGATAATTCCGCTAAATATCGTTTAAAGTCATTTGTATTGAACTAATCATACTTTTTAAATTTTTATCGTTAAGTTCACATTATTTTACATCTAAAACACGTCTTTACAATACATTTGGGTGAATACAAAAAATAGAAAAAAAATTTGGGAAAAAATTTGGTAAAAAATTGTGATAATTCCGCTAAATATCGTTTAAAGTCATTTGTATTGAACTAATCATACTTTTTATATTTTTATCGTTAAGTTCACATTATTTTACATCTAAAACACGTATTTACAATACATTTGGGTGAATACAAAAAATAGAAAAAAAATTTGGGAAAAAATTGGGTAAAAAATGGTGATAATTCCGCTAAATATCGTTTAAAGTCATTTGTATTGAACTAATCATACTTTTTAAATTTTTATCGTTAAGTTCACATTATTTTACATCTAAAACACGTATTTACAATACATTTGGGTGAATACAAAAAATAGAAAAAAAATTTGGTAAAAAATGGTGATAATTCCGCTAAATATCGTTTAAAGTCATTTGTATTGAACTAATCATACTTTTTATATTTTTATCGTTAAGTTCACATTATTTTACATCTAAAACACGTATTTACAATACATTTGGGTGAATACAAAAAATAGAAAAAAAATTTGGGAAAAAATTTGGTAAAAAATGGTGATAATTCCGCTAAATATCGTTTAAAGTCATTTGTATTGAACTAATCATACTTTTTATATTTTTATCGTTAAGTTCACATTATTTTACATCTAAAACACGTATTTACAATACATTTGGGTGAATACAAAAAATAGAAAAAAAATTTGGGAAAAAATTGGGTAAAAAATGGTGATAATTCCGCTAAATATCGTTTAAAGTCATTTGTATTGAACTAATCATACTTTTTAAATTTTTATCGTTAAGTTCACATTATTTTACATCTAAAACACGTCTTTACAATACATTTGGGTGAATACAAAAAATAGAAAAAAAATTTGGGAAAAAATTTGGTAAAAAATTGTGATAATTCCGCTAAATATCGTTTAAAGTCATTTGTATTGAACTAATCATACTTTTTATATTTTTATCGTTAAGTTCACATTATTTTACATCTAAAACACGTATTTACAATACATTTGGGTGAATACAAAAAATAGAAAAAAAATTTGGGAAAAAATTTGGTAAAAAATGGTGATAATTCCGCTAAATATCGTTTAAAGTCATTTGTATTGAACTAATCATACTTTTTATATTTTTATCGTTAAGTTCACATTATTTTACATCTAAAACAAGTATTTACAATACATTTGGGTGAATACAAAAAATAGAAAAAAAATTTGGGAAAAAATTTGGTAAAAAATGGTGATAATTCCGCTAAATATCGTTTAAAGTCATTTGTATTGAACAAATCATACTTTTTATATTTTTATCGTTAAGTTCACATTATTTTACATCTAAAACACGTATTTACAATACATTTGGGTGAATACAAAAAATAGAAAAAAAATTTGGGAAAAAATTTGGTAAAAAATGGTGATAATTCCGCTAAATATCGTTTAAAGTCATTTGTATTGAACTAATCATACTTTTTATATTTTTATCGTTAAGTTCACATTATTTTACATCTAAAACACGTATTTACAATACATTTGGGTGAATACAAAAAATAGAAAAAAAATTTGGGAAAAAATTGGGTAAAAAATGGTGATAATTCCGCTAAATATCGTTTAAAGTCATTTGTATTGAACTAATCATACTTTTTATATTTTTATCGTTAAGTTCACATAATTTTACATCTAAAACACGTCTTTACAATACATTTGGGTGAATATAAAAGGTCGTAAAAAAATTTTGAAATACAGGTGATGAATCCGCTAAATATCGTCTTAAGTCATTTCTATTAAACTAATCATACTTTTTATATTTTTAACGTTAAGTTCACATTATTTTACATCTAAAACACGTGTTTACAATACATTTGGGTGAATACAAAAAATAGAAAAAAAATTTGGTAAAAAATGGTGATAATTCCGCTAAATATCGTTTAAAGTCATTTGTATTGAACTAATCATACTTTTTATATTTTTATCGTTAAGTTCACATTATTTTACATCTAAAACACGTATTTACAATACATTTGGGTGAATACAAAAAATAGAAAAAAAATTTGGGAAAAAATTTGGTAAAAAATGGTGATAATTCCGCTAAATATCGTTTAAAGTCATTTGTATTGAATTAATCATACTTTTTAAATTTTTATCGTTAAGTTCACATTATTTTACATCTAAAACACGTCTTTACAATACATTTGGGTGAATATAAAAGGTCGTAAAAAAATTTTGAAATACAGGTGATGAATCCGCTTAATATCGTCTTAAGTCATTTCTATTAAACTAATCATACTTTTTATATTTTTAACGTTAAGTTCACATTATTTTACATCTAAAACACGTATTTACAATACATTTGGGTGAATACAAACAATAGAAAAAAAATTTGGGAAAAAATTTGGTAAAAAATGGTGATAATTCCGCTAAATATCGTTTAAAGTCATTTGTATTGAACTAATCATACTTTTTATATTTTTATCGTTAAGTTCACATTATTTTACATCTAAAACACGTCTTTACAATACATTTGGGTGAATATAAAAGGTCGTAAAAAAATTTTTAAATACAGGTGATGAATCCGCTAAATATCGTCTTAAGTCATTTCTATTAAACTAATCATACTTTTTATATTTTTAACGTTAAGTTCACATTATTTTACATCTAAAACACGTGTTTACAATACATTTGGGTGAATACAAAAAATAGAAAAAAAATTTGGTAAAAAATGGTGATAATTCCGCTAAATATCGTTTAAAGTCATTTGTATTGAACTAATCATACTTTTTATATTTTTATCGTTAAGTTCACATTATTTTACATCTAAAACACGTATTTACAATACATTTGGGTGAATACAAAAAATAGAAAAAAAATTTGGGAAAAAATTGGGTAAAAAATGGTGATAATTCCGCTAAATATCGTTTAAAGTCATTTGTATTGAACTAATCATACTTTTTAAATTTTTATCGTTAAGTTCACATTATTTTACATCTAAAACACGTCTTTACAATACATTTGGGTGAATACAAAAAATAGAAAAAAAATTTGGGAAAAAATTTGGTAAAAAATTGTGATAATTCCGCTAAATATCGTTTAAAGTCATTTGTATTGAACTAATCATACTTTTTATATTTTTATCGTTAAGTTCACATTATTTTACATCTAAAACACGTATTTACAATACATTTGGGTGAATACAAAAAATAGAAAAAAAATTTGGGAAAAAATTTGGTAAAAAATGGTGATAATTCCGCTAAATATCGTTTAAAGTCATTTGTATTGAACTAATCATACTTTTTATATTTTTATCGTTAAGTTCACATTATTTTACATCTAAAACAAGTATTTACAATACATTTGGGTGAATACAAAAAATAGAAAAAAAATTTGGGAAAAAATTTGGTAAAAAATGGTGATAATTCCGCTAAATATCGTTTAAAGTCATTTGTATTGAACAAATCATACTTTTTATATTTTTATCGTTAAGTTCACATTATTTTACATCTAAAACACGTATTTACAATACATTTGGGTGAATACAAAAAATAGAAAAAAAATTTGGGAAAAAATTTGGTAAAAAATGGTGATAATTCCGCTAAATATCGTTTAAAGTCATTTGTATTGAACTAATCATACTTTTTATATTTTTATCGTTAAGTTCACATTAATTTACATCTAAAACACGTATTTACAATACATTTGGGTGAATACAAAAAATAGAAAAAAAATTTGGGAAAAAATTGGGTAAAAAATGGTGATAATTCCGCTAAATATCGTTTAAAGTCATTTGTATTGAACTAATCATACTTTTTATATTTTTATCGTTAAGTTCACATAATTTTACATCTAAAACACGTCTTTACAATACATTTGGGTGAATATAAAAGGTCGTAAAAAAATTTTGAAATACAGGTGATGAATCCGCTAAATATCGTCTTAAGTCATTTCTATTAAACTAATCATACTTTTTATAATTTTAACGTTAAGTTCACATTATTTTACATCTAAAACACGTGTTTACAATACATTTGGGTGAATACAAAAAATAGAAAAAAAATTTGGTAAAAAATGGTGATAATTCCGCTAAATATCGTTTAAAGTCATTTGTATTGAACTAATCATACTTTTTATATTTTTATCGTTAAGTTCACATTATTTTACATCTAAAACACGTATTTACAATACATTTGGGTGAATACAAAAAATAGAAAAAAAATTTGGGAAAAAATTTGGTAAAAAATGGTGATAATTCCGCTAAATATCGTTTAAAGTCATTTGTATTGAATTAATCATACTTTTTAAATTTTTATCGTTAAGTTCACATTATTTTACATCTAAAACACGTCTTTACAATACATTTGGGTGAATATAAAAGGTCGTAAAAAAATTTTGAAATACAGGTGATGAATCCGCTTAATATCGTCTTAAGTCATTTCTATTAAACTAATCATACTTTTTATATTTTTAACGTTAAGTTCACATTATTTTACATCTAAAACACGTATTTACAATACATTTGGGTGAATACAAACAATAGAAAAAAAATTTGGGAAAAAATTTGGTAAAAAATGGTGATAATTCCGCTAAATATCGTTTAAAGTCATTTGTATTGAACTAATCATACTTTTTATATTTTTATCGTTAAGTTCACATTATTTTACATCTAAAACACGTCTTTACAATACATTTGGGTGAATATAAAAGGTCGTAAAAAAATTTTTAAATACAGGTGATGAATCCGCTAAATATCGTCTTAAGTCATTTCTATTAAACTAATCATACTTTTTATATTTTTAACGTTAAGTTCACATTATTTTACATCTAAAACACGTGTTTACAATACATTTGGGTGAATACAAAAAATAGAAAAAAAATTTGGTAAAAAATGGTGATAATTCCGCTAAATATCGTTTAAAGTCATTTGTATTGAACTAATCATACTTTTTATATTTTTATCGTTAAGTTCACATTATTTTACATCTAAAACACGTATTTACAATACATTTGGGTGAATACAAAAAATAGAAAAAAAATTTGGGAAAAAATTGGGTAAAAAATGGTGATAATTCCGCTAAATATCGTTTAAAGTCATTTGTATTGAACTAATCATACTTTTTAAATTTTTATCGTTAAGTTCACATTATTTTACATCTAAAACACGTCTTTACAATACATTTGGGTGAATACAAAAAATAGAAAAAAAATTTGGGAAAAAATTTGGTAAAAAATTGTGATAATTCCGCTAAATATCGTTTAAAGTCATTTGTATTGAACTAATCATACTTTTTATATTTTTATCGTTAAGTTCACATTATTTTACATCTAAAACACGTATTTACAATACATTTGGGTGAATACAAAAAATAGAAAAAAAATTTGGGAAAAAATTTGGTAAAAAATGGTGATAATTCCGCTAAATATCGTTTAAAGTCATTTGTATTGAACTAATCATACTTTTTATATTTTTATCGTTAAGTTCACATTATTTTACATCTAAAACAAGTATTTACAATACATTTGGGTGAATACAAAAAATAGAAAAAAAATTTGGGAAAAAATTTGGTAAAAAATGGTGATAATTCCGCTAAATATCGTTTAAAGTCATTTGTATTGAACAAATCATACTTTTTATATTTTTATCGTTAAGTTCACATTATTTTACATCTAAAACACGTATTTACAATACATTTGGGTGAATACAAAAAATAGAAAAAAAATTTGGGAAAAAATTTGGTAAAAAATGGTGATAATTCCGCTAAATATCGTTTAAAGTCATTTGTATTGAACTAATCATACTTTTTATATTTTTATCGTTAAGTTCACATTATTTTACATCTAAAACACGTATTTACAATACATTTGGGTGAATACAAAAAATAGAAAAAAAATTTGGGAAAAAATTGGGTAAAAAATGGTGATAATTCCGCTAAATATCGTTTAAAGTCATTTCTATTGAACTAATCATACTTTTTATATTTTTAACGTTAAGTTCACATTATTTTACATCTAAAACACGTGTTTACAATACATTTGGGTGAATACAAAAAATAGAAAAAAAATTTGGTAAAAAATGGTGATAATTCCGCTAAATATCGTTTAAAGTCATTTGTATTGAACTAATCATACTTTTTATATTTTTATCGTTAAGTTCACATTATTTTACATCTAAAACACGTATTTACAATACATTTGGGTGAATACAAAAAATAGAAAAAAAATTTGGGAAAAAATTTGGTAAAAAATGGTGATAATTCCGCTAAATATCGTTTAAAGTCATTTGTATTGAATTAATCATACTTTTTAAATTTTTATCGTTAAGTTCACATTATTTTACATCTAAAACACGTCTTTACAATACATTTGGGTGAATATAAAAGGTCGTAAAAAAATTTTGAAATACAGGTGATGAATCCGCTTAATATCGTCTTAAGTCATTTCTATTAAACTAATCATACTTTTTATATTTTTAACGTTAAGTTCACATTATTTTACATCTAAAACACGTATTTACAATACATTTGGGTGAATACAAACAATAGAAAAAAAATTTGGGAAAAAATTTGGTAAAAAATGGTGATAATTCCGCTAAATATCGTTTAAAGTCATTTGTATTGAACTAATCATACTTTTTATATTTTTATCGTTAAGTTCACATTATTTTACATCTAAAACACGTCTTTACAATACATTTGGGTGAATATAAAAGGTCGTAAAAAAATTTTTAAATACAGGTGATGAATCCGCTAAATATCGTCTTAAGTCATTTCTATTAAACTAATCATACTTTTTATATTTTTAACGTTAAGTTCACATTATTTTACATCTAAAACACGTGTTTACAATACATTTGGGTGAATACAAAAAATAGAAAAAAAATTTGGTAAAAAATGGTGATAATTCCGCTAAATATCGTTTAAAGTCATTTGTATTGAACTAATCATACTTTTTATATTTTTATCGTTAAGTTCACATTATTTTACATCTAAAACACGTCTTTACAATACATTTGGGTGAATACAAAAAATAGAAAAAAAATTTGGGAAAAAATTTGGTAAAAAATTGTGATAATTCCGCTAAATATCGTTTAAAGTCATTTGTATTGAACTAATCATACTTTTTATATTTTTATCGTTAAGTTCACATTATTTTACATCTAAAACACGTATTTACAATACATTTGGGTGAATACAAAAAATAGAAAAAAAATTTGGGAAAAAATTGGGTAAAAAATGGTGATAATTCCGCTAAATATCGTTTAAAGTCATTTGTATTGAACTAATCATACTTTTTAAATTTTTATCGTTAAGTTCACATTATTTTACATCTAAAACACGTATTTACAATACATTTGGGTGAATACAAAAAATAGAAAAAAAATTTGGTAAAAAATGGTGATAATTCCGCTAAATATCGTTTAAAGTCATTTGTATTGAACTAATCATACTTTTTATATTTTTATCGTTAAGTTCACATTATTTTACATCTAAAACACGTATTTACAATACATTTGGGTGAATACAAAAAATAGAAAAAAAATTTGGGAAAAAATTTGGTAAAAAATGGTGATAATTCCGCTAAATATCGTTTAAAGTCATTTGTATTGAATTAATCATACTTTTTAAATTTTTATCGTTAAGTTCACATTATTTTACATCTAAAACACGTCTTTACAATACATTTGGGTGAATATAAAAGGTCGTAAAAAAATTTTGAAATACAGGTGATGAATCCGCTTAATATCGTCTTAAGTCATTTCTATTAAACTAATCATACTTTTTATATTTTTAACGTTAAGTTCACATTATTTTACATCTAAAACACGTATTTACAATACATTTGGGTGAATACAAACAATAGAAAAAAAATTTGGGAAAAAATTTGGTAAAAAATGGTGATAATTCCGCTAAATATCGTTTAAAGTCATTTGTATTGAACTAATCATACTTTTTATATTTTTATCGTTAAGTTCACATTATTTTACATCTAAAACACGTCTTTACAATACATTTGGGTGAATATAAAAGGTCGTAAAAAAATTTTTAAATACAGGTGATGAATCCGCTAAATATCGTCTTAAGTCATTTCTATTAAACTAATCATACTTTTTATATTTTTAACGTTAAGTTCACATTATTTTACATCTAAAACACGTGTTTACAATACATTTGGGTGAATACAAAAAATAGAAAAAAAATTTGGTAAAAAATGGTGATAATTCCGCTAAATATCGTTTAAAGTCATTTGTATTGAACTAATCATACTTTTTATATTTTTATCGTTAAGTTCACATTATTTTACATCTAAAACACGTCTTTACAATACATTTGGGTGAATACAAAAAATAGAAAAAAAATTTGGGAAAAAATTTGGTAAAAAATTGTGATAATTCCGCTAAATATCGTTTAAAGTCATTTGTATTGAACTAATCATACTTTTTATATTTTTATCGTTAAGTTCACATTATTTTACATCTAAAACACGTATTTACAATACATTTGGGTGAATACAAAAAATAGAAAAAAAATTTGGGAAAAAATTGGGTAAAAAATGGTGATAATTCCGCTAAATATCGTTTAAAGTCATTTGTATTGAACTAATCATACTTTTTAAATTTTTATCGTTAAGTTCACATTATTTTACATCTAAAACACGTATTTACAATACATTTGGGTGAATACAAAAAATAGAAAAAAAATTTGGTAAAAAATGGTGATAATTCCGCTAAATATCGTTTAAAGTCATTTGTATTGAACTAATCATACTTTTTAAATTTTTATCGTTAAGTTCACATTATTTTACATCTAAAACACGTCTTTACAATACATTTGGGTGAATACAAAAAATAGAAAAAAAATTTGGGAAAAAATTTGGTAAAAAATTGTGATAATTCCGCTAAATATCGTTTAAAGTCATTTGTATTGAACTAATCATACTTTTTATATTTTTATCGTTAAGTTCACATTATTTTACATCTAAAACACGTATTTACAATACATTTGGGTGAATACAAAAAATAGAAAAAAAATTTGGGAAAAAATTTGGTAAAAAATGGTGATAATTCCGCTAAATATCGTTTAAAGTCATTTGTATTGAACTAATCATACTTTTTATATTTTTATCGTTAAGTTCACATTATTTTACATCTAAAACAAGTATTTACAATACATTTGGGTGAATA
Source organism: Diuraphis noxia (assembly GCF_037042655.1). Classification (NCBI taxonomy): domain Eukaryota; kingdom Metazoa; phylum Arthropoda; class Insecta; order Hemiptera; family Aphididae; genus Diuraphis; species Diuraphis noxia. The sequence goes on from NW_028301714.1 coordinate 75,848,240, forward strand.
CAAAAAATAGAAAAAAAATTTGGGAAAAAATTTGGTAAAAAATGGTGATAATTCCGCTAAATATCGTTTAAAGTCATTTGTATTGAACAAATCATACTTTTTATATTTTTATCGTTAAGTTCACATTATTTTACATCTAAAACACGTATTTACAATACATTTGGGTGAATACAAAAAATAGAAAAAAAATTTGGGAAAAAATTTGGTAAAAAATGGTGATAATTCCGCTAAATATCGTTTAAAGTCATTTGTATTGAACTAATCATACTTTTTATATTTTTATCGTTAAGTTCACATTATTTTACATCTAAAACACGTATTTACAATACATTTGGGTGAATACAAAAAATAGAAAAAAAATTTGGGAAAAAATTGGGTAAAAAATGGTGATAATTCCGCTAAATATCGTTTAAAGTCATTTGTATTGAACTAATCATACTTTTTATATTTTTATCGTTAAGTTCACATAATTTTACATCTAAAACACGTCTTTACAATACATTTGGGTGAATATAAAAGGTCGTAAAAAAATTTTGAAATACAGGTGATGAATCCGCTAAATATCGTCTTAAGTCATTTCTATTAAACTAATCATACTTTTTATATTTTTAACGTTAAGTTCACATTATTTTACATCTAAAACACGTGTTTACAATACATTTGGGTGAATACAAAAAATAGAAAAAAAATTTGGTAAAAAATGGTGATAATTCCGCTAAATATCGTTTAAAGTCATTTGTATTGAATTAATCATACTTTTTAAATTTTTATCGTTAAGTTCACATTATTTTACATCTAAAACACGTCTTTACAATACATTTGGGTGAATATAAAAGGTCGTAAAAAAATTTTGAAATACAGGTGATGAATCCGCTTAATATCGTCTTAAGTCATTTCTATTAAACTAATCATACTTTTTATATTTTTAACGTTAAGTTCACATTATTTTACATCTAAAACACGTATTTACAATACATTTGGGTGAATACAAACAATAGAAAAAAAATTTGGGAAAAAATTTGGTAAAAAATGGTGATAATTCCGCTAAATATCGTTTAAAGTCATTTGTATTGAACTAATCATACTTTTTATATTTTTATCGTTAAGTTCACATTATTTTACATCTAAAACACGTCTTTACAATACATTTGGGTGAATATAAAAGGTCGTAAAAAAATTTTTAAATACAGGTGATGAATCCGCTAAATATCGTCTTAAGTCATTTCTATTAAACTAATCATACTTTTTATATTTTTAACGTTAAGTTCACATTATTTTACATCTAAAACACGTGTTTACAATACATTTGGGTGAATACAAAAAATAGAAAAAAAATTTGGTAAAAAATGGTGATAATTCCGCTAAATATCGTTTAAAGTCATTTGTATTGAACTAATCATACTTTTTATATTTTTATCGTTAAGTTCACATTATTTTACATCTAAAACACGTCTTTACAATACATTTGGGTGAATATAAAAGGTCGTAAAAAAATTTTTAAATACAGGTGATAATTCCGCTAAATATCGTTTAAAGTCATTTGTATTGAACTAATCATACTTTTTATATTTTTATCGTTAAGTTCACATTATTTTACATCTAAAACACGTATTTACAATACATTTGGGTGAATACAAAAAATAGAAAAAAAATTTGGGAAAAAATTGGGTAAAAAATGGTGATAATTCCGCTAAATATCGTTTAAAGTCATTTGTATTGAACTAATCATACTTTTTAAATTTTTATCGTTAAGTTCACATTATTTTACATCTAAAACACGTATTTACAATACATTTGGGTGAATACAAAAAATAGAAAAAAAATTTGGTAAAAAATGGTGATAATTCCGCTAAATATCGTTTAAAGTCATTTGTATTGAACTAATCATACTTTTTATATTTTTATCGTTAAGTTCACATTATTTTACATCTAAAACACGTATTTACAATACATTTGGGTGAATACAAAAAATAGAAAAAAAATTTGGGAAAAAATTGGGTAAAAAATGGTGATAATTCCGCTAAATATCGTTTAAAGTCATTTGTATTGAACTAATCATACTTTTTAAATTTTTATCGTTAAGTTCACATTATTTTACATCTAAAACACGTCTTTACAATACATTTGGGTGAATACAAAAAATAGAAAAAAAATTTGGGAAAAAATTTGGTAAAAAATTGTGATAATTCCGCTAAATATCGTTTAAAGTCATTTGTATTGAACTAATCATACTTTTTATATTTTTATCGTTAAGTTCACATTATTTTACATCTAAAACACGTATTTACAATACATTTGGGTGAATACAAAAAATAGAAAAAAAATTTGGGAAAAAATTTGGTAAAAAATGGTGATAATTCCGCTAAATATCGTCTTAAGTCATTTCTATTAAACTAATCATACTTTTTATATTTTTAACGTTAATTTCACATTATTTTACATCTAAAACACGTGTTTACAATACATTTGGGTGAATACAAAAAATAGAAAAAAAATTTGGTAAAAAATGGTGATAATTCCGCTAAATATCGTTTAAAGTCATTTGTATTGAACTAATCATACTTTTTATATTTTTATCGTTAAGTTCACATTATTTTACATCTAAAACACGTATTTACAATACATTTGGGTGAATACAAAAAATAGAAAAAAAATTTGGGAAAAAATTTGGTAAAAAATGGTGATAATTCCGCTAAATATCGTTTAAAGTCATTTGTATTGAACTAATCATACTTTTTATATTTTTATCGTTAAGTTCACATTATTTTACATCTAAAACACGTATTTACAATACATTTGGGTGAATACAAAAAATAGAAAAAAAATTTGGGAAAAAATTGGGTAAAAAATGGTGATAATTCCGCTAAATATCGTTTAAAGTCATTTGTATTGAACTAATCATACTTTTTATATTTTTATCGTTAAGTTCACATAATTTTACATCTAAAACACGTCTTTACAATACATTTGGGTGAATATAAAAGGTCGTAAAAAAATTTTGAAATACAGGTGATGAATCCGCTAAATATCGTCTTAAGTCATTTCTATTAAACTAATCATACTTTTTATATTTTTAACGTTAAGTTCACATTATTTTACATCTAAAACACGTGTTTACAATACATTTGGGTGAATACAAAAAATAGAAAAAAAATTTGGTAAAAAATGGTGATAATTCCGCTAAATATCGTTTAAAGTCATTTGTATTGAACTAATCATACTTTTTATATTTTTATCGTTAAGTTCACATTATTTTACATCTAAAACACGTATTTACAATACATTTGGGTGAATACAAAAAATAGAAAAAAAATTTGGGAAAAAATTTGGTAAAAAATGGTGATAATTCCGCTAAATATCGTTTAAAGTCATTTGTATTGAACTAATCATACTTTTTATATTTTTATCGTTAAGTTCACATAATTTTACATCTAAAACACGTCTTTACAATACATTTGGGTGAATATAAAAGGTCGTAAAAAAATTTTGAAATACAGGTGATGAATCCGCTAAATATCGTCTTAAGTCATTTCTATTAAACTAATCATACTTTTTATATTTTTAACGTTAAGTTCACATTATTTTACATCTAAAACACGTGTTTACAATACATTTGGGTGAATACAAAAAATAGAAAAAAAATTTGGTAAAAAATGGTGATAATTCCGCTAAATATCGTTTAAAGTCATTTGTATTGAACTAATCATACTTTTTATATTTTTATCGTTAAGTTCACATTATTTTACATCTAAAACACGTATTTACAATACATTTGGGTGAATACAAAAAATAGAAAAAAAATTTGGGAAAAAATTGGGTAAAAAATGGTGATAATTCCGCTAAATATCGTTTAAAGTCATTTGTATTGAACTAATCATACTTTTTATATTTTTATCGTTAAGTTCACATAATTTTACATCTAAAACACGTCTTTACAATACATTTGGGTGAATATAAAAGGTCGTAAAAAAATTTTGAAATACAGGTGATGAATCCGCTAAATATCGTCTTAAGTCATTTCTATTAAACTAATCATACTTTTTATATTTTTAACGTTAAGTTCACATTATTTTACATCTAAAACACGTGTTTACAATACATTTGGGTGAATACAAAAAATAGAAAAAAAATTTGGTAAAAAATGGTGATAATTCCGCTAAATATCGTTTAAAGTCATTTGTATTGAACTAATCATACTTTTTATATTTTTATCGTTATGTTCACATTATTTTACATCTAAAACACGTATTTACAATACATTTGGGTGAATACAAAAAATAGAAAAAAAATTTGGGAAAAAATTGGGTAAAAAATGGTGATAATTCCGCTAAATATCGTTTAAAGTCATTTGTATTGAACTAATCATACTTTTTAAATTTTTATCGTTAAGTTCACATTATTTTACATCTAAAACACGTCTTTACAATACATTTGGGTGAATATAAAAGGTCGTAAAAAAATTTTGAAATACAGGTGATGAATCCGCTAAATATCGTCTTAAGTCATTTCTATTAAACTAATCATACTTTTTATATTTTTAACGTTAAGTTCACATTATTTTACATCTAAAACACGTGTTTACAATACATTTGGGTGAATACAAAAAATAGAAAAAAAATTTGGGAAAAAATTGGGTAAAAAATGGTGATAATTCCGCTAAATATCGTTTAAAGTCATTTGTATTGAACTAATCATACTTTTTATATTTTTATCGTTAAGTTCACATAATTTTACATCTAAAACACGTCTTTACAATACATTTGGGTGAATATAAAAGGTCGTAAAAAAATTTTGAAATACAGGTGATGAATCCGCTAAATATCGTCTTAAGTCATTTCTATTAAACTAATCATACTTTTTATATTTTTAACGTTAAGTTCACATTATTTTACATCTAAAACACGTGTTTACAATACATTTGGGTGAATACAAAAAATAGAAAAAAAATTTGGTAAAAAATGGTGATAATTCCGCTAAATATCGTTTAAAGTCATTTGTATTGAACTAATCATACTTTTTATATTTTTATCGTTATGTTCACATTATTTTACATCTAAAACACGTATTTACAATACATTTGGGTGAATACAAAAAATAGAAAAAAAATTTGGTAAAAAATGGTGATAATTCCGCTAAATATCGTTTAAAGTCATTTGTATTGAACTAATCATACTTTTTATATTTTTATCGTTAAGTTCACATTATTTTACATCTAAAACACGTATTTACAATACATTTGGGTGAATACAAAAAATAGAAAAAAAATTTGGGAAAAAATTGGGTAAAAAATGGTGATAATTCCGCTAAATATCGTTTAAAGTCATTTGTATTGAACTAATCATACTTTTTAAATTTTTATCGTCAAGTTCACATTATTTTACATCTAAAACACGTCTTTACAATACATTTGGGTGAATATAAAAGGTCGTAAAAAAATTTTGAAATACAGGTGATGAATCCGCTAAATATCGTCTTAAGTCATTTCTATTAAACTAATCATACTTTTTATATTTTTAACGTTAAGTTCACATTATTTTACATCTAAAACACGTATTTACAATACATTTGGGTGAATACAAAAAATAGAAAAAAAATTTGGGAAAAAATTGGGTAAAAAATGGTGATAATTCCGCTAAATATCGTTTAAAGTCATTTGTATTGAACTAATCATACTTTTTATATTTTTATCGTTAAGTTCACATAATTTTACAATTTAAAACACGTCTTTACAATACATTTGGGTGAATATAAAAGGTCGTAAAAAAATTTTGAAATACAGGTGATGAATCCGCTAAATATCGTCTTAAGTCATTTCTATTAAACTAATCATACTTTTTATATTTTTAACGTTAAGTTCACATTATTTTACATCTAAAACTTGTATTTACAATACATTTGGGTGAATACAAAAAATAGAAAAAAAATTTGGGAAAAAATTTGGTAAAAAATGGTGATAATTCCGCTAAATATCGTTTAAAGTCATTTGTATTGAACTAATCATACTTTTTATATTTTTATCGTTAAGTTCACATTATTTTACATCTAAAACACGTATTTACAATACATTTGGGTGAATACAAAAAATAGAAAAAAAATTTGGGAAAAAATTTGGTAAAAAATGGTGATAATTCCGCTAAATATCGTTTAAAGTCATTTGTATTGAACTAATCATACTTTTTATATTTTTATCGTTAAGTTCACATTATTTTACATCTAAAACACGTATTTACAATACATTTGGGTGAATACAAAAAATAGAAAAAAAATTTGGGAAAAAATTTGGTAAAAAATGGTGATAATTCCGCTAAATATCGTTTAATGTCATTTGTATTGAACTAATCATACTTTTTAAATTTTTATCGTTAAGTTCACATTATTTTACATCTAAAACACGTCTTTACAATACATTTGGGTGAATATAAAAGGTCGTAAAAAAATTTTGAAATACAGGTGATGAATCCGCTAAATATCGTCTTAAGTCATTTCTATTAAACTAATCATACTTTTTATATTTTTAACGTTAAGTTCACATTATTTTACATCTAAAACACGTGTTTACAATACATTTGGGTGAATACAAAAAATAGAAAAAAAATTTGGGAAAAAATTGGGTAAAAAATGGTGATAATTCCGCTAAATATCGTTTAAAGTCATTTGTATTGAACTAATCATACTTTTTATATTTTTATCGTTAAGTTCACATAATTTTACATCTAAAACACGTCTTTACAATACATTTGGGTGAATATAAAAGGTCGTAAAAAAATTTTGAAATACAGGTGATGAATCCGCTAAATATCGTCTTAAGTCATTTCTATTAAACTAATCATACTTTTTATATTTTTATCGTTAAGTTCACATTATTTTACATCTAAAACACGTGTTTACAATACATTTGGGTGAAAACAAAAAATAGAAAAAAAATTTGGTAAAAAATGGTGATAATTCCGCTAAATATCGTTTAAAGTCATTTGTATTGAACTAATCATACTTTTTATATTTTTATCGTTATGTTCACATTATTTTACATCTAAAACACGTATTTACAATACATTTGGGTGAATACAAAAAATAGAAAAAAAATTTGGTAAAAAATGGTGATAATTCCGCTAAATATCGTTTAAAGTCATTTGTATTGAACTAATCATACTTTTTATATTTTTATCGTTAAGTTCACATTATTTTACATCTAAAACACGTATTTACAATACATTTGGGTGAATACAAAAAATAGAAAAAAAATTTGGGAAAAAATTGGGTAAAAAATGGTGATAATTCCGCTAAATATCGTTTAAAGTCATTTGTATTGAACTAATCATACTTTTTAAATTTTTATCGTCAAGTTCACATTATTTTACATCTAAAACACGTCTTTACAATACATTTGGGTGAATATAAAAGGTCGTAAAAAAATTTTGAAATACAGGTGATGAATCCGCTAAATATCGTCTTAAGTCATTTCTATTAAACTAATCATACTTTTTATATTTTTAACGTTAAGTTCACATTATTTTACATCTAAAACACGTGTTTACAATACATTTGGGTGAATACAAAAAATAGAAAAAAAATTTGGTAAAAAATGGTGATAATTCCGCTAAATATCGTTTAAAGTCATTTGTATTGAACTAATCATACTTTTTATATTTTTATCGTTAAGTTCACATTATTTTACATCTAAAACACGTATTTACAATACATTTGGGTGAATACAAAAAATAGAAAAAAAATTTGGGAAAAAATTTGGTAAAAAATGGTGATAATTCCGCTAAATATCGTTTAAAGTCATTTGTATTGAACTAATCATACTTTTTATATTTTTATCGTTAAGTTCACATTATTTTACATCTAAAACACGTATTTACAATACATTTGGGTGAATACAAAAAATAGAAAAAAAATTTGGGAAAAAATTTGGTAAAAAATGGTGATAATTCCGCTAAATATCGTTTAAAGTCATTTGTATTGAACTAATCATACTTTTTATATTTTTATCGTTAAGTTCACATTATTTTACATCTAAAACACGTATTTACAATACATTTGGGTGATTACAAAAAATAGAAAAAAAATTTGGGAAAAAATTGGGTAAAAAATGGTGATAATTCCGCTAAATATCGTTTAATGTCATTTGTATTGAACTAATCATACTTTTTAAATTTTTATCGTTAAGTTCACATTATTTTACATCTAAAACACGTCTTTACAATACATTTGGGTGAATATAAAAGGTCGTAAAAAAATTTTGAAATACAGGTGATGAATCCGCTAAATATCGTCTTAAGTCATTTCTATTAAACTAATCATACTTTTTATATTTTTAACGTTAAGTTCACATTATTTTACATCTAAAACACGCGTTTACAATACATTTGGGTGAATACAAAAAATAGAAAAAAAATTTGGTAAAAAATGGTGATAATTCCGCTAAATATCGTTTAAAGTGATTTGTATTGAACTAATCATACTTTTTATATTTTTATCGTTAAGTTCACATTATTTTACATCTAAAACACGTATTTACAATACATTTGGGTGAATACAAAAAATAGAAAAAAAATTTGGGAAAAAATTGGGTAAAAAATGGTGATAATTCCGCTAAATATCGTTTAAAGTCATTTGTATTGAACTAATCATACTTTTTAAATTTTTATCGTCAAGTTCACATTATTTTACATCTAAAACACGTCTTTACAATACATTTGGGTGAATATAAAAGGTCGTAAAAAAATTTTGAAATACAGGTGATGAATCCGCTAAATATCGTCTTAAGTCATTTCTATTAAACTAATCATACTTTTTATATTTTTAACGTTAAGTTCACATTATTTTACATCTAAAACACGTGTTTACAATACATTTGGGTGAATACAAAAAATAGAAAAAAAATTTGGTAAAAAATGGTGATAATTCCGCTAAATATCGTTTAAAGTCATTTGTATTGAACTAATCATACTTTTTATATTTTTATCGTTAAGTTCACATTATTTTACATCTAAAACACGTATTTACAATACATTTGGGTGAATACAAAAAATAGAAAAAAAATTTGGGAAAAAATTTGGTAAAAAATGGTGATAATTCCGCTAAATATCGTTTAAAGTCATTTGTATTGAACTAATCATACTTTTTATATTTTTATCGTTAAGTTCACATTATTTTACATCTAAAACACGTATTTACAATACATTTGGGTGAATACAAAAAATAGAAAAAAAATTTGGGAAAAAATTTGGTAAAAAATGGTGATAATTCCGCTAAATATCGTTTAAAGTCATTTGTATTGAACTAATCATACTTTTTATATTTTTATCGTTAAGTTCACATTATTTTACATCTAAAACACGTATTTACAATACATTTGGGTGATTACAAAAAATAGAAAAAAAATTTGGGAAAAAATTGGGTAAAAAATGGTGATAATTCCGCTAAATATCGTTTAATGTCATTTGTATTGAACTAATCATACTTTTTAAATTTTTATCGTTAAGTTCACATTATTTTACATCTAAAACACGTCTTTACAATACATTTGGGTGAATATAAAAGGTCGTAAAAAAATTTTGAAATACAGGTGATGAATCCGCTAAATATCGTCTTAAGTCATTTCTATTAAACTAATCATACTTTTTATATTTTTAACGTTAAGTTCACATTATTTTACATCTAAAACACGCGTTTACAATACATTTGGGTGAATACAAAAAATAGAAAAAAAATTTGGTAAAAAATGGTGATAATTCCGCTAAATATCGTTTAAAGTGATTTGTATTGAACTAATCATACTTTTTATATTTTTATCGTTAAGTTCACATTATTTTACATCTAAAACACGTATTTACAATACATTTGGGTGAATACAAAAAATAGAAAAAAAATTTGGGAAAAAATTGGGTAAAAAATGGTGATAATTCCGCTAAATATCGTTTAAAGTGATTTGTATTGAACTAATCATACTTTTTAAATTTTTATCGTTAAGTTCACATTATTTTACATCTAAAACACGTATTTACAATACATTTGGGTGAATACAAAAAATAGAAAAAAAATTTGGGAAAAAATTGGGTAAAAAATGGTGATAATTCCGCTAAATATCGTTTAAAGTCATTTGTATTGAACTAATCATACTTTTTAAATTTTTATCGTTAAGTTCACATTATTTTACATCTAAAACACGTCTTTACAATACATTTGGGTGAATATAAAAGGTCGTAAAAAAATTTTGAAATACAGGTGATGAATCCGCTAAATATCGTCTTAAGTCATTTCTATTAAACTAATCATACTTTTTATATTTTTAACGTTAAGTTCACATTATTTTACATCTAAAACACGTGTTTACAATACATTTGGGTGAATACAAAAAATAGAAAAAAAATTTGGTAAAAAATGGTGATAATTCCGCTAAATATCGTTTAAAGTCATTTGTATTGAACTAATCATACTTTTTATATTTTTATCGTTAAGTTCACATTATTTTACATCTAAAACACGTCTTTACAATACATTTGGGTGAATATAAAAGGTCGTAAAAAAATTTTGAAATACAGGTGATGAATCCGCTAAATATCGTCTTAAGTCATTTCTATTAAACTAATCATACTTTTTATATTTTTAACGTTAAGTTCACATTATTTTACATCTAAAACACGTGTTTACAATACATTTGGGTGAATACAAAAAATAGAAAAAAAATTTGGTAAAAAATGGTGATAATTCCGCTAAATATCGTTTAAAGTCATTTGTATTGAACTAATCATACTTTTTATATTTTTATCGTTAAGTTCACATTATTTTACATCTAAAACACGTATTTACAATACATTTGGGTGAATACAAACAATAGAAAAAAAATTTGGGAAAAAATTTGGTAAAAAATGGTGATAATTCCGCTAAATATCGTTTAAAGTCATTTGTATTGAACTAATCATACTTTTTATATTTTTATCGTTAAGTTCACATTATTTTACATCTAAAACACGTATTTACAATACATTTGGGTGAATACAAAAAATAGAAAAAAAATTTGGGAAAAAATTTGGTAAAAAATGGTGATAATTCCGCTAAATATCGTTTAAAGTCATTTGTATTGAACTAATCATACTTTTTATATTTTTATCGTTAAGTTCACATTATTTTACATCTAAAACCCGTATTTACAATACATTTGGGTGATTACAAAAAATAGAAAAAAAATTTGGGAAAAAATTGGGTAAAAAATGGTGATAATTCCGCTAAATATCGTTTAAAGTCATTTGTATTGAACTAATCATACTTTTTAAATTTTTATCGTTAAGTTCACATTATTTTACATCTAAAACACGTCTTTACAATACATTTGGGTGAATATAAAAGGTCGTAAAAAAATTTTTAAATACAGGTGATGAATCTGCTAAATATCGTCTTAAGTCATTTCTATTAAACTAATCATACTTTTTATATTTTTAACGTTAAGTTCACATTATTTTACATCTAAAACACGTGTTTACAATACATTTGGGTGAATACAAAAAATAGAAAAAAAATTTGGTAAAAAATGGTGATAATTCCGCTAAATATCGTTTAAAGTCATTTGTATTGAACTAATCATACTTTTTATATTTTTATCGTTAAGTTCACATTATTTTACATCTAAAACACGTATTTACAATACATTTGGGTGAATACAAAAAATAGAAAAAAAATTTGGGAAAAAATTGGGTAAAAAATGGTGATAATTCCGCTAAATATCGTTTAAAGTCATTTGTATTGAACTAATCATACTTTTTATATTTTTATCGTTAAGTTCACATAATTTTACATCTAAAACACGTCTTTACAATACATTTGGGTGAATATAAAAGGTCGTAAAAAAATTTTGAAATACAGGTGATGAATCCGCTAAATATCGTCTTAAGTCATTTCTATTAAACTAATCATACTTTTTATATTTTTAACGTTAAGTTCACATTATTTTACATCTAAAACACGTGTTTACAATACATTTGGGTGAATACAAAAAATAGAAAAAAAATTTGGTAAAAAATGGTGATAATTCCGCTAAATATCGTTTAAAGTCATTTGTATTGAACTAATCATACTTTTTATATTTTTATCGTTATGTTCACATTATTTTACATCTAAAACACGTATTTACAATACATTTGGGTGAATACAAAAAATAGAAAAAAAATTTGGGAAAAAATTGGGTAAAAAATGGTGATAATTCCGCTAAATATCGTTTAAAGTCATTTGTATTGAACTAATCATACTTTTTAAATTTTTATCGTTAAGTTCACATTATTTTACATCTAAAACACGTCTTTACAATACATTTGGGTGAATATAAAAGGTCGTAAAAAAATTTTGAAATACAGGTGATGAATCCGCTAAATATCGTCTTAAGTCATTTCTATTAAACTAATCATACTTTTTATATTTTTAACGTTAAGTTCACATTATTTTACATCTAAAACACGTGTTTACAATACATTTGGGTGAATACAAAAAATAGAAAAAAAATTTGGGAAAAAATTGGGTAAAAAATGGTGATAATTCCGCTAAATATCGTTTAAAGTCATTTGTATTGAACTAATCATACTTTTTATATTTTTATCGTTAAGTTCACATAATTTTACATCTAAAACACGTCTTTACAATACATTTGGGTGAATATAAAAGGTCGTAAAAAAATTTTGAAATACAGGTGATGAATCCGCTAAATATCGTCTTAAGTCATTTCTATTAAACTAATCATACTTTTTATATTTTTAACGTTAAGTTCACATTATTTTACATCTAAAACACGTGTTTACAATACATTTGGGTGAATACAAAAAATAGAAAAAAAATTTGGTAAAAAATGGTGATAATTCCGCTAAATATCGTTTAAAGTCATTTGTATTGAACTAATCATACTTTTTATATTTTTATCGTTATGTTCACATTATTTTACATCTAAAACACGTATTTACAATACATTTGGGTGAATACAAAAAATAGAAAAAAAATTTGGTAAAAAATGGTGATAATTCCGCTAAATATCGTTTAAAGTCATTTGTATTGAACTAATCATACTTTTTATATTTTTATCGTTAAGTTCACATTATTTTACATCTAAAACACGTATTTACAATACATTTGGGTGAATACAAAAAATAGAAAAAAAATTTGGGAAAAAATTGGGTAAAAAATGGTGATAATTCCGCTAAATATCGTTTAAAGTCATTTGTATTGAACTAATCATACTTTTTATATTTTTATCGTTAAGTTCACATTATTTTACATCTAAAACACGTATTTACAATACATTTGGGTGATTACAAAAAATAGAAAAAAAATTTGGGAAAAAATTGGGTAAAAAATGGTGATAATTCCGCTAAATATCGTTTAATGTCATTTGTATTGAACTAATCATACTTTTTAAATTTTTATCGTTAAGTTCACATTATTTTACATCTAAAACACGTCTTTACAATACATTTGGGTGAATATAAAAGGTCGTAAAAAAATTTTGAAATACAGGTGATGAATCCGCTAAATATCGTCTTAAGTCATTTCTATTAAACTAATCATACTTTTTATATTTTTAACGTTAAGTTCACATTATTTTACATCTAAAACACGCGTTTACAATACATTTGGGTGAATACAAAAAATAGAAAAAAAATTTGGTAAAAAATGGTGATAATTCCGCTAAATATCGTTTAAAGTGATTTGTATTGAACTAATCATACTTTTTATATTTTTATCGTTAAGTTCACATTATTTTACATCTAAAACACGTATTTACAATACATTTGGGTGAATACAAAAAATAGAAAAAAAATTTGGGAAAAAATTGGGTAAAAAATGGTGATAATTCCGCTAAATATCGTTTAAAGTGATTTGTATTGAACTAATCATACTTTTTAAATTTTTATCGTTAAGTTCACATTATTTTACATCTAAAACACGTATTTACAATACATTTGGGTGAATACAAAAAATAGAAAAAAAATTTGGGAAAAAATTGGGTAAAAAATGGTGATAATTCCGCTAAATATCGTTTAAAGTCATTTGTATTGAACTAATCATACTTTTTAAATTTTTATCGTTAAGTTCACATTATTTTACATCTAAAACACGTCTTTACAATACATTTGGGTGAATATAAAAGGTCGTAAAAAAATTTTGAAATACAGGTGATGAATCCGCTAAATATCGTCTTAAGTCATTTCTATTAAACTAATCATACTTTTTATATTTTTAACGTTAAGTTCACATTATTTTACATCTAAAACACGTGTTTACAATACATTTGGGTGAATACAAAAAATAGAAAAAAAATTTGGTAAAAAATGGTGATAATTCCGCTAAATATCGTTTAAAGTCATTTGTATTGAACTAATCATACTTTTTATATTTTTATCGTTAAGTTCACATTATTTTACATCTAAAACACGTCTTTACAATACATTTGGGTGAATATAAAAGGTCGTAAAAAAATTTTGAAATACAGGTGATGAATCCGCTAAATATCGTCTTAAGTCATTTCTATTAAACTAATCATACTTTTTATATTTTTAACGTTAAGTTCACATTATTTTACATCTAAAACACGTGTTTACAATACATTTGGGTGAATACAAAAAATAGAAAAAAAATTTGGTAAAAAATGGTGATAATTCCGCTAAATATCGTTTAAAGTCATTTGTATTGAACTAATCATACTTTTTATATTTTTATCGTTAAGTTCACATTATTTTACATCTAAAACACGTATTTACAATACATTTGGGTGAATACAAACAATAGAAAAAAAATTTGGGAAAAAATTTGGTAAAAAATGGTGATAATTCCGCTAAATATCGTTTAAAGTCATTTGTATTGAACTAATCATACTTTTTATATTTTTATCGTTAAGTTCACATTATTTTACATCTAAAACACGTATTTACAATACATTTGGGTGAATACAAAAAATAGAAAAAAAATTTGGGAAAAAATTTGGTAAAAAATGGTGATAATTCCGCTAAATATCGTTTAAAGTCATTTGTATTGAACTAATCATACTTTTTATATTTTTATCGTTAAGTTCACATTATTTTACATCTAAAACCCGTATTTACAATACATTTGGGTGATTACAAAAAATAGAAAAAAAATTTGGGAAAAAATTGGGTAAAAAATGGTGATAATTCCGCTAAATATCGTTTAAAGTCATTTGTATTGAACTAATCATACTTTTTAAATTTTTATCGTTAAGTTCACATTATTTTACATCTAAAACACGTCTTTACAATACATTTGGGTGAATATAAAAGGTCGTAAAAAAATTTTTAAATACAGGTGATGAATCTGCTAAATATCGTCTTAAGTCATTTCTATTAAACTAATCATACTTTTTATATTTTTAACGTTAAGTTCACATTATTTTACATCTAAAACACGTGTTTACAATACATTTGGGTGAATACAAAAAATAGAAAAAAAATTTGGTAAAAAATGGTGATAATTCCGCTAAATATTGTTTAAAGTCATTTGTATTGAACTAATCATACTTTTTATATTTTTATCGTTAAGTTCACATTATTTTACATCTAAAACACGTATTTACAATACATTTGGGTGAATACAAAAAATAGAAAAAAAATTTGGGAAAAAATTGGGTAAAAAATGGTGATAATTCCGCTAAATATCGTTTAAAGTCATTTGTATTGAACTAATCATACTTTTTATATTTTTATCGTTAAGTTCACATAATTTTACATCTAAAACACGTCTTTACAATACATTTGGGTGAATATAAAAGGTCGTAAAAAAATTTTGAAATACAGGTGATGAATCCGCTAAATATCGTCTTAAGTCATTTCTATTAAACTAATCATACTTTTTATATTTTTAACGTTAAGTTCACATTATTTTACATCTAAAACACGTGTTTACAATACATTTGGGTGAATACAAAAAATAGAAAAAAAATTTGGTAAAAAATGGTGATAATTCCGCTAAATATCGTTTAAAGTCATTTGTATTGAACTAATCATACTTTTTATATTTTTATCGTTATGTTCACATTATTTTACATCTAAAACACGTATTTACAATACATTTGGGTGAATACAAAAAATAGAAAAAAAATTTGGGAAAAAATTGGGTAAAAAATGGTGATAATTCCGCTAAATATCGTTTAAAGTCATTTGTATTGAACTAATCATACTTTTTAAATTTTTATCGTTAAGTTCACATTATTTTACATCTAAAACACGTCTTTACAATACATTTGGGTGAATATAAAAGGTCGTAAAAAAATTTTGAAATACAGGTGATGAATCCGCTAAATATCGTCTTAAGTCATTTCTATTAAACTAATCATACTTTTTATATTTTTAACGTTAAGTTCACATTATTTTACATCTAAAACACGTGTTTACAATACATTTGGGTGAATACAAAAAATAGAAAAAAAATTTGGGAAAAAATTGGGTAAAAAATGGTGATAATTCCGCTAAATATCGTTTAAAGTCATTTGTATTGAACTAATCATACTTTTTATATTTTTATCGTTAAGTTCACATAATTTTACATCTAAAACACGTCTTTACAATACATTTGGGTGAATATAAAAGGTCGTAAAAAAATTTTGAAATACAGGTGATGAATCCGCTAAATATCGTCTTAAGTCATTTCTATTAAACTAATCATACTTTTTATATTTTTAACGTTAAGTTCACATTATTTTACATCTAAAACACGTGTTTACAATACATTTGGGTGAATACAAAAAATAGAAAAAAAATTTGGTAAAAAATGGTGATAATTCCGCTAAATATCGTTTAAAGTCATTTGTATTGAACTAATCATACTTTTTATATTTTTATCGTTATGTTCACATTATTTTACATCTAAAACACGTATTTACAATACATTTGGGTGAATACAAAAAATAGAAAAAAAATTTGGTAAAAAATGGTGATAATTCCGCTAAATATCGTTTAAAGTCATTTGTATTGAACTAATCATACTTTTTATATTTTTATCGTTAAGTTCACATTATTTTACATCTAAAACACGTATTTACAATACATTTGGGTGAATACAAAAAATAGAAAAAAAATTTGGGAAAAAATTGGGTAAAAAATGGTGATAATTCCGCTAAATATCGTTTAAAGTCATTTGTATTGAACTAATCATACTTTTTAAATTTTTATCGTCAAGTTCACATTATTTTACATCTAAAACACGTCTTTACAATACATTTGGGTGAATATAAAAGGTCGTAAAAAAATTTTGAAATATAGGTGATGAATCCGCTAAATATCGTCTTAAGTCATTTCTATTAAACTAATCATACTTTTTATATTTTTAACGTTAAGTTCACATTATTTTACATCTAAAACACGTATTTACAATACATTTGGGTGAATACAAAAAATAGAAAAAAAATTTGGGAAAAAATTGGGTAAAAAATGGTGATAATTCCGCTAAATATCGTTTAAAGTCATTTGTATTGAACTAATCATACTTTTTATATTTTTATCGTTAAGTTCACATAATTTTACAATTTAAAACACGTCTTTACAATACATTTGGGTGAATATAAAAGGTCGTAAAAAAATTTTGAAATACAGGTGATGAATCCGCTAAATATCGTCTTAAGTCATTTCTATTAAACTAATCATACTTTTTATATTTTTAACGTTAAGTTCACATTATTTTACATCTAAAACACGTGTTTACAATACATTTGGGTGAATACAAAAAATAGAAAAAAAATTTGGTAAAAAATGGTGATAATTCCGCTAAATATCGTTTAAAGTCATTTGTATTGAACTAATCATACTTTTTATATTTTTATCGTTAAGTTCACATTATTTTACATCTAAAACACGTATTTACAATACATTTGGGTGAATACAAAAAATAGAAAAAAAATTTGGGAAAAAATTTGGTAAAAAATGGTGATAATTCCGCTAAATATCGTTTAAAGTCATTTGTATTGAACTAATCATACTTTTTATATTTTTATCGTTAAGTTCACATTATTTTACATCTAAAACACGTATTTACAATACATTTGGGTGAATACAAAAAATAGAAAAAAAATTTGGGAAAAAATTTGGTAAAAAATGGTGATAATTCCGCTAAATATCGTTTAAAGTCATTTGTATTGAACTAATCATACTTTTTATATTTTTATCGTTAAGTTCACATTATTTTACATCTAAAACACGTATTTACAATACATTTGGGTGATTACAAAAAATAGAAAAAAAATTTGGGAAAAAATTGGGTAAAAAATGGTGATAATTCCGCTAAATATCGTTTAATGTCATTTGTATTGAACTAATCATACTTTTTAAATTTTTATCGTTAAGTTCACATTATTTTACATCTAAAACACGTCTTTACAATACATTTGGGTGAATATAAAAGGTCGTAAAAAAATTTTGAAATACAGGTGATGAATCCGCTAAATATCGTCTTAAGTCATTTCTATTAAACTAATCATACTTTTTATATTTTTAACGTTAAGTTCACATTATTTTACATCTAAAACACGCGTTTACAATACATTTGGGTGAATACAAAAAATAGAAAAAAAATTTGGTAAAAAATGGTGATAATTCCGCTAAATATCGTTTAAAGTCATTTGTATTGAACTAATCATACTTTTTATATTTTTATCGTTAAGTTCACATTATTTTACATCTAAAACACGTATTTACAATACATTTGGGTGAATACAAAAAATAGAAAAAAAATTTGGGAAAAAATTTGGTAAAAATGGTGATAATTCCGCTAAATATCGTTTAAAGTCATTTGTATTGAACTAATCATACTTTTTATATTTTTATCGTTAAGTTCACATTATTTTACATCTAAAACACGTATTTACAATACATTTGGGTGAATACAAAAAATAGAAAAAAAATTTGGGAAAAAATTGGGTAAAAAATGGTGATAATTCCGCTAAATATCGTTTAAAGTCATTTGTATTGAACTAATCATACTTTTTAAATTTTTATCGTTAAGTTCACATTATTTTACATCTAAAACACGTATTTACAATACATTTGGGTGAATACAAAAAATAGAAAAAAAATTTGGGAAAAAATTGGGTAAAAAATGGTGATAATTCCGCTAAATATCGTTTAAAGTCATTTGTATTGAACTAATCATACTTTTTAAATTTTTATCGTTAAGTTCACATTATTTTACATCTAAAACACGTCTTTACAATACATTTGGGTGAATATAAAAGGTCGTAAAAAAATTTTGAAATACAGGTGATGAATCCGCTAAATATCGTCTTAAGTCATTTCTATTAAACTAATCATACTTTTTATATTTTTAACGTTAAGTTCACATTATTTTACATCTAAAACACGTGTTTACAATACATTTGGGTGAATACAAAAAATAGAAAAAAAATTTGGTAAAAAATGGTGATAATTCCGCTAAATATCGTTTAAAGTCATTTGTATTGAACTAATCATACTTTTTATATTTTTATCGTTAAGTTCACATTATTTTACATCTAAAACACGTCTTTACAATACATTTGGGTGAATATAAAAGGTCGTAAAAAAATTTTGAAATACAGGTGATGAATCCGCTAAATATCGTCTTAAGTCATTTCTATTAAACTAATCATACTTTTTATATTTTTAACGTTAAGTTCACATTATTTTACATCTAAAACACGTGTTTACAATACATTTGGGTGAATACAAAAAATAGAAAAAAAATTTGGTAAAAAATGGTGATAATTCCGCTAAATATCGTTTAAAGTCATTTGTATTGAACTAATCATACTTTTTATATTTTTATCGTTAAGTTCACATTATTTTACATCTAAAACACGTATTTACAATACATTTGGGTGAATACAAACAATAGAAAAAAAATTTGGGAAAAAATTTGGTAAAAAATGGTGATAATTCCGCTAAATATCGTTTAAAGTCATTTGTATTGAACTAATCATACTTTTTATATTTTTATCGTTAAGTTCACATTATTTTACATCTAAAACACGTATTTACAATACATTTGGGTGAATACAAAAAATAGAAAAAAAATTTGGGAAAAAATTTGGTAAAAAATGGTGATAATTCCGCTAAATATCGTTTAAAGTCATTTGTATTGAACTAATCATACTTTTTATATTTTTATCGTTAAGTTCACATTATTTTACATCTAAAACCCGTATTTACAATACATTTGGGTGATTACAAAAAATAGAAAAAAAATTTGGGAAAAAATTGGGTAAAAAATGGTGATAATTCCGCTAAATATCGTTTAAAGTCATTTGTATTGAACTAATCATACTTTTTAAATTTTTATCGTTAAGTTCACATTATTTTACATCTAAAACACGTCTTTACAATACATTTGGGTGAATATAAAAGGTCGTAAAAAAATTTTTAAATACAGGTGATGAATCTGCTAAATATCGTCTTAAGTCATTTCTATTAAACTAATCATACTTTTTATATTTTTAACGTTAAGTTCACATTATTTTACATCTAAAACACGTGTTTACAATACATTTGGGTGAATACAAAAAATAGAAAAAAAATTTGGTAAAAAATGGTGATAATTCCGCTAAATATCGTTTAAAGTCATTTGTATTGAACTAATCATACTTTTTATATTTTTATCGTTAAGTTCACATTATTTTACATCTAAAACACGTATTTACAATACATTTGGGTGAATACAAAAAATAGAAAAAAAATTTGGGAAAAAATTTGGTAAAAATGGTGATAATTCCGCTAAATATCGTTTAAAGTCATTTGTATTGAACTAATCATACTTTTTATATTTTTATCGTTAAGTTCACATTATTTTACATCTAAAACACGTATTTACAATACATTTGGGTGAATACAAAAAATAGAAAAAAAATTTGGGAAAAAATTGGGTAAAAAATGGTGATAATTCCGCTAAATATCGTTTAAAGTCATTTGTATTGAACTAATCATACTTTTTAAATTTTTATCGTTAAGTTCACATTATTTTACATCTAAAACACGTATTTACAATACATTTGGGTGAATACAAAAAATAGAAAAAAAATTTGGGAAAAAATTGGGTAAAAAATGGTGATAATTCCGCTAAATATCGTTTAAAGTCATTTGTATTGAACTAATCATACTTTTTAAATTTTTATCGTTAAGTTCACATTATTTTACATCTAAAACACGTCTTTACAATACATTTGGGTGAATATAAAAGGTCGTAAAAAAATTTTGAAATACAGGTGATGAATCCGCTAAATATCGTCTTAAGTCATTTCTATTAAACTAATCATACTTTTTATATTTTTAACGTTAAGTTCACATTATTTTACATCTAAAACACGTGTTTACAATACATTTGGGTGAATACAAAAAATAGAAAAAAAATTTGGTAAAAAATGGTGATAATTCCGCTAAATATCGTTTAAAGTCATTTGTATTGAACTAATCATACTTTTTATATTTTTATCGTTAAGTTCACATTATATTACATCTAAAACACGTCTTTACAATACATTTGGGTGAATATAAAAGGTCGTAAAAAAATTTTGAAATACAGGTGATGAATCCGCTAAATATCGTCTTAAGTCATTTCTATTAAACTAATCATACTTTTTATATTTTTAACGTTAAGTTCACATTATTTTACATCTAAAACACGTGTTTACAATACATTTGGGTGAATACAAAAAATAGAAAAAAAATTTGGTAAAAAATGGTGATAATTCCGCTAAATATCGTTTAAAGTCATTTGTATTGAACTAATCATACTTTTTATATTTTTATCGTTAAGTTCACATTATTTTACATCTAAAACACGTATTTACAATACATTTGGGTGAATACAAACAATAGAAAAAAAATTTGGGAAAAAATTTGGTAAAAAATGGTGATAATTCCGCTAAATATCGTTTAAAGTCATTTGTATTGAACTAATCATACTTTTTATATTTTTATCGTTAAGTTCACATTATTTTACATCTAAAACACGTATTTACAATACATTTGGGTGAATACAAAAAATAGAAAAAAAATTTGGGAAAAAATTTGGTAAAAAATGGTGATAATTCCGCTAAATATCGTTTAAAGTCATTTGTATTGAACTAATCATACTTTTTATATTTTTATCGTTAAGTTCACATTATTTTACATCTAAAACCCGTATTTACAATACATTTGGGTGATTACAAAAAATAGAAAAAAAATTTGGGAAAAAATTGGGTAAAAAATGGTGATAATTCCGCTAAATATCGTTTAAAGTCATTTGTATTGAACTAATCATACTTTTTAAATTTTTATCGTTAAGTTCACATTATTTTACATCTAAAACACGTCTTTACAATACATTTGGGTGAATATAAAAGGTCGTAAAAAAATTTTTAAATACAGGTGATGAATCTGCTAAATATCGTCTTAAGTCATTTCTATTAAACTAATCATACTTTTTATATTTTTAACGTTAAGTTCACATTATTTTACATCTAAAACACGTGTTTACAATACATTTGGGTGAATACAAAAAATAGAAAAAAAATTTGGTAAAAAATGGTGATAATTCCGCTAAATATCGTTTAAAGTCATTTGTATTGAACTAATCATACTTTTTATATTTTTATCGTTAAGTTCACATTATTTTACATCTAAAACACGTATTTACAATACATTTGGGTGAATACAAAAAATAGAAAAAAAATTTGGGAAAAAATTTGGTAAAAAATGGTGATAATTCCGCTAAATATCGTTTAAAGTCATTTGTATTGAACTAATCATACTTTTTATATTTTTATCGTTAAGTTCACATTATTTTACATCTAAAACACGTATTTACAATACATTTGGGTGAATATAAAAAATAGAAAAAAAATTTGGGAAAAAATTGGGTAAAAAATGGTGATAATTCCGCTAAATATCGTTTAAAGTCATTTGTATTGAACTAATCATACTTTTTAAATTTTTATCGTTAAGTTCACATTATTTTACATCTAAAACACGTCTTTACAATACATTTGGGTGAATATAAAAGGTCGTAAAAAAATTTTGAAATACAGGTGATGAATCCGCTAAATATCGTCTTAAGTCATTTCTATTAAACTAATCATACTTTTTATATTTTTAACGTTAAGTTCACATTATTTTACATCTAAAACACGTGTTTACAATACATTTGGGTGAATACAAAAAATAGAAAAAAAATTTGGTAAAAAATGGTGATAATTCCGCTAAATATCGTTTAAAGTCATTTGTATTGAACTAATCATACTTTTTATATTTTTATCGTTAAGTTCACATTATTTTACATCTAAAACACGTATTTACAATACATTTGGGTGAATACAAACAATAGAAAAAAAATTTGGGAAAAAATTTGGTAAAAAATGGTGATAATTCCGCTAAATATCGTTTAAAGTCATTTGTATTGAACTAATCATACTTTTTATATTTTTATCGTTAAGTTCACATTATTTTACATCTAAAACACGTATTTACAATACATTTGGGTGAATACAAAAAATAGAAAAAAAATTTGGGAAAAAATTTGGTAAAAAATGGTGATAATTCCGCTAAATATCGTTTAAAGTCATTTGTATTGAACTAATCATACTTTTTATATTTTTATCGTTAAGTTCACATTATTTTACATCTAAAACACGTATTTACAATACATTTGGGTGATTACAAAAAAATAGAAAAAAAATTTGGGAAAAAATTGGGTAAAAAATGGTGATAATTCCGCTAAATATCGTTTAAAGTCATTTGTATTGAACTAATCATACTTTTTAAATTTTTATCGTTAAGTTCACATTATTTTACATCTAAAAGACGTCTTTACAATACATTTGGGTGAATATAAAAGGTCGTAAAAAAATTTTTAAATACAGGTGATGAATCCGCTAAATATCGTCTTAAGTCATTTCTATTAAACTAATCATACTTTTTATATTTTTAACGTTAAGTTCACATTATTTTACATCTAAAACACGTGTTTACAATACATTTGGGTGAATACAAAAAATAGAAAAAAAATTTGGTAAAAAATGGTGATAATTCCGCTAAATATCGTTTAAAGTCATTTGTATTGAACTAATCATACTTTTTATATTTTTATCGTTAAGTTCACATTATTTTACATCTAAAACACGTATTTACAATACATTTGGGTGAATACAAAAAATAGAAAAAAAATTTGGGAAAAAATTTGGTAAAAAATGGTGATAATTCCGCTAAATATCGTTTAAAGTCATTTGTATTGAACTAATCATACTTTTTATATTTTTATCGTTAAGTTCACATTATTTTACATCTAAAACACGTATTTACAATACATTTGGGTGAATACAAAAAATAGAAAAAAAATTTGGGAAAAAATTGGGTAAAAAATGGTGATAATTCCGCTAAATATCGTTTAAAGTCATTTGTATTGAACTAATCATACTTTTTAAATTTTTATCGTTAAGTTCACATTATTTTACATCTAAAACACGTCTTTACAATACATTTGGGTGAATATAAAAGGTCGTAAAAAAATTTTGAAATACAGGTGATGAATCCGCTAAATATCGTCTTAAGTCATTTCTATTAAACTAATCATACTTTTTACATTTTTAACGTTAAGTTCACATTATTTTACATCTAATACACGTGTTTACAATACATTTGGGTGAATACAAAAAATAGAAAAAAAATTTGGTAAAAAATGGTAATAATTCCGCTGAATATCGTTTAAAGTCATTTGTATTGAACTAATCATACTTTTTATATTTTTATCGTTAAGATCACATTATTTTACATCTAAAACACGTGTTTACAATACATTTGGGTGAATACAAAAAATAGAAAAAAAATTTCGTAAAAAATGGTGATAATTCCGCTAAATATCGTTTAAAGTCATTTGTATTGAACTAATCATACTTTTTATATTTTTATCGTTAAGTTCACATTATTTTACATCTATAACACGTATTTACAATACATTTGGGTGAATACAAAAAATAGAAAAAAAATTTGGGAAAAAATTGGGTAAAAAATGGTGATAATTCCGCTAAATATCGTTTAAAGTCATTTGTATTGAACTAATCATACTTTTTATATTTTTATCGTTAAGTTCACATTATTTTACATCTAAAACACGTATTTACAATACATTTGGGTGAATACAAAAAATAGAAAAAAAATTTGGGAAAAAATTTGGTAAAAAATGGTGATAATTCCGCTAAATATCGTTTAAAGTCATTTGTATTGAACTAATCATACTTTTTATATTTTTATCGTTAAGTTCACATTATTTTACATCTAAAACACGTATTTACAATACATTTGGGTGATTACAAAAAATAGAAAAAAAATTTGGGAAAAAATTGGGTAAAAAATGGTGATAATTCCGCTAAACATCGTTTAAAGTCATTTGTATTGAACTAATCATACTTTTTAAATTTTTATCGTTAAGTTCACATTATTTTACATCTAAAACACGTCTTTACAATACATTTGGGTGAATATAAAAGGTCGTAAAAAAATTTTGAAATACAGGTGATGAATCCGCTAAATATCGTCTTAAGTCATTTCTATTAAACTAATCATACTTTTTATATTTTTAACGTTAAGTTCACATTATTTTACATCTAAAACACGTGTTTACAATACATTTGGGTGAATACAAAAAATAGAAAAAAAATTTGGTAAAAAATGGTGATAATTCCGCTAAATATCGTTTAAAGTCATTTGTATTGAACTAATCATACTTTTTATATTTTTATCGTTAAGTTCACATTATTTTACATCTAAAACACGTCTTTACAATACATTTGGGTGAATATAAAAGGTCGTAAAAAAATTTTGAAATACAGGTGATGAATCCGCTAAATATCGTCTTAAGTCATTTCTATTAAACTAATCATACTTTTTATATTTTTATCGTTAATTTCACATTATTTTACATCTAAAACACGTATTTACAATACATTTGGGTGAATACAAAAAATAGAAAAAAAATTTGGGAAAAAACTTGGTAAAAAATGGTGATAATTCCGCTAAATATCGTTTAAAGTCATTTGTATTGAACTAATCATACTTTTTATATTTTTATCGTTAAGTTCACATTATTTTACATCTAAAACACGTATTTACAATACATTTGGGTGATTACAAAAAATAGAAAAAAAATTTGGGAAAAAATTGGGTAAAAAATGGTGATAATTCCGCTAAATATCGTTTAAAGTCATTTGTATTGAACTAATCATACTTTTTAAATTTTTATCGTTAAGTTCACATTATTTTACATCTAAAACACGTTTTTACAATACATTTGGGTGAATATAAAAGGTCGTAAAAAAATTTTGAAATACAGGTGATGAATCCGCTAAATATCGTCTTAAGTCATTTCTATTAAACTAATCATACTTTTTATATTTTTATCGTTAATTTCACATTATTTTACATCTAAAACACGTATTTACAATACATTTGGGTGAATACAAAAAATAGAAAAAAAACTTGGTAAAAAATGGTGATAATTCCGCTAAATATCGTTTAAAGTCATTTGTATTGAACTAATCATACTTTTTATATTTTTATCGTTAAGTTCACATTATTTTACATCTAAAACACGTATTTACAATACATTTGGGTGATTACAAAAAATAGAAAAAAAATTTGGGAAAAAATTGGGTAAAAAATGGTGATAATTCCGCTAAATATCGTTTAAAGTCATTTGTATTGAACTAATCATACTTTTTAAATTTTTATCGTTAAGTTCACATTATTTTACATCTAAAACACGTCTTTACAATACATTTGGGTGAATATAAAAGGTCGTAAAAAAATTTTTAAATACAGGTGATGAATCCGCTAAATATCGTCTTAAGTCATTTCTATTAAACTAATCATACTTTTTATATTTTTAACGTTAAGTTCACATTATTTTACATCTAAAACACGTGTTTACAATACATTTGGGTGAATACAAAAAATAGAAAAAAAATTTGGTAAAAAATGGTGATAATTCCGCTAAATATCGTTTAAAGTCATTTGTATTGAACTAATCATACTTTTTATATTTTTATCGTTAAGTTCACATTATTTTACATCTAAAACACGTATTTACAATACATTTGGGTGAATACAAAAAATAGAAAAAAAATTTGGGAAAAAATTTGGTAAAAAATGGTGATAATTCCGCTAAATATCGTCTTAAGTCATTTCTATTAAACTAATCATACTTTTTATATTTTTAACGTTAAGTTCACATTATTTTACATCTAAAACACGTGTTTACAATACATTTGGGTGAATACAAAAAATAGAAAAAAAATTTGGTAAAAAATGGTGATAATTCCGCTAAATATCGTTTAAAGTCATTTGTATTGAACTAATCATACTTTTTATATTTTTATCGTTAAGTTCACATTATTTTACATCTAAAACACGTATTTACAATACATTTGGGTGAATACAAAAAATAGAAAAAAAATTTGGGAAAAAATTTGGTAAAAAATGGTGATAATTCCGCTAAATATCGTCTTAAGTCATTTCTATTAAACTAATCATACTTTTTATATTTTTAACGTTAAGTTCACATTATTTTACATCTAAAACACGTGTTTACAATACATTTGGGTGAATACAAAAAATAGAAAAAAAATTTGGGAAAAAATTGGGTAAAAAATGGTGATAATTCCGCTAAATATCGTTTAAAGTCATTTGTATTGAACTAATCATACTTTTTATATTTTTATCGTTAAGTTCACATAATTTTACATTTAAAACACGTCTTTACAATACATTTGGGTGAATATAAAAGGTCGTAAAAAAATTTTGAAATACAGGTGATGAATCCGCTAAATATCGTCTTAAGTCATTTCTATTAAACTAATCATACTTTTTATATTTTTAACGTTAAGTTCACATTATTTTACATCTAAAACACGTGTCTACAATACATTTGGGTGAATACAAAAAATAGAAAAAAAATTTGGTAAAAAATGGTGATAATTCCGCTAAATATCGTTTAAAGTCATTTGTATTGAACTAATCATACTTTTTATATTTTTATCGTTAAGTTCACATTATTTTACATCTAAAACACGTATTTACAATACATTTGGGTGAATACAAAAAATAGAAAAAAAATTTGGGAAAAAATTTGGTAAAAAATGGTGATAATTCCGCTAAATATCGTTTAAAGTCATTTGTATTGAACTAATCATACTTTTTATATTTTTATCGTTATGTTCACATTATATTACATCTAAAACACGTATTTACAATACATTTGGGTGAATACAAAAAATAGAAAAAAAATTTGGTAAAAAATGGTGATAATTCCGCTAAATATCGTTTAAAGTCATTTGTATTGAGCTAATCATACTTTTTATATTTTTATCGTTAAGTTCACATTATTTTACATCTAAAACACGTATTTACAATACATTTGGGTGAATACAAAAAATAGAAAAAAAATTTGGGAAAAAATTGGGTAATAAATGGTGATAATTCCGCTAAATATCGTTTAAAGTCATTTGTATTGAACTAATCATACTTTTTAAATTTTTATCGTTAAGTTCACATTATTTTACATCTAAAACACGTCTTTACAATACATTTGGGTGAATATAAAAGGTCGTAAAAAAATTTTGAAATACAGGTGATGAATCCGCTAAATATCGTCTTAAGTCATTTCTATTAAACTAATCATACTTTTTATATTTTTAACGTTAAGTTCACATTATTTTACATCTAAAACACGTATTTACAATACATTTGGGTGAATACAAAAAATAGAAAAAAAATTTGGGAAAAAATTTGGTAAAAAATGGTGATAATTCCGCTAAATATCGTTTAAAGTCATTTGTATTGAACTAATCATACTTTTTATATTTTTATCGTTAAGTTCACATTATTTTACATCTAAAACACGTATTTACAATACATTTGGGTGAATACAAAAAATAGAAAAAAAATTTGGGAAAAAATTTGGTAAAAAATGGTGATAATTCCGCTAAATATCGTTTAAAGTCATTTGTATTGAACTAATCATACTTTTTATATTTTTATCGTTAAGTTCACATTATTTTACATCTAAAACACGTATTTACAATACATTTGGGTGAATACAAAAAATAGAAAAAAAATTTGGGAAAAAATTTGGTAAAAAATTGTGATAATTCCGCTAAATATCGTTTAAAGTCATTTGTATTGAACTAATCATACTTTTTATATTTTTATCGTTAAGTTCACATTATTTTACATCTAAAACACGTATTTACAATACATTTGGGTGAATACAAAAAATAGAAAAAAAATTTGGGAAAAAATTGGGTAAAAAATGGTGATAATTCCGCTAAATATCGTTTAAAGTCATTTGTATTGAACTAATCATACTTTTTATATTTTTATCGTTAAGTTCACATAATTTTACATTTAAAACACGTCTTTACAATACATTTGGGTGAATATAAAAGGTCGTAAAAAAATTTTGAAATACAGGTGATGAATCCGCTAAATATCGTCTTAAGTCATTTCTATTAAACTAATCATACTTTTTATATTTTTAACGTTAAGTTCACATTATTTTACATCTAAAACACGTGTTTACAATACATTTGGGTGAATACAAAAAATAGAAAAAAAATTTGGTAAAAAATGGTGATAATTCCGCTAAATATCGTTTAAAGTCATTTGTATTGAACTAATCATACTTTTTATATTTTTATCGTTAAGTTCACATTATTTTACATCTAAAACACGTATTTACAATACATTTGGGTGATTACAAAAAATAGAAAAAAAATTTGGGAAAAAATTGGGTAAAAAATGGTGATAATTCCGCTAAATATCGTTTAATGTCATTTGTATTGAACTAATCATACTTTTTATATTTTTATCGTTAAGTTCACATTATTTTACATCTAAAACACGTATTTACAATACATTTGGGTGAATACAAAAAATAGAAAAAAAATTTGGTAAAAAATGGTGATAATTCCGCTAAATATCGTTTAAAGTCATTTGTATTGAACTAATCATACTTTTTATATTTTTATCGTTAAGTTCACATTATTTTACATCTAAAACACGTATTTACAATACATTTGGGTGATTACAAAAAATAGAAAAAAAATTTGGGAAAAAATTGGGTAAAAAATGGTGATAATTCCGCTAAATATCGTTTAATGTCATTTGTATTGAACTAATCATACTTTTTAAATTTTTATCGTTAAGTTCACATTATTTTACATCTAAAACACGTGTTTACAATACATTTGGGTGAATACAAAAAATAGAAAAAAAATTTGGTAAAAAATGGTGATAATTCCGCTAAATATCGTTTAAAGTCATTTGTATTGAACTAATCATGCTTTTTATATTTTTATCGTTAAGTTCACATTATTTTACATCTAAAACACGTCTTTACAATACATTTGGGTGAATATAAAAGGTCGTAAAAAAATTTTGAAATACAGGTGATGAATCCGCTAAATATCGTCTTAAGTCATTTCTATTAAACTAATCATACTTTTTATATTTTTAACGTTAAGTTCACATTATTTTACATCTAAAACACGTGTTTACAATACATTTGGGTGAATACAAAAAATAGAAAAAAAATTTGGTAAAAAATGGTGATAATTCCGCTAAATATC
The DNA here is from genome assembly GCF_037042655.1 of Diuraphis noxia. NCBI lineage: Eukaryota > Metazoa > Arthropoda > Insecta > Hemiptera > Aphididae > Diuraphis > Diuraphis noxia. Next base: position 75,878,862 of record NW_028301714.1, read on the forward strand.
GTTTAAAGTCATTTGTATTGAACTAATCATACTTTTTATATTTTTATCGTTAAGTTCACATTATTTTACATCTAAAACACGTATTTACAATACATTTGGGTGAATACAAAAAATAGAAAAAAAATTCGGGAAAAAATTTGGTAAAAAATGGTGATAATTCCGCTAAATATCGTTTAAAGTCATTTGTATTGAACTAATCATACTTTTTATATTTTTATCGTTAAGTTCACATTATTTTACATCTAAAACACGTATTTACAATACATTTGGGTGAATACAAAAAATAGAAAAAAAATTTGGGAAAAAATTTGGTAAAAAATGGTGATAATTCCGCTAAATATCGTTTAAAGTCATTTGTATTGAACTAATCATACTTTTTATATTTTTATCGTTAAGTTCACATTATTTTACATCTAAAACACGTATTTACAATACATTTGGGTGATTACAAAAAATAGAAAAAAAATTTGGGAAAAAATTGGGTAAAAAATGGTGATAATTCCGCTAAATATCGTTTAATGTCATTTGTATTGAACTAATCATACTTTTTAAATTTTTATCGTTAAGTTCACATTATTTTACATCTAAAACACGTCTTTACAATACATTTGGGTGAATATAAAAGGTCGTAAAAAAATTTTGAAATACAGGTGATGAATCCGCTAAATATCGTCTTAAGTCATTTCTATTAAACTAATCATACTTTTTATATTTTTAACGTTAAGTTCACATTATTTTACATCTAAAACACGTGTTTACAAAACATTTGGGTGAATACAAAAAAAAAAAAAAAATTTGGTAAAAAATGGTGATAATTCCGCTAAATATCGTTTAAAGTCATTTGTATTGAACTAATCATACTTTTTATATTTTTATCGTTAAGTTCACATTATTTTACATCTAAAACACGTATTTACAATACATTTGGGTGAATACAAAAAATAGAAAAAAAATTTGGGAAAAAATTGGGTAAAAAATGGTGATAATTCCGCTAAACATCGTTTAAAGTCATTTGTATTGAACTAATCATACTTTTTAAATTTTTATCGTTAAGTTCACATTATTTTACATCTAAAACACGTCTTTACAATACATTTGGGTGAATATAAAAGGTCGTAAAAAAATTTTGAAATACAGGTGATGAATCCGCTAAATATCGTCTTAAGTCATTTCTATTAAACTAATCATACTTTTTATATTTTTAACGTTAAGTTCACATTATTTTACATCTAAAACACGTGTTTACAATACATTTGGGTGAATACAAAAAATAGAAAAAAAATTTGGTAAAAAATGGTGATAATTCCGCTAAATATCGTTTAAAGTCATTTGTATTGAACTAATCATACTTTTTATATTTTTATCGTTAAGTTCACATTATTTTACATCTAAAACACGTATTTACAATACATTTGGGTGAATACAAAAAATAGAAAAAAAATTTGAGAAAAAATTTGGTAAAAAATGGTGATAATTCCGCTAAATATCGTTTAAAGTCATTTGTATTGAACTAATCATACTTTTTATATTTTTATCGTTAAGTTCACATTATTTTACATCTAAAACACGTATTTACAATACATTTGGGTGAATACAAAAAATAGAAAAAAAATTTGGGAAAAAATTGGGTAAAAAATGGTGATAATTCCGCTAAACATCGTTTAAAGTCATTTGTATTGAACTAATCATACTTTTTAAATTTTTATCGTTAAGTTCACATTATTTTACATCTAAAACACGTCTTTACAATACATTTGGGTGAATATAAAAGGTCGTAAAAAAATTTTGAAATACAGGTGATGAATCCGCTAAATATCGTCTTAAGTCATTTCTATTAAACTAATCATACTTTTTATATTTTTAACGTTAAGTTCACATTATTTTACATCTAAAACACGTGTTTACAATACATTTGGGTGAATACAAAAAATAGAAAAAAAATTTGGTAAAAAATGGTGATAATTCCGCTAAATATCGTTTAAAGTCATTTGTATTGAACTAATCATACTTTTTATATTTTTATCGTTAAGTTCACTATATTTTACATCTAAAACACGTCTTTACAATACATTTGGGTGAATATAAAAGGTCGTAAAAAAATTTTGAAATACAGGTGATGAATCCGCTAAATATCGTCTTAAGTCATTTCTATTAAACTAATCATACTTTTTATATTTTTAACGTTAAGTTCACATTATTTTACATCTAAAACACGTGTTTACAATACATTTGGGTGAATACAAAAAATAGAAAAAAAATTTGGTAAAAAATGGTGATAATTCCGCTAAATATCGTTTAAAGTCATTTGTATTGAACTAATCATACTTTTTATATTTTTATCGTTAAGTTCACATTATTTTACATCTAAAACACGTATTTACAATACATTTGGGTGAATACAAAAAATAGAAAAAAAATTTGGGAAAAAATTTGGTAAAAAATGGTGATAATTCCGCTAAATATCGTTTAAAGTCATTTGTATTGAACTAATCATACTTTTTATATTTTTATCGTTAAGTTCACATTATTTTACATCTAAAACACGTATTTACAATACATTTGGGTGAATACAAAAAATAGAAAAAAAATTTGGGAAAAAACTTGGTAAAAAATGGTGATAATTCCGCTAAATATCGTTTAAAGTCATTTGTATTGAACTAATCATACTTTTTATATTTTTATCGTTAAGTTCACATTATTTTACATCTAAAACACGTATTTACAATACATTTGGGTGATTACAAAAAATAGAAAAAAAATTTGGGAAAAAATTGGGTAAAAAATGGTGATAATTCCGCTAAATATCGTTTAAAGTCATTTGTATTGAACTAATCATACTTTTTAAATTTTTATCGTTAAGTTCACATTATTTTACATCTAAAACACGTCTTTACAATACATTTGGGTGAATATAAAAGGTCGTAAAAAAATTTTTAAATACAGGTGATGAATCCGCTAAATATCGTCTTAAGTCATTTCTATTAAACTAATCATACTTTTTATATTTTTAACGTTAAGTTCACATTATTTTACATCTAAAACACGTGTTTACAATACATTTGGGTGAATACAAAAAATAGAAAAAAAATTTGGTAAAAAATGGTGATAATTCCGCTAAATATCGTTTAAAGTCATTTGTATTGAACTAATCATACTTTTTATATTTTTATCGTTAAGTTCACATTATTTTACATCTAAAACACGTATTTACAATACATTTGGGTGAATACAAAAAATAGAAAAAAAATTTGGGAAAAAATTTGGTAAAAAATGGTGATAATTCCGCTAAATATCGTTTAAAGTCATTTGTATTGAACTAATCATACTTTTTATATTTTTATCGTTAAGTTCACATTATTTTACATCTAAAACACGTATTTACAATACATTTGGGTGAATACAAAAAATAGAAAAAAAATTTGGGAAAAAATTGGGTAAAAAATGGTGATAATTCCGCTAAATATCGTTTAAAGTCATTTGTATTGAACTAATCATACTTTTTAAATTTTTATCGTTAAGTTCACATTATTTTACATCTAAAACACGTCTTTACAATACATTTGGGTGAATATAAAAGGTCGTAAAAAAATTTTGAAATACAGGTGATGAATCCGCTAAATATCGTCTTAAGTCATTTCTATTAAACTAATCATACTTTTTATATTTTTAACGTTAAGTTCACATTATTTTACATCTAAAACACGTATTTACAATACATTTGGGTGAATACAAAAAATAGAAAAAAAATTTGGGAAAAAATTGGGTAAAAAATTGTGATAATTCCGCTAAATATCGTTTAAAGTCATTTGTATTGAACTAATCATACTTTTTATATTTTTATCGTTAAGTTCACATAATTTTACATCTAAAACACGTCTTTACAATACATTTGGGTGAATATAAAAGGTCGTAAAAAAATTTTGAAATACAGGTGATGAATCCGCTAAATATCGTCTTAAGTCATTTCTATTAAACTAATCATACTTTTTATATTTTTAACGTTAAGTTCACATTATTTTACATCTAAAACACGTGTTTACAATACATTTGGGTGAATACAAAAAATAGAAAAAAAATTTGGTAAAAAATGGTGATAATTCCGCTAAATATCGTTTAAAGTCATTTGTATTGAACTAATCATACTTTTTATATTTTTATCGTTAAGTTCACATTATTTTACATCTATAACACGTATTTACAATACATTTGGGTGAATACAAAAAATAGAAAAAAAATTTGGGAAAAAATTTGGTAAAAAATGGTGATAATTCCGCTAAATATCGTTTAAAGTCATTTGTATTGAACTAATCATACTTTTTATATTTTTATCGTTAAGTTCACATTATTTTACATCTAAAACACGTATTTACAATACATTTGGGTGAATACAAAAAATAGAAAAAAAATTTGGGAAAAAATTTGGTAAAAAATGGTGATAATTCCGCTAAATATCGTTTAAAGTCATTTGTATTGAACTAATCATACTTTTTATATTTTTATCGTTAAGTTCACATAATTTTACATCTAAAACACGTCTTTACAATACATTTGGGTGAATATAAAAGGTCGTAAAAAAATTTTGAAATACAGGTGATGAATCCGCTAAATATCGTCTTAAGTCATTTCTATTAAACTAATCATACTTTTTATATTTTTAACGTTAAGTTCACATTATTTTACATCTAAAACACGTGTTTACAATACATTTGGTTGAATACAAAAAATAGAAAAAAAATTTGGTAAAAAATGGTGATAATTCCGCTAAATATCGTTTAAAGTCATTTGTATTGAACTAATCATACTTTTTATATTTTTATCGTTATGTTCACATTATTTTACATCTAAAACACGTATTTACAATACATTTGGGTGAATACAAAAAATAGAAAAAAAATTTGGTAAAAAATGGTGATAATTCCGCTAAATATCGTTTAAAGTCATTTGTATTGAACTAATCATACTTTTTATATTTTTATCGTTAAGTTCACATTATTTTACATCTAAAACACGTATTTACAATACATTTGGGTGAATACAAAAAATAGAAAAAAAATTTGGGAAAAAATTGGGTAAAAAATGGTGATAATTCCGCTAAATATCGTTTAAAGTCATTTGTATTGAACTAATCATACTTTTTATATTTTTATCGTTAAGTTCACATAATTTTACATTTAAAACACGTCTTTACAATACATTTGGGTGAATATAAAAGGTCGTAAAAAAATTTTGAAATACAGGTGATGAATCCGCTAAATATCGTCTTAAGTCATTTCTATTAAACTAATCATACTTTTTATATTTTTAACGTTAAGTTCACATTATTTTACATCTAAAACACTTGTCTACAATACATTTGGGTGAATACAAAAAAATAGAAAAAAAATTTGGTAAAAAATGGTGATAATTCCGCTAAATATCGTTTAAAGTCATTTGTATTGAACTAATCATACTTTTTATATTTTTATCGTTAAGTTCACATTATTTTACATCTAAAACACGTATTTACAATACATTTGGGTGAATACAAAAAATAGAAAAAAAATTTGGGAAAAAATTTGGTAAAAAATGGTGATAATTCCGCTAAATATCGTTTAAAGTCATTTGTATTGAACTAATCATACTTTTTATATTTTTATCGTTAAGTTCACATTATTTTACATCTAAAACACGTATTTACAATACATTTGGGTGAATACAAAAAATAGAAAAAAAATTTGGGAAAAAATTTGGTAAAAAATGGTGATAATTCCGCTAAATATCGTTTAAAGTCATTTGTATTGAACTAATCATACTTTTTATATTTTTATCGTTAAGTTCACATTATTTTACATCTAAAACACGTATTTACAATACATTTGGGTGAATACAAAAAATAGAAAAAAAATTTGGGAAAAAATTGGGTAAAAAATGGTGATAATTCCGCTAAATATCGTTTAAAGTCATTTGTTTTGAACTAATCATACTTTTTATATTTTTATCGTTAAGTTCACATAATTTTACATTTAAAACACGTCTTTACAATACATTTGGGTGAATATAAAAGGTCGTAAAAAAATTTTGAAATACAGGTGATGAATCCGCTAAATATCGTCTTAAGTCATTTCTATTAAACTAATCATACTTTTTATATTTTTAACGTTAAGTTCACATTATTTTACATCTAAAACACGTGTTTACAATACATTTGGGTGAATACAAAAAATAGAAAAAAAATTTGGTAAAAAATGGTGATAATTCCGCTAAATATCGTTTAAAGTCATTTGTATTGAACTAATCATACTTTTTATATTTTTATCGTTAAGTTCACATTATTTTACATCTAAAACACGTATTTACAATACATTTGGGTGAATACAAAAAATAGAAAAAAAATTTGGGAAAAAATTTGGTAAAAAATGGTGATAATTCCGCTAAATATCGTTTAAAGTCATTTGTATTGAACTAATCATACTTTTTATATTTTTATCGTTAAGTTCACATTATTTTACATCTAAAACACGTATTTACAATACATTTGGGTGAATACAAAAAATAGAAAAAAAATTTGGTAAAAAATGGTGATAATTCCGCTAAATATCGTTTAAAGTCATTTGTATTGAACTAATCATACTTTTTATATTTTTATCGTTAAGTTCACATTATTTTACATCTAAAACACGTATTTACAATACATTTGGGTGATTACAAAAAATAGAAAAAAAATTTGGGAAAAAATTGGGTAAAAAATGGTGATAATTCCGCTAAATATCGTTTAATGTCATTTGTATTGAACTAATCATACTTTTTAAATTTTTATCGTTAAGTTCACATTATTTTACATTTAAAACACGTCTTTACAATACATTTGGGTGAATATAAAAGGTCGTAAAAAAATTTTGAAATACAGGTGATGAATCCGCTAAATATCGTCTTAAGTCATTTCTATTAAACTAATCATACTTTTTATATTTTTAACGTTAAGTTCACATTATTTTACATCTAAAACACGTGTTTACAATACATTTGGGTGAATACAAAAAATAGAAAAAAAATTTGGTAAAAAATGGTGATAATTCCGCTAAATATCGTTTAATGTCATTTGTATTGAACTAATCATACTTTTTATATTTTTATCGTTAAGTTCACATTATTTTACATCTAAAACACGTCTTTACAATACATTTGGGTGAATATAAAAGGTCGTAAAAAAATTTTGAAATACAGGTGATGAATCCGCTAAATATCGTCTTAAGTCATTTCTATTAAACTAATCATACTTTTTATATTTTTAACGTTAAGTTCACATTATTTTACATCTAAAACACGTGTTTACAATACATTTGGGTGAATACAAAAAATAGAAAAAAAATTTGGTAAAAAATGGTGATAATTCCGCTAAATATCGTTTAAAGTCATTTGTATTGAACTAATCATACTTTTTATATTTTTATCGTTAAGTTCACATTATTTTACATCTAAAACACGTATTTACAATACATTTGGGTGAATACAAAAAATAGAAAAAAAATTTGGGAAAAAATTTGGTAAAAAATGGTGATAATTCCGCTAAATATCGTTTAAAGTCATTTGTATTGAACTAATCATACTTTTTATATTTTTATCGTTAAGTTCACATTATTTTACATCTAAAACACGTATTTACAATACATTTGGGTGATTACAAAAAATAGAAAAAAAATTTGGGAAAAAATTGGGTAAAAAATGGTGATAATTCCGCTAAATATCGTTTAATGTCATTTGTATTGAACTAATCATACTTTTTAAATTTTTATCGTTAAGTTCACATTATTTTACATCTAAAACACGTCTTTACAATACATTTGGGTGAATATAAAAGGTCGTAAAAAAATTTTGAAATACAGGTGATGAATCCGCTAAATATCGTCTTAAGTCATTTCTATTAAACTAATCACTAATCATACTTTTTATATTTTTAACGTTAAGTTCACATTATTTTACATCTAAAACACGTGTTTACAAAACATTTGGGTGAATACAAAAAATAGAAAAAAAATTTGGTAAAAAATGGTGATAATTCCGCTAAATATCGTTTAAAGTCATTTGTATTGAACTAATCATACTTTTTATATTTTTATCGTTAAGTTCACATTATTTTACATCTAAAACACGTCTTTACAATACATTTGGGTGAATATAAAAGGTCGTAAAAAAATTTTGAAATACAGGTGATGAATCCGCTAAATATCGTCTTAAGTCATTTATATTAAACTAATCATACTTTTTATATTTTTAACGTTAAGTTCACATTATTTTACATCTAAAACACGTGTTTACAATACATTTGGGTGAATACAAAAAATAGAAAAAAAATTTGGTAAAAAATGGTGATAATTCCGCTAAATATCGTTTAAAGTCATTTGTATTGAACTAATCATACTTTTTATATTTTTATCGTTAAGTTCACATTATTTTACATCTAAAACACGTATTTACAATACATTTGGGGGAATACAAAAAATAGAAAAAAAATTTGGGAAAAAATTTGGTAAAAAATGGTGATAATTCCGCTAAATATCGTTTAAAGTCATTTGTATTGAACTAATCATACTTTTTATATTTTTATCGTTAAGTTCACATTATTTTACATCTAAAACACGTATTTACAATACATTTGGGTGAATACAAAAAATAGAAAAAAAATTTGGGAAAAAATTTGGTAAAAAATGGTGATAATTCCGCTAAATATCGTTTAAAGTCATTTGTATTGAACTAATCATACTTTTTATATTTTTATCGTTAAGTTCACATTATTTTACATCTAAAACACGTATTTACAATACATTTGGGTGAATACAAAAAATAGAAAAAAAATTTGGGAAAAAATTGGGTAAAAAATGGTGATAATTCCGCTAAATATCGTTTAAAGTCATTTGTATTGAACTAATCATACTTTTTAAATTTTTATCGTTAAGTTCACATTATTTTACATCTAAAACACGTCTTTACAATACATTTGGGTGAATATAAAAGGTCGTAAAAAAATTTTGAAATACAGGTGATGAATCCGCTAAATATCGTCTTAAGTCATTTCTATTAAACTAATCATACTTTTTATATTTTTAACGTTAAGTTCACATTATTTTACATCTAAAACACGTGTTTACAATACATTTGGGTGAATACAAAAAATAGAAAAAAAATTTGGTAAAAAATGGTGATAATTCCGCTAAATATCGTTTAAAGTCATTTGTATTGAACTAATCATACTTTTTATATTTTTATCGTTAAGTTCACATTATTTTACATCTAAAACACGTATTTACAATACATTTGGGTGAATACAAAAAATAGAAAAAAAATTTGGGAAAAAATTTGGTAAAAAATGGTGATAATTCCGCTAAATATCGTTTAAAGTCATTTGTATTGAACTAATCATACTTTTTATATTTTTATCGTTAAGTTCACATTATTTTACATCTAAAACACGTATTTACAATACATTTGGGTGAATACAAAAAATAGAAAAAAAATTTGGTAAAAAATGGTGATAATTCCGCTAAATATCGTTTAAAGTCATTTGTATTGAACTAATCATACTTTTTATATTTTTATCGTTAAGTTCACATTATTTTACATCTAAAACACGTATTTACAATACATTTGGGTGATTACAAAAAATAGAAAAAAAATTTGGGAAAAAATTGGGTAAAAAATGGTGATAATTCCGCTAAATATCGTTTAATGTCATTTGTATTGAACTAATCATACTTTTTAAATTTTTATCGTTAAGTTCACATTATTTTACATCTAAAACACGTCTTTACAATACATTTGGGTGAATATAAAAGGTCGTAAAAAAATTTTGAAATACAGGTGATGAATCCGCTAAATATCGTCTTAAGTCATTTCTATTAAACTAATCATACTTTTTATATTTTTAACGTTAAGTTCACATTATTTTACATCTAAAACACGTGTTTACAATACATTTGGGTGAATACAAAAAATAGAAAAAAAATTTGGTAAAAAATGGTGATAATTCCGCTAAATATCGTTTAATGTCATTTGTATTGAACTAATCATACTTTTTATATTTTTATCGTTAAGTTCACATTATTTTACATCTAAAACACGTCTTTACAATACATTTGGGTGAATATAAAAGGTCGTAAAAAAATTTTGAAATACAGGTGATGAATCCGCTAAATATCGTCTTAAGTCATTTCTATTAAACTAATCATACTTTTTATATTTTTAACGTTAAGTTCACATTATTTTACATCTAAAACACGTGTTTACAATACATTTGGGTGAATACAAAAAATAGAAAAAAAATTTGGTAAAAAATGGTGATAATTCCGCTAAATATCGTTTAAAGTCATTTGTATTGAACTAATCATACTTTTTATATTTTTATCGTTAAGTTCACATTATTTTACATCTAAAACACGTATTTACAATACATTTGGGTGAATACAAAAAATAGAAAAAAAATTTGGGAAAAAATTTGGTAAAAAATGGTGATAATTCCGCTAAATATCGTTTAAAGTCATTTGTATTGAACTAATCATACTTTTTATATTTTTATCGTTAAGTTCACATTATTTTACATCTAAAACACGTATTTACAATACATTTGGGTGATTACAAAAAATAGAAAAAAAATTTGGGAAAAAATTGGGTAAAAAATGGTGATAATTCCGCTAAATATCGTTTAATGTCATTTGTATTGAACTAATCATACTTTTTAAATTTTTATCGTTAAGTTCACATTATTTTACATCTAAAACACGTCTTTACAATACATTTGGGTGAATATAAAAGGTCGTAAAAAAATTTTGAAATACAGGTGATGAATCCGCTAAATATCGTCTTAAGTCATTTCTATTAAACTAATCACTAATCATACTTTTTATATTTTTAACGTTAAGTTCACATTATTTTACATCTAAAACACGTGTTTACAAAACATTTGGGTGAATACAAAAAATAGAAAAAAAATTTGGTAAAAAATGGTGATAATTCCGCTAAATATCGTTTAAAGTCATTTGTATTGAACTAATCATACTTTTTATATTTTTATCGTTAAGTTCACATTATTTTACATCTAAAACACGTCTTTACAATACATTTGGGTGAATATAAAAGGTCGTAAAAAAATTTTGAAATACAGGTGATGAATCCGCTAAATATCGTCTTAAGTCATTTATATTAAACTAATCATACTTTTTATATTTTTAACGTTAAGTTCACATTATTTTACATCTAAAACACGTGTTTACAATACATTTGGGTGAATACAAAAAATAGAAAAAAAATTTGGTAAAAAATGGTGATAATTCCGCTAAATATCGTTTAAAGTCATTTGTATTGAACTAATCATACTTTTTATATTTTTATCGTTAAGTTCACATTATTTTACATCTAAAACACGTATTTACAATACATTTGGGGGAATACAAAAAATAGAAAAAAAATTTGGGAAAAAATTTGGTAAAAAATGGTGATAATTCCGCTAAATATCGTTTAAAGTCATTTGTATTGAACTAATCATACTTTTTATATTTTTATCGTTAAGTTCACATTATTTTACATCTAAAACACGTATTTACAATACATTTGGGTGAATACAAAAAATAGAAAAAAAATTTGGGAAAAAATTTGGTAAAAAATGGTGATAATTCCGCTAAATATCGTTTAAAGTCATTTGTATTGAACTAATCATACTTTTTATATTTTTATCGTTAAGTTCACATTATTTTACATCTAAAACACGTATTTACAATACATTTGGGTGAATACAAAAAATAGAAAAAAAATTTGGGAAAAAATTGGGTAAAAAATGGTGATAATTCCGCTAAATATCGTTTAAAGTCATTTGTATTGAACTAATCATACTTTTTAAATTTTTATCGTTAAGTTCACATTATTTTACATCTAAAACACGTCTTTACAATACATTTGGGTGAATATAAAAGGTCGTAAAAAAATTTTGAAATACAGGTGATGAATCCGCTAAATATCGTCTTAAGTCATTTATATTAAACTAATCATACTTTTTATATTTTTAACGTTAAGTTCACATTATTTTACATCTAAAACACGTGTTTACAATACATTTGGGTGAATACAAAAAATAGAAAAAAAATTTGGTAAAAAATGGTGATAATTCCGCTAAATATCGTTTAAAGTCATTTGTATTGAACTAATCATACTTTTTATATTTTTATCGTTAAGTTCACATTATTTTACATCTAAAACACGTATTTACAATACATTTGGGTGATTACAAAAAATAGAAAAAAAATTTGGGAAAAAATTGGGTAAAAAATGGTGATAATTCCGCTAAATATCGTTTAATGTCATTTGTATTGAACTAATCATACTTTTTAAATTTTTATCGTTAAGTTCACATTATTTTACATCTAAAACACGTCTTTACAATACATTTGGGTGAATATAAAAGGTCGTAAAAAAATTTTGAAATACAGGTGATGAATCCGCTAAATATCGTCTTAAGTCATTTCTATTAAACTAATCATACTTTTTATATTTTTAACGTTAAGTTCACATTATTTTACATCTAAAACACGTGTTTACAATACATTTGGGTGAATACAAAAAATAGAAAAAAAATTTGGTAAAAAATGGTGATAATTCCGCTAAATATCGTTTAATGTCATTTGTATTGAACTAATCATACTTTTTATATTTTTATCGTTAAGTTCACATTATTTTACATCTAAAACACGTCTTTACAATACATTTGGGTGAATATAAAAGGTCGTAAAAAAATTTTGAAATACAGGTGATGAATCCGCTAAATATCGTCTTAAGTCATTTCTATTAAACTAATCATACTTTTTATATTTTTAACGTTAAGTTCACATTATTTTACATCTAAAACACGTGTTTACAATACATTTGGGTGAATACAAAAAATAGAAAAAAAATTTGGTAAAAAATGGTGATAATTCCGCTAAATATCGTTTAAAGTCATTTGTATTGAACTAATCATACTTTTTATATTTTTATCGTTAAGTTCACATTATTTTACATCTAAAACACGTATTTACAATACATTTGGGTGAATACAAAAAATAGAAAAAAAATTTGGGAAAAAATTTGGTAAAAAATGGTGATAATTCCGCTAAATATCGTTTAAAGTCATTTGTATTGAACTAATCATACTTTTTATATTTTTATCGTTAAGTTCACATTATTTTACATCTAAAACACGTATTTACAATACATTTGGGTGATTACAAAAAATAGAAAAAAAATTTGGGAAAAAATTGGGTAAAAAATGGTGATAATTCCGCTAAATATCGTTTAATGTCATTTGTATTGAACTAATCATACTTTTTAAATTTTTATCGTTAAGTTCACATTATTTTACATCTAAAACACGTCTTTACAATACATTTGGGTGAATATAAAAGGTCGTAAAAAAATTTTGAAATACAGGTGATGAATCCGCTAAATATCGTCTTAAGTCATTTCTATTAAACTAATCACTAATCATACTTTTTATATTTTTAACGTTAAGTTCACATTATTTTACATCTAAAACACGTGTTTACAAAACATTTGGGTGAATACAAAAAATAGAAAAAAAATTTGGTAAAAAATGGTGATAATTCCGCTAAATATCGTTTAAAGTCATTTGTATTGAACTAATCATACTTTTTATATTTTTATCGTTAAGTTCACATTATTTTACATCTAAAACACGTCTTTACAATACATTTGGGTGAATATAAAAGGTCGTAAAAAAATTTTGAAATACAGGTGATGAATCCGCTAAATATCGTCTTAAGTCATTTATATTAAACTAATCATACTTTTTATATTTTTAACGTTAAGTTCACATTATTTTACATCTAAAACACGTGTTTACAATACATTTGGGTGAATACAAAAAATAGAAAAAAAATTTGGTAAAAAATGGTGATAATTCCGCTAAATATCGTTTAAAGTCATTTGTATTGAACTAATCATACTTTTTATATTTTTATCGTTAAGTTCACATTATTTTACATCTAAAACACGTATTTACAATACATTTGGGGGAATACAAAAAATAGAAAAAAAATTTGGGAAAAAATTTGGTAAAAAATGGTGATAATTCCGCTAAATATCGTTTAAAGTCATTTGTATTGAACTAATCATACTTTTTATATTTTTATCGTTAAGTTCACATTATTTTACATCTAAAACACGTATTTACAATACATTTGGGTGAATACAAAAAATAGAAAAAAAATTTGGGAAAAAATTTGGTAAAAAATGGTGATAATTCCGCTAAATATCGTTTAAAGTCATTTGTATTGAACTAATCATACTTTTTATATTTTTATCGTTAAGTTCACATTATTTTACATCTAAAACACGTATTTACAATACATTTGGGTGAATACAAAAAATAGAAAAAAAATTTGGGAAAAAATTGGGTAAAAAATGGTGATAATTCCGCTAAATATCGTTTAAAGTCATTTGTATTGAACTAATCATACTTTTTAAATTTTTATCGTTAAGTTCACATTATTTTACATCTAAAACACGTCTTTACAATACATTTGGGTGAATATAAAAGGTCGTAAAAAAATTTTGAAATACAGGTGATGAATCCGCTAAATATCGTCTTAAGTCATTTCTATTAAACTAATCATACTTTTTATATTTTTAACGTTAAGTTCACATTATTTTACATCTAAAACACGTGTTTACAATACATTTGGGTGAATACAAAAAATAGAAAAAAAATTTGGTAAAAAATGGTGATAATTCCGCTAAATATCGTTTAAAGTCATTTGTATTGAACTAATCATACTTTTTATATTTTTATCGTTAAGTTCACATTATTTTACATCTAAAACACGTATTTACAATACATTTGGGTGAATACAAAAAATAGAAAAAAAATTTGGGAAAAAATTTGGTAAAAAATGGTGATAATTCCGCTAAATATCGTTTAAAGTCATTTGTATTGAACTAATCATACTTTTTATATTTTTATCGTTAAGTTCACATTATTTTACATCTAAAACACGTATTTACAATACATTTGGGTGAATACAAAAAATAGAAAAAAAATTTGGTAAAAAATGGTGATAATTCCGCTAAATATCGTTTAAAGTCATTTGTATTGAACTAATCATACTTTTTATATTTTTATCGTTAAGTTCACATTATTTTACATCTAAAACACGTATTTACAATACATTTGGGTGATTACAAAAAATAGAAAAAAAATTTGGGAAAAAATTGGGTAAAAAATGGTGATAATTCCGCTAAATATCGTTTAATGTCATTTGTATTGAACTAATCATACTTTTTAAATTTTTATCGTTAAGTTCACATTATTTTACATCTAAAACACGTCTTTACAATACATTTGGGTGAATATAAAAGGTCGTAAAAAAATTTTGA
Source organism: Diuraphis noxia (assembly GCF_037042655.1). NCBI lineage: Eukaryota > Metazoa > Arthropoda > Insecta > Hemiptera > Aphididae > Diuraphis > Diuraphis noxia. The sequence goes on from NW_028301714.1 coordinate 75,894,255, forward strand.
AATACAGGTGATGAATCCGCTAAATATCGTCTTAAGTCATTTCTATTAAACTAATCATACTTTTTATATTTTTAACGTTAAGTTCACATTATTTTACATCTAAAACACGTGTTTACAATACATTTGGGTGAATACAAAAAATAGAAAAAAAATTTGGTAAAAAATGGTGATAATTCCGCTAAATATCGTTTAATGTCATTTGTATTGAACTAATCATACTTTTTATATTTTTATCGTTAAGTTCACATTATTTTACATCTAAAACACGTCTTTACAATACATTTGGGTGAATATAAAAGGTCGTAAAAAAATTTTGAAATACAGGTGATGAATCCGCTAAATATCGTCTTAAGTCATTTCTATTAAACTAATCATACTTTTTATATTTTTAACGTTAAGTTCACATTATTTTACATCTAAAACACGTGTTTACAATACATTTGGGTGAATACAAAAAATAGAAAAAAAATTTGGTAAAAAATGGTGATAATTCCGCTAAATATCGTTTAAAGTCATTTGTATTGAACTAATCATACTTTTTATATTTTTATCGTTAAGTTCACATTATTTTACATCTAAAACACGTATTTACAATACATTTGGGTGAATACAAAAAATAGAAAAAAAATTTGGGAAAAAATTTGGTAAAAAATGGTGATAATTCCGCTAAATATCGTTTAAAGTCATTTGTATTGAACTAATCATACTTTTTATATTTTTATCGTTAAGTTCACATTATTTTACATCTAAAACACGTATTTACAATACATTTGGGTGATTACAAAAAATAGAAAAAAAATTTGGGAAAAAATTGGGTAAAAAATGGTGATAATTCCGCTAAATATCGTTTAATGTCATTTGTATTGAACTAATCATACTTTTTAAATTTTTATCGTTAAGTTCACATTATTTTACATCTAAAACACGTCTTTACAATACATTTGGGTGAATATAAAAGGTCGTAAAAAAATTTTGAAATACAGGTGATGAATCCGCTAAATATCGTCTTAAGTCATTTCTATTAAACTAATCACTAATCATACTTTTTATATTTTTAACGTTAAGTTCACATTATTTTACATCTAAAACACGTGTTTACAAAACATTTGGGTGAATACAAAAAATAGAAAAAAAATTTGGTAAAAAATGGTGATAATTCCGCTAAATATCGTTTAAAGTCATTTGTATTGAACTAATCATACTTTTTATATTTTTATCGTTAAGTTCACATTATTTTACATCTAAAACACGTCTTTACAATACATTTGGGTGAATATAAAAGGTCGTAAAAAAATTTTGAAATACAGGTGATGAATCCGCTAAATATCGTCTTAAGTCATTTATATTAAACTAATCATACTTTTTATATTTTTAACGTTAAGTTCACATTATTTTACATCTAAAACACGTGTTTACAATACATTTGGGTGAATACAAAAAATAGAAAAAAAATTTGGTAAAAAATGGTGATAATTCCGCTAAATATCGTTTAAAGTCATTTGTATTGAACTAATCATACTTTTTATATTTTTATCGTTAAGTTCACATTATTTTACATCTAAAACACGTATTTACAATACATTTGGGGGAATACAAAAAATAGAAAAAAAATTTGGGAAAAAATTTGGTAAAAAATGGTGATAATTCCGCTAAATATCGTTTAAAGTCATTTGTATTGAACTAATCATACTTTTTATATTTTTATCGTTAAGTTCACATTATTTTACATCTAAAACACGTATTTACAATACATTTGGGTGAATACAAAAAATAGAAAAAAAATTTGGGAAAAAATTTGGTAAAAAATGGTGATAATTCCGCTAAATATCGTTTAAAGTCATTTGTATTGAACTAATCATACTTTTTATATTTTTATCGTTAAGTTCACATTATTTTACATCTAAAACACGTATTTACAATACATTTGGGTGAATACAAAAAATAGAAAAAAAATTTGGGAAAAAATTGGGTAAAAAATGGTGATAATTCCGCTAAATATCGTTTAAAGTCATTTGTATTGAACTAATCATACTTTTTAAATTTTTATCGTTAAGTTCACATTATTTTACATCTAAAACACGTCTTTACAATACATTTGGGTGAATATAAAAGGTCGTAAAAAAATTTTGAAATACAGGTGATGAATCCGCTAAATATCGTCTTAAGTCATTTCTATTAAACTAATCATACTTTTTATATTTTTAACGTTAAGTTCACATTATTTTACATCTAAAACACGTATTTACAATACATTTGGGTGAATACAAAAAATAGAAAAAAAATTTGGGATAAAATTGGGTAAAAAATGGTGATAATTCCGCTAAATATCGTTTAAAGTCATTTGTATTGAACTAATCATACTTTTTATATTTTTATCGTTAAGTTCACATAATTTTACATCTAAAACACGTCTTTTCAATACATTTGGGTGAATATAAAAGGTCGTAAAAAAATTTTGAAATACAGGTGATGAATCCGCTAAATATCGTCTTAAGTCATTTCTATTAAACTAATCATACTTTTTATATTTTTAACGTTAAGTTCACATTATTTTACATCTAAAACACGTGTATACAATACATTTGGGTGAATACAAAAAATAGAAAAAAAATTTGGTAAAAAATGGTGATAATTCCGCTAAATATCGTTTAAAGTCATTTGTATTGAACTAATCATACTTTTTATATTTTTATCGTTAAGTTCTCATTATTTTACATCTAAAACACGTCTTTACAATACATTTGGGTGAATATAAAAGGTCCTAAAAAAATTTTGAAATACAGGTGATGAATCCGCTAAATATCGTCTTAAGTCATTTCTATTAAACTAATCATACTTTTTATATTTTTAACGTTAAGTTCACATTATTTTACATCTAAAACACGTGTTTACAAAACATTTGGGTGAATACAAAAAATAGAAAAAAAATTTGGTAAAAAATGGTGATAATTCCGCTAAATATCGTTTAAAGTCATTTGTATTGAACTAATCATACTTTTTATATTTTTATCGTTAAGTTCACATTATTTTACATCTAAAACACGTCTTTACAATACATTTGTGTGAATATAAAAGGTCGTAAAAAAATTTTGAAATACAGGTGATGAATCCGCTAAATATCGTCTTAAGTCATTTATATTAAACTAATCATACTTTTTATATTTTTAACGTTAAGTTCACATTATTTTACATCTAAAACACGTGTTTACAATACATTTGGGTGAATACAAAAAATAGAAAAAAAATTTGGTAAAAAATGGTGATAATTCCGCTAAATATCGTTTAAAGTCATTTGTATTGAACTAATCATACTTTTTATATTTTTATCGTTAAGTTCACATTATTTTACATCTAAAACACGTATTTACAATACATTTGGGGGAATACAAAAAATAGAAAAAAAATTTGGGAAAAAATTTGGTAAAAAATGGTGATAATTCCGCTAAATATCGTTTAAAGTCATTTGTATTGAACTAATCATACTTTTTATATTTTTATCGTTAAGTTCACATTATTTTACATCTAAAACACGTATTTACAATACATTTGGGTGAATACAAAAAATAGAAAAAAAATTTGGTAAAAAATGGTGATAATTCCGCTAAATATCGTTTAAAGTCATTTGTATTGAACTAATCATACTTTTTATATTTTTATCGTTAAGTTCACATTATTTTACATCTAAAACACGTATTTACAATACATTTGGGTGAATACAAAAAATAGAAAAAAAATTTGGGAAAAAATTTGGTAAAAAATGGTGATAATTCCGCTAAATATCGTTTAAAGTCATTTGTATTGAACTAATCATACTTTTTATATTTTTATCGTTAAGTTCACATTATTTTACATCTAAAACACGTATTTACAATACATTTGGGTGAATACAAAAAATAGAAAAAAAATTTGGTAAAAAATGGTGATAATTCCGCTAAATATCGTTTAAAGTCATTTGTATTGAACTAATCATACTTTTTATATTTTTATCGTTAAGTTCACATTATTTTACATCTAAAACACGTATTTACAATACATTTGGGTGATTACAAAAAATAGAAAAAAAATTTGGGAAAAAATTGGGTAAAAAATGGTGATAATTCCGCTAAATATCGTTTAATGTCATTTGTATTGAACTAATCATACTTTTTAAATTTTTATCGTTAAGTTCACATTATTTTACATCTAAAACACGTCTTTACAATACATTTGGGTGAATATAAAAGGTCGTAAAAAAATTTTGAAATACAGGTGATGAATCCGCTAAATATCGTCTTAAGTCATTTCTATTAAACTAATCATACTTTTTATATTTTTAACGTTAAGTTCACATTATTTTACATCTAAAACACGTGTTTACAATACATTTGGGTGAATACAAAAAATAGAAAAAAAATTTGGTAAAAAATGGTGATAATTCCGCTAAATATCGTTTAATGTCATTTGTATTGAACTAATCATACTTTTTATATTTTTATCGTTAAGTTCACATTATTTTACATCTAAAACACGTCTTTACAATACATTTGGGTGAATATAAAAGGTCGTAAAAAAATTTTGAAATACAGGTGATGAATCCGCTAAATATCGTCTTAAGTCATTTCTATTAAACTAATCATACTTTTTATATTTTTAACGTTAAGTTCACATTATTTTACATCTAAAACACGTGTTTACAATACATTTGGGTGAATACAAAAAATAGAAAAAAAATTTGGTAAAAAATGGTGATAATTCCGCTAAATATCGTTTAAAGTCATTTGTATTGAACTAATCATACTTTTTATATTTTTATCGTTAAGTTCACATTATTTTACATCTAAAACACGTATTTACAATACATTTGGGTGAATACAAAAAATAGAAAAAAAATTTGGGAAAAAATTTGGTAAAAAATGGTGATAATTCCGCTAAATATCGTTTAAAGTCATTTGTATTGAACTAATCATACTTTTTATATTTTTATCGTTAAGTTCACATTATTTTACATCTAAAACACGTATTTACAATACATTTGGGTGATTACAAAAAATAGAAAAAAAATTTGGGAAAAAATTGGGTAAAAAATGGTGATAATTCCGCTAAATATCGTTTAATGTCATTTGTATTGAACTAATCATACTTTTTAAATTTTTATCGTTAAGTTCACATTATTTTACATCTAAAACACGTCTTTACAATACATTTGGGTGAATATAAAAGGTCGTAAAAAAATTTTGAAATACAGGTGATGAATCCGCTAAATATCGTCTTAAGTCATTTCTATTAAACTAATCACTAATCATACTTTTTATATTTTTAACGTTAAGTTCACATTATTTTACATCTAAAACACGTGTTTACAAAACATTTGGGTGAATACAAAAAATAGAAAAAAAATTTGGTAAAAAATGGTGATAATTCCGCTAAATATCGTTTAAAGTCATTTGTATTGAACTAATCATACTTTTTATATTTTTATCGTTAAGTTCACATTATTTTACATCTAAAACACGTCTTTACAATACATTTGGGTGAATATAAAAGGTCGTAAAAAAATTTTGAAATACAGGTGATGAATCCGCTAAATATCGTCTTAAGTCATTTATATTAAACTAATCATACTTTTTATATTTTTAACGTTAAGTTCACATTATTTTACATCTAAAACACGTGTTTACAATACATTTGGGTGAATACAAAAAATAGAAAAAAAATTTGGTAAAAAATGGTGATAATTCCGCTAAATATCGTTTAAAGTCATTTGTATTGAACTAATCATACTTTTTATATTTTTATCGTTAAGTTCACATTATTTTACATCTAAAACACGTATTTACAATACATTTGGGGGAATACAAAAAATAGAAAAAAAATTTGGGAAAAAATTTGGTAAAAAATGGTGATAATTCCGCTAAATATCGTTTAAAGTCATTTGTATTGAACTAATCATACTTTTTATATTTTTATCGTTAAGTTCACATTATTTTACATCTAAAACACGTATTTACAATACATTTGGGTGAATACAAAAAATAGAAAAAAAATTTGGGAAAAAATTTGGTAAAAAATGGTGATAATTCCGCTAAATATCGTTTAAAGTCATTTGTATTGAACTAATCATACTTTTTATATTTTTATCGTTAAGTTCACATTATTTTACATCTAAAACACGTATTTACAATACATTTGGGTGAATACAAAAAATAGAAAAAAAATTTGGGAAAAAATTGGGTAAAAAATGGTGATAATTCCGCTAAATATCGTTTAAAGTCATTTGTATTGAACTAATCATACTTTTTAAATTTTTATCGTTAAGTTCACATTATTTTACATCTAAAACACGTCTTTACAATACATTTGGGTGAATATAAAAGGTCGTAAAAAAATTTTGAAATACAGGTGATGAATCCGCTAAATATCGTCTTAAGTCATTTCTATTAAACTAATCATACTTTTTATATTTTTAACGTTAAGTTCACATTATTTTACATCTAAAACACGTATTTACAATACATTTGGGTGAATACAAAAAATAGAAAAAAAATTTGGGATAAAATTGGGTAAAAAATGGTGATAATTCCGCTAAATATCGTTTAAAGTCATTTGTATTGAACTAATCATACTTTTTAAATTTTTATCGTTAAGTTCACATTATTTTACATCTAAAACACGTCTTTACAATACATTTGGGTGAATATAAAAGGTCGTAAAAAAATTTTGAAATACAGGTGATGAATCCGCTAAATATCGTCTTAAGTCATTTCTATTAAACTAATCACTAATCATACTTTTTATATTTTTAACGTTAAGTTCACATTATTTTACATCTAAAACACGTGTTTACAAAACATTTGGGTGAATACAAAAAATAGAAAAAAAATTTGGTAAAAAATGGTGATAATTCCGCTAAATATCGTTTAAAGTCATTTGTATTGAACTAATCATACTTTTTATATTTTTATCGTTAAGTTCACATTATTTTACATCTAAAACACGTCTTTACAATACATTTGGGTGAATATAAAAGGTCGTAAAAAAATTTTGAAATACAGGTGATGAATCCGCTAAATATCGTCTTAAGTCATTTATATTAAACTAATCATACTTTTTATATTTTTAACGTTAAGTTCACATTATTTTACATCTAAAACACGTGTTTACAATACATTTGGGTGAATACAAAAAATAGAAAAAAAATTTGGTAAAAAATGGTGATAATTCCGCTAAATATCGTTTAAAGTCATTTGTATTGAACTAATCATACTTTTTATATTTTTATCGTTAAGTTCACATTATTTTACATCTAAAACACGTATTTACAATACATTTGGGGGAATACAAAAAATAGAAAAAAAATTTGGGAAAAAATTTGGTAAAAAATGGTGATAATTCCGCTAAATATCGTTTAAAGTCATTTGTATTGAACTAATCATACTTTTTATATTTTTATCGTTAAGTTCACATTATTTTACATCTAAAACACGTATTTACAATACATTTGGGTGAATACAAAAAATAGAAAAAAAATTTGGGAAAAAATTTGGTAAAAAATGGTGATAATTCCGCTAAATATCGTTTAAAGTCATTTGTATTGAACTAATCATACTTTTTATATTTTTATCGTTAAGTTCACATTATTTTACATCTAAAACACGTATTTACAATACATTTGGGTGAATACAAAAAATAGAAAAAAAATTTGGGAAAAAATTGGGTAAAAAATGGTGATAATTCCGCTAAATATCGTTTAAAGTCATTTGTATTGAACTAATCATACTTTTTAAATTTTTATCGTTAAGTTCACATTATTTTACATCTAAAACACGTCTTTACAATACATTTGGGTGAATATAAAAGGTCGTAAAAAAATTTTGAAATACAGGTGATGAATCCGCTAAATATCGTCTTAAGTCATTTCTATTAAACTAATCATACTTTTTATATTTTTAACGTTAAGTTCACATTATTTTACATCTAAAACACGTATTTACAATACATTTGGGTGAATACAAAAAATAGAAAAAAAATTTGGGATAAAATTGGGTAAAAAATGGTGATAATTCCGCTAAATATCGTTTAAAGTCATTTGTATTGAACTAATCATACTTTTTATATTTTTATCGTTAAGTTCACATAATTTTACATCTAAAACACGTCTTTTCAATACATTTGGGTGAATATAAAAGGTCGTAAAAAAATTTTGAAATACAGGTGATGAATCCGCTAAATATCGTCTTAAGTCATTTCTATTAAACTAATCATACTTTTTATATTTTTAACGTTAAGTTCACATTATTTTACATCTAAAACACGTGTATACAATACATTTGGGTGAATACAAAAAATAGAAAAAAAATTTGGTAAAAAATGGTGATAATTCCGCTAAATATCGTTTAAAGTCATTTGTATTGAACTAATCATACTTTTTATATTTTTATCGTTAAGTTCTCATTATTTTACATCTAAAACACGTCTTTACAATACATTTGGGTGAATATAAAAGGTCCTAAAAAAATTTTGAAATACAGGTGATGAATCCGCTAAATATCGTCTTAAGTCATTTCTATTAAACTAATCATACTTTTTATATTTTTAACGTTAAGTTCACATTATTTTACATCTAAAACACGTGTTTACAAAACATTTGGGTGAATACAAAAAATAGAAAAAAAATTTGGTAAAAAATGGTGATAATTCCGCTAAATATCGTTTAAAGTCATTTGTATTGAACTAATCATACTTTTTATATTTTTATCGTTAAGTTCACATTATTTTACATCTAAAACACGTCTTTACAATACATTTGTGTGAATATAAAAGGTCGTAAAAAAATTTTGAAATACAGGTGATGAATCCGCTAAATATCGTCTTAAGTCATTTATATTAAACTAATCATACTTTTTATATTTTTAACGTTAAGTTCACATTATTTTACATCTAAAACACGTGTTTACAATACATTTGGGTGAATACAAAAAATAGAAAAAAAATTTGGTAAAAAATGGTGATAATTCCGCTAAATATCGTTTAAAGTCATTTGTATTGAACTAATCATACTTTTTATATTTTTATCGTTAAGTTCACATTATTTTACATCTAAAACACGTATTTACAATACATTTGGGGGAATACAAAAAATAGAAAAAAAATTTGGGAAAAAATTTGGTAAAAAATGGTGATAATTCCGCTAAATATCGTTTAAAGTCATTTGTATTGAACTAATCATACTTTTTATATTTTTATCGTTAAGTTCACATTATTTTACATCTAAAACACGTATTTACAATACATTTGGGTGAATACAAAAAATAGAAAAAAAATTTGGGAAAAAATTTGGTAAAAAATGGTGATAATTCCGCTAAATATCGTTTAAAGTCATTTGTATTGAACTAATCATACTTTTTATATTTTTATCGTTAAGTTCACATTATTTTACATCTAAAACACGTATTTACAATACATTTGGGTGATTACAAAAAATAGAAAAAAAATTTGGGAAAAAATTGGGTAAAAAATGGTGATAATTCCGCTAAATATCGTTTAATGTCATTTGTATTGAACTAATCATACTTTTTAAATTTTTATCGTTAAGTTCACATTATTTTACATCTAAAACACGTCTTTACAATACATTTGGGTGAATATAAAAGGTCGTAAAAAAATTTTGAAATACAGGTGATGAATCCGCTAAATATCGTCTTAAGTCATTTCTATTAAACTAATCATACTTTTTATATTTTTAACGTTAAGTTCACATTATTTTACATCTAAAACAAGTGTTTACAAAACATTTGGGTGAATACAAAAAATAGAAAAAAAATTTGGTAAAAAATGGTGATAATTCCGCTAAATATCGTTTAAAGTCATTTGTATTGAACTAATCATACTTTTTATATTTTTATCGTTAAGTTCACATTATTTTACATCTAAAACACGTATTTACAATACATTTGGGTGAATACAAAAAATAGAAAAAAAATTTGGGAAAAAATTTGGTAAAAAATGGTGATAATTCCGCTAAATATCGTTTAAAGTCATTTGTATTGAACTAATCATAATTTTTATATTTTTATCGTTAAGTTCACATTATTTTACATCTAAAACACGTATTTACAATACATTTGGGTGAATACAAAAAATAGAAAAAAAATTTGGTAAAAAATGGTGATAATTCCGCTAAATATCGTTTAAAGTCATTTGTATTGAACTAATCATACTTTTTATATTTTTATCGTTAAGTTCACATTATTTTACATCTAAAACACGTATTTACAATACATTTGGGTGATTACAAAAAATAGAAAAAAAATTTGGGAAAAAATTGGGTAAAAAATGGTGATAATTCCGCTAAATATCGTTTAATGTCATTTGTATTGAACTAATCATACTTTTTAAATTTTTATCGTTAAGTTCACATTATTTTACATCTAAAACACGTCTTTACAATACATTTGGGTGAATATAAAAGGTCGTAAAAAAATTTTGAAATACAGGTGATGAATCCGCTAAATATCGTCTTAAGTCATTTCTATTAAACTAATCATACTTTTTATATTTTTAACGTTAAGTTCACATTATTTTACATCTAAAACACGTGTTTACAATACATTTGGGTGAATACAAAAAATAGAAAAAAAATTTGGTAAAAAATGGTGATAATTCCGCTAAATATCGTTTAATGTCATTTGTATTGAACTAATCATACTTTTTATATTTTTATCGTTAAGTTCACATTATTTTACATCTAAAACACGTCTTTACAATACATTTGGGTGAATATAAAAGGTCGTAAAAAAATTTTGAAATACAGGTGATGAATCCGCTAAATATCGTCTTAAGTCATTTCTATTAAACTAATCATACTTTTTATATTTTTAACGTTAAGTTCACATTATTTTACATCTAAAACACGTGTTTACAATACATTTGGGTGAATACAAAAAATAGAAAAAAAATTTGGTAAAAAATGGTGATAATTCCGCTAAATATCGTTTAAAGTCATTTGTATTGAACTAATCATACTTTTTATATTTTTATCGTTAAGTTCACATTATTTTACATCTAAAACACGTATTTACAATACATTTGGGTGAATACAAAAAATAGAAAAAAAATTTGGGAAAAAATTTGGTAAAAAATGGTGATAATTCCGCTAAATATCGTTTAAAGTCATTTGTATTGAACTAATCATACTTTTTATATTTTTATCGTTAAGTTCACATTATTTTACATCTAAAACACGTATTTACAATACATTTGGGTGATTACAAAAAATAGAAAAAAAATTTGGGAAAAAATTGGGTAAAAAATGGTGATAATTCCGCTAAATATCGTTTAATGTCATTTGTATTGAACTAATCATACTTTTTAAATTTTTATCGTTAAGTTCACATTATTTTACATCTAAAACACGTCTTTACAATACATTTGGGTGAATATAAAAGGTCGTAAAAAAATTTTGAAATACAGGTGATGAATCCGCTAAATATCGTCTTAAGTCATTTCTATTAAACTAATCATACTTTTTATATTTTTAACGTTAAGTTCACATTATTTTACATCTAAAACACGTGTTTACAAAACATTTGGGTGAATACAAAAAATAGAAAAAAAATTTGGTAAAAAATGGTGATAATTCCGCTAAATATCGTTTAAAGTCATTTGTATTGAACTAATCATACTTTTTATATTTTTATCGTTAAGTTCACATTATTTTACATCTAAAACACGTCTTTACAATACATTTGGGTGAATATAAAAGGTCGTAAAAAAATTTTGAAATACAGGTGATGAATCCGCTAAATATCGTCTTAAGTCATTTATATTAAACTAATCATACTTTTTATATTTTTAACGTTAAGTTCACATTATTTTACATCTAAAACACGTGTTTACAATACATTTGGGTGAATACAAAAAATAGAAAAAAAATTTGGTAAAAAATGGTGATAATTCCGCTAAATATCGTTTAAAGTCATTTGTATTGAACTAATCATACTTTTTATATTTTTATCGTTAAGTTCACATTATTTTACATCTAAAACACGTATTTACAATACATTTGGGGGAATACAAAAAATAGAAAAAAAATTTGGGAAAAAATTTGGTAAAAAATGGTGATAATTCCGCTAAATATCGTTTAAAGTCATTTGTATTGAACTAATCATACTTTTTATATTTTTATCGTTAAGTTCACATTATTTTACATCTAAAACACGTATTTACAATACATTTGGGTGAATACAAAAAATAGAAAAAAAATTTGGGAAAAAATTTGGTAAAAAATGGTGATAATTCCGCTAAATATCGTTTAAAGTCATTTGTATTGAACTAATCATACTTTTTATATTTTTATCGTTAAGTTCACATTATTTTACATCTAAAACACGTATTTACAATACATTTGGGTGAATACAAAAAATAGAAAAAAAATTTGGGAAAAAATTGGGTAAAAAATGGTGATAATTCCGCTAAATATCGTTTAAAGTCATTTGTATTGAACTAATCATACTTTTTAAATTTTTATCGTTAAGTTCACATTATTTTACATCTAAAACACGTCTTTACAATACATTTGGGTGAATATAAAAGGTCGTAAAAAAATTTTGAAATACAGGTGATGAATCCGCTAAATATCGTCTTAAGTCATTTCTATTAAACTAATCATACTTTTTATATTTTTAACGTTAAGTTCACATTATTTTACATCTAAAACACGTATTTACAATACATTTGGGTGAATACAAAAAATAGAAAAAAAATTTGGGATAAAATTGGGTAAAAAATGGTGATAATTCCGCTAAATATCGTTTAAAGTCATTTGTATTGAACTAATCATACTTTTTATATTTTTATCGTTAAGTTCACATAATTTTACATCTAAAACACGTCTTTTCAATACATTTGGGTGAATATAAAAGGTCGTAAAAAAATTTTGAAATACAGGTGATGAATCCGCTAAATATCGTCTTAAGTCATTTCTATTAAACTAATCATACTTTTTATATTTTTAACGTTAAGTTCACATTATTTTACATCTAAAACACGTGTTTACAATACATTTGGGTGAATACAAAAAATAGAAAAAAAATTTGGTAAAAAATGGTGATAATTCCGCTAAATATCGTTTAAAGTCATTTGTATTGAACTAATCATACTTTTTATATTTTTATCGTTAAGTTCACATTATTTTACATCTAAAACACGTATTTACAATACATTTGGGTGATTACAAAAAATAGAAAAAAAATTTGGGAAAAAATTGGGTAAAAAATGGTGATAATTCCGCTAAATATCGTTTAATGTCATTTGTATTGAACTAATCATACTTTTTAAATTTTTATCGTTAAGTTCACATTATTTTACATCTAAAACACGTCTTTACAATACATTTGGGTGAATATAAAAGGTCGTAAAAAAATTTTGAAATACAGGTGATGAATCCGCTAAATATCGTCTTAAGTCATTTCTATTAAACTAATCATACTTTTTATATTTTTAACGTTAAGTTCACATTATTTTACATCTAAAACACGTGTTTACAAAACATTTGGGTGAATACAAAAAATAGAAAAAAAATTTGGTAAAAAATGGTGATAATTCCGCTAAATATCGTTTAAAGTCATTTGTATTGAACTAATCATACTTTTTATATTTTTATCGTTAAGTTCACATTATTTTACATCTAAAACACGTCTTTACAATACATTTGGGTGAATATAAAAGGTCGTAAAAAAATTTTGAAATACAGGTGATGAATCCGCTAAATATCGTCTTAAGTCATTTATATTAAACTAATCATACTTTTTATATTTTTAACGTTAAGTTCACATTATTTTACATCTAAAACACGTGTTTACAATACATTTGGGTGAATACAAAAAATAGAAAAAAAATTTGGTAAAAAATGGTGATAATTCCGCTAAATATCGTTTAAAGTCATTTGTATTGAACTAATCATACTTTTTATATTTTTATCGTTAAGTTCACATTATTTTACATCTAAAACACGTATTTACAATACATTTGGGTGAATACAAAAAATAGAAAAAAAATTTGGGAAAAAATTTGGTAAAAAATGGTGATAATTCCGCTAAATATCGTTTAAAGTCATTTGTATTGAACTAATCATACTTTTTATATTTTTATCGTTAAGTTCACATTATTTTACATCTAAAACACGTATTTACAATACATTTGGGTGAATACAAAAAATAGAAAAAAAATTTGGGAAAAAATTGGGTAAAAAATGGTGATAATTCCGCTAAATATCGTTTAAAGTCATTTGTATTGAACTAATCATACTTTTTAAATTTTTATCGTTAAGTTCACATTATTTTACATCTAAAACACGTCTTTACAATACATTTGGGTGAATATAAAAGGTCGTAAAAAAATTTTGAAATACAGGTGATGAATCCGCTAAATATCGTCTTAAGTCATTTCTATTAAACTAATCATACTTTTTATATTTTTAACGTTAAGTTCACATTATTTTACATCTAAAACACGTATTTACAATACATTTGGGTGAATACAAAAAATAGAAAAAAAATTTGGGATAAAATTGGGTAAAAAATGGTGATAATTCCGCTAAATATCGTTTAAAGTCATTTGTATTGAACTAATCATACTTTTTATATTTTTATCGTTAAGTTCACATAATTTTACATCTAAAACACGTCTTTTCAATACATTTGGGTGAATATAAAAGGTCGTAAAAAAATTTTGAAATACAGGTGATGAATCCGCTAAATATCGTCTTAAGTCATTTCTATTAAACTAATCATACTTTTTATATTTTTAACGTTAAGTTCACATTATTTTACATCTAAAACACGTGTTTACAATACATTTGGGTGAATACAAAAAATAGAAAAAAAATTTGGTAAAAAATGGTGATAATTCCGCTAAATATCGTTTAAAGTCATTTGTATTGAACTAATCATACTTTTTATATTTTTATCGTTAAGTTCACATTATTTTACATCTAAAACACGTCTTTACAATACATTTGGGTGAATATAAAAGGTCGTAAAAAAATTTTGAAATACAGGTGATGAATCCGCTAAATATCGTCTTAAGTCATTTCTATTAAACTAATCATACTTTTTATATTTTTAACGTTAAGTTCACATTATTTTACATCTAAAACACGTGTTTACAAAACATTTGGGTGAATACAAAAAATAGAAAAAAAATTTGGTAAAAAATGGTGATAATTCCGCTAAATATCGTTTAAAGTCCTTTGTATTGAACTAATCATACTTTTTATATTTTTATCGTTAAGTTCACATTATTTTACATCTAAAACACGTCTTTACAATACATTTGTGTGAATATAAAAGGTCGTAAAAAAATTTTGAAATACAGGTGATGAATCCGCTAAATATCGTCTTAAGTCATTTATATTAAACTAATCATACTTTTTATATTTTTAACGTTAAGTTCACATTATTTTACATCTAAAACACGTGTTTACAATACATTTGGGTGAATACAAAAAATAGAAAAAAAATTTGGTAAAAAATGGTGATAATTCCGCTAAATATCGTTTAAAGTCATTTGTATTGAACTAATCATACTTTTTATATTTTTATCGTTAAGTTCACATTATTTTACATCTAAAACACGTATTTACAATACATTTGGGGGAATACAAAAAATAGAAAAAAAATTTGGGAAAAAATTTGGTAAAAAATGGTGATAATTCCGCTAAATATCGTTTAAAGTCATTTGTATTGAACTAATCATACTTTTTATATTTTTATCGTTAAGTTCACATTATTTTACATCTAAAACACGTATTTACAATACATTTGGGTGAATACAAAAAATAGAAAAAAAATTTGGGAAAAAATTTGGTAAAAAATGGTGATAATTCCGCTAAATATCGTTTAAAGTCATTTGTATTGAACTAATCATACTTTTTATATTTTTATCGTTAAGTTCACATTATTTTACATCTAAAACACGTATTTACAATACATTTGGGTGATTACAAAAAATAGAAAAAAAATTTGGGAAAAAATTGGGTAAAAAATGGTGATAATTCCGCTAAATATCGTTTAATGTCATTTGTATTGAACTAATCATACTTTTTAAATTTTTATCGTTAAGTTCACATTATTTTACATCTAAAACACGTCTTTACAATACATTTGGGTGAATATAAAAGGTCGTAAAAAAATTTTGAAATACAGGTGATGAATCCGCTAAATATCGTCTTAAGTCATTTCTATTAAACTAATCATACTTTTTATATTTTTAACGTTAAGTTCACATTATTTTACATCTAAAACACGTGTTTACAAAACATTTGGGTGAATACAAAAAATAGAAAAAAAATTTGGTAAAAAATGGTGATAATTCCGCTAAATATCGTTTAAAGTCATTTGTATTGAACTAATCATACTTTTTATATTTTTATCGTTAAGTTCACATTATTTTACATCTAAAACACGTCTTTACAATACATTTGTGTGAATATAAAAGGTCGTAAAAAAATTTTGAAATACAGGTGATGAATCCGCTAAATATCGTCTTAAGTCATTTATATTAAACTAATCATACTTTTTATATTTTTAACGTTAAGTTCACATTATTTTACATCTAAAACACGTGTTTACAATACATTTGGGTGAATACAAAAAATAGAAAAAAAATTTGGTAAAAAATGGTGATAATTCCGCTAAATATCGTTTAAAGTCATTTGTATTGAACTAATCATACTTTTTATATTTTTATCGTTAAGTTCACATTATTTTACATCTAAAACACGTATTTACAATACATTTGGGGGAATACAAAAAATAGAAAAAAAATTAGGGAAAAAATTTGGTAAAAAATGGTGATAATTCCGCTAAATATCGTTTAAAGTCATTTGTATTGAACTAATCATACTTTTTATATTTTTATCGTTAAGTTCACATTATTTTACATCTAAAACACGTATTTACAATACATTTGGGTGAATACATAAAATAGAAAAAAAATTTGGGAAAAAATTTGGTAAAAAATGGTGATAATTCCGCTAAATATCGTTTAAAGTCATTTGTATTGAACTAATCATACTTTTTATATTTTTATCGTTAAGTTCACATTATTTTACATCTAAAACACGTATTTACAATACATTTGGGTGAATACAAAAAATAGAAAAAAAATTTGGGAAAAAATTGGGTAAAAAATGGTGATAATTCCGCTAAATATCGTTTAAAGTCATTTGTATTGAACTAATCATACTTTTTAAATTTTTATCGTTAAGTTCACATTATTTTACATCTAAAACACGTCTTTACAATACATTTGGGTGAATATAAAAGGTCGTAAAAAAATTTTGAAATACAGGTGATGAATCCGCTAAATATCGTCTTAAGTCATTTCTATTAAACTAATCATACTTTTTATATTTTTAACGTTAAGTTCACATTATTTTACATCTAAAACACGTATTTACAATACATTTGGGTGAATACAAAAAATAGAAAAAAAATTTGGGATAAAATTGGGTAAAAAATGGTGATAATTCCGCTAAATATCGTTTAAAGTCATTTGTATTGAACTAATCATACTTTTTATATTTTTATCGTTAAGTTCACATAATTTTACATCTAAAACACGTCTTTACAATACATTTGGGTGAATATAAAAGGTCGTAAAAAAATTTTGAAATACAGGTGATGAATCCGCTAAATATCGTCTTAAGTCATTTGTATTGAACTAATCATGCTTTTTATATTTTTATCGTTAAGTTCACATTATTTTACATCTAAAACACGTCTTTACAATACATTTGGGTGAATATAAAAGGTCGTAAAAAAATTTTGAAATACAGGTGATGAATCCGCTAAATATCGTTTAAAGTCATTTGTATTAAACTAATCATACTTTTTATATTTTTATCGTTAAGTTCACATTATTTTACATCTAAAACACGTCGTTACAATACATTTGGGTGAATATAAAAGGTCGTAAAAAAATTTTGAAATACAGGTGATGAATCCGCTAAATATCGTCTTAAGTCATTTCTATTAAACTAATCATACTTTTTATATTTTTAACGTTAAGTTCACATTATTTTACATCTAAAACACGTGTTTACAATACATTTGGGTGAATACAAAAAATAGAAAAAAAATTTGGTAAAAAATGGTGATAATTCCGCTAAATATCGTTTAAAGTCATTTGTATTGAACTAATCATACTTTTTATATTTTTATCGTTAAGTTCACATTATTTTACATCTAAAACACGTCTTTACAATACATTTGGGTGAATATAAAAGGTAGTAAAAAAATTTTGAAATACAGGTGATGAATCCGCTAAATATCGTCTTAAGTCATTTATATTAAACTAATCATACTTTTTATATTTTTAACGTTAAGTTCACATTATTTTACATCTAAAACACGTGTTTACAAAACATTTGGGTGAATACAAAAAATAGAAAAAAAATTTGGTAAAAAATGGTGATAATTCCGCTAAATATCGTTTAAAGTCATTTGTATTGAACTAATCATACTTTTTATATTTTTATCGTTAAGTTCACATTATTTTACATCTAAAACACGTCTTTACAATACATTTGGGTGAATATAAAAGGTCGTAAAAAAATTTTGAAATACAGGTGATGAATCCGCTAAATATCGTCTTAAGTCATTTATATTAAACTAATCATACTTTTTATATTTTTATCGTTAAGTTCACATTATTTTACATCTAAAACACGTCTTTACAATACATTTGGGTGAATATAAAAGGTCGTAAAAAAATTTTGAAATACAGGTGATGAATCCGCTAAATATCGTCTTAAGTCATTTCTATTAAACTAATCATACTTTTTATATTTTTAACGTTAAGTTCACATTATTTTACATCTAAAACACGTGTTTACAATACATTTGGGTGAATACAAAAAATAGAAAAAAAATTTGGTAAAAAATGGTGATAATTCCGCTAAATATCGTTTAAAGTCATTTGTATTGAACTAATCATACTTTTTATATTTTTATCGTTAAGTTCACATTATTTTACATCTAAAACACGTCTTTACAATACATTTGGGTGAATATAAAAGGTCGTAAAAAAATTTTGAAATACAGGTGATGAATCCGCTAAATATCGTCTTAAGTCATTTATATTAAACTAATCATACTTTTTATATTTTTATCGTTAAGTTCACATTATTTTACATCTAAAACACGTCTTTACAATACATTTGGGTGAATATAAAAGGTCGTAAAAAAATTTTGAAATACAGGTGATGAATCCACTAAATATCGTCTTAAGTCATTTCTATTAAACTAATCATACTTTTTATATTTTTAACGTTAAGTTCACATTATTTTACATCTAAAACACGTGTTTACAATACATTTGGGTGAATACAAAAAATAGAAAAAAAATTTGGTAAAAAATGGTGATAATTCCGCTAAATATCGTTTAAAGTCATTTGTATTGAACTAATCATACTTTTTATATTTTTATCGTTAAATTCACATAATTTTACATCTAAAACACGTGTTTACAATACATTTGGGTGAATACAAAAAATAGAAAAAAAATTTGGTAAAAAATGGTGATAATTCCGCTAAATATCGTTTAAAGTCATTTGTATTGAACTAATCATACTTTTTATATTTTTATCGTTAAGTTCACATTATTTTACATCTAAAACACGTATTTACAATACATTTGGGGGAATACAAAAAATAGAAAAAAAATTTGGGAAAAAATTTGGTAAAAAATGGTGATAATTCCGCTAAATATCGTTTAAAGTCATTTGTATTGAACTAATCATACTTTTTATATTTTTATCGTTAAGTTCACATTATTTTACATCTAAAACACGTATTTACAATACATTTGGGTGAATACAAAAAATAGAAAAAAAATTTGGGAAAAAATTTGGTAAAAAATGGTGATAATTCCGCTAAATATCGTTTAAAGTCATTTGTATTGAACTAATCATACTTTTTATATTTTTATCGTTAAGTTCACATTATTTTACATCTAAAACACGTCTTTACAATACATTTGGGTGAATATAAAAGGTCGTAAAAAAATTTTGAAATACAGGTGATGAATCCGCTAAATATCGTCTTAAGTCATTTCTATTAAACTAATCATACTTTTTATATTTTTAACGTTAAGTTCACATTATTTTACATCTAAAACACGTATTTACAATACATTTGGGTGAATACAAAAAATAGAAAAAAAATAGAAAAAAAATTTGGTAAAAAATGGTGATAATTCCGCTAAATATCGTTTAAAGTCATTTGTATTGAACTAATCATACTTTTTATATTTTTATCGTTAAGTTCACATTATTTTACATCTAAAACACGTCTTTACAATACATTTGGGTGAATATAAAAGGTCGTAAAAAAATTTTGAAATACAGGTGATGAATCCGCTAAATATCGTCTTAAGTCATTTATATTAAACTAATCATACTTTTTATATTTTTATCGTTAAGTTCACATTATTTTACATCTAAAACACGTCTTTACAATACATTTGGGTGAATATAAAAGGTCGTAAAAAAATTTTGAAATACAGGTGATGAATCCGCTAAATATCGTCTTAAGTCATTTCTATTAAACTAATCATACTTTTTATATTTTTAACGTTAAGTTCACATTATTTTACATCTAAAACACGTGTTTACAAAACATTTGGGTGAATACAAAAAATAGAAAAAAAATTTGGTAAAAAATGGTGATAATTCCGCTAAATATCGTTTAAAGTCATTTGTATTGAACTAATCATACTTTTTATATTTTTATCGTTAAGTTCACATTATTTTACATCTAAAACACGTCTTTACAATACATTTGGGTGAATATAATAGGTCGTAAAAAAATTTTGAAATACAGGTGATGAATCCGCTAAATATCGTCTTTAGTCATTTATATTAAACTAATCATACTTTTTATATTTTTAACGTTAAGTTCACATTATTTTACATCTAAAACACGTGTTTACAATACATTTGGGTGAATACAAAAAATAGAAAAAAAATTAGGTAAAAAATGGTGATAATTCCGCTAAATATCGTTTAAAGTCATTTGTATTGAACTAATCATACTTTTTATATTTTTATCGTTAAGTTCACATTATTTTACATCTAAAACACGTATTTACAATACATTTGGGTGAATACAAAAAATAGAAAAAAAATTTGGGAAAAAATTTGGTAAAAAATGGTGATAATTCCGCTAAATATCGTTTAAAGTCATTTGTATTGAACTAATCATACTTTTTATATTTTTATCGTTAAGTTCACATTATTTTACATCTAAAACACGTGTTTACAAAACATTTGGTTGAATACAAAAAATAGAAAAAAAATTTGGTAAAAAATGGTGATAATTCCGCTAAATATCGTTTAAAGTCATTTGTATTGAACTAATCATACTTTTTATATTTTTATCGTTAAGTTCACATTATTTTACATCTAAAACACGTCTTTACAATACATTTGGGTGAATATAAAAGGTCGTAAAAAAATTTTGAAATACAGGTGATGAATCCGCTAAATATCGTCTTTAGTCATTTATATTAAACTAATCATACTTTTTATATTTTTAACGTTAAGTTCACATTATTTTACATCTAAAACACGTGTTTACAATACATTTGGGTGAATACAAAAAATAGAAAAAAAATTTGGTAAAAAATGGTGATAATTCCGCTAAATATCGTTTAAAGTCATTTGTATTGAACTAATCATACTTTTTATATTTTTATCGTTAAGTTCACATTATTTTACATCTAAAACACGTATTTACAATACATTTGGGTGAATACAAAAAATAGAAAAAAAATTTGGGAAAAAATTTGGTAAAAAATGGTGATAATTCCGCTAAATATCGTTTAAAGTCATTTGTATTGAACTAATCATACTTTTTATATTTTTATCGTTAAGTTCACATTACTTTACATCTAAAACACGTATTTACAATACATTTGGGTGAATACAAAAAATAGAAAAAAAATTTGGGAAAAAATTTGGTAAAAAATGGTGATAATTCCGCTAAATATCGTTTAAAGTCATTTGTATTGAACTAATCATACTTTTTCTATTTTTATCGTTAAGTTCACATTATTTTACATCTAAAACACGTATTTACAATACATTTGGGTGAATACAAAAAATAGAAAAAAAATTTGGGAAAAAATTGGGTAAAAAATGGTGATAATTCCGCTAAATATCGTTTAAAGTCATTTGTATTGAACTAATCATACTTTTTAAATTTTTATCGTTAAGTTCACATTATTTTACATCTAAAACACGTCTTTACAATACATTTGGGTGAATATAAAAGGTCGTAAAAAAATTTTGAAATACAGGTGATGAATCCGCTAAATATCGTCTTAAGTCATTTCTATTAAACTAATCATACTTTTTATATTTTTAACGTTAAGTTCACATTATTTTACATCTAAAACACGTATTTACAATACATTTGGGTGAATACAAAAAATAGAAAAAAAATTTGTGATAAAATTGGGTAAAAAATGGTGATAATTCCGCTAAATATCGTTTAAAGTCATTTGTATTGAACTAATCATACTTTTTATATTTTTATCGTTAAGTTCACATAATTTTACATCTAAAACACGTCTTTACAATACATTTGGGTGAATATAAAAGGTCGTAAAAAAATTTTGAAATACAGGTGATGAATCCGCTAAATATCGTCTTAAGTCATTTCTATTAAACTAATCATACTTTTTATATTTTTAACGTTAAGTTCACATTATTTTACATCTAAAACACGTGTTTACAATACATTTGGGTGAATACAAAAAATAGAAAAAAAATTTGGTAAAAAATGGTGATAATTCCGCTAAATATCGTTTAAAGTCATTTGTATTGAACTAATCATACTTTTTATATTTTTATCGTTAAGTTCACATAATTTTACATCTAAAACACGTATTTACAATACATTTGGGTGAATACAAAAAATAGAAAAAAAATTTGGGAAAAAATTTGGTAAAAAATGGTGATAATTCCGCTAAATATCGTTTAAAGTCATTTGTATTGAACTAATCATACTTTTTATATTTTTATCGTTAAGTTCACATTATTTTACATCTAAAACACGTATTTACAATACATTTGGGTGAATACAAAAAATAGAAAAAAAATTCGGGAAAAAATTGGGTAAAAAATGGTGATAATTCCGCTAAATATCGTTTAAAGTCATTTGTATTGAACTAATCATACTTTTTAAATTTTTATCGTTAAGTTCACATTATTTTACATCTAAAACACGTCTTTACAATACATTTGGGTGAATATAAAAGGTCGTAAAAAAATTTTGAAATACAGGTGATGAATCCGCTAAATATCGTCTTAAGTCTTTTCTATTAAACTAATCATACTTTTTATATTTTTAACGTTAAGTTCACATTATTTTACATCTAAAACACGTGTTTACAAAACATTTGGGTGAATACAAAAAATAGAAAAAAAATTTGTTAAAAAATGGTGATAATTCCGCTAAATATCGTTTAAAGTCATTTGTATTGAACTAATCATACTTTTTATATTTTTATCGTTAAGTTCACATTATTTTACATCTAAAACACGTATTTACAATACATTTGGGTGAATACAAAAAATAGAAAAAAAATTTGGTAAAAAATGGTGATAATTCCGCTAAATATCGTTTAAAGTCATTTGTATTGAACTAATCATACTTTTTATATTTTTATCGTTAAGTTCACATTATTTAACATCTAAAACACGTCTTTACAATACATTTAGGTGAATATAAAAGGTCGTAAAAAAATTTTGAAATACAGGTGATGAATCCGCTAAATATCCTCTTAAGTCATTTCTATTAAACTAATCATACTTTTTATATTTTTAACGTTAAGTTCACATTATATTACATCTAAAACACGTGTTTACAATACATTTGGGTGAATACAAAAAATAGAAAAAAAATTTGGGAAAAAATTGTGTAAAAAATGGTGATAATTCCGCTAAATATCGTTTAAAGTCATTTGTATTGAACTAATCATACTTTTTATATTTTTATCGTTAAGTTCACATTATTTTACATCTAAAACACGTATTTACAATACATTTGGGTGAATACAAAAAATAGATAAAAAATTTGGGAAAAAATTTGGTAAAAAATGGTGATAATTCCGCTAAATATCGTTTAAAGTCATTTGTATTGAACTAATCATACTTTTTATATTTTTATCGTTAAGTTCACATTATTTTACATCTAAAACACGTATTTACAATACATTTGGGTGAATACAAAAAATAGAAAAAAAATTTGGGAAAAAATTTGTTAAAAAATGGTGATAATTCCGCTAAATATCGTTTAAAGTCATTTGTATTGAACTAATCATACTTTTTATATTTTTATCGTTAAGTTCACATTATTTTACATCTAAAACACGTCTTTACAATACATTTGGGTGAATATAAAAGGTCGTAAAAAATTTTTGAAATACAGGTGATGAATCCGCTAAATATCGTCTTAAGTCATTTCTATTAAACTAATCATACTTTTTATATTTTTAACGTTAAGTTCACATTATTTTACATCTAAAACACGTGTTTACAATACATTTGGGTGAATACAAAAAATAGAAAAAAAATTTGGTAAAAAATGGTGATAATTCCGCTAAATATCGTTTAAAGTCATTTGTATTGAACTAATCATACTTTTTATATTTTTATCGTTAAGTTCACATTATTTAACATCTAAAACACGTCTTTACAATACATTTGGGTGAATATAAAAGGTCGTAAAAAAATTTTGAAATACAGGTGATGAATCCGCTAAATATCGTCTTAAGTCATTTCTATTAAACTAATCATACTTTTTATATTTTTAACGTTAAGTTCACATTATTTTACATCTAAAACACGTGTTTACAATACATTTGGGTGAATACAAAAAATAGAAAAAAAATTTGGTAAAAAATGGTGATAATTCCGCTAAATATCGTTTAAAGTCATTTGTATTGAACTAATCATACTTTTTATATTTTTATCGTTAAGTTCACATTATTTTACATCTAAAACACGTATTTACAATACATTTGGGTGAATACAAAAAATAGAAAAAAAATTTGGGAAAAAATTGTGTAAAAAATGGTGATAATTCCGCTAAATATCGTTTAAAGTCATTTGTATTGAACTAATCATACTTTTTATATTTTTATCGTTAAGTTCACATTATTTTACATCTAAAACACGTATTTACAATACATTTGGGTGAATACAAAAAATAGATAAAAAATTTGGGAAAATATTTGGTAAAAAATGGTGATAATTCCGCTAAATATCGTTTAAAGTCATTTGTATTGAACTAATCATACTTTTTATATTTTTATCGTTAAGTTCACATTATTTTACATCTAAAACACGTATTTACAATACATTTGGGTGAATACAAAAAATAGAAAAAAAATTTGGGAAAAAATTTGTTAAAAAATGGTGATAATTCCGCTAAATATCGTTTAAAGTCATTTGTATTGAACTAATCATACTTTTTATATTTTTATCGTTAAGTTCACATTATTTTACATCTAAAACACGTCTTTACAATACATTTGGGTGAATATAAAAGGTCGTAAAAAAATTTTGAAATACAGGTGATGAATCCGCTAAATATCGTCTTAAGTCATTTCTATTAAACTAATCATACTTTTTATATTTTTAACGTTAAGTTCACATTATTTTACATCTAAAACACGTGTTTACAATACATTTGGGTGAATACAAAAAATAGAAAAAAAATTTGGTAAAAAATGGTGATAATTCCGCTAAATATCGTTTAAAGTCATTTGTATTGAACTAATCATACTTTTTATATTTTTATCGTTAAGTTCACATTATTTAACATCTAAAACACGTCTTTACAATACATTTGGGTGAATATAAAAGGTCGTAAAAAAATTTTGAAATACAGGTGATGAATCCGCTAAATATCCTCTTAAGTCATTTCTATTAAACTAATCATACTTTTTATATTTTTAACGTTAAGTTCACATTATATTACATCTAAAACACGTGTTTACAATACATTTGGGTGAATACAAAAAATAGAAAAAAAATTTGGGAAAAAATTGTGTAAAAAATGGTGATAATTCCGCTAAATATCGTTTAAAGTCATTTGTATTGAACTAATCATACTTTTTATATTTTTATCGTTAAGTTCACATTATTTTACATCTAAAACACGTATTTACAATACATTTGGGTGAATACAAAAAATAGATAAAAAATTTGGGAAAAAATTTGGTAAAAAATGGTGATAATTCCGCTAAATATCGTTTAAAGTCATTTGTATTGAACTAATCATACTTTTTATATTTTTATCGTTAAGTTCACATTATTTTACTTCTAAAACACGTATTTACAATACATTTGGGTGAATACAAAAAATAGAAAAAAAATTTGGGAAAAAATTTGTTAAAAAATGGTGATAATTCCGCTAAATATCGTTTAAAGTCATTTGTATTGAACTAATCATACTTTTTATATTTTTATCGTTAAGTTCACATTATTTTACATCTAAAACACGTCTTTACAATACATTTGGGTGAATATAAAAGGTCGTAAAAAAATTTTGAAATACAGGTGATGAATCCGCTAAATATCGTCTTAAGTCATTTCTATTAAACTAATCATACTTTTTATATTTTTAACGTTAAGTTCACATTATTTTACATCTAAAACACGTGTTTACAATACATTTGGGTGAATACAAAAAATAGAAAAAAAATTTGGTAAAAAATGGTGATAATTCCGCTAAATATCGTTTAAAGTCATTTGTATTGAACTAATCATACTTTTTATATTTTTATCGTTAAGTTCACATTATTTAACATCTAAAACACGTCTTTACAATACATTTGGGTGAATATAAAAGGTCGTAAAAAAATTTTGAAATACAGGTGATGAATCCGCTAAATATCGTCTTAAGTCATTTCTATTAAACTAATCATACTTTTTATATTTTTAACGTTAAGTTCACATTATTTTACATCTAAAACACGTGTTTACAATACATTTGGGTGAATACAAAAAATAGAAAAAAAATTTGGTAAAAAATGGTGATAATTCCGCTAAATATCGTTTAAAGTCATTTGTATTGAACTAATCATACTTTTTATATTTTTATCGTTAAGTTCACATTATTTTACATCTAAAACACGTATTTACAATACATTTGGGTGAATACAAAAAATAGAAAAAAAATTTGGGAAAAAATTTGGTAAAAAATGGTGATAATTCCGCTAAATATCGTTTAAAGTCATTTGTATTGAACTAATCATACTTTTTATATTTTTAACGTTAAGTTCACATTATTTTACATCTAAAACACGTGTTTACAATACATTTGGGTGAATACAAAAAATAGAAAAAAAATTTGGGAAAAAATTGTGTAAAAAATGGTGATAATTCCGCTAAATATCGTTTAAAGTCATTTGTATTGAACTAATCATACTTTTTATATTTTTATCGTTAAGTTCACATTATTTTACATCTAAAACACGTATTTACAATACATTTGGGTGAATACAAAAAATAGATAAAAAATTTGGGAAAAAATTTGGTAAAAAATGGTGATAATTCCGCTAAATATCGTTTAAAGTCATTTGTATTGAACTAATCATACTTTTTATATTTTTATCGTTAAGTTCACATTATTTTACATCTAAAACACGTATTTACAATACATTTGGGTGAATACAAAAAATAGAAAAAAAATTTGGGAAAAAATTTGTTAAAAAATGGTGATAATTCCGCTAAATATCGTTTAAAGTCATTTGTATTGAACTAATCATACTTTTTATATTTTTATCGTTAAGTTCACATTATTTTACATCTAAAACACGTCTTTACAATACATTTGGGTGAATATAAAAGGTCGTAAAAAAATTTTGAAATACAGGTGATGAATCCGCTAAATATCGTCTTAAGTCATTTCTATTAAACTAATCATACTTTTTATATTTTTAACGTTAAGTTCACATTATTTTACATCTAAAACACGTGTTTACAATACATTTGGGTGAATACAAAAAATAGAAAAAAAATTTGGTAAAAAATGGTGATAATTCCGCTAAATATCGTTTAAAGTCATTTGTATTGAACTAATCATACTTTTTATATTTTTATCGTTAAGTTCACATTATTTAACATCTAAAACACGTCTTTACAATACATTTGGGTGAATATAAAAGGTCGTAAAAAAATTTTGAAATACAGGTGATGAATCCGCTAAATATCGTCTTAAGTCATTTCTATTAAACTAATCATACTTTTTATATTTTTAACGTTAAGTTCACATTATTTTACATCTAAAACACGTGTTTACAATACATTTGGGTGAATACAAAAAATAGAAAAAAAATTTGGTAAAAAATGGTGATAATTCCGCTAAATATCGTTTAAAGTCATTTGTATTGAACTAATCATACTTTTTATATTTTTATCGTTAGGTTCACATTATTTTACATCTAAAACACGTATTTACAATACATTTGGGTGAATACAAAAAATAGAAAAAAAATTTGGGAAAAAATTGTGTAAAAAATGGTGATAATTCCGCTAAATATCGTTTAAAGTCATTTGTATTGAACTAATCATACTTTTTATATTTTTATCGTTAAGTTCACATAATTTTACATCTAAAACACGTCTTTACAATACATTTGTCTGAATACAAAAAATAAAAAAAAAATTTGGTAAAAAATGGTGATAATTCCGCTAAATATCGTTTAAAGTCATTTGTATTGAACTAATCATACTTTTTATATTTTTATCGTTACGTTCACATAATTTTACATCTAAAACACGTCTTTACAATACATTTGGGTGAATATAAAAGGTCGTAAAAAAATTTTGAAATACAGGTGATGAATCCGCTAAATATCGTCTTAAGTCATTTCTATTAAACTAATCATACTTTTTATATTTTTAACGTTAAGTTCACATTATTTTACATCTAAAACACGTGTTTACAATACATTTGGGTGAATACAAAAAATAGAAAAAAAATTTGGTAAAAAATGGTGATAATTCCGCTAAATATCGTTTAAAGTCATTTGTATTGAACTAATCATACTTTTTATATTTTTATCGTTAAGTTCACATTATTTTACATCTAAAACACGTATTTACAATACATTTGGGTGAATACAAAAAATAGAAAAAAAATTTGGGAAAAAATTTGTTAAAAAATGGTGATAATTCCGCTAAATATCGTTTAAAGTCATTTGTATTGAACTAATCATACTTTTTATATTTTTATCGTTAAGTTCACATTATTTTACATCTAAAACACGTCTTTACAATACATTTGGGTGAATATAAAAGGTCGTAAAAAAATTTTGAAATACAGGTGATGAATCCGCTAAATATCGTCTTAAGTCATTTCTATTAAACTAATCATACTTTTTATATTTTTAACGTTAAGTTCACATTATTTTACATCTAAAACACGTATTTACAATACATTTGGGTGAATACAAAAAATAGAAAAAAAATTTGGGAAAAAATTTGGTAAAAAATGGTGATAATTCCGCTAAATATCGTTTAAAGTCATTTGTATTGAACTAATCATACTTTTTATATTTTTAACGTTAAGTTCACATTATTTTACATCTAAAACACGTGTTTACAATACATTTGGGTGAATACAAAAAATAGAAAAAAAATTTGGGAAAAAATTGTGTAAAAAATGGTGATAATTCCGCTAAATATCGTTTAAAGTCATTTGTATTGAACTAATCATACTTTTTATATTTTTATCGTTAAGTTCACATTATTTTACATCTAAAACACGTATTTACAATACATTTGGGTGAATACAAAAAATAGATAAAAAATTTGGGAAAAAATTTGGTAAAAAATGGTGATAATTCCGCTAAATATCGTTTAAAGTCATTTGTATTGAACTAATCATACTTTTTATATTTTTATCGTTAAGTTCACATTATTTTACATCTAAAACACGTATTTACAATACATTTGGGTGAATACAAAAAATAGAAAAAAAATTTGGGAAAAAATTTGTTAAAAAATGGTGATAATTCCGCTAAATATCGTTTAAAGTCATTTGTATTGAACTAATCATACTTTTTATATTTTTATCGTTAAGTTCACATTATTTTACATCTAAAACACGTCTTTACAATACATTTGGGTGAATATAAAAGGTCGTAAAAAAATTTTGAAATACAGGTGATGAATCCGCTAAATATCGTCTTAAGTCATTTCTATTAAACTAATCATACTTTTTATATTTTTAACGTTAAGTTCACATTATTTTACATCTAAAACACGTGTTTACAATACATTTGGGTGAATACAAAAAATAGAAAAAAAATTTGGTAAAAAATGGTGATAATTCCGCTAAATATCGTTTAAAGTCATTTGTATTGAACTAATCATACTTTTTATATTTTTATCGTTAAGTTCACATTATTTTACATCTAAAACACGTATTTACAATACATTTGGGTGAATACAAAAAATAGAAAAAAAATTTGGGAAAAAATTTGGTAAAAAATGGTGATAATTCCGCTAAATATCGTTTAAAGTCATTTGTATTGAACTAATCATACTTTTTATATTTTTAACGTTAAGTTCACATAATTTTACATCTAAAACACGTCTTTACAATACATTTGGGTGAATACAAAAAATAGAAAAAAAATTTGGGAGAAAATTGTGTAAAAAATAGTGATAATTCCGCTAAATATCGTTTAAAGTCATTTGTATTGAACTAATCATACTTTTTATATTTTTATCGTTAAGTTCACATTATTTTACATCTAAAACACGTATTTACAATACATTTGGGTGAATACAAAAAATAGATAAAAAATTTGGGAAAAAATTTGGTAAAAAATGGTGATAATTCCGCTAAATATCGTTTAAAGTCATTTGTATTGAACTAATCATACTTTTTATATTTTTATCGTTAAGTTCACATTATTTTACATCTAAAACACGTATTTACAATACATTTGGGTGAATACAAAAAATAGAAAAAAAATTTGGGAAAAAATTTGTTAAAAAATGGTGATAATTCCGCTAAATATCGTTTAAAGTCATTTGTATTGAACTAATCATACTTTTTATATTTTTATCGTTAAGTTCACATTATTTTACATCTAAAACACGTCTTTACAATACATTTGGGTGAATATAAAAGGTCGTAAAAAAATTTTGAAATACAGGTGATGAATCCGCTAAATATCGTCTTAAGTCATTTCTATTAAACTAATCATACTTTTTATATTTTTAACGTTAAGTTCACATTATTTTACATCTAAAACACGTGTTTACAATACATTTGGGTGAATACAAAAAATAGAAAAAAAATTTGGTAAAAAATGGTGATAATTCCGCTAAATATCGTTTAAAGTCATTTGTATTGAACTAATCATACTTTTTATATTTTTATCGTTAGGTTCACATTATTTTACATCTAAAACACGTATTTACAATACATTTGGGTGAATACAAAAAATAGAAAAAAAATTTGGGAAAAAATTGTGTAAAAAATGGTGATAATTCCGCTAAATATCGTTTAAAGTCATTTGTATTGAACTAATCATACTTTTTATATTTTTATCGTTAAGTTCACATAATTTTACATCTAAAACACGTCTTTACAATACATTTGTCTGAATACAAAAAATAAAAAAAAAATTTGGTAAAAAATGGTGATAATTCCGCTAAATATCATTTAAAGTCATTTGTATTGAACTAATCATACTTTTTATATTTTTATCGTTACGTTCACATAATTTTACATCTAAAACACGTCTTTACAATACATTTGTCTGAATACAAAAAATAAAAAAAAAATTTGGTAAAAAATGGTGATAATTCCGCTAAATATCGTTTAAAGTCATTTGTATTGAACTAATCATACTTTTTATATTTTTATCGTTACGTTCACATAATTTTACATCTAAAACACGTGTTTACAATACATTTGGGTGAATACAAAAAATAGAAAAAAAATTTGGTAAAAAATGGTGATAATTCCGCTAAATATCGTTTAAAGTCATTTGTATTGAACTAATCATACTTTTTATATTTTTATCGTTAAGTTCACATTATTTTACATCTAAAACACGTATTTACAATACATTTGGGTGAATACAAAAAATAGAAAAAAAATTTGGGAAAAAATTTGTTAAAAAATGGTGATAATTCCGCTAAATATCGTTTAAAGTCATTTGTATTGAACTAATCATACTTTTTATATTTTTATCGTTAAGTTCACATTATTTTACATCTAAAACACGTCTTTACAATACATTTGGGTGAATATAAAAGGTCGTAAAAAAATTTTGAAATACAGGTGATGAATCCGCTAAATATCGTCTTAAGTCATTTCTATTAAACTAATCATACTTTTTATATTTTTAACGTTAAGTTCACATTATTTTACATCTAAAACACGTGTTTACAATACATTTGGGTGAATACAAAAAATAGAAAAAAAATTTGGTAAAAAATGGTGATAATTCCGCTAAATATCGTTTAAAGTCATTTGAATTGAACTAATCATACTTTTTATATTTTTATCGTTAAGTTCACATTATTTTACATCTAAAACACGTATTTACAATACATTTGGGTGAATACAAAAAATAGAAAAAAAATTTGGGAAAAAATTTGATAAAAAATGGTGATAATTCCGCTAAATATCGTTTAAAGTCATTTGTATTGAACTAATCATACTTTTTATATTTTTATCGTTAAGTTCACATTATTTTACATCTAAAACACGTCTTTACAATACATTTGGGTGAATATAAAAGGTCGTAAAAAAATTTTGAAATACAGGTGATGAATCCGCTAAATATCGTCTTAAGTCATTTCTATTAAACTAATCATACTTTTTATATTTTTAACGTTAAGTTCACATTATTTTACATCTAAAACACGTGTTTACAAT
Source organism: Diuraphis noxia (assembly GCF_037042655.1). Lineage (NCBI taxonomy): Eukaryota > Metazoa > Arthropoda > Insecta > Hemiptera > Aphididae > Diuraphis > Diuraphis noxia. The sequence goes on from NW_028301714.1 coordinate 75,927,212, forward strand.
ACATTTGGGTGAATACAAAAAATAGAAAAAAAATTTGGTAAAAAATGGTGATAATTCCGCTAAATATCGTTTAAAGTCATTTGTATTGAACTAATCATACTTTTTATATTTTTATCGTTAAGTTCACATTATTTAACATCTAAAACACGTCTTTACAATACATTTGGGTGAATATAAAAGGTCGTAAAAAATTTTTGAAATACAGGTGATGAATCCGCTAAATATCGTCTTAAGTCATTTCTATTAAACTAATCATACTTTTTATATTTTTAACGTTAAGTTCACATTATTTTACATCTAAAACACGTGTTTACAATACATTTGGGTGAATACAAAAAATAGAAAAAAAATTTGGTAAAAAATGGTGATAATTCCGCTAAATATCGTTTAAAGTCATTTGTATTGAACTAATCATACTTTTTATATTTTTATCGTTAAGTTCACATTATTTTACATCTAAAACACGTATTTACAATACATTTGGGTGAATACAAAAAATAGAAAAAAAATTTGGGAAAAAATTTGGTAAAAAATGGTGATAATTCCGCTAAATATCGTTTAAAGTCATTTGTATTGAACTAATCATACTTTTTATATTTTTAACGTTAAGTTCACATTATTTTACATCTAAAACACGTGTTTACAATACATTTGGGTGAATACAAAAAATAGAAAAAAAATTTGGGAGAAAATTGTGTAAAAAATGGTGATAATTCCGCTAAATATCGTTTAAAGTCATTTGTATTGAACTAATCATACTTTTTATATTTTTATCGTTAAGTTCACATTATTTTACATCTAAAACACGTATTTACAATACATTTGGGTGAATACAAAAAATAGATAAAAAATTTGGGAAAAAATTTGGTAAAAAATGGTGATAATTCCGCTAAATATCGTTTAAAGTCATTTGTATTGAACTAATCATACTTTTTATATTTTTATCGTTAAGTTCACATTATTTTACATCTAAAACACGTCTTTACAATACATTTGGGTGAATATAAAAGGTCGTAAAAAAATTTTGAAATACAGGTGATGAATCCGCTAAATATCGTCTTAAGTCATTTCTATTAAACTAATCATACTTTTTATATTTTTAACGTTAAGTTCACATTATTTTACATCTAAAACACGTGTTTACAATACATTTGGGTGAATACAAAAAATAGAAAAAAAATTTGGTAAAAAATGGTGATAATTCCGCTAAATATCGTTTAAAGTCATTTGTATTGAACTAATCATACTTTTTATATTTTTATCGTTAAGTTCACATTATTTAACATCTAAAACACGTCTTTACAATACATTTGGGTGAATATAAAAGGTCGTAAAAAAATTTTGAAATACAGGTGATGAATCCGCTAAATATCGTCTTAAGTCATTTCTATTAAACTAATCATACTTTTTATATTTTTAACGTTAAGTTCACATTATTTTACATCTAAAACACGTGTTTACAATACATTTGGGTGAATACAAAAAATAGAAAAAAAATTTGGTAAAAAATGGTGATAATTCCGCTAAATATCGTTTAAAGTCATTTGTATTGAACTAATCATACTTTTTATATTTTTATCGTTAGGTTCACATTATTTTACATCTAAAACACGTATTTACAATACATTTGGGTGAATACAAAAAATAGAAAAAAAATTTGGGAAAAAATTGTGTAAAAAATGGTGATAATTCCGCTAAATATCGTTTAAAGTCATTTGTATTGAACTAATCATACTTTTTATATTTTTATCGTTAAGTTCACATAATTTTACATCTAAAACACGTCTTTACAATACATTTGTCTGAATACAAAAAATAAAAAAAAAATTTGGTAAAAAATGGTGATAATTCCGCTAAATATCGTTTAAAGTCATTTGTATTGAACTAATCATACTTTTTATATTTTTATCGTTACGTTCACATAATTTTACATCTAAAACACGTGTTTACAATACATTTGGGTGAATACAAAAAATAGAAAAAAAATTTGGTAAAAAATGGTGATAATTCCGCTAAATATCGTTTAAAGTCATTTGTATTGAACTAATCATACTTTTTATATTTTTATCGTTAAGTTCACATTATTTTACATCTAAAACACGTATTTACAATACATTTGGGTGAATACAAAAAATAGAAAAAAAATTTGGGAAAAAATTTGTTAAAAAATGGTGATAATTCCGCTAAATATCGTTTAAAGTCATTTGTATTGAACTAATCATACTTTTTATATTTTTATCGTTAAGATCACATTATTTTACATCTAAAACACGTATTTACAATACATTGGGGTGAATACAAAAAATAGAAAAAAAATTTGGGAAAAAATTTGATAAAAAATGGTGATAATTCCGCTAAATATCGTTTAAAGTCATTTGTATTGAACTAATCATACTTTTTATATTTTTATCGTTAAGTTCACATTATTTAACATCTAAAACACGTCTTTACAATACATTTGGGTGAATATAAAAGGTCGTAAAAAAATTTTGAAATACAGGTGATGAATCCGCTAAATATCGTCTTAAGTCATTTCTATTAAACTAATCATACTTTTTATATTTTTAACGTTAAGTTCACATTATTTTACATCTAAAACACGTGTTTACAATACATTTGGGTGAATACAAAAAATAGAAAAAAAATTTGGTAAAAAATGGTGATAATTCCGCTAAATATCGTTTAAAGTCATTTGTATTGAACTAATCATACTTTTTATATTTTTATCGTTAAGTTCACATTATTTTACATCTAAAACACGTATTTACAATACATTTGGGTGAATACAAAAAATAGAAAAAAAATTTGGGAAAAAATTTGGTAAAAAATGGTGATAATTCCGCTAAATATCGTTTAAAGTCATTTGTATTGAACTAATCATACTTTTTATATTTTTATCGTTAAGTTCACATTATTTTACATCTAAAACACGTATTTACAATACATTTGGGTGAATACAAAAAATAGAAAAAAAATTTGGGAAAAAATTTGTTAAAAAATGGTGATAATTCCGCTAAATATCGTTTAAAGTCATTTGTATTGAACTAATCATACTTTTTATATTTTTATCGTTAAGTTCACATTATTTTACATCTAAAACACGTCTTTACAATACATTTGGGTGAATATAAAAGGTCGTAAAAAAATTTTGAAATACAGGTGATGAATCTGCTAAATATCGTCTTAAGTCATTTCTATTAAACTAATCATACTTTTTATATTTTTAACGTTAAGTTCACATTATTTTACATCTAAAACACGTGTTTACAATACATTTGGGTGAATACAAAAAATAGAAAAAAAATTTGGTAAAAAATGGTGATAATTCCGCTAAATATCGTTTAAAGTCATTTGTATTGAACTAATCATACTTTTTATATTTTTATCGTTAAGTTCACATTATTTAACATCTAAAACACGTCTTTACAATACATTTGGGTGAATATAAAAGGTCGTAAAAAAATTTTGAAATACAGGTGATGAATCCGCTAAATATCGTCTTAAGTCATTTCTATTAAACTAATCATACTTTTTATATTTTTAACGTTAAGTTCACATTATTTTACATCTAAAACACGTGTTTACAATACATTTGGGTGAATACAAAAAATAGAAAAAAAATTTGGTAAAAAATGGTGATAATTCCGCTAAATATCGTTTAAAGTCATTTGTATTGAACTAATCATACTTTTTATATTTTTATCGTTAAGTTCACATTATTTTACATCTAAAACACGTATTTACAATACATTTGGGTGAATACAAAAAATAGAAAAAAAATTTGGGAAAAAATTTGGTAAAAAATGGTGATAATTCCGCTAAATATCGTTTAAAGTCATTTGTATTGAACTAATCATACTTTTTATATTTTTATCGTTAAGTTCACATTATTTTACATCTAAAACACGTATTTACAATACATTTGGGTGAATACAAAAAATAGAAAAAAAATTTGGGAAAAAATTTGGTAAAAAATGGTGATAATTCCGCTAAATATCGTTTAAAGTCATTTGTATTGAACTAATCATACTTTTTATATTTTTATCGTTAAGTTCACATTATTTTACATCTAAAACACGTATTTACAATACATTTGGCTGAATACAAAAAATAGAAAAAAAATTTGGGAAAAAATTTGTTAAAAAATGGTGATAATTCCGCTAAATATCGTTTAAAGTCATTTGTATTGAACTAATCATACTTTTTATATTTTTATCGTTAAGTTCACATTATTTTACATCTAAAACACGTCTTTACAATACATTTGGTTGAATATAAAAGGTCGTAAAAAAATTTTGAAATACAGGTGATGAATCTGCTAAATATCGTCTTAAGTCATTTCTATTAAACTAATCATACTTTTTATATTTTTAACGTTAAGTTCACATTATTTTACATCTAAAACACGTGTTTACAATACATTTGGGTGAATACAAAAAATAGAAAAAAAATTTGGTAAAAAATGGTGATAATTCCGCTAAATATCGTTTAAAGTCATTTGTATTGAACTAATCATACTTTTTATATTTTTATCGTTAAGTTCACATTATTTAACATCTAAAACACGTCTTTACAATACATTTGGGTGAATATAAAAGGTAGTAAAAAAATTTTGAAATACAGGTGATGAATCCGCTAAATATCGTCTTAAGTCATTTCTATTAAACTAATCATACTTTTTATATTTTTAACGTTAAGTTCACATTATTTTACATCTAAAACACGTGTTTACAATACATTTGGGTGAATACAAAAAATAGAAAAAAAATTTGGTAAAAAATGGTGATAATTCCGCTAAATATCGTTTAAAGTCATTTGTATTGAACTAATCATACTTTTTATATTTTTATCGTTAGGTTCACATTATTTTACATCTAAAACACGTATTTACAATACATTTGGGTGAATACAAAAAATAGAAAAAAAATTTGGGAAAAAATTGTGTAAAAAATGGTGATAATTCCGCTAAATATCGTTTAAAGTCATTTGTATTGAACTAATCATACTTTTTATATTTTTATCGTTAAGTTCACATTATTTTACATCTAAAACACGTATTTACAATACATTTGGGTGAATACAAAAAATAGAAAAAAAATTTGGGAAAAAATTTGTTAAAAAATGGTGATAATTCCGCTAAATATCGTTTAAAGTCATTTGTATTGAACTAATCATACTTTTTATATTTTTATCGTTAAGATCACATTATTTTACATCTAAAACACGTATTTACAATACATTTGGGTGAATACAAAAAATAGAAAAAAAATTTGGGAAAAAATTTGATAAAAAATGGTGATAATTCCGCTAAATATCGTTTAAAGTCATTTGTATTGAACTAATCATACTTTTTATATTTTTATCGTTAAGTTCACATTATTTAACATCTAAAACACGTCTTTACAATACATTTGGGTGAATATAAAAGGTCGTAAAAAAATTTTGAAATACAGGTGATGAATCCGCTAAATATCGTCTTAAGTCATTTCTATTAAACTAATCATACTTTTTATATTTTTAACGTTAAGTTCACATTATTTTACATCTAAAACACGTGTTTACAATACATTTGGGTGAATACAAAAAATAGAAAAAAAATTTGGTAAAAAATGGTGATAATTCCGCTAAATATCGTTTAAAGTCATTTGTATTGAACTAATCATACTTTTTATATTTTTATCGTTAAGTTCACATTATTTTACATCTAAAACACGTATTTACAATACATTTGGGTGAATACAAAAAATAGAAAAAAAATTTGGGAAAAAATTTGGTAAAAAATGGTGATAATTCCGCTAAATATCGTTTAAAGTCATTTGTATTGAACTAATCATACTTTTTATATTTTTATCGTTAAGTTCACATTATTTTACATCTAAAACACGTCTTTACAATACATTTGTCTGAATACAAAAAATAAAAAAAAAATTTGGTAAAAAATGGTGATAATTCCGCTAAATATCATTTAAAGTCATTTGTATTGAACTAATCATACTTTTTATATTTTTATCGTTACGTTCACATAATTTTACATCTAAAACACGTCTTTACAATACATTTGGGTGAATATAAAAGGTCGTAAAAAAATTTTGAAATACAGGTGATGAATCCGCTAAATATCGTCTTAAGTCATTTCTATTAAACTAATCATACTTTTCATATTTTTAACGTTAAGTTCACATTATTTTACATCTAAAACACGTGTTTACAATACATTTGGGTGAATACAAAAAATAGAAAAAAAATTTGGTAAAAAATGGTGATAATTCCGCTAAATATCGTTTAAAGTCATTTGTATTGAACTAATCATACTTTTTATATTTTTATCGTTAAGTTCACATTATTTTACATCTAAAACACGTATTTACAATACATTTGGGTGAATACAAAAAATAGAAAAAAAATTTGGGAAAAAATTTGTTAAAAAATGGTGATAATTCCGCTAAATATCGTTTAAAGTCATTTGTATTGAACTAATCATACTTTTTATATTTTTATCGTTAAGATCACATTATTTTACATCTAAAACACGTATTTACAATACATTTGGGTGAATACAAAAAATAGAAAAAAAATTTGGGAAAAAATTTGATAAAAAATGGTGATAATTCCGCTAAATATCGTTTAAAGTCATTTGTATTGAACTAATCATACTTTTTATATTTTTATCGTTAAGTTCACATTATTTTACATCTAAAACACGTCTTTACAATACATTTGGGTGAATATAAAAGGTCGTAAAAAAATTTTGAAATACAGGTGATGAATCTGCTAAATATCGTCTTAAGTCATTTCTATTAAACTAATCATACTTTTTATATTTTTAACGTTAAGTTCACATTATTTTACATCTAAAACACGTGTTTACAATACATTTGGGTGAATACAAAAAATAGAAAAAAAATTTGGTAAAAAATGGTGATAATTCCGCTAAATATCGTTTAAAGTCATTTGTATTGAACTAATCATACTTTTTATATTTTTATCGTTAAGTTCACATTATTTAACATCTAAAACACGTCTTTACAATACATTTGGGTGAATATAAAAGGTCGTAAAAAAATTTTGAAATACAGGTGATGAATCCGCTAAATATCGTCTTAAGTCATTTCTATTAAACTAATCATACTTTTTATATTTTTAACGTTAAGTTCACATTATTTTACATCTAAAACACGTGTTTACAATACATTTGGGTGAATACAAAAAATAGAAAAAAAATTTGGTAAAAAATGGTGATAATTCCGCTAAATATCGTTTAAAGTCATTTGTATTGAACTAATCATACTTTTTATATTTTTATCGTTAGGTTCACATTATTTTACATCTAAAACACGTATTTACAATACATTTGGGTGAATACAAAAAATAGAAAAAAAATTTGGGAAAAAATTGTGTAAAAAATGGTGATAATTCCGCTAAATATCGTTTAAAGTCATTTGTATTGAACTAATCATACTTTTTATATTTTTATCGTTAAGTTCACATAATTTTACATCTAAAACACGTCTTTACAATACATTTGTCTGAATACAAAAAATAAAAAAAAAATTTGGTAAAAAATGGTGATAATTCCGCTAAATATCATTTAAAGTCATTTGTATTGAACTAATCATACTTTTTATATTTTTATCGTTACGTTCACATAATTTTACATCTAAAACACGTCTTTACAATACATTTGGGTGAATATAAAAGGTCGTAAAAAAATTTTGAAATACAGGTGATGAATCCGCTAAATATCGTCTTAAGTCATTTCTATTAAACTAATCATACTTTTTATATTTTTAACGTTAAGTTCACATTATTTTACATCTAAAACACGTGTTTACAATACATTTGGGTGAATACAAAAAATAGAAAAAAAATTTGGTAAAAAATGGTGATAATTCCGCTAAATATCGTTTAAAGTCATTTGTATTGAACTAATCATACTTTTTATATTTTTATCGTTAAGTTCACATTATTTTACATCTAAAACACGTATTTACAATACATTTGGGTGAATACAAAAAATAGAAAAAAAATTTGGGAAAAAATTTGTTAAAAAATGGTGATAATTCCGCTAAATATCGTTTAAAGTCATTTGTATTGAACTAATCATACTTTTTATATTTTTATCGTTAAGATCACATTATTTTACATCTAAAACACGTATTTACAATACATTTGGGTGAATACAAAAAATAGAAAAAAAATTTGGGAAAAAATTTGATAAAAAATGGTGATAATTCCGCTAAATATCGTTTAAAGTCATTTGTATTGAACTAATCATACTTTTTATATTTTTATCGTTAAGTTCACATTATTTAACATCTAAAACACGTCTTTACAATACATTTGGGTGAATATAAAAGGTCGTAAAAAAATTTTGAAATACAGGTGATGAATCCGCTAAATATCGTCTTAAGTCATTTCTATTAAACTAATCATACTTTTTATATTTTTAACGTTAAGTTCACATTATTTTACATCTAAAACACGTGTTTACAATACATTTGGGTGAATACAAAAAATAGAAAAAAAATTTGGTAAAAAATGGTGATAATTCCGCTAAATATCGTTTAAAGTCATTTGTATTGAACTAATCATACTTTTTATATTTTTATCGTTAAGTTCACATTATTTTACATCTAAAACACGTATTTACAATACATTTGGGTGAATACAAAAAATAGAAAAAAAATTTGGGAAAAAATTTGGTAAAAAATGGTGATAATTCCGCTAAATATCGTTTAAAGTCATTTGTATTGAACTAATCATACTTTTTATATTTTTATCGTTAAGTTCACATTATTTTACATCTAAAACACGTCTTTACAATACATTTGTCTGAATACAAAAAATAAAAAAAAAATTTGGTAAAAAATGGTGATAATTCCGCTAAATATCATTTAAAGTCATTTGTATTGAACTAATCATACTTTTTATATTTTTATCGTTACGTTCACATAATTTTACATCTAAAACACGTCTTTACAATACATTTGGGTGAATATAAAAGGTCGTAAAAAAATTTTGAAATACAGGTGATGAATCCGCTAAATATCGTCTTAAGTCATTTCTATTAAACTAATCATACTTTTTATATTTTTAACGTTAAGTTCACATTATTTTACATCTAAAACACGTGTTTACAATACATTTGGGTGAATACAAAAAATAGAAAAAAAATTTGGTAAAAAATGGTGATAATTCCGCTAAATATCGTTTAAAGTCATTTGTATTGAACTAATCATACTTTTTATATTTTTATCGTTAAGTTCACATTATTTTACATCTAAAACACGTATTTACAATACATTTGGGTGAATACAAAAAATAGAAAAAAAATTTGGGAAAAAATTTGTTAAAAAATGGTGATAATTCCGCTAAATATCGTTTAAAGTCATTTGTATTGAACTAATCATACTTTTTATATTTTTATCGTTAAGATCACATTATTTTACATCTAAAACACGTATTTACAATACATTTGGGTGAATACAAAAAATAGAAAAAAAATTTGGGAAAAAATTTGATAAAAAATGGTGATAATTCCGCTAAATATCGTTTAAAGTCATTTGTATTGAACTAATCATACTTTTTATATTTTTATCGTTAAGTTCACATTATTTAACATCTAAAACACGTCTTTACAATACATTTGGGTGAATATAAAAGGTCGTAAAAAAATTTTGAAATACAGGTGATGAATCCGCTAAATATCGTCTTAAGTCATTTCTATTAAACTAATCATACTTTTTATATTTTTAACGTTAAGTTCACATTATTTTACATCTAAAACACGTGTTTACAATACATTTGGGTGAATACAAAAAATAGAAAAAAAATTTGGTAAAAAATGGTGATAATTCCGCTAAATATCGTTTAAAGTCATTTGTATTGAACTAATCATACTTTTTATATTTTTATCGTTAAGTTCACATTATTTTACATCTAAAACACGTATTTACAATACATTTGGGTGAATACAAAAAATAGAAAAAAAATTTGGGAAAAAATTTGGTAAAAAATGGTGATAATTCCGCTAAATATCGTTTAAAGTCATTTGTATTGAACTAATCATACTTTTTATATTTTTATCGTTAAGTTCACATTATTTAACATCTAAAACACGTCTTTACAATACATTTGGGTGAATATAAAAGGTCGTAAAAAAATTTTGAAATACAGGTGATGAATCCGCTAAATATCGTCTTAAGTCATTTCTATTAAACTAATCATACTTTTTATATTTTTAACGTTAAGTTCACATTATTTTACATCTAAAACACGTGTTTACAATACATTTGGGTGAATACAAAAAATAGAAAAAAAATTTGGGAAAAAATTGGGTAAAAAATGGTGATAATTCCGCTAAATATCGTTTAAAGTCATTTGTATTGAACTAATCATACTTTTTATATTTTTATCGTTACGTTCACATAATTTTACATCTAAAACACGTCTTTACAATACATTTGGGTGAATATAAAAGGTCGTAAAAAAATTTTGAAATACAGGTGATGAATCCGCTAAATATCGTCTTAAGTCATTTCTATTAAACTAATCATACTTTTTATATTTTTAACGTTAAGTTCACATTATTTTACATCTAAAACACGTGTTTACAATACATTTGGGTGAATACAAAAAATAGAAAAAAAATTTGGTAAAAAATGGTGATAATTCCGCTAAATATCGTTTAAAGTCATTTGTATTGAACTAATCATACTTTTTATATTTTTATCGTTAAGTTCACATTATTTAACATCTAAAACACGTCTTTACAATACATTTGGGTGAATATAAAAGGTCGTAAAAAAATTTTGAAATACAGGTGATGAATCCGCTAAATATCGTCTTAAGTCATTTCTATTAAACTAATCATACTTTTTATATTTTTAACGTTAAGTTCACATTATTTTACATCTAAAACACGTGTTTACAATACATTTGGGTGAATACAAAAAATAGAAAAAAAATTTGGTAAAAAATGGTGATAATTCCGCTAAATATCGTTTAAAGTCATTTGTATTGAACTAATCATACTTTTTATATTTTTATCGTTAGGTTCACATTATTTTACATCTAAAACACGTATTTACAATACATTTGGGTGAATACAAAAAATAGAAAAAAAATTTGGGAAAAAATTGTGTAAAAAATGGTGATAATTCCGCTAAATATCGTTTAAAGTCATTTGTATTGAACTAATCATACTTTTTATATTTTTATCGTTAAGTTCACATAATTTTACATCTAAAACACGTCTTTACAATACATTTGTCTGAATACAAAAAATAAAAAAAAAATTTGGTAAAAAATGGTGATAATTCCGCTAAATATCATTTAAAGTCATTTGTATTGAACTAATCATACTTTTTATATTTTTATCGTTACGTTCACATAATTTTACATCTAAAACACGTCTTTACAATACATTTGGGTGAATATAAAAGGTCGTAAAAAAATTTTGAAATACAGGTGATGAATCCGCTAAATATCGTCTTAAGTCATTTCTATTAAACTAATCATACTTTTTATATTTTTAACGTTAAGTTCACATTATTTTACATCTAAAACACGTGTTTACAATACATTTGGGTGAATACAAAAAATAGAAAAAAAATTTGGTAAAAAATGGTGATAATTCCGCTAAATATCGTTTAAAGTCATTTGTATTGAACTAATCATACTTTTTATATTTTTATCGTTAAGTTCACATTATTTTACATCTAAAACACGTATTTACAATACATTTGGGTGAATACAAAAAATAGAAAAAAAATTTGGGAAAAAATTTGTTAAAAAATGGTGATAATTCCGCTAAATATCGTTTAAAGTCATTTGTATTGAACTAATCATACTTTTTATATTTTTATCGTTAAGATCACATTATTTTACATCTAAAACACGTATTTACAATACATTTGGGTGAATACAAAAAATAGAAAAAAAATTTGGGAAAAAATTTGATAAAAAATGGTGATAATTCCGCTAAATATCGTTTAAAGTCATTTGTATTGAACTAATCATACTTTTTATATTTTTATCGTTAAGTTCACATTATTTAACATCTAAAACACGTCTTTACAATACATTTGGGTGAATATAAAAGGTCGTAAAAAAATTTTGAAATACAGGTGATGAATCCGCTAAATATCGTCTTAAGTCATTTCTATTAAACTAATCATACTTTTTATATTTTTAACGTTAAGTTCACATTATTTTACATCTAAAACACGTGTTTACAATACATTTGGGTGAATACAAAAAATAGAAAAAAAATTTGGTAAAAAATGGTGATAATTCCGCTAAATATCGTTTAAAGTCATTTGTATTGAACTAATCATACTTTTTATATTTTTATCGTTAAGTTCACATTATTTTACATCTAAAACACGTATTTACAATACATTTGGGTGAATACAAAAAATAGAAAAAAAATTTGGGAAAAAATTTGGTAAAAAATGGTGATAATTCCGCTAAATATCGTTTAAAGTCATTTGTATTGAACTAATCATACTTTTTATATTTTTATCGTTAAGTTCACATTATTTTACATCTAAAACACGTCTTTACAATACATTTGTCTGAATACAAAAAATAAAAAAAAAATTTGGTAAAAAATGGTGATAATTCCGCTAAATATCATTTAAAGTCATTTGTATTGAACTAATCATACTTTTTATATTTTTATCGTTACGTTCACATAATTTTACATCTAAAACACGTCTTTACAATACATTTGGGTGAATATAAAAGGTCGTAAAAAAATTTTGAAATACAGGTGATGAATCCGCTAAATATCGTCTTAAGTCATTTCTATTAAACTAATCATACTTTTTATATTTTTAACGTTAAGTTCACATTATTTTACATCTAAAACACGTGTTTACAATACATTTGGGTGAATACAAAAAATAGAAAAAAAATTTGGTAAAAAATGGTGATAATTCCGCTAAATATCGTTTAAAGTCATTTGTATTGAACTAATCATACTTTTTATATTTTTATCGTTAAGTTCACATTATTTTACATCTAAAACACGTATTTACAATACATTTGGGTGAATACAAAAAATAGAAAAAAAATTTGGGAAAAAATTTGTTAAAAAATGGTGATAATTCCGCTAAATATCGTTTAAAGTCATTTGTATTGAACTAATCATACTTTTTATATTTTTATCGTTAAGATCACATTATTTTACATCTAAAACACGTATTTACAATACATTTGGGTGAATACAAAAAATAGAAAAAAAATTTGGGAAAAAATTTGATAAAAAATGGTGATAATTCCGCTAAATATCGTTTAAAGTCATTTGTATTGAACTAATCATACTTTTTATATTTTTATCGTTAAGTTCACATTATTTAACATCTAAAACACGTCTTTACAATACATTTGGGTGAATATAAAAGGTCGTAAAAAAATTTTGAAATACAGGTGATGAATCCGCTAAATATCGTCTTAAGTCATTTCTATTAAACTAATCATACTTTTTATATTTTTAACGTTAAGTTCACATTATTTTACATCTAAAACACGTGTTTACAATACATTTGGGTGAATACAAAAAATAGAAAAAAAATTTGGTAAAAAATGGTGATAATTCCGCTAAATATCGTTTAAAGTCATTTGTATTGAACTAATCATACTTTTTATATTTTTATCGTTAAGTTCACATTATTTTACATCTAAAACACGTATTTACAATACATTTGGGTGAATACAAAAAATAGAAAAAAAATTTGGGAAAAAATTTGGTAAAAAATGGTGATAATTCCGCTAAATATCGTTTAAAGTCATTTGTATTGAACTAATCATACTTTTTATATTTTTATCGTTAAGTTCACATTATTTAACATCTAAAACACGTCTTTACAATACATTTGGGTGAATATAAAAGGTCGTAAAAAAATTTTGAAATACAGGTGATGAATCCGCTAAATATCGTCTTAAGTCATTTCTATTAAACTAATCATACTTTTTATATTTTTAACGTTAAGTTCACATTATTTTACATCTAAAACACGTGTTTACAATACATTTGGGTGAATACAAAAAATAGAAAAAAAATTTGGGAAAAAATTGGGTAAAAAATGGTGATAATTCCGCTAAATATCGTTTAAAGTCATTTGTATTGAACTAATCATACTTTTTATATTTTTATCGTTACGTTCACATAATTTTACATCTAAAACACGTCTTTACAATACATTTGGGTGAATATAAAAGGTCGTAAAAAAATTTTGAAATACAGGTGATGAATCCGCTAAATATCGTCTTAAGTCATTTCTATTAAACTAATCATACTTTTTATATTTTTAACGTTAAGTTCACATTATTTTACATCTAAAACACGTGTTTACAATACATTTGGGTGAATACAAAAAATAGAAAAAAAATTTGGTAAAAAATGGTGATAATTCCGCTAAATATCGTTTAAAGTCATTTGTATTGAACTAATCATACTTTTTATATTTTTATCGTTACGTTCACATAATTTTACATCTAAAACACGTCTTTACAATACATTTGGGTGAATACAAAAAATAGAAAAAAAATTTGGGAAAAAATTTGTTAAAAAATGGTGATAATTCCGCTAAATATCGTTTAAAGTCATTTGTATTGAACTAATCATACTTTTTATATTTTTATCGTTAAGTTCACATTATTTTACATCTAAAACACGTCTTTACAATACATTTGGGTGAATATAAAAGGTCGTAAAAAAATTTTGAAATACAGGTGATGAATCCGCTAAATATCGTCTTAAGTCATTTCTATTAAACTAATCATACTTTTTATATTTTTAACGTTAAGTTCACATTATTTTACATCTAAAACACGTGTTTACAATACATTTGGGTGAATACAAAAAATAGAAAAAAAATTTGGTAAAAAATGGTGATAATTCCGCTAAATATCGTTTAAAGTCATTTGTATTGAACTAATCATACTTTTTATATTTTTATCGTTACGTTCACATAATTTTACATCTAAAACACGTCTTTACAATACATTTGGGTGAATATAAAAGGTCGTAAAAAAATTTTGAAATACGGGTGATGAATTCGCTAAATATCGTCTTAAGTCATTTCTATTAAACTAATCATAAATTTTTTATATTTTTAACGTTAAGTTCACATTATTTTACATCTAAAACACGTGTTTACAATACATTTGGGTGAATACAAAAAATAGAAAAAAAATTTGGTAAAAAATGGTGATAATTCCGCTAAATATCGTTTAAAGTCATTTGAATTGAACTAATCATACTTTTTATATTTTTAACGATAAGTTCACATTATTTTACATCTAAAACACGTGTTTACAATACATTTGGGTGAATACAAAAAATAGAAAAAAAATTTGGTAAAAAATGGTGATAATTCCGCTAAATATCGTTTAAAGTCATTTGTATTGAACTAATCATACTTTTTATATTTTTATCGTTACGTTCACATAATTTTACATCTAAAACACGTCTTTACAATACATTTGGGTGAATATAAAAGGTCGTAAAAAAATTTTGAAATACGGGTGATGAATTCGCTAAATATCGTCTTAAGTCATTTCTATTAAACTAATCATACTTTTTATATTTTTAACGTTAAGTTCACATTATTTTACATCTAAAACACGTGTTTACAATACATTTGGGTGAATACAAAAAATAGAAAAAAAATTTGGTAAAAAATGGTGATAATTCCGCTAAATATCGTTTAAAGTCATTTGTATTGAACTAATCATACTTTTTATATTTTTATCGTTAAGTTCACATTATTTTACATCTAAAACACGTATTTACAATACATTTGGGTGAATATAAAAGGTCGTAAAAAAATTTTGAAATACAGGTGATGAATCCGCTAAATATCGTCTTAAGTCATTTCTATTAAACTAATCATACTTTTTATATTTTTAACGTTAA
This sequence comes from Diuraphis noxia, assembly GCF_037042655.1. Lineage (NCBI taxonomy): Eukaryota > Metazoa > Arthropoda > Insecta > Hemiptera > Aphididae > Diuraphis > Diuraphis noxia. The sequence continues at coordinate 75,943,137 of NW_028301714.1, forward strand.
GTTCACATTATTTTACATCTAAAACACGTGTTTACAATACATTTGGGTGAATACAAAAAATAGAAAAAAAATTTGGGAAAAAATTGGGTAAAAAATGGTGATAATTCCGCTAAATATCGTTTAAAGTCATTTGTATTGAACTAATCATACTTTTTATATTTTTATCGTTAAGTTCACATTATTTTACATCTAAAACACGTCTTTACAATACATTTGGGTGAATATAAAAGGTCGTAAAAAAATTTTGAAATTCAGGTGATGAATCCGCTAAATATCGTCTTAAGTCATTTCTATTAAACTAATCATACTTTTTATATTTTTAACGTTAAGTTCACATTATTTTACATCTAAAACACGTATTTACAATACATTTGGGTGAATACAAAAAATAGATAAAAAATTTGGGAAAAAATTTGGTAAAAAATGGTGATAATTCCGCTAAATATCGTTTAAAGTCATTTGTATTGAACTAATCATACTTTTTATATTTTTATCGTTAAGTTCACATTATTTAACATCTAAAACACGTCTTTACAATATATTTGGGTGAATATAAAAGGTCGTAAAAAAATTTTGAAATACAGGTGATGAATCCGCTAAATATCGTCTTAAGTCATTTCTATTAAACTAATCATACTTTTTATATTTTTAACGTTAAGTTCACATTATTTTACATCTAAAACACGTGTTTACAATACATTTGGGTGAATACAAAAAATAGAAAAAAAATTTGGGAAAAAATTGGGTAAAAAATGGTGATAATTCCGCTAAATATCGTTTAAAGTCATTTGTATTGAACTAATCATACTTTTTATATTTTTATCGTTAAGTTCACATTATTTTACATCTAAAACACGTCTTTACAATACATTTGGGTGAATATAAAAGGTCGTAAAAAAATTTTGAAATTCAGGTGATGAATCCGCTAAATATCGTCTTAAGTCATTTCTATTAAACTAATCATACTTTTTATATTTTTAACGTTAAGTTCACATTATTTTACATCTAAAACACGTGTTTACAATACATTTGGGTGAATACAAAAAATAGAAAAAAAATTTGGGAAAAAATTGTGTAAAAAATGGTGATAATTCCGCTAAATATCGTTTAAAGTCATTTGTATTGAACTAATCATACTTTTTATATTTTTATCGTTAAGTTCACATAATTTTACATCTAAAACACGTCTTTACAATACATTTGTCTGAATACAAAAAATAAAAAAAAAATTTGGTAAAAAATGGTGATAATTCCGCTAAATATCGTTTAAAGTCATTTGTATTGAACTAATCATACTTTTTATATTTTTATCGTTACGTTCACATAATTTTACATCTAAAACACGTCTTTACAATACATTTGGGTGAATATAAAAGGTCGTAAAAAAATTTTGAAATACAGGTGATGAATCCGCTAAATATCGTCTTAAGTCATTTCTATTAAACTAATCATACTTTTTATATTTTTAACGTTAAGTTCACATTATTTTACATCTAAAACACGTGTTTACAATACATTTGGGTGAATACAAAAAATAAAAAAAAAATTTGGTAAAAAATGGTGATAATTCCGCTAAATATCGTTTAAAGTCATTTGTATTGAACTAATCATACTTTTTATATTTTTATCGTTAAGTTCACATTATTTTACATCTAAAACACGTATTTACAATACATTTGGGTGAATACAAAAAATAGAAAAAAAATTTGGGAAAAAATTTGTTAAAAAATGGTGATAATTCCGCTAAATATCGTTTAAAGTCATTTGTATTGAACTAATCATACTTTTTATATTTTTATCGTTAAGTTCACATTATTTTACATCTAAAACACGTCTTTACAATACATTTGGGTGAATATAAAAGGTCGTAAAAAAATTTTGAAATACAGGTGATGAATCCGCTAAATATCGTCTTAAGTCATTTCTATTAAACTAATCATACTTTTTATATTTTTAACGTTAAGTTCACATTATTTTACATCTAAAACACGTGTTTACAATACATTTGGGTGAATACAAAAAATAGAAAAAAAATTTGGTAAAAAATGGTGATAATTCCGCTAAATATCGTTTAAAGTCATTTGTATTGAACTAATCATACTTTTTATATTTTTATCGTTACGTTCACATAATTTTACATCTAAAACACGTCTTTACAATACATTTGGGTGAATATAAAAGGTCGTAAAAAAATTTTGAAATACGGGTGATGAATTCGCCTAAATATCGTCTTAAGTCATTTCTATTAAACTAATCATACTTTTTATATTTTTAACGTTAAGTTCACATTATTTTACATCTAAAACACGTGTTTACAATACATTTGGGTGAATACAAAAAATAGAAAAAAAATTTGGTAAAAAATGGTGATAATTCCGCTAAATATCGTTTAAAGTCATTTGAATTGAACTAATCATACTTTTTATATTTTTAACGATAAGTTCACATTATTTTACATCTAAAACACGTGTTTACAATACATTTGGGTGAATACAAAAAATAGAAAAAAAATTTGGTAAAAAATGGTGATAATTCCGCTAAATATCGTTTAAAGTCATTTGTATTGAACTAATCATACTTTTTATATTTTTATCGTTACGTTCACATAATTTTACATCTAAAACACGTCTTTACAATACATTTGGGTGAATATAAAAGGTCGTAAAAAAATTTTGAAATACGGGTGATGAATTCGCTAAATATCGTCTTAAGTCATTTCTATTAAACTAATCATACTTTTTATATTTTTAACGTTAAGTTCACATTATTTTACATCTAAAACACGTGTTTACAATACATTTGGGTGAATACAAAAAATAGAAAAAAAATTTGGTAAAAAATGGTGATAATTCCGCTAAATATCGTTTAAAGTCATTTGTATTGAACTAATCATACTTTTTATATTTTTATCGTTAAGTTCACATTATTTAACATCTAAAACACGTCTTTACAATACATTTGGGTGAATATAAAAGGTCGTAAAAAAATTTTGAAATACAGGTGATGAATCCGCTAAATATCGTCTTAAGTCATTTCTATTAAACTAATCATACTTTTTATATTTTTAACGTTAAGTTCACATTATTTTACATCTAAAACACGTCTTTACAATACATTTGGGTGAATACAAAAAATAGAAAAAAAATTTGGGAAAAAATTGGGTAAAAAATGGTGATAATTCCGCTAAATATCGTTTAAAGTCATTTGTATTGAACTAATCATACTTTTTATATTTTTATCGTTAAGTTCACATTATTTTACATCTAAAACACGTCTTTACAATACATTTGGGTGAATATAAAAGGTCGTAAAAAAATTTTGAAATACAGGTGATGAATCCGCTAAATATCGTCTTAAGTCATTTCTATTAAACTAATCATACTATTTATATTTTTAACGTTAAGTTCACATTATTTTACATCTAAAACACGTGTTTACAATACATTTGGGTGAATACAAAAAATAGAAAAAAAATTTGGTAAAAAATGGTGATAATTCCGCTAAATATCGTTTAAAGTCATTTGTATTGAACTAATCATACTTTTTATATTTTTATCGTTACGTTCACATAATTTTACATCTAAAACACGTCTTTACAATACATTTGGGTGAATATAAAAGGTCGTAAAAAAATTTTGAAATACGGGTGATGAATTCGCCTAAATATCGTCTTAAGTCATTTCTATTAAACTAATCATACTTTTTATATTTTTAACGTTAAGTTCACATTATTTTACATCTAAAACACGTGTTTACAATACATTTGGGTGAATACAAAAAATAGAAAAAAAATTTGGTAAAAAATGGTGATAATTCCGCTAAATATCGTTTAAAGTCATTTGAATTGAACTAATCATACTTTTTATATTTTTAACGATAAGTTCACATTATTTTACATCTAAAACACGTGTTTACAATACATTTGGGTGAATACAAAAAATAGAAAAAAAATTTGGTAAAAAATGGTGATAATTCCGCTAAATATCGTTTAAAGTCATTTGTATTGAACTAATCATACTTTTTATATTTTTATCGTTACGTTCACATAATTTTACATCTAAAACACGTCTTTACAATACATTTGGGTGAATATAAAAGGTCGTAAAAAAATTTTGAAATACGGGTGATGAATTCGCTAAATATCGTCTTAAGTCATTTCTATTAAACTAATCATACTTTTTGTATTTTTAACGTTAAGTTCACATTATTTTACACCTAAAACACGTGTTTACAATACATTTGGGTGAATACAAAAAATAGAAAAAAAATTTGGTAAAAAATGGTGATAATTCCGCTAAATATCGTTTAAAGTCATTTGTATTGAACTAATCATACTTTTTATATTTTTATCGTTAAGTTCACATTATTTAACATCTAAAACACGTCTTTACAATACATTTGGGTGAATATAAAAGGTCGTAAAAAAATTTTGAAATACAGGTGATGAATCCGCTAAATATCGTCTTAAGTCATGTCTATTAAACTAATCATACTTTTTATATTTTTAACGTTAAGTTCACATTATTTTACATCTAAAACACGTGTTTACAATACATTTGGGTGAATACAAAAAATAGATAAAAAATTTGGGAAAACATTTGGTAAAAAATGGTGATAATTCCGCTAAATATCGTTTAAAGTCATTTGTATTGAACTAATCATACTTTTTATATTTTTATCGTTAAGTTCACATTATTTTACATCTAAAACACGTCTTTACAATACATTTGGGTGAATATAAAAGGTCGTAAAAAAATTTTGAAATACAGGTGATGAATCCGCTAAATATCGTCTTAAGTCATTTCTATTAAACTAATCATACTTTTTATATTTTTAACGTTAAGTTCACATTATTTTACATCTAAAACACGTGTTTACAATACATTTGGGTGAATACAAAAAATAGAAAAAAAATTTGGTAAAAAATGGTGATAATTCCGCTAAATATCGTTTAAAGTCATTTGTATTGAACTATTCATACTTTTTATATTTTTATCGTTAAGTTCACATTATTTTACATCTAAAACACGTATTTACAATACATTTGGGTGAATACAAAAAATAGAAAAAAAATTTGGGAAAAAATTTGTTAAAAAATGGTGATAATTCCGCTAAATATCGTTTAAAGTCATTTGTATTGAACTAATCATACTTTTTATATTTTTATCGTTAAGTTCACATTATTTTACATCTAAAACACGTCTTTACAATACATTTGGGTGAATATAAAAGGTCGTAAAAAAATTTTGAAATACAGGTGATGAATCCGCTAAATATCGTCTTAAGTCATTTCTATTAAACTAATCAAACTTTTTATATTTTTAACGTTAAGTTCACATTATTTTACATCTAAAACACGTGTTTACAATACATTTGGGTGAATACAAAAAATAGAAAAAAAATTTGGTAAAAAATGGTGATAATTCCGCTAAATATCGTTTAAAGTCATTTGTATTGAACTAATCATACTTTTTATATTTTTATCGTTACGTTCACATAATTTTACATCTAAAACACGTCTTTACAATACATTTGGGTGAATATAAAAGGTCGTAAAAAAATTTTGAAATACGGGTGATGAATTCGCTAAATATCGTCTTAAGTCATTTCTATTAAACTAATCATACTTTTTATATTTTTAACGTTAAGTTCACATTATTTTACATCTAAAACACGTGTTTACAATACATTTGGGTGAATACAAAAAATAGAAAAAAAATTTGGTAAAAAATGGTGATAATTCCGCTAAATATCGTTTAAAGTCTTTTGTATTGAACTAATCATACTTTTTATATTTTTATCGTTAAGTTCACATAATTTTACATCTAAAACACGTGTTTACAATACATTTGGGTGAATACAAAAAATAGAAAAAAAATTTGGTAAAAAATGGTGATAATTCCGCTAAATATCGTTTAAAGTCATTTGAATTGAACTAATCATACTTTTTATATTTTTAACGTTAAGTTCACATTATTTTACATCTAAAACACGTCTTTACAATACATTTGGGTGAATACAAAAAATAGAAAAAAAATTTGGGAAAAAATTGGGTAAAAAATGGTGATAATTCCGCTAAATATCGTTTAAAGTCATTTGTATTGAACTAATCATACTTTTTATATTTTTAACGTTAAGTTCACATTATTTTACATCTAAAACACGTGTTTACAATACATTTGGGTGAATACAAAAAATAGATAAAAAATTTGGGAAAACATTTGGTAAAAAATGGTGATAATTCCGCTAAATATCGTTTAAAGTCATTTGTATTGAACTAATCATACTTTTTATATTTTTATCGTTAAGTTCACATTATTTTACATCTAAAACACGTCTTTACAATACATTTGGGTGAATATAAAAGGTCGTAAAAAAATTTTGAAATACAGGTGATGAATCCGCTAAATATCGTCTTAAGTCATTTCTATTAAACTAATCATACTTTTTATATTTTTAACGTTAAGTTCACATTATTTTACATCTAAAACACGTCTTTACAATACATTTGGGTGAATACAAAAAATAGAAAAAAAATTTGGGAAAAAATTGGGTAAAAAATGGTGATAATTCCGCTAAATATCGTTTAAAGTCATTTGTATTGAACTAATCATACTTTTTATATTTTTATCGTTAAGTTCACATAATTTTACATCTAAAACACGTCTTTACAATACATTTGTCTGAATACAAAAAATAAAAAAAAAATTTGGTAAAAAATGGTGATAATTCCGCTAAATATCGTTTAAAGTCATTTGTATTGAACTAATCATACTTTTTATATTTTTATCATTACGTTCACATAATTTTACATCTAAAACACTTCTTTACAATACATTTGGGTGAATATAAAAGGTCGTAAAAAAATTTTGAAATACAGGTGATGAATCCGCTAAATATCGTCTTAAGTCATTTCTATTAAACTAATCATACTTTTTATATTTTTAACGTTAAGTTCACATTATTTTACATCTAAAACACGTGTTTACAATACATTTGGGTGAATACAAAAAATAGATAAAAAATTTGGGAAAACATTTGGTAAAAAATGGTGATAATTCCGCTAAATATCGTTTAAAGTCATTTGTATTGAACTAATCATACTTTTTATATTTTTATCGTTAAGTTCACATTATTTTACATCTAAAACACGTCTTTACAATACATTTGGGTGAATATAAAAGGTCGTAAAAAAATTTTGAAATACAGGTGATGAATCCGCTAAATATCGTCTTAAGTCATTTCTATTAAACTAATCATACTTTTTATATTTTTAACGTTAAGTTCACATTATTTTACATCTAAAACACGTCTTTACAATACATTTGGGTGAATACAAAAAATAGAAAAAAAATTTGGGAAAAAATTGGGTAAAAAATGGTGATAATTCCGCTAAATATCGTTTAAAGTCATTTGTATTGAACTAATCATACTTTTTATATTTTTATCGTTAAGTTCACATAATTTTACATCTAAAACACGTCTTTACAATACATTTGTCTGAATACAAAAAATAAAAAAAAAATTTGGTAAAAAATGGTGATAATTCCGCTAAATATCGTTTAAAGTCATTTGTATTGAACTAATCATACTTTTTATATTTTTATCATTACGTTCACATAATTTTACATCTAAAACACGTCTTTACAATACATTTGGGTGAATATAAAAGGTCGTAAAAAAATTTTGAAATACAGGTGATGAATCCGCTAAATATCGTCTTAAGTCATTTCTATTAAACTAATCATACTTTTTATATTTTTAACGTTAAGTTCACATTATTTTACATCTAAAACACGTGTTTACAATACATTTGGGTGAATACAAAAAATAGAAAAAAAATTTGGTAAAAAATGGTGATAATTCCGCTAAATATCGTTTAAAGTCATTTGTATTGAACTATTCATACTTTTTATATTTTTATCGTTAAGTTCACATTATTTTACATCTAAAACACGTATTTACAATACATTTGGGTGAATACAAAAAATAGAAAAAAAATTTGGGAAAAAATTTGTTAAAAAATGGTGATAATTCCGCTAAATATCGTTTAAAGTCATTTGTATTGAACTAATCATACTTTTTATATTTTTATCGTTAAGTTCACATTATTTTACATCTAAAACACGTCTTTACAATACATTTGGGTGAATATAAAAGGTCGTAAAAAAATTTTGAAATACAGGTGATGAATCCGCTAAATATCGTCTTAAGTCATTTCTATTAAACTAATCAAACTTTTTATATTTTTAACGTTAAGTTCACATTATTTTACATCTAAAACACGTGTTTACAATACATTTGGGTGAATACAAAAAATAGAAAAAAAATTTGGTAAAAAATGGTGATAATTCCGCTAAATATCGTTTAAAGTCATTTGTATTGAACTAATCATACTTTTTATATTTTTATCGTTACGTTCACATAATTTTACATCTAAAACACGTCTTTACAATACATTTGTCTGAATACAAAAAATAAAAAAAAAATTTGGTAAAAAATGGTGATAATTCCGCTAAATATCGTTTAAAGTCATTTGTATTGAACTAATCATACTTTTTATATTTTTATCGTTAAGTTCACATTATTTTACATCTAAAACACGTCTTTACAATACATTTGGGTGAATATAAAAGGTCGTAAAAAAATTTTGAAATACAGGTGATGAATCCGCTAAATATCGTCTTAAGTCATTTCTATTAAACTAATCATACTTTTTATATTTTTAACGTTAAGTTCACATTATTTTACATCTAAAACACGTGTTTACAATACATTTGGGTGAATACAAAAAATAGAAAAAAAATTTGGTAAAAAATGGTGATAATTCCGCTAAATATCGTTTAAAGTCATTTGTATTGAACTATTCATACTTTTTATATTTTTATCGTTAAGTTCACATTATTTTACATCTAAAACACGTATTTACAATACATTTGGGTGAATACAAAAAATAGAAAAAAAATTTGGGAAAAAATTTGTTAAAAAATGGTGATAATTCCGCTAAATATCGTTTAAAGTCATTTGTATTGAACTAATCATACTTTTTATATTTTTATCGTTAAGTTCACATTATTTTACATCTAAAACACGTCTTTACAATACATTTGGGTGAATATAAAAGGTCGTAAAAAAATTTTGAAATACAGGTGATGAATCCGCTAAATATCGTCTTAAGTCATTTCTATTAAACTAATCAAACTTTTTATATTTTTAACGTTAAGTTCACATTATTTTACATCTAAAACACGTGTTTACAATACATTTGGGTGAATACAAAAAATAGAAAAAAAATTTGGTAAAAAATGGTGATAATTCCGCTAAATATCGTTTAAAGTCATTTGTATTGAACTAATCATACTTTTTATATTTTTATCGTTACGTTCACATAATTTTACATCTAAAACACGTCTTTACAATACATTTGGGTGAATATAAAAGGTCGTAAAAAAATTTTGAAATACGGGTGATGAATTCGCTAAATATCGTCTTAAGTCATTTCTATTAAACTAATCATACTTTTTATATTTTTAACGTTAAGTTCACATTATTTTACATCTAAAACACGTGTTTACAATACATTTGGGTGAATACAAAAAATAGAAAAAAAATTTGGTAAAAAATGGTGATAATTCCGCTAAATATCGTTTAAAGTCATTTGTATTGAACTAATCATACTTTTTATATTTTTATCGTTAAGTTCACATAATTTTACATCTAAAACACGTGTTTACAATACATTTGGGTGAATACAAAAAATAGAAAAAAAATTTGGTAAAAAATGGTGATAATTCCGCTAAATATCGTTTAAAGTCATTTGAATTGAACTAATCATACTTTTTATATTTTTAACGTTAAGTTCACATTATTTTACATCTAAAACACGTCTTTACAATACATTTGGGTGAATACAAAAAATAGAAAAAAAATTTGGGAAAAAATTGGGTAAAAAATGGTGATAATTCCGCTAAATATCGTTTAAAGTCATTTGTATTGAACTAATCATACTTTTTATATTTTTAACGTTAAGTTCACATTATTTTACATCTAAAACACGTGTTTACAATACATTTGGGTGAATACAAAAAATAGATAAAAAATTTGGGAAAACATTTGGTAAAAAATGGTGATAATTCCGCTAAATATCGTTTAAAGTCATTTGTATTGAACTAATCATACTTTTTATATTTTTATCGTTAAGTTCACATTATTTTACATCTAAAACACGTCTTTACAATACATTTGGGTGAATATAAAAGGTCGTAAAAAAATTTTGAAATACAGGTGATGAATCCGCTAAATATCGTCTTAAGTCATTTCTATTAAACTAATCATACTTTTTATATTTTTAACGTTAAGTTCACATTATTTTACATCTAAAACACGTCTTTACAATACATTTGGGTGAATACAAAAAATAGAAAAAAAATTTGGGAAAAAATTGGGTAAAAAATGGTGATAATTCCGCTAAATATCGTTTAAAGTCATTTGTATTGAACTAATCATACTTTTTATATTTTTATCGTTAAGTTCACATAATTTTACATCTAAAACACGTCTTTACAATACATTTGTCTGAATACAAAAAATAAAAAAAAAATTTGGTAAAAAATGGTGATAATTCCGCTAAATATCGTTTAAAGTCATTTGTATTGAACTAATCATACTTTTTATATTTTTATCATTACGTTCACATAATTTTACATCTAAAACACGTCTTTACAATACATTTGGGTGAATATAAAAGGTCGTAAAAAAATTTTGAAATACAGGTGATGAATCCGCTAAATATCGTCTTAAGTCATTTCTATTAAACTAATCATACTTTTTATATTTTTAACGTTAAGTTCACATTATTTTACATCTAAAACACGTGTTTACAATACATTTGGGTGAATACAAAAAATAGAAAAAAAATTTGGTAAAAAATGGTGATAATTCCGCTAAATATCGTTTAAAGTCATTTGTATTGAACTATTCATACTTTTTATATTTTTATCGTTAAGTTCACATTATTTTACATCTAAAACACGTATTTACAATACATTTGGGTGAATACAAAAAATAGAAAAAAAATTTGGGAAAAAATTTGTTAAAAAATGGTGATAATTCCGCTAAATATCGTTTAAAGTCATTTGTATTGAACTAATCATACTTTTTATATTTTTATCGTTAAGTTCACATTATTTTACATCTAAAACACGTCTTTACAATACATTTGGGTGAATATAAAAGGTCGTAAAAAAATTTTGAAATACAGGTGATGAATTCGCTAAATATCGTCTTAAGTCATTTCTATTAAACTAATCATACTTTTTATATTTTTAACGTTAAGTTCACATTATTTTACATCTAAAACACGTGTTTACAATACATTTGGGTGAATACAAAAAATAGAAAAAAAATTTGGTAAAAAATGGTGATAATTCCGCTAAATATCGTTTAAAGTCATTTGTATTGAACTAATCATACTTTTTATATTTTTATCGTTAAGTTCACATTATTTAACATCTAAAACACGTCTTTACAATACATTTGGGTGAATATAAAAGGTCGTAAAAAAATTTTGAAATACAGGTGATGAATCCGCTAAATATCGTCTTAAGTCATTTCTATTAAACTAATCATACTTTTTATATTTTTAACGTTAAGTTCACATTATTTTACATCTAAAACACGTGTTTACAATACATTTGGGTGAATACAAAAAATAGATAAAAAATTTGGGAAAACATTTGGTAAAAAATGGTGATAATTCCGCTAAATATCGTTTAAAGTCATTTGTATTGAACTAATCATACTTTTTATATTTTTATCGTTAAGTTCACATTATTTTACATCTAAAACACGTCTTTACAATACATTTGGGTGAATATAAAAGGTCGTAAAAAAATTTTGAAATACAGGTGATGAATCCGCTAAATATCGTCTTAAGTCATTTCTATTAAACTAATCATACTTTTTATATTTTTAACGTTAAGTTCACATTATTTTACATCTAAAACACGTCTTTACAATACATTTGGGTGAATACAAAAAATAGAAAAAAAATTTGGGAAAAAATTGGGTAAAAAATGGTGATAATTCCGCTAAATATCGTTTAAAGTCATTTGTATTGAACTAATCATACTTTTTATATTTTTATCGTTAAGTTCACATAATTTTACATCTAAAACACGTCTTTACAATACATTTGTCTGAATACAAAAAATAAAAAAAAAATTTGGTAAAAAATGGTGATAATTCCGCTAAATATCGTTTAAAGTCATTTGTATTGAACTAATCATACTTTTTATATTTTTATCATTACGTTCACATAATTTTACATCTAAAACACGTCTTTACAATACATTTGGGTGAATATAAAAGGTCGTAAAAAAATTTTGAAATACAGGTGATGAATCCGCTAAATATCGTCTTAAGTCATTTCTATTAAACTAATCATACTTTTTATATTTTTAACGTTAAGTTCACATTATTTTACATCTAAAACACGTGTTTACAATACATTTGGGTGAATACAAAAAATAGAAAAAAAATTTGGTAAAAAATGGTGATAATTCCGCTAAATATCGTTTAAAGTCATTTGTATTGAACTATTCATACTTTTTATATTTTTATCGTTAAGTTCACATTATTTTACATCTAAAACACGTATTTACAATACATTTGGGTGAATACAAAAAATAGAAAAAAAATTTGGGAAAAAATTTGTTAAAAAATGGTGATAATTCCGCTAAATATCGTTTAAAGTCATTTGTATTGAACTAATCATACTTTTTATATTTTTATCGTTAAGTTCACATTATTTTACATCTAAAACACGTCTTTACAATACATTTGGGTGAATATAAAAGGTCGTAAAAAAATTTTGAAATACAGGTGATGAATCCGCTAAATATCGTCTTAAGTCATTTCTATTAAACTAATCAAACTTTTTATATTTTTAACGTTAAGTTCACATTATTTTACATCTAAAACACGTGTTTACAATACATTTGGGTGAATACAAAAAATAGAAAAAAAATTTGGTAAAAAATGGTGATAATTCCGCTAAATATCGTTTAAAGTCATTTGTATTGAACTAATCATACTTTTTATATTTTTATCGTTACGTTCACATAATTTTACATCTAAAACACGTCTTTACAATACATTTGGGTGAATATAAAAGGTCGTAAAAAAATTTTGAAATACGGGTGATGAATTCGCTAAATATCGTCTTAAGTCATTTCTATTAAACTAATCATACTTTTTATATTTTTAACGTTAAGTTCACATTATTTTACATCTAAAACACGTGTTTACAATACATTTGGGTGAATACAAAAAATAGAAAAAAAATTTGGTAAAAAATGGTGATAATTCCGCTAAATATCGTTTAAAGTCATTTGTATTGAACTAATCATACTTTTTATATTTTTATCGTTAAGTTCACATAATTTTACATCTAAAACACGTGTTTACAATACATTTGGGTGAATACAAAAAATAGAAAAAAAATTTGGTAAAAAATGGTGATAATTCCGCTAAATATCGTTTAAAGTCATTTGTATTGAACTAATCATACTTTTTATATTTTTATCGTTAAGTTCACATTATTTTACATCTAAAACACGTATTTACAATACATTTGGGTGAATACAAAAAATAGATAAAAAATTTGGGAAAAAATATGGTAAAAAATGGTGATAATTCCGCTAAATATCGTTTAAAGTCATTTGTATTGAACTAATCATACTTTTTATATTTTTATCGTTAAGTTCACATTATTTTACATCTAAAACACGTATTTACAATACATTTGGGTGATTACAAAAAATAGAAAAAAAATTTGGGAAAAAATTTGGTAAAAAATGGTGATAATTCCGCTAAATATCGTTTAAAGTCATTTGTATTGAACTAATCATACTTTTTATATTTTTATCGTTAAGTTCACATTATTTTACATCTAAAACACGTATTTACAATACATTTGGGTGAATACAAAAAATAGATAAAAAATTTGGGAAAAAATTTGGTAAAAAATGGTGATAATTCCGCTAAATATCGTTTAAAGTCATTTGTATTGAACTAATCATACTTTTTATATTTTTATCGTTAAGTTCACATTATTTTACATCTAAAACACGTCTTTACAATACATTTGGGTGAATATAAAAGGTCGTAAAAAAATTTTGAAATACAGGTGATGAATCCGCTAAATATCGTCTTAAGTCATTTCTATTAAACTAATCATACTTTTTATATTTTTAACGTTAAGTTCACATTATTTTACATCTAAAACACGTGTTTACAATACATTTGGGTGAATACAAAAAATAGAAAAAAAATTTGGTAAAAAATGGTGATAATTCCGCTAAATATCGTTTAAAGTCATTTGTATTGAACTAATCATACTTTTTATATTTTTATCGTTAAGTTCACATAATTTTACATCTAAAACACGTCTTTACAATACATTTGTCTGAATACAAAAAATAAAAAAAAAATTTGGTAAAAAATGGTGATAATTCCGCTAAATATCGTTTAAAGTCATTTGTATTGAACTAATCATACTTTTTATATTTTTATCGTTACGTTCACATAATTTTACATCTAAAACACGTCTTTACAATACATTTGGGTGAATATAAAAGGTCGTAAAAAAATTTTGAAATACAGGTGATGAATCCGCTAAATATCGTCTTAAGTCATTTCTATTAAACTAATCATACTTTTTATATTTTTAACGTTAAGTTCACATTATTTTACATCTAAAACACGTGTTTACAATACATTTGGGTGAATACAAAAAATAGAAAAAAAATTTGGTAAAAAATGGTGATAATTCCGCTAAATATCGTTTAAAGTCATTTGTATTGAACTAATCATACTTATTATATTTTTATCGTTAAGTTCACATTATTTTACATCTAAAACACGTATTTACAATACATTTGGGTGAATACAAAAAATAGAAAAAAAATTTGGGAAAAAATTTGGTAAAAAATGGTGATAATTCCGCTAAATATCGTTTAAAGTCATTTGTATTGAACTAATCATACTTTTTATATTTTTATCGTTAAGTTCACATTATTTTACATCTAAAACACGTCTTTACAATACATTTGGGTGAATATAAAAGGTCGTAAAAAAATTTTGAAATACAGGTGATGAATCCGCTAAATATCGTCTTAAGTCATTTCTATTAAACTAATCATACTTTTTATATTTTTAACGTTAAGTTCACATTATTTTACATCTAAAACACGTATTTACAATACATTTGGGTGAATACAAAAAATAGAAAAAAAATTTGGGAAAAAATTGGGTAAAAAATGGTGATAATTCCGCTAAATATCGTTTAAAGTCATTTGTATTGAACTAATCATACTTTTTATATTTTTATCGTTAAGTTCACATAATTTTACATCTAAAACACGTCTTTACAATACATTTGTCTGAATACAAAAAATAGAAAAAAAATTTGGGAAAAAATTGTGTAAAAAATGGTGATAATTCCGCTAAATATCGTTTAAAGTCATTTGTATTGAACTAATCATACTTTTTATATTTTTATCGTTAAGTTCACATAATTTTACATCTAAAACACGTGTTTACAATACATTTGGGTGAATACAAAAAATAGAAAAAAAATTTGGTAAAAAATGGTGATAATTCCGCTAAATATCGTTTAAAGTCATTTGTATTGAACTAATCATACTTTTTATATTTTTATCGTTAAGTTCACATTATTTTACATCTAAAACACGTATTTACAATACATTTGGGTGAATACAAAAAATAGATAAAAAATTTGGGAAAAAATATGGTAAAAAATGGTGATAATTCCGCTAAATATCGTTTAAAGTCATTTGTATTGAACTAATCATACTTTTTATATTTTTATCGTTAAGTTCACATTATTTTACATCTAAAACACGTATTTACAATACATTTGGGTGATTACAAAAAATAGAAAAAAAATTTGGGAAAAAATTTGGTAAAAAATGGTGATAATTCCGCTAAATATCGTTTAAAGTCATTTGTATTAAACTAATCATACTTTTTATATTTTTATCGTTAAGTTCACATTATTTTACATCTAAAACACGTATTTACAATACATTTGGGTGAATACAAAAAATAGATAAAAAATTTGGGAAAAAATTTGGTAAAAAATGGTGATAATTCCGCTAAATATCGTTTAAAGTCATTTGTATTGAACTAATCATACTTTTTATATTTTTATCGTTAAGTTCACATTATTTTACATCTAAAACACGTCTTTACAATACATTTGGGTGAATATAAAAGGTCGTAAAAAAATTTTGAAATACAGGTGATGAATCCGCTAAATATCGTCTTAAGTCATTTCTATTAAACTAATCATACTTTTTATATTTTTAACGTTAAGTTCACATTATTTTACATCTAAAACACGTGTTTACAATACATTTGGGTGAATACAAAAAATAGAAAAAAAATTTGGTAAAAAATGGTGATAATTCCGCTAAATATCGTTTAAAGTCATTTGTATTGAACTAATCATACTTTTTATATTTTTATCGTTAAGTTCACATAATTTTACATCTAAAACACGTCTTTACAATACATTTGTCTGAATACAAAAAATAAAAAAAAAATTTGGTAAAAAATGGTGATAATTCCGCTAAATATCGTTTAAAGTCATTTGTATTGAACTAATCATACTTTTTATATTTTTATCGTTACGTTCACATAATTTTACATCTAAAACACGTCTTTACAATACATTTGGGTGAATATAAAAGGTCGTAAAAAAATTTTGAAATACAGGTGATGAATCCGCTAAATATCGTCTTAAGTCATTTCTATTAAACTAATCATACTTTTTATATTTTTAACGTTAAGTTCACATTATTTTACATCTAAAACACGTGTTTACAATACATTTGGGTGAATACAAAAAATAGAAAAAAAATTTGGTAAAAAATGGTGATAATTCCGCTAAATATCGTTTAAAGTCATTTGTATTGAACTAATCATACTTTTTATATTTTTATCGTTAAGTTCAAATTATTTTACATCTAAAACACGTATTTACAATACATTTGGGTGAATACAAAAAATAGAAAAAAAATTTGGGAAAAAATTTGTTAAAAAATGGTGATAATTCCGCTAAATATCGTCTTAAGTCATTTCTATTAAACTAATCATACTTTTTATATTTTTAACGTTAAGTTCACATTATTTTACATCTAAAACACGTGTTTACAATACATTTGGGTGAATACAAAAAATAGAAAAAAAATTTGGGAAAAAATTGTGTAAAAAATGGTGATAATTCTGCTAAATATCGTTTAAAGTCATTTGTATTGAACTAATCATACTTTTTATATTTTTATCGTTAAGTTCACATTATTTTACATCTAAAACACGTCTTTACAATACATTTGGGTGAATATAAAAGGTCGTAAAAAAATTTTGAAATACAGGTGATGAATCCGCTAAATATCGTCTTAAGTCATTTCTATTAAACTAATCATACTTTTTATATTTTTAACGTTAAGTTCACATTATTTTACATCTAAAACACGTATTTACAATACATTTGGGTGAATACAAAAAATAGAAAAAAAATTTGGGAAAAAATTGGGTAAAAAATGGTGATAATTCCGCTAAATATCGTTTAAAGTCATTTGTATTGAACTAATCATACTTTTTATATTTTTATCGTTAAGTTCACATAATTTTACATCTAAAACACGTCTTTACAATACATTTGTCTGAATACAAAAAATAAAAAAAAAATTTGGTAAAAAATGGTGATAATTCCGCTAAATATCGTTTAAAGTCATTTGTATTGAACTAATCATACTTTTTATATTTTTATCATTACGTTCACATAATTTTACATCTAAAACACGTCTTTACAATACATTTGGGTGAATATAAAAGGTCGTAAAAAAATTTTGAAATACAGGTGATGAATCCGCTAAATATCGTCTTAAGTCATTTCTATTAAACTAATCATACTTTTTATATTTTTAACGTTAAGTTCACATTATTTTACATCTAAAACACGTGTTTACAATACATTTGGGTGAATACAAAAAATAGAAAAAAAATTTGGTAAAAAATGGTGATAATTCCGCTAAATATCGTTTAAAGTCATTTGTATTGAACTAATCATACTTTTTATATTTTTATCGTTACGTTCACATAATTTTACATCTAAAACACGTCTTTACAATACATTTGGGTGAATATAAAAGGTCGTAAAAAAATTTTGAAATACGGGTGATGAATTCGCTAAATATCGTCTTAAGTCATTTCTATTAAACTAATCATACTTTTTATATTTTTAACGTTAAGTTCACATTATTTTACATCTAAAACACGTGTTTACAATACATTTGGGAGAATACAAAAAATAGAAAAAAAATTTGGTAAAAAATGGTGATAATTCCGCTAAATATCGTTTAAAGTCATTTGTATTGAACTAATCATACTTTTTATATTTTTATCGTTAAGTTCACATTATTTTACATCTAAAACACGTCTTTACAATACATTTGGGTGAATATAAAAGGTCGTAAAAAAATTTTGAAATTCAGGTGATGAATCCGCTAAATATCGTCTTAAGTCATTTCTATTAAACTAATCATACTTTTTATATTTTTAACGTTAAGTTCACATTATTTTACATCTAAAACACGTGTTTACAATACATTTGGATGAATACAAAAAATAGAAAAAAAATTTGGTAAAAAATGGTGATAATTCCGCTAAATATCGTTTAAAGTCATTTGTATTGAACTAATCATACTTTTTATATTTTTAACGTTAAGTTCACATTATTTTACATCTAAAACACGTCTTTACAATACATTTGGGTGAATATAAAAGGTCGTAAAAAAATTTTGAAATACAGGTGATGAATCCGCTAAATATCGTCTTAAGTCATTTATATTAAACTAATCATACTTTTTATATTTTTAACGTTAAGTTCACATTATTTTACATCTAAAACACGTATTTACAATACATTTGGGTGAATAAAAAAAATAGAAAAAAAATTTGGGAAAAAATTGGGTAAAAAATGGTGATAATTCCGCTAAATATCGTTTAAAGTCATTTGTATTGAACTAATCATACTTTTTATATTTTTATCCTTAAGTTCACATAATTTTACATCTAAAACACGTCTTTACAATACATTTGTCTGAATACAAAAAATAAAAAAAAAATTTGGTAAAAAATGGTGATAATTCCGCTAAATATCGTTTAAAGTCATTTGTATTGAACTAATCATACTTTTTATATTTTTATCGTTACGTTCACATAATTTTACATCTAAAACACGTCTTTACAATACATTTGGGTGAATATAAAAGGTCGTAAAAAAATTTTGAAATACGGGTGATGAATTCGCTAAATATCGTCTTAAGTCATTTCTATTAAACTAATCATACTTTTTATATTTTTAACGTTAAGTTCACATTATTTTACATCTAAAACACGTGTTTACAATACATTTGGGTGAATACAAAAAATAGAAAAAAAATTTGGGAAAAAATTGTGTAAAAAATGGTGATAATTCCGCTAAATATCGTTTAAAGTCATTTGTATTGAACTAATCATACTTTTTATATTTTTATCGTTAAGTTCACATTATTTTACATCTAAAACACGTATTTACAAAACATTTGGGTGAATACAAAAAATAGATAAAAAATTTGGGAAAAAATTTGGTAAAAAATGGTGATAATTCCGCTAAATATCGTTTAAAGTCATTTGTATTGAACTAATCATACTTTTTATATTTTTATCGTTATGTTCACATTATTTTACATCTAAAACACGTCTTTACAATACATTTGGGTGAATATAAAAGGTCGTAAAAAAATTTTGAAATACAGGTGATGAATCCGCTAAATATCGTCTTAAGTCATTTCTATTAAACTAATCATACTTTTTATATTTTTAATGTTAAGTTCACATTATTTTACATCTAAAACACGTATTTACAATACATTTGGGTGAATACAAAAAATAGAAAAAAAATTTTGGGAAAAAATTGGGTAAAAAATGGTGATAATTCCGCTAAATATCGTTTAAAGTCATTTGTATTGAACTAATCATACTTTTTATATTTTTATCGTTTAGTTCACATAATTTTACATCTAAAACACGTCTTTACAATACATTTGTCTGAATACAAAAAATAAAAAAAAAATTTGGTAAAAAATGGTGATAATTCCGCTAAATATCGTTTAAAGTCATTTGTATTGAACTAATCATACTTTTTATATTTTTATCGTTATGTTCACATTATTTTACATCTAAAACACGTCTTTACAATACATTTGGGTGAATATAAAAGGTCGTAAAAAAATTTTGAAATACAGGTGATGAATCCGCTAAATATCGTCTTAAGTCATTTCTATTAAACTAATCATACTTTTTATATTTTTAACGTTAAGTTCACATTATTTTACATCTAAAACACGTATTTACAATAAATTTGGGTGAATACAAAAAATAGAAAAAAAATTTTGGGAAAAAATTGGGTAAAAAATGGTGATAATTCCGCTAAATATCGTTTAAAGTCATTTGTATTGAACTAATCATACTTTTTATATTTTTATCGTTAAGTCCACATTATTTTACATCTAAAACACGTCTTTACAATACATTTGGGTGAATATAAAAGGTCGTAAAAAAATTTTGAAATACAGGTGATGAATCCGCTAAATATCGTCTTAAGTCATTTCTATTAAACTAATCATACTTTTTATATTTTTAATGTTAAGTTCACATTATTTTACATCTAAAACACGTATTTACAATACATTTGGGTGAATACAAAAAATAGAAAAAAAATTTTGGGAAAAAATTGGGTAAAAAATGGTGATAATTCCGCTAAATATCGTTTAAAGTCATTTGTATTGAACTAATCATACTTTTTATATTTTTATCGTTTAGTTCACATAATTTTACATCTAAAACACGTCTTTACAATACATTTGTCTGAATACAAAAAATAAAAAAAAAATTTGGTAAAAAATGGTGATAATTCCGCTAAATATCGTTTAAAGTCATTTGTATTGAACTAATCATACTTTTTATATTTTTATCGTTAAGTTCACATTATTTTACATCTAAAACACGTCTTTACAATACATTTGGGTGAATATAAAAGGTCGTAAAAAAATTTTGAAATTCAGGTGATGAATCCGCTAAATATCGTCTTAAGTCATTTCTATTAAACTAATCATACTTTTTATATTTTTAACGTTAAGTTCACATTATTTTACATCTAAAACACGTGTTTACAATACATTTGGGTGAATACAAAAAATAGAAAAAAAATTTGGGAAAAAATTGTGTAAAAAATGGTGATAATTCCGCTAAATATCGTTTAAAGTCATTTGTATTGAACTAATCATACTTTTTATATTTTTATCGTTAAGTTCACATTATTTTACATCTAAAACACGTATTTACAAAACATTTGGGTGAATATAAAAGGTCGTAAAAAAATTTTGAAATACAGGTGATGAATCCGCTAAATATCGTCTTAAGTCATTTCTATTAAACTAATCATACTTTTTATATTTTTAACGTTAAGTTCACATTATTTTACATCTAAAACACGTGTTTACAATACATTTGGGTGAATACAAAAAATAGAAAAAAAATTTGGGAAAAAATTTGTTAAAAAATGGTGATAATTCCGCTAAATATCGTTTAAAGTCATTTGTATTGAACTAATCATACTTTTTATATTTTTATCGTTAAGTTCAAATTATTTTACATCTAAAACACGTATTTACAATACATTTGGGTGAATACAAAAAATAGAAAAAAAATTTGGGAAAAAATTTGTTAAAAAATGGTGATAATTCCGCTAAATATCGTCTTAAGTCATTTCTATTAAACTAATCATACTTTTTATATTTTTAACGTTAAGTTCACATTATTTTACATCTAAAACACGTGTTTACAATACATTTGGGTGAATACAAAAAATAGAAAAAAAATTTGGGAAAAAATTGTGTAAAAAATGGTGATAATTCCGCTAAATATCGTTTAAAGTCATTTGTATTGAACTAATCATACTTTTTATATTTTTATCGTTAAGTTCACATTATTTTACATCTAAAACACGTCTTTACAATACATTTGGGTGAATATAAAAGGTCGTAAAAAAATTTTGAAATACAGGTGATGAATCCGCTAAATATCGTCTTAAGTCATTTCTATTAAACTAATCATACTTTTTATATTTTTAACGTTAAGTTCACATTATTTTACATCTAAAACACGTATTTACAATACATTTGGGTGAATACAAAAAATAGAAAAAAAATTTGGGAAAAAATTGGGTAAAAAATGGTGATAATTCCGCTAAATATCGTTTAAAGTCATTTGTATTGAACTAATCATACTTTTTATATTTTTATCGTTAAGTTCACATAATTTTACATCTAAAACACGTCTTTACAATACATTTGTCTGAATACAAAAAATAAAAAAAAAATTTGGTAAAAAATGGTGATAATTCCGCTAAATATTGTTTAAAGTCATTTGTATTGAACTAATCATACTTTTTATATTTTTATCATTACGTTCACATAATTTTACATCTAAAACACGTCTTTACAATACATTTGGGTGAATATAAAAGGTCGTAAAAAAATTTTGAAATACAGGTGATGAATCCGCTAAATATCGTCTTAAGTCATTTCTATTAAACTAATCATACTTTTTATATTTTTAACGTTAAGTTCACATTATTTTACATCTAAAACACGTGTTTACAATACATTTGGGAGAATACAAAAAATAGAAAAAAAATTTGGTAAAAAATGGTGATAATTCCGCTAAATATCGTTTAAAGTCATTTGTATTGAACTAATCATACTTTTTATATTTTTATCGTTAAGTTCACATTATTTTACATCTAAAACACGTCTTTACAATACATTTGGGTGAATATAAAAGGTCGTAAAAAAATTTTGAAATTCAGGTGATGAATCCGCTAAATATCGTCTTAAGTCATTTCTATTAAACTAATCATACTTTTTATATTTTTAACGTTAAGTTCACATTATTTTACATCTAAAACACGTGTTTACAATACATTTGGATGAATACAAAAAATAGAAAAAAAATTTGGTAAAAAATGGTGATAATTCCGCTAAATATCGTTTAAAGTCATTTGTATTGAACTAATCATACTTTTTATATTTTTAACGTTAAGTTCACATTATTTTACATCTAAAACACGTCTTTACAATACATTTGGGTGAATATAAAAGGTCGTAAAAAAATTTTGAAATACAGGTGATGAATCCGCTAAATATCGTCTTAAGTCATTTATATTAAACTAATCATACTTTTTATATTTTTAACGTTAAGTTCACATTATTTTACATCTAAAACACGTATTTACAATACATTTGGGTGAATAAAAAAAATAGAAAAAAAATTTGGGAAAAAATTGGGTAAAAAATGGTGATAATTCCGCTAAATATCGTTTAAAGTCATTTGTATTGAACTAATCATACTTTTTATATTTTTATCCTTAAGTTCACATAATTTTACATCTAAAACACGTCTTTACAATACATTTGTCTGAATACAAAAAATAAAAAAAAAATTTGGTAAAAAATGGTGATAATTCCGCTAAATATCGTTTAAAGTCATTTGTATTGAACTAATCATACTTTTTATATTTTTATCGTTACGTTCACATAATTTTACATCTAAAACACGTCTTTACAATACATTTGGGTGAATATAAAAGGTCGTAAAAAAATTTTGAAATACGGGTGATGAATTCGCTAAATATCGTCTTAAGTCATTTCTATTAAACTAATCATACTTTTTATATTTTTAACGTTAAGTTCACATTATTTTACATCTAAAACACGTGTTTACAATACATTTGGGTGAATACAAAAAATAGAAAAAAAATTTGGGAAAAAATTGTGTAAAAAATGGTGATAATTCCGCTAAATATCGTTTAAAGTCATTTGTATTGAACTAATCATACTTTTTATATTTTTATCGTTAAGTTCACATTATTTTACATCTAAAACACGTATTTACAAAACATTTGGGTGAATACAAAAAATAGATAAAAAATTTGGGAAAAAATTTGGTAAAAAATGGTGATAATTCCGCTAAATATCGTTTAAAGTCATTTGTATTGAACTAATCATACTTTTTATATTTTTATCGTTATGTTCACATTATTTTACATCTAAAACACGTCTTTACAATACATTTGGGTGAATATAAAAGGTCGTAAAAAAATTTTGAAATACAGGTGATGAATCCGCTAAATATCGTCTTAAGTCATTTCTATTAAACTAATCATACTTTTTATATTTTTAATGTTAAGTTCACATTATTTTACATCTAAAACACGTATTTACAATACATTTGGGTGAATACAAAAAATAGAAAAAAAATTTTGGGAAAAAATTGGGTAAAAAATGGTGATAATTCCGCTAAATATCGTTTAAAGTCATTTGTATTGAACTAATCATACTTTTTATATTTTTATCGTTTAGTTCACATAATTTTACATCTAAAACACGTCTTTACAATACATTTGTCTGAATACAAAAAATAAAAAAAAAATTTGGTAAAAAATGGTGATAATTCCGCTAAATATCGTTTAAAGTCATTTGTATTGAACTAATCATACTTTTTATATTTTTATCGTTATGTTCACATTATTTTACATCTAAAACACGTCTTTACAATACATTTGGGTGAATATAAAAGGTCGTAAAAAAATTTTGAAATACAGGTGATGAATCCGCTAAATATCGTCTTAAGTCATTTCTATTAAACTAATCATACTTTTTATATTTTTAACGTTAAGTTCACATTATTTTACATCTAAAACACGTATTTACAATAAATTTGGGTGAATACAAAAAATAGAAAAAAAATTTTGGGAAAAAATTGGGTAAAAAATGGTGATAATTCCGCTAAATATCGTTTAAAGTCATTTGTATTGAACTAATCATACTTTTTATATTTTTATCGTTAAGTCCACATTATTTTACATCTAAAACACGTCTTTACAATACATTTGGGTGAATATAAAAGGTCGTAAAAAAATTTTGAAATACAGGTGATGAATCCGCTAAATATCGTCTTAAGTCATTTCTATTAAACTAATCATACTTTTTATATTTTTAATGTTAAGTTCACATTATTTTACATCTAAAACACGTATTTACAATACATTTGGGTGAATACAAAAAATAGAAAAAAAATTTTGGGAAAAAATTGGGTAAAAAATGGTGATAATTCCGCTAAATATCGTTTAAAGTCATTTGTATTGAACTAATCATACTTTTTATATTTTTATCGTTTAGTTCACATAATTTTACATCTAAAACACGTCTTTACAATACATTTGTCTGAATACAAAAAATAAAAAAAAAATTTGGTAAAAAATGGTGATAATTCCGCTAAATATCGTTTAAAGTCATTTGTATTGAACTAATCATACTTTTTATATTTTTATCGTTAAGTTCACATTATTTTACATCTAAAACACGTCTTTACAATACATTTGGGTGAATATAAAAGGTCGTAAAAAAATTTTGAAATTCAGGTGATGAATCCGCTAAATATCGTCTTAAGTCATTTCTATTAAACTAATCATACTTTTTATATTTTTAACGTTAAGTTCACATTATTTTACATCTAAAACACGTGTTTACAATACATTTGGGTGAATACAAAAAATAGAAAAAAAATTTGGGAAAAAATTGTGTAAAAAATGGTGATAATTCCGCTCAATATCGTTTTAAGTCATTTGTATTGAACTAATCATACTTTTTATATTTTTATCGTTAAGTTCACATTATTTTACATCTAAAACACGTATTTACAAAACATTTGGGTGAATATAAAAGGTCGTAAAAAAATTTTGAAATACAGGTGATGAATCCGCTAAATATCGTCTTAAGTCATTTCTATTAAACTAATCATACTTTTTATATTTTTAACGTTAAGTTCACATTATTTTACATCTAAAACACGTGTTTACAATACATTTGGGTGAATACAAAAAATAGAAAAAAAATTTGGGAAAAAATTTGTTAAAAAATGGTGATAATTCCGCTAAATATCGTTTAAAGTCATTTGTATTGAACTAATCATACTTTTTATATTTTTATCGTTAAGTTCAAATTATTTTACATCTAAAACACGTATTTACAATACATTTGGGTGAATACAAAAAATAGAAAAAAAATTTGGGAAAAAATTTGTTAAAAAATGGTGATAATTCCGCTAAATATCGTCTTAAGTCATTTCTATTAAACTAATCATACTTTTTATATTTTTAACGTTAAGTTCACATTATTTTACATCTAAAACACGTGTTTACAATACATTTGGGTGAATACAAAAAATAGAAAAAAAATTTGGGAAAAAATTGTGTAAAAAATGGTGATAATTCCGCTAAATATCGTTTAAAGTCATTTGTATTGAACTAATCATACTTTTTATATTTTTATCGTTAAGTTCACATTATTTTACATCTAAAACACGTCTTTACAATACATTTGGGTGAATATAAAAGGTCGTAAAAAAATTTTGAAATACAGGTGATGAATCCGCTAAATATCGTCTTAAGTCATTTCTATTAAACTAATCATACTTTTTATATTTTTAACGTTAAGTTCACATTATTTTACATCTAAAACACGTATTTACAATACATTTGGGTGAATACAAAAAATAGAAAAAAAATTTGGGAAAAAATTGGGTAAAAAATGGTGATAATTCCGCTAAATATCGTTTAAAGTCATTTGTATTGAACTAATCATACTTTTTATATTTTTATCGTTAAGTTCACATAATTTTACATCTAAAACACGTCTTTACAATACATTTGTCTGAATACAAAAAATAAAAAAAAAATTTGGTAAAAAATGGTGATAATTCCGCTAAATATCGTTTAAAGTCATTTGTATTGAACTAATCATACTTTTTATATTTTTATCATTACGTTCACATAATTTTACATCTAAAACACGTCTTTACAATACATTTGGGTGAATATAAAAGGTCGTAAAAAAATTTTGAAATACAGGTGATGAATCCGCTAAATATCGTCTTAAGTCATTTCTATTAAACTAATCATACTTTTTATATTTTTAACGTTAAGTTCACATTATTTTACATCTAAAACACGTGTTTACAATACATTTGGGAGAATACAAAAAATAGAAAAAAAATTTGGTAAAAAATGGTGATAATTCCGCTAAATATCGTTTAAAGTCATTTGTATTGAACTAATCATACTTTTTATATTTTTATCGTTAAGTTCACATTATTTTACATCTAAAACACGTCTTTACAATACATTTGGGTGAATATAAAAGGTCGTAAAAAAATTTTGAAATTCAGGTGATGAATCCGCTAAATATCGTCTTAAGTCATTTCTATTAAACTAATCATACTTTTTATATTTTTAACGTTAAGTTCACATTATTTTACATCTAAAACACGTGTTTACAATACATTTGGATGAATACAAAAAATAGAAAAAAAATTTGGTAAAAAATGGTGATAATTCCGCTAAATATCGTTTAAAGTCATTTGTATTGAACTAATCATACTTTTTATATTTTTAACGTTAAGTTCACATTATTTTACATCTAAAACACGTCTTTACAATACATTTGGGTGAATATAAAAGGTCGTAAAAAAATTTTGAAATACAGGTGATGAATCCGCTAAATATCGTCTTAAGTCATTTATATTAAACTAATCATACTTTTTATATTTTTAACGTTAAGTTCACATTATTTTACATCTAAAACACGTATTTACAATACATTTGGGTGAATAAAAAAAATAGAAAAAAAATTTGGGAAAAAATTGGGTAAAAAATGGTGATAATTCCGCTAAATATCGTTTAAAGTCATTTGTATTGAACTAATCATACTTTTTATATTTTTATCCTTAAGTTCACATAATTTTACATCTAAAACACGTCTTTACAATACATTTGTCTGAATACAAAAAATAAAAAAAAAATTTGGTAAAAAATGGTGATAATTCCGCTAAATATCGTTTAAAGTCATTTGTATTGAACTAATCATACTTTTTATATTTTTATCGTTACGTTCACATAATTTTACATCTAAAACACGTCTTTACAATACATTTGGGTGAATATAAAAGGTCGTAAAAAAATTTTGAAATACGGGTGATGAATTCGCTAAATATCGTCTTAAGTCATTTCTATTAAACTAATCATACTTTTTATATTTTTAACGTTAAGTTCACATTATTTTACATCTAAAACACGTGTTTACAATACATTTGGGTGAATACAAAAAATAGAAAAAAAATTTGGGAAAAAATTGTGTAAAAAATGGTGATAATTCCGCTAAATATCGTTTAAAGTCATTTGTATTGAACTAATCATACTTTTTATATTTTTATCGTTAAGTTCACATTATTTTACATCTAAAACACGTATTTACAAAACATTTGGGTGAATACAAAAAATAGATAAAAAATTTGGGAAAAAATTTGGTAAAAAATGGTGATAATTCCGCTAAATATCGTTTAAAGTCATTTGTATTGAACTAATCATACTTTTTATATTTTTATCGTTATGTTCACATTATTTTACATCTAAAACACGTCTTTACAATACATTTGGGTGAATATAAAAGGTCGTAAAAAAATTTTGAAATACAGGTGATGAATCCGCTAAATATCGTCTTAAGTCATTTCTATTAAACTAATCATACTTTTTATATTTTTAATGTTAAGTTCACATTATTTTACATCTAAAACACGTATTTACAATACATTTGGGTGAATACAAAAAATAGAAAAAAAATTTTGGGAAAAAATTGGGTAAAAAATGGTGATAATTCCGCTAAATATCGTTTAAAGTCATTTGTATTGAACTAATCATACTTTTTATATTTTTATCGTTTAGTTCACATAATTTTACATCTAAAACACGTCTTTACAATACATTTGTCTGAATACAAAAAATAAAAAAAAAATTTGGTAAAAAATGGTGATAATTCCGCTAAATATCGTTTAAAGTCATTTGTATTGAACTAATCATACTTTTTATATTTTTATCGTTATGTTCACATTATTTTACATCTAAAACACGTCTTTACTATACATTTGGGTGAATATAAAAGGTCGTAAAAAAATTTTGAAATACAGGTGATGAATCCGCTAAATATCGTCTTAAGTCATTTCTATTAAACTAATCATACTTTTTATATTTTTAACGTTAAGTTCACATTATTTTACATCTAAAACACGTATTTACAATAAATTTGGGTGAATACAAAAAATAGAAAAAAAATTTTGGGAAAAAATTGGGTAAAAAATGGTGATAATTCCGCTAAATATCGTTTAAAGTCATTTGTATTGAACTAATCATACTTTTTATATTTTTATCGTTAAGTCCACATTATTTTACATCTAAAACACGTCTTTACAATACATTTGGGTGAATATAAAAGGTCGTAAAAAAATTTTGAAATACAGGTGATGAATCCGCTAAATATCGTCTTAAGTCATTTCTATTAAACTAATCATACTTTTTATATTTTTAATGTTAAGTTCACATTATTTTACATCTAAAACACGTATTTACAATACATTTGGGTGAATACAAAAAATAGAAAAAAAATTTTGGGAAAAAATTGGGTAAAAAATGGTGATAATTCCGCTAAATATCGTTTAAAGTCATTTGTATTGAACTAATCATACTTTTTATATTTTTATCGTTTAGTTCACATAATTTTACATCTAAAACACGTCTTTACAATACATTTGTCTGAATACAAAAAATAAAAAAAAAATTTGGTAAAAAATGGTGATAATTCCGTTAAATATCGTTTAAAGTCATTTGTATTGAACTAATCATACTTTTTATATTTTTATCGTTAAGTTCACATTATTTTACATCTAAAACACGTCTTTACAATACATTTGGGTGAATATAAAAGGTCGTAAAAAAATTTTGAAATTCAGGTGATGAATCCGCTAAATATCGTCTTAAGTCATTTCTATTAAACTAATCATACTTTTTATATTTTTAACGTTAAGTTCACATTATTTTACATCTAAAACACGTGTTTACAATACATTTGGGTGAATACAAAAAATAGAAAAAAAATTTGGGAAAAAATTGTGTAAAAAATGGTGATAATTCCGCTAAATATCGTTTAAAGTCATTTGTATTGAACTAATCATACTTTTTATATTTTTATCGTTAAGTTCACATTATTTTACATCTAAAACACGTATTTACAAAACATTTGGGTGAATACAAAAAATAGATAAAAAATTTGGGAAAAAATTTGGTAAAAAATGGTGATAATTCCGCTAAATATCGTTTAAAGTCATTTGTATTGAACTAATCATACTTTTTATATTTTTATCGTTATGTTCACATTATTTTACATCTAAAACACGTCTTTACAATACATTTGGGTGAATATAAAAGGTCGTAAAAAAATTTTGAAATACAGGTGATGAATCCGCTAAATATCGTCTTAAGTCATTTCTATTAAACTAATCATACTTTTTATATTTTTAATGTTAAGTTCACATTATTTTACATCTAAAACACGTATTTACAATACATTTGGGTGAATACAAAAAATAGAAAAAAAATTTTGGGAAAAAATTGGGTAAAAAATGGTGATAATTCCGCTAAATATCGTTTAAAGTCATTTGTATTGAACTAACCATACTTTTTATATTTTTATCGTTTAGTTCACATAATTTTACATCTAAAACACGTCTTTACAATACATTTGTCTGAATACAAAAAATAAAAAAAAAATTTGGTAAAAAATGGTGATAATTCCGCTAAATATCGTTTAAAGTCATTTGTATTGAACTAATCATACTTTTTATATTTTTATCGTTATGTTCACATTATTTTACATCTAAAACACGTCTTTACAATACATTTGGGTGAATATAAAAGGTCGTAAAAAAATTTTGAAATACAGGTGATGAATCCGCTAAATATCGTCTTAAGTCATTTCTATTAAACTAATCATACTTTTTATATTTTTAACGTTAAGTTCACATTATTTTACATCTAAAACACGTATTTACAATAAATTTGGGTGAATACAAAAAATAGAAAAAAAATTTTGGGAAAAAATTGGGTAAAAAATGGTGATAATTCCGCTAAATATCGTTTAAAGTCATTTGTATTGAACTAATCATACTTTTTATATTTTTATCGTTAAGTTCACATAATTTTACATCTAAAACACGTCTTTACAATACATTTGTCTGAATACAAAAAATAAAAAAAAAATTTGGTAAAAAATGGTGATAATTCCGCTAAATATCGTTTAAAGTCATTTGTATTGAACTAATCATACTTTTTATATTTTTATCGTTACGTTCACATAATTTTACATCTAAAACACGTCTTTACAATACATTTGGGTGAATATAAAAGGTCGTAAAAAAATTTTGAAATACAGGTGATGAATCCGCTAAATATCGTCTTATGTCATTTCTATTAAACTAATCATACTTTTTATATTTTTAACGTTAAGTTCACATTATTTTACATCTAAAACACGTGTTTACAATACATTTGGGTGAATACAAAAAATAGAAAAAAAATTTGGTAAAAAATGGTGATAATTCCGCTAAATATCGTTTAAAGTCATTTGTATTGAACTAATCATACTTTTTATATTTTTATCGTTAAGTTCACATTATTTTACATCTAAAACACGTATTTACAATACATTTGGGTGAATACAAAAAATAGATAAAAAATTTGGGAAAAAATTTGGTAAAAAATGGTGATAATTCCGCTAAATATCGTTTAAAGTCATTTGTATTGAACTAATCATACTTTTTATATTTTTATCGTTAAGTTCACATTATTTTACATCTAAAACACGTATTTACAATACATTTGGGTGAATACAAAAAATAGAAAAAAAATTTGGGAAAAAATTTGTTAAAAAATGGTGATAATTCCGCTAAATATCGTTTAATTTCATTTGTATTGAACTAATCATACTTTTTATATTTTTATCGTTAAGTCCACATTATTTTACATCTAAAACACGTCTTTACAATACATTTGGGTGAATATAAAAGGTCGTAAAAAAATTTTGAAATACAGGTGATGAATCCGCTAAATATCGTCTTAAGTCATTTCTATTAAACTAATCATACTTTTTATATTTTTAACGTTAAGTTCACATTATTTTACATCTAAAACACGTGTTTACAATACATTTGGGTGAATACAAAAAATAGAAAAAAAATTTGGTAAAAAATGGTGATAATTCCGCTAAATATCGTTTAAAGTCATTTGTATTGAACTAATCATACTTTTTATATTTTTATCGTTACGTTCACATAATTTTACATCTAAAACACGTCTTTACAATACATTTGGGTGAATATAAAAGGTCGTAAAAAAATTTTGAAATACGGGTGATGAATTCGCTAAATATCGTCTTAAGTCATTTCTATTAAACTAATCATACTTTTTATATTTTTAACGTTAAGTTCACATTATTTTACATCTAAAACACGTGTTTACAATACATTTGGGTGAATACAAAAAATAGAAAAAAAATTTGGTAAAAAATGGTGATAATTCCGCTAAATATCGTTTAAAGTCATTTGTATTGAACTAATCATACTTTTTATATTTTTATCGTTAAGTTCACATTATTTTACATCTAAAACACGTATTTACAATACATTTGGGTGAATACAAAAAATAGAAAAAAAATTTGGGAAAAAATTGTGTAAAAAATGGTGATAATTCCGCTAAATATCGTTTAAAGTCATTTGTATTGAACTAATCATACTTTTTATATTTTTATCGTTACGTTCACATAATTTTACATCTAAAACACGTCTTTACAATACATTTGGGTGAATATAAAAGGTCGTAAAAAAATTTTGAAATTCAGGTGATGAATCCGCTAAATATCGTTTAAAGTCATTTGTATTGAACTAATCATACTTTTTATATTTTTATCGTTATGTTCACATTATTTTACATCTAAAACACGTCTTTACAATACATTTGGGTGAATATAAAAGGTCGTAAAAAAATTTTGAAATACAGGTGATGAATCCGCTAAATATCGTCTTAAGTCATTTCTATTAAACTAATCATACTTTTTATATTTTTAACGTTAAGTTCACATTATTTTACATCTAAAACACGTCTTTACAATACATTTGGGTGAATACAAAAAATAGAAAAAAAATTTGGGAAAAAATTTGGTAAAAAATGGTGATAATTCCGCTAAATATCGTTTAAAGTCATTTGTATTGAACTAATCATACTTTTTATATTTTTATCGTTAAGTTCACATTATTTAACATCTAAAACACGTCTTTACAATACATTTGGGTGAATATAAAAGGTCGTAAAAAAATTTTGAAATTCAGGTGATGAATCCGCTAAATATCGTCTTAAGTCATTTCTATTAAACTAATCATACTTTTTATATTTTTAACGTTAAGTTCACATTATTTTACATCTAAAACACGTGTTTACAATACATTTGGGTGAATACAAAAAATAGAAAAAAAATTTGGGAAAAAATTGTGTAAAAAATGGTGATAATTCCGCTAAATATCGTTTAAAGTCATTTGTATTGAACTAATCATACTTTTTATATTTTTATCGTTAAGTTCACATTATTTTACATCTAAAACACGTATTTACAAAACATTTGGGTGAATACAAAAAATAGATAAAAAATTTGGGAAAAAATTTGGTCAAAAATGGTGATAATTCCGCTAAATATCGTTTAAAGTCATTTGTATTGAACTAATCATACTTTTTATATTTTTATCGTTATGTTCACATTATTTTACATCTAAAACACGTCTTTACAATACATTTGGGTGAATATAAAAGGTCGTAAAAAAATTTTGAAATACAGGTGATGAATCCGCTAAATATCGTCTTAAGTCATTTGTATTGAACTAATCATACTTTTTATATTTTTATCGTTAAGTTCACATAATTTTACATCTAAAACACGTCTTTACAATACATTTGTCTGAATACAAAAAATAAAAAAAAAATTTGGTAAAAAATGGTGATAATTCCGCTAAATATCGTTTAAAGTCATTTGTATTGAACTAATCATACTTTTTATATTTTTATCGTTACGTTCACATAATTTTACATCTAAAACACGTCTTTACAATACATTTGGGTGAATATAAAAGGTCGTAAAAAAATTTTGAAATACAGGTGATGAATCCGCTAAATATCGTCTTATGTCATTTCTATTAAACTAATCATACTTTTTATATTTTTAACGTTAAGTTCACATTATTTTACATCTAAAACACGTGTTTACAATACATTTGGGTGAATACAAAAAATAGAAAAAAAATTTGGTAAAAAATGGTGATAATTCCGCTAAATATCGTTTAAAGTCATTTGTATTGAACTAATCATACTTTTTATATTTTTATCGTTAAGTTCACATTATTTTACATCTAAAACACGTATTTACAATACATTTGGGTGAATACAAAAAATAGATAAAAAATTTGGGAAAAAATTTGGTAAAAAATGGTGATAATTCCGCTAAATATCGTTTAAAGTCATTTGTATTGAACTAATCATACTTTTTATATTTTTATCGTTAAGTTCACATTATTTTACATCTAAAACACGTATTTACAATACATTTGGGTGAATACAAAAAATAGAAAAAAAATTTGGGAAAAAATTTGTTAAAAAATGGTGATAATTCCGCTAAATATCGTTTAATTTCATTTGTATTGAACTAATCATACTTTTTATATTTTTATCGTTAAGTCCACATTATTTTACATCTAAAACACGTCTTTACAATACATTTGGGTGAATATAAAAGGTCGTAAAAAAATTTTGAAATACAGGTGATGAATCCGCTAAATATCGTCTTAAGTCATTTCTATTAAACTAATCATACTTTTTATATTTTTAACGTTAAGTTCACATTATTTTACATCTAAAACACGTGTTTACAATACATTTGGGTGAATACAAAAAATAGAAAAAAAATTTGGTAAAAAATGGTGATAATTCCGCTAAATATCGTTTAAAGTCATTTGTATTGAACTAATCATACTTTTTATATTTTTATCGTTACGTTCACATAATTTTACATCTAAAACACGTCTTTACAATACATTTGGGTGAATATAAAAGGTCGTAAAAAAATTTTGAAATACGGGTGATGAATTCGCTAAATATCGTCTTAAGTCATTTCTATTAAACTAATCATACTTTTTATATTTTTAACGTTAAGTTCACATTATTTTACATCTAAAACACTTGTTTACAATACATTTGGGTGAATACAAAAAATAGAAAAAAAATTTGGTAAAAAATGGTGATAATTCCGCTAAATATCGTTTAAAGTCATTTGTATTGAACTAATCATACTTTTTATATTTTTATCGTTAAGTTCACATTATTTTACATCTAAAACACGTATTTACAATACATTTGGGTGAATACAAAAAATAGAAAAAAAATTTGGGAAAAAATTTGGTAAAAAATGGTGATAATTCCGCTAAATATCGTTTAAAGTCATTTGTATTGAACTAATCATACTTTTTATATTTTTATCGTTACGTTCACATAATTTTACATCTAAAACACGTCTTTACAATACATTTGGGTGAATATAAAAGGTCGTAAAAAAATTTTGAAATTCAGGTGATGAATCCGCTAAATATCGTCTTAAGTCATTTCTATTAAACTAATCATACTTTTTATATTTTTAACGTTAAGTTCACATTATTTTACATCTAAAACACGTGTTTACAATACATTTGGGTGAATACAAAAAATAGAAAAAAAATTTGGGAAAAAATTGTGTAAAAAATGGTGATAATTCCGCTAAATATCGTTTAAAGTCATTTGTATTGAACTAATCATACTTTTTATATTTTTATCGTTAAGTTCACATTATTTTACATCTAAAACACGTATTTACAAAACATTTGGGTGAATACAAAAAATAGATAAAAAATTTGGGAAAAAATTTGGTAAAAAATGGTGATAATTCCGCTAAATATCGTTTAAAGTCATTTGTATTGAACTAATCATACTTTTTATATTTTTATCGTTATGTTCACATTATTTTACATCTAAAACACGTCTTTACAATACATTTGGGTGAATATAAAAGGTCGTAAAAAAATTTTGAAATACAGGTGATGAATCCGCTAAATATCGTCTTAAGTCATTTCTATTAAACTAATCATACTTTTTATATTTTTAACGTTAAGTTCACATTATTTTACATCTAAAACACGTCTTTACAATACATTTGGGTGAATACAAAAAATAGAAAAAAAATTTGGGAAAAAATTTGGTAAAAAATGGTGATAATTCCGCTAAATATCGTTTAAAGTCATTTGTATTGAACTAATCATACTTTTTATATTTTTATCGTTAAGTTCACATTATTTAACATCTAAAACACGTCTTTACAATACATTTGGGTGAATATAAAAGGTCGTAAAAAAATTTTGAAATTCAGGTGATGAATCCGCTAAATATCGTCTTAAGTCATTTCTATTAAACTAATCATACTTTTTATATTTTTAACGTTAAGTTCACATTATTTTACATCTAAAACACGTGTTTACAATACATTTGGGTGAATACAAAAAATAGAAAAAAAATTTGGGAAAAAATTGTGTAAAAAATGGTGATAATTCCGCTAAATATCGTTTAAAGTCATTTGTATTGAACTAATCATACTTTTTATATTTTTATCGTTAAGTTCACATTATTTTACATCTAAAACACGTATTTACAAAACATTTGGGTGAATACAAAAAATAGATAAAAAATTTGGGAAAAAATTTGGTCAAAAATGGTGATAATTCCGCTAAATATCGTTTAAAGTCATTTGTATTGAACTAATCATACTTTTTATATTTTTATCGTTATGTTCACATTATTTTACATCTAAAACACGTCTTTACAATACATTTGGGTGAATATAAAAGGTCGTAAAAAAATTTTGAAATACAGGTGATGAATCCGCTAAATATCGTCTTAAGTCATTTCTATTAAACTAATCATACTTTTTATATTTTTAACGTTAAGTTCACATTATTTTACATCTAAAACACGTGTTTACAATACATTTGGGTGAATACAAAAAATAGAAAAAAAATTTGGTAAAAAATGGTGATAATTCCGCTAAATATCGTTTAAAGTCATTTGTATTGAACTAATCATACTTTTTATATTTTTATCGTTAAGTTCACATTATTTTACATCTAAAACACGTATTTACAATACATTTGGGTGAATACAAAAAATAGATAAAAAATTTGGGAAAAAATTTGGTAAAAAATGGTGATAATTCCGCTAAATATCGTTTAAAGTCATTTGTATTGAACTAATCATACTTTTTATATTTTTATCGTTAAGTTCACATTATTTTACATCTAAAACACGTATTTACAATACATTTGGGTGAATACAAAAAATAGAAAAAAAATTTGGGAAAAAATTTGTTAAAAAATGGTGATAATTCCGCTAAATATCGTTTAATTTCATTTGTATTGAACTAATCATACTTTTTATATTTTTATCGTTAAGTCCACATTATTTTACATCTAAAACACGTCTTTACAATACATTTGGGTGAATATAAAAGGTCGTAAAAAAATTTTGAAATACAGGTGATGAATCCGCTAAATATCGTCTTAAGTCATTTCTATTAAACTAATCATACTTTTTATATTTTTAACGTTAAGTTCACATTATTTTACATCTAAAACACGTGTTTACAATACATTTGGGTGAATACAAAAAATAGAAAAAAAATTTGGTAAAAAATGGTGATAATTCCGCTAAATATCGTTTAAAGTCATTTGTATTGAACTAATCATACTTTTTATATTTTTATCGTTACGTTCACATAATTTTACATCTAAAACACGTCTTTACAATACATTTGGGTGAATATAAAAGGTCGTAAAAAAATTTTGAAATACGGGTGATGAATTCGCTAAATATCGTCTTAAGTCATTTCTATTAAACTAATCATACTTTTTATATTTTTAACGTTAAGTTCACATTATTTTACATCTAAAACACTTGTTTACAATACATTTGGGTGAATACAAAAAATAGAAAAAAAATTTGGTAAAAAATGGTGATAATTCCGCTAAATATCGTTTAAAGTCATTTGTATTGAACTAATCATACTTTTTATATTTTTATCGTTAAGTTCACATTATTTTACATCTAAAACACGTATTTACAATACATTTGGGTGAATACAAAAAATAGAAAAAAAATTTGGGAAAAAATTTGGTAAAAAATGGTGATAATTCCGCTAAATATCGTTTAAAGTCATTTGTATTGAACTAATCATACTTTTTATATTTTTATCGTTACGTTCACATAATTTTACATCTAAAACACGTCTTTACAATACATTTGGGTGAATATAAAAGGTCGTAAAAAAATTTTGAAATTCAGGTGATGAATCCGCTAAATATCGTCTTAAGTCATTTCTATTAAACTAATCATACTTTTTATATTTTTAACGTTAAGTTCACATTATTTTACATCTAAAACACGTGTTTACAATACATTTGGGTGAATACAAAAAATAGAAAAAAAATTTGGGAAAAAATTGTGTAAAAAATGGTGATAATTCCGCTAAATATCGTTTAAAGTCATTTGTATTGAACTAATCATACTTTTTATATTTTTATCGTTAAGTTCACATTATTTTACATCTAAAACACGTATTTACAAAACATTTGGGTGAATACAAAAAATAGATAAAAAATTTGGGAAAAAATTTGGTAAAAAATGGTGATAATTCCGCTAAATATCGTTTAAAGTCATTTGTATTGAACTAATCATACTTTTTATATTTTTATCGTTATGTTCACATTATTTTACATCTAAAACACGTCTTTACAATACATTTGGGTGAATATAAAAGGTCGTAAAAAAATTTTGAAATACAGGTGATGAATCCGCTAAATATCGTCTTAAGTCATTTCTATTAAACTAATCATACTTTTTATATTTTTAACGTTAAGTTCACATTATTTTACATCTAAAACACGTCTTTACAATACATTTGGGTGAATACAAAAAATAGAAAAAAAATTTGGGAAAAAATTTGGTAAAAAATGGTGATAATTCCGCTAAATATCGTTTAAAGTCATTTGTATTGAACTAATCATACTTTTTATATTTTTATCGTTAAGTTCACATTATTTAACATCTAAAACACGTCTTTACAATACATTTGGGTGAATATAAAAGGTCGTAAAAAAATTTTGAAATTCAGGTGATGAATCCGCTAAATATCGTCTTAAGTCATTTCTATTAAACTAATCATACTTTTTATATTTTTAACGTTAAGTTCACATTATTTTACATCTAAAACACGTGTTTACAATACATTTGGGTGAATACAAAAAATAGAAAAAAAATTTGGGAAAAAATTGTGTAAAAAATGGTGATAATTCCGCTAAATATCGTTTAAAGTCATTTGTATTGAACTAATCATACTTTTTATATTTTTATCGTTAAGTTCACATTATTTTACATCTAAAACACGTATTTACAAAACATTTGGGTGAATACAAAAAATAGATAAAAAATTTGGGAAAAAATTTGGTCAAAAATGGTGATAATTCCGCTAAATATCGTTTAAAGTCATTTGTATTGAACTAATCATACTTTTTATATTTTTATCGTTATGTTCACATTATTTTACATCTAAAACACGTCTTTACAATACATTTGGGTGAATATAAAAGGTCGTAAAAAAATTTTGAAATACAGGTGATGAATCCGCTAAATATCGTCTTAAGTCATTTCTATTAAACTAATCATACTTTTTATATTTTTAATGTTAAGTTCACATTATTTTACATCTAAAACACGTATTTACAATACATTTGGGTGAATACAAAAAATAGAAAAAAAATTTTGGGAAAAAATTGGGTAAAAAATGGTGATAATTCCGCTAAATATCGTTTAAAGTCATTTGTATTGAACTAATCATACTTTTTATATTTTTATCGTTTAGTTCACATAATTTTACATCTAAAACACGTCTTTACAATACATTTGTCTGAATACAAAAAATAAAAAAAAAATTTGGTAAAAAATGGTGATAATTCCGCTAAATATCGTTTAAAGTCATTTGTATTGAACTAATCATACTTTTTATATTTTTATCGTTAAGTTCACATAATTTTACATCTAAAACACGTCTTTACAATACATTTGTCTGAATACAAAAAATAAAAAAAAAATTTGGTAAAAAATGGTGATAATTCCGCTAAATATCGTTTAAAGTCATTTGTATTGAACTAATCATACTTTTTATATTTTTATCGTTACGTTCACATAATTTTACATCTAAAACACGTCTTTACAATACATTTGGGTGAATATAAAAGGTCGTAAAAAAATTTTGAAATACAGGTGATGAATCCGCTAAATATCGTCTTATGTCATTTCTATTAAACTAATCATACTTTTTATATTTTTAACGTTAAGTTCACATTATTTTACATCTAAAACACGTGTTTACAATACATTTGGGTGAATACAAAAAATAGAAAAAAAATTTGGTAAAAAATGGTGATAATTCCGCTAAATATCGTTTAAAGTCATTTGTATTGAACTAATCATACTTTTTATATTTTTATCGTTAAGTTCACATTATTTTACATCTAAAACACGTATTTACAATACATTTGGGTGAATACAAAAAATAGATAAAAAATTTGGGAAAAAATTTGGTAAAAAATGGTGATAATTCCGCTAAATATCGTTTAAAGTCATTTGTATTGAACTAATCATACTTTTTATATTTTTATCGTTAAGTTCACATTATTTTACATCTAAAACACGTATTTACAATACATTTGGGTGAATACAAAAAATAGAAAAAAAATTTGGGAAAAAATTTGTTAAAAAATGGTGATAATTCCGCTAAATATCGTTTAATGTCATTTGTATTGAACTAATCATACTTTTTATATTTTTATCGTTAAGTCCACATTATTTTACATCTAAAACACGTCTTTACAATACATTTGGGTGAATATAAAAGGTCGTAAAAAAATTTTGAAATACAGGTGATGAATCCGCTAAATATCGTCTTAAGTCATTTCTATTAAACTAATCATACTTTTTATATTTTTAACGTTAAGTTCACATTATTTTACATCTAAAACACGTGTTTACAATACATTTGGGTGAATACAAAAAATAGAAAAAAAATTTGGTAAAAAAAGGTGATAATTCCGCTAAATATCGTTTAAAGTCATTTGTATTGACCTAATCATACTTTTTATATTTTTATCGTTACGTTCACATAATTTTACATCTAAAACACGTCTTTACAATACATTTGGGTGAATATAAAAGGTCGTAAAAAAATTTTGAAATACGGGTGATGAATTCGCTAAATATCGTCTTAAGTCATTTCTATTAAACTAATCATACTTTTTATATTTTTAACGTTAAGTTCACATTATTTTACATCTAAAACACGTGTTTACAATACATTTGGGTGAATACAAAAAATAGAAAAAAAATTTGGTAAAAAATGGTGATAATTCCGCTAAATATCGTTTAAAGTCATTTGTATTGAACTAATCATACTT
This sequence comes from Diuraphis noxia, assembly GCF_037042655.1. Taxonomy (NCBI): domain Eukaryota; kingdom Metazoa; phylum Arthropoda; class Insecta; order Hemiptera; family Aphididae; genus Diuraphis; species Diuraphis noxia. Next base: position 75,984,837 of record NW_028301714.1, read on the forward strand.
TTTATATTTTTATCGTTAAGTTCACATTATTTTACATCTAAAACACGTATTTACAATACATTTGGGTGAATACAAAAAATAGAAAAAAAATTTGGGAAAAAATTTGGTAAAAAATGGTGATAATTCCGCTAAATATCGTTTAAAGTCATTTGTATTGAACTAATCATACTTTTTATATTTTTATCGTTAAGTTCACATTATTTAACATCTAAAACACGTCTTTACAATACATTTGGGTGAATATAAAAGGTCGTAAAAAAATTTTGAAATACAGGTGATGAATCCGCTAAATATCGTCTTAAGTCATTTCTATTAAACTAATCATACTTTTTTTATTTTTAACGTTAAGTTCACATTATTTTACATCTAAAACACGTGTTTACAATACATTTGGGTGAATACAAAAAATGGAAAAAAAATTTGGTAAAAAATGGTGATAATTCCGCTAAATATCGTTTAAAGTCATTTGTATTGAACTAATCATACTTTTTATATTTTTATCGTTACGTTCACATAATTTTACATCTAAAACACGTCTTTACAATACATTTGGGTGAATATAAAAGGTCGTAAAAAAATTTTTAAATACGGGTGATGAATTCGCTAAATATCGTCTTAAGTCATTTCTATTAAACTAATCATACTTTTTATATTTTTAACGTTAAGTTCACATTATTTTACATCTAAAACACGTGTTTACAATACATTTGGGTGAATACAAAAAATAGAAAAAAAATTTGGTAAAAAATGGTGATAATTCCGCTAAATATCGTTTAAAGTCATTTGTATTGAACTAATCATACTTTTTATATTTTTATCGTTAAGTTCACATTATTTTACATCTAAAACACGTATTTACAATACATTTGGGTGAATACAAAAAATAGAAAAAAAATTTGGGAAAAAATTTGTTAAAAAATGGTGATAATTCCGCTAAATATCGTTTAAAGTCATTTGTATTGAACTAATCATACTTTTTATATTTTTATCGTTAAGTTCACATAATTTTACATCTAAAACACGTCTTTACAATACATTTGTCTGAATACAAAAAATAAAAAAAAAATTTGGTAAAAAATGGTGATAATTCCGCTAAATATCGTTTAAAGTCATTTGTATTGAACTAATCATACTTTTTATATTTTTATCGTTACGTTCACATAATTTTACATCTAAAACACGTCTTTACAATACATTTGGGTGAATATAAAAGGTCGTAAAAAAATTTTGAAATACAGGTGATGAATCCGCTAAATATCGTCTTATGTCATTTCTATTAAACTAATCATACTTTTTATATTTTTAATGTTAAGTTCACATTATTTTACATCTAAAACACGTATTTACAATACATTTGGGTGAATACAAAAAATAGAAAAAAAATTTTGGGAAAAAATTGGGTAAAAAATGGTGATAATTCCGCTAAATATCGTTTAAAGTCATTTGTATTGAACTAATCATACTTTTTATATTTTTATCGTTTAGTTCACATTATTTTACATCTAAAACACGTGTTTACAATACATTTGGGTGAATACAAAAAATAGAAAAAAAATTTGGTAAAAAATGGTGATAATTCCGCTAAATATCGTTTAAAGTCATTTGTATTGAACTAATCATACTTTTTATATTTTTATCGTTAAGTTCACATTATTTTACATCTAAAACACGTATTTACAATACATTTGGGTGAATACAAAAAATAGATAAAAAATTTGGGAAAAAATTTGGTAAAAAATGGTGATAATTCCGCTAAATATCGTTTAAAGTCATTTGTATTGAACTAATCATACTTTTTATATTTTTATCGTTACGTTCACATAATTTTACATCTAAAACACGTCTTTACAATACATTTGGGTGAATATAAAAGGTCGTAAAAAAATTTTGAAATACGGGTGATGAATTCGCTAAATATCGTCTTAAGTCATTTCTATTAAACTAATCATACTTTTTATATTTTTAACGTTAAGTTCACATTATTTTACATCTAAAACACGTGTTTACAATACATTTGGGTGAATACAAAAAATAGAAAAAAAATTTGGTAAAAAATGGTGATAATTCCGCTAAATATCGTTTAAAGTCATTTGTATTGAACTAATCATACTTTTTATATTTTTATCGTTAAGTTCACATTATTTTACATCTAAAACACGTATTTACAATACATTTGGGTGAATACAAAAAATAGAAAAAAAATTTGGGAAAAAATTTGGTAAAAAATGGTGATAATTCCGCTAAATATCGTTTAAAGTCATTTGTATTGAACTAATCATACTTTTTATATTTTTATCGTTAAGTTCACATTATTTAACATCTAAAACACGTCTTTACAATACATTTGGGTGAATATAAAAGGTCGTAAAAAAATTTTGAAATACAGGTGATGAATCCGCTAAATATCGTCTTAAGTCATTTCTATTAAACTAATCATACTTTTTTTATTTTTAACGTTAAGTTCACATTATTTTACATCTAAAACACGTGTTTACAATACATTTGGGTGAATACAAAAAATAGAAAAAAAATTTGGTAAAAAATGGTGATAATTCCGCTAAATATCGTTTAAAGTCATTTGTATTGAACTAATCATACTTTTTATATTTTTATCGTTACGTTCACATAATTTTACATCTAAAACACGTCTTTACAATACATTTGGGTGAATATAAAAGGTCGTAAAAAAATTTTTAAATACGGGTGATGAATTCGCTAAATATCGTCTTAAGTCATTTCTATTAAACTAATCATACTTTTTATATTTTTAACGTTAAGTTCACATTATTTTACATCTAAAACACGTGTTTACAATACATTTGGGTGAATACAAAAAATAGAAAAAAAATTTGGTAAAAAATGGTGATAATTCCGCTAAATATCGTTTAAAGTCATTTGTATTGAACTAATCATACTTTTTATATTTTTATCGTTAAGTTCACATTATTTTACATCTAAAACACGTATTTACAATACATTTGGGTGAATACAAAAAATAGAAAAAAAATTTGGGAAAAAATTTGTTAAAAAATGGTGATAATTCCGCTAAATATCGTTTAAAGTCATTTGTATTGAACTAATCATACTTTTTATATTTTTATCGTTAAGTCCACATTATTTTACATCTAAAACACGTCTTTACAATACATTTGGGTGAATATAAAAGGTCGTAAAAAAATTTTGAAATACAGGTGATGAATCCGCTAAATATCGTCTTAAGTCATTTCTATTAAACTAATCATACTTTTTTTATTTTTAACGTTAAGTTCACATTATTTTACATCTAAAACACGTATTTACAATAAATTTGGGTGAATACAAAAAATAGAAAAAAAATTTTGGGAAAAAATTGGGTAAAAAATGGTGATAATTCCGCTAAATATCGTTTAAAGTCATTTGTATTGAACTAATCATACTTTTTATATTTTTATCGTTAAGTTCACATAATTTTACATCTAAAACACGTCTTTACAATACATTTGTCTGAATACAAAAAATAAAAAAAAAATTTGGTAAAAAATGGTGATAATTCCGCTAAATATCGTTTAAAGTCATTTGTATTGAACTAATCATACTTTTTATATTTTTATCGTTACGTTCACATAATTTTACATCTAAAACACGTCTTTACAATACATTTGGGTGAATATAAAAGGTCGTAAAAAAATTTTGAAATACAGGTGATGAATCCGCTAAATATCGTCTTATGTCATTTCTATTAAACTAATCATACTTTTTATATTTTTAACGTTAAGTTCACATTATTTTACATCTAAAACACGTGTTTACAATACATTTGGGTGAATACAAAAAATAGAAAAAAAATTTGGTAAAAAATGGTGATAATTCCGCTAAATATCGTTTAAAGTCATTTGTATTGAACTAATCATACTTTTTATATTTTTATCGTTAAGTTCACATTATTTTACATCTAAAACACGTATTTACAATACATTTGGGTGAATACAAAAAATAGATAAAAAATTTGGGAAAAAATTTGGTAAAAAATGGTGATAATTCCGCTAAATATCGTTTAAAGTCATTTGTATTGAACTAATCATACTTTTTATATTTTTATCGTTAAGTTCACATTATTTTACATCTAAAACACGTATTTACAATACATTTGGGTGAATACAAAAAATAGAAAAAAAATTTGGGAAAAAATTTGTTAAAAAATGGTGATAATTCCGCTAAATATCGTTTAATTTCATTTGTATTGAACTAATCATACTTTTTATATTTTTATCGTTAAGTCCACATTATTTTACATCTAAAACACGTCTTTACAATACATTTGGGTGAATATAAAAGGTCGTAAAAAAATTTTGAAATACAGGTGATGAATCCGCTAAATATCGTCTTAAGTCATTTCTATTAAACTAATCATACTTTTTATATTTTTAACGTTAAGTTCACATTATTTTACATCTAAAACACGTGTTTACAATACATTTGGGTGAATACAAAAAATAGAAAAAAAATTTGGTAAAAAATGGTGATAATTCCGCTAAATATCGTTTAAAGTCATTTGTATTGAACTAATCATACTTTTTATATTTTTATCGTTACGTTCACATAATTTTACATCTAAAACACGTCTTTACAATACATTTGGGTGAATATAAAAGGTCGTAAAAAAATTTTGAAATACGGGTGATGAATTCGCTAAATATCGTCTTAAGTCATTTCTATTAAACTAATCATACTTTTTATATTTTTAACGTTAAGTTCACATTATTCTACATCTAAAACACGTGTTTACAATACATTTGGGTGAATACAAAAAATAGAAAAAAAATTTGGTAAAAAATGGTGATAATTCCGCTAAATATCGTTTAAAGTCATTTGTATTGAACTAATCATACTTTTTATATTTTTATCGTTAAGTTCACATTATTTTACATCTAAAACACGTATTTACAATACATTTGGGTGAATACAAAAAATAGAAAAAAAATTTGGGAAAAAATTTGGTAAAAAATGGTGATAATTCCGCTAAATATCGTTTAAAGTCATTTGTATTGAACTAATCATACTTTTTATATTTTTATCGTTAAGTTCACATTATTTAACATCTAAAACACGTCTTTACAATACATTTGGGTGAATATAAAAGGTCGTAAAAAAATTTTGAAATTCAGGTGATGAATCCGCTAAATATCATCTTAAGTCATTTCTATTAAACTAATCATACTTTTTATATTTTTAACGTTAAGTTCACATTATTTTACATCTAAAACACGTGTTTACAATACATTTGGGTGAATACAAAAAATAGAAAAAAAATTTGGGAAAAAATTGTGTAAAAAATGGTGATAATTCCGCTAAATATCGTTTAAAGTCATTTGTATTGAACTAATCATACTTTTTATATTTTTATCGTTAAGTTCACATTATTTTACATCTAAAACACGTATTTACAAAACATTTGGGTGAATACAAAAAATAGATAAAAAATTTGGGAAAAAATTTGGTAAAAAATGGTGATAATTCCGCTAAATATCGTTTAAAGTCATTTGTATTGAACTAATCATACTTTTTATATTTTTATCGTTATGTTCACATTATTTTACATCTAAAACACGTCTTTACAATACATTTGGGTGAATATAAAAGGTCGTAAAAAAATTTTGAAATACAGGTGATGAATCCGCTAAATATCGTCTTAAGTCATTTCTATTAAACTAATCATACTTTTTATATTTTTAATGTTAAGTTCACATTATTTTACATCTAAAACACGTATTTACAATACATTTGGGTGAATACAAAAAATAGAAAAAAAATTTTGGGAAAAAATTGGGTAAAAAATGGTGATAATTCCGCTAAATATCGTTTAAAGTCATTTGTATTGAACTAATCATACTTTTTATATTTTTATCGTTTAGTTCACATAATTTTACATCTAAAACACGTCTTTACAATACATTTGTCTGAATACAAAAAATAAAAAAAAAATTTGGTAAAAAATGGTGATAATTCCGCTAAATATCGTTTAAAGTCATTTGTATTGAACTAATCATACTTTTTATATTTTTATCGTTAAGTTCACATAATTTTACATCTAAAACACGTCTTTACAATACATTTGTCTGAATACAAAAAATAAAAAAAAAATTTGGTAAAAAATGGTGATAATTCCGCTAAATATCGTTTAAAGTCATTTGTATTGAACTAATCATACTTTTTATATTTTTATCGTTACGTTCACATAATTTTACATCTAAAACACGTCTTTACAATACATTTGGGTGAATATAAAAGGTCGTAAAAAAATTTTGAAATACAGGTGATGAATCCGCTAAATATCGTCTTATGTCATTTCTATTAAACTAATCATACTTTTTATATTTTTAACGTTAAGTTCACATTATTTTACATCTAAAACACGTGTTTACAATACATTTGGGTGAATACAAAAAATAGAAAAAAAATTTGGTAAAAAATGGTGATAATTCCGCTAAATATCGTTTAAAGTCATTTGTATTGAACTAATCATACTTTTTATATTTTTATCGTTAAGTTCACATAATTTTACATCTAAAACACGTCTTTACAATACATTTGGGTGAATATAAAAGGTCGTAAAAAAATTTTGAAATACAGGTGATGAATCCGCTAAATATCGTCTTAAGTCATTTCTATTAAACTAATCATACTTTTTATATTTTTAACGTTAAGTTCACATTATTTTACATCTAAAACACGTGTTTACAATACATTTGGGTGAATACAAAAAATAGAAAAAAAATTTGGTAAAAAATGGTGATAATTCCGCTAAATATCGTTTAAAGTCATTTGTATTGAACTAATCATACTTTTTATATTTTTATCGTTACGTTCACATAATTTTACATCTAAATCACGTCTTTACAATACATTTGGGTGAATATAAAAGGTCGTAAAAAAATTTTGAAATACAGGTGATGAATCCGCTAAATATCGTCTTAAGTCATTTCTATTAAACTAATCATACTTTTTATATTTTTAACGTTAAGTTCACAATATTTTACATCTAAAACACGTATTTACAATACATTTGGGTGAATACAAAAAATAGAAAAAAAATTTGGGAAAAAATTGTGTAAAAAATGGTGATAATTCCGCTAAATATCGTTTAAAGTCATTTGTATTGAACTAATCATACTTTTTATATTTTTATCGTTAAGTTCACATTATTTTACATCTAAAACACGTATTTACAAAACATTTGGGTGAATACAAAAAATAGATAAAAAATTTGGGAAAAAATTTGGTAAAAAATGGTGATAATTCCGCTAAATATCGTTTAATGTCATTTGTATTGAACTAATCATACTTTTTATATTTTTATCGTTATGTTCACATTATTTTACATCTAAAACACGTCTTTACAATACATTTGGGTGAATATAAAAGGTCGTAAAAAAATTTTGAAATACAGGTGATGAATCCGCTAAATATCGTCTTAAGTCATTTCTATTAAACTAATCATACTTTTTATATTTTTAATGTTAAGTTCACATTATTTTACATCTAAAACACGTATTTACAATACATTTGGGTGAATACAAAAAATAGAAAAAAAATTTTGGGAAAAAATTGGGTAAAAAATGGTGATAATTCCGCTAAATATCGTTTAAAGTCATTTGTATTGAACTAATCATACTTTTTATATTTTTATCGTTTAGTTCACATAATTTTACATCTAAAACACGTCTTTACAATACATTTGTCTGAATACAAAAAATAAAAAAAAAATTTGGTAAAAAATGGTGATAATTCCGCTAAATATCATCTTAAGTCATTTCTATTAAACTAATCATACTTTTTATATTTTTAACGTTAAGTTCACATTATTTTACATCTAAAACACGTGTTTACAATACATTTGGGTGAATACAAAAAATAGAAAAAAAATTTGGGAAAAAATTGTGTAAAAAATGGTGATAATTCCGCTAAATATCGTTTAAAGTCATTTGTATTGAACTAATCATACTTTTTATATTTTTATCGTTAAGTTCACATTATTTTACATCTAAAACACGTATTTACAAAACATTTGGGTGAATACAAAAAATAGATAAAAAATTTGGGAAAAAATTTGGTAAAAAATGGTGATAATTCCGCTAAATATCGTTTAAAGTCATTTGTATTGAACTAATCATACTTTTTATATTTTTATCGTTATGTTCACATTATTTTACATCTAAAACACGTCTTTACAATACATTTGGGTGAATATAAAAGGTCGTAAAAAAATTTTGAAATACAGGTGATGAATCCGCTAAATATCGTCTTAAGTCATTTCTATTAAACTAATCATACTTTTTATATTTTTAATGTTAAGTTCACATTATTTTACATCTAAAACACGTATTTACAATACATTTGGGTGAATACAAAAAATAGAAAAAAAATTTTGGGAAAAAATTGGGTAAAAAATGGTGATAATTCCGCTAAATATCGTTTAAAGTCATTTGTATTGAACTAATCATACTTTTTATATTTTTATCGTTTAGTTCACATAATTTTACATCTAAAACACGTCTTTACAATACATTTGTCTGAATACAAAAAATAAAAAAAAAATTTGGTAAAAAATGGTGATAATTCCGCTAAATATCGTTTAAAGTCATTTGTATTGAACTAATCATACTTTTTATATTTTTATCGTTAAGTTCACATAATTTTACATCTAAAACACGTCTTTACAATACATTTGTCTGAATACAAAAAATAAAAAAAAAATTTGGTAAAAAATGGTGATAATTCCGCTAAATATCGTTTAAAGTCATTTGTATTGAACTAATCATACTTTTTATATTTTTATCGTTACGTTCACATAATTTTACATCTAAAACACGTCTTTACAATACATTTGGGTGAATATAAAAGGTCGTAAAAAAATTTTGAAATACAGGTGATGAATCCGCTAAATATCGTCTTATGTCATTTCTATTAAACTAATCATACTTTTTATATTTTTAACGTTAAGTTCACATTATTTTACATCTAAAACACGTGTTTACAATACATTTGGGTGAATACAAAAAATAGAAAAAAAATTTGGTAAAAAATGGTGATAATTCCGCTAAATATCGTTTAAAGTCATTTGTATTGAACTAATCATACTTTTTATATTTTTATCGTTAAGTTCACATAATTTTACATCTAAAACACGTCTTTACAATACATTTGGGTGAATATAAAAGGTCGTAAAAAAATTTTGAAATACAGGTGATGAATCCGCTAAATATCGTCTTAAGTCATTTCTATTAAACTAATCATACTTTTTATATTTTTAACGTTAAGTTCACATTATTTTACATCTAAAACACGTGTTTACAATACATTTGGGTGAATACAAAAAATAGAAAAAAAATTTGGTAAAAAATGGTGATAATTCCGCTAAATATCGTTTAAAGTCATTTGTATTGAACTAATCATACTTTTTATATTTTTATCGTTACGTTCACATAATTTTACATCTAAATCACGTCTTTACAATACATTTGGGTGAATATAAAAGGTCGTAAAAAAATTTTGAAATACAGGTGATGAATCCGCTAAATATCGTCTTAAGTCATTTCTATTAAACTAATCATACTTTTTATATTTTTAACGTTAAGTTCACAATATTTTACATCTAAAACACGTATTTACAATACATTTGGGTGAATACAAAAAATAGAAAAAAAATTTGGGAAAAAATTGTGTAAAAAATGGTGATAATTCCGCTAAATATCGTTTAAAGTCATTTGTATTGAACTAATCATACTTTTTATATTTTTATCGTTAAGTTCACATTATTTTACATCTAAAACACGTATTTACAAAACATTTGGGTGAATACAAAAAATAGATAAAAAATTTGGGAAAAAATTTGGTAAAAAATGGTGATAATTCCGCTAAATATCGTTTAATGTCATTTGTATTGAACTAATCATACTTTTTATATTTTTATCGTTATGTTCACATTATTTTACATCTAAAACACGTCTTTACAATACATTTGGGTGAATATAAAAGGTCGTAAAAAAATTTTGAAATACAGGTGATGAATCCGCTAAATATCGTCTTAAGTCATTTCTATTAAACTAATCATACTTTTTATATTTTTAATGTTAAGTTCACATTATTTTACATCTAAAACACGTATTTACAATACATTTGGGTGAATACAAAAAATAGAAAAAAAATTTTGGGAAAAAATTGGGTAAAAAATGGTGATAATTCCGCTAAATATCGTTTAAAGTCATTTGTATTGAACTAATCATACTTTTTATATTTTTATCGTTTAGTTCACATAATTTTACATCTAAAACACGTCTTTACAATACATTTGTCTGAATACAAAAAATAAAAAAAAAATTTGGTAAAAAATGGTGATAATTCCGCTAAATATCGTTTAAAGTCATTTGTATTGAACTAATCATACTTTTTATATTATTATCGTTACGTTCACATAATTTTACATCTAAAACACGTCTTTACAATACATTTGGGTGAATATAAAAGGTCGTAAAAAAATTTTGAAATACAGGTGATGAATCCGCTAAATATCGTCTTATGTCATTTCTATTAAACTAATCATACTTTTTATATTTTTAACGTTAAGTTCACATTATTTTACATCTAAAACACGTGTTTACAATACATTTGGGTGAATACAAAAAATAGAAAAAAAATTTGGTAAAAAATGGTGATAATTCCGCTAAATATCGTTTAAAGTCATTTGTATTGAACTAATCATACTTTTTATATTTTTATCGTTAAGTTCACATTATTTTACATCTAAAACACGTATTTACAATACATTTGGGTGAATACAAAAAATAGATAAAAAATTTGGGAAAAAATTTGGTAAAAAATGGTGATAATTCCGCTAAATATCGTTTAAAGTCATTTGTATTGAACTAATCATACTTTTTATATTTTTAACGTTAAGTTCACATTATTTTACATCTAAAACACGTGTTTACAATACATTTGGAAGAATACAAAAAATAGAAAAAAAATTTGGGAAAAAATTTGTTAAAAAATGGTGATAATTCCGCTAAATATCGTTTAATTTCATTTGTATTGAACTAATCATACTTTTTATATTTTTATCGTTAAGTCCACATTATTTTACATCTAAAACACGTCTTTACAATACATTTGGGTGAATATAAAAGGTCGTAAAAAAATTTTGAAATACAGGTGATGAATCCGCTAAATATCGTCTTAAGTCATTTCTATTAAACTAATCATACTTTTTATATTTTTAACGTTAAGTTCACATTATTTTACATCTAAAACACGTGTTTACAATACATTTGGGTGAATACAAAAAATAGAAAAAAAATTTGGTAAAAAATGGTGATAATTCCGCTAAATATCGTTTAAAGTCATTTGTATTGAACTAATCATACTTTTTATATTTTTATCGTTACGTTCACATAATTTTACATCTAAAACACGTCTTTACAATACATTTGGGTGAATATAAAAGGTCGTAAAAAAATTTTGAAATACGGGTGATGAATTCGCTAAATATCGTCTTAAGTCATTTCTATTAAACTAATCATACTTTTTATATTTTTAACGTTAAGTTCACATTATTTTACATCTAAAACACGTGTTTACAATACATTTGGGTGAATACAAAAAATAGAAAAAAAATTTGGTAAAAAATGGTGATAATTCCGCTAAATATCGTTTAAAGTCATTTGTATTGAACTAATCATACTTTTTATATTTTTATCGTTAAGTTCACATTATTTTACATCTAAAACACGTATTTACAATACATTTGGGTGAATACAAAAAATAGAAAAAAAATTTGGGAAAAAATTTGGTAAAAAATGGTGATAATTCCGCTAAATATCGTTTAAAGTCATTTGTATTGAACTAATCATACTTTTTATATTTTTATCGTTAAGTTCACATTATTTAACATCTAAAACACGTCTTTACAATACATTTGGGTGAATATAAAAGGTCGTAAAAAAATTTTGAAATTCAGGTGATGAATCCGCTAAATATCGTCTTAAGTCATTTCTATTAAACTAATCATACTTTTTATATTTTTAACGTTAAGTTCACATTATTTTACATCTAAAACACGTGTTTACAATACATTTGGGTGAATACAAAAAATAGAAAAAAAATTTGGGAAAAAATTGTGTAAAAAATGGTGATAATTCCGCTAAATATCGTTTAAAGTCATTTGTATTGAACTAATCATACTTTTTATATTTTTATCGTTAAGTTCACATTATTTTACATCTAAAACACGTATTTACAAAACATTTGGGTGAATACAAAAAATAGATAAAAAATTTGGGAAAAAATTTGGTAAAAAATGGTGATAATTCCGCTAAATATCGTTTAAAGTCATTTGTATTGAACTAATCATACTTTTTATATTTTTATCGTTATGTTCACATTATTTTACATCTAAAACACGTCTTTACAATACATTTGGGTGAATATAAAAGGTCGTAAAAAAATTTTGAAATACAGGTGATGAATCCGCTAAATATCGTCTTAAGTCATTTCTATTAAACTAATCATACTTTTTATATTTTTAATGTTAAGTTCACATTATTTTACATCTAAAACACGTATTTACAATACATTTGGGTGAATACAAAAAATAGAAAAAAAATTTTGGGAAAAAATTGGGTAAAAAATGGTGATAATTCCGCTAAATATCGTTTAAAGTCATTTGTATTGAACTAATCATACTTTTTATATTTTTATCGTTTAGTTCACATAATTTTACATCTAAAACACGTCTTTACAATACATTTGTCTGAATACAAAAAATAAAAAAAAAATTTGGTAAAAAATGGTGATAATTCCGCTAAATATCGTTTAAAGTCATTTGTATTGAACTAATCATACTTTTTATATTTTTATCGTTAAGTTCACATAATTTTACATCTAAAACACGTCTTTACAATACATTTGTCTGAATACAAAAAATAAAAAAAAAATTTGGTAAAAAATGGTGATAATTCCGCTAAATATCGTTTAAAGTCATTTGTATTGAACTAATCATACTTTTTATATTTTTATCGTTACGTTCACATAATTTTACATCTAAAACACGTCTTTACAATACATTTGGGTGAATATAAAAGGTCGTAAAAAAATTTTGAAATACAGGTGATGAATCCGCTAAATATCGTCTTATGTCATTTCTATTAAACTAATCATACTTTTTATATTTTTAACGTTAAGTTCACATTATTTTACATCTAAAACACGTGTTTACAATACATTTGGGTGAATACAAAAAATAGAAAAAAAATTTGGTAAAAAATGGTGATAATTCCGCTAAATATCGTTTAAAGTCATTTGTATTGAACTAATCATACTTTTTATATTTGTATCGTTAAGTTCACATAATTTTACATCTAAAACACGTCTTTACAATACATTTGGGTGAATATAAAAGGTCGTAAAAAAATTTTGAAATACAGGTGATGAATCCGCTAAATATCGTCTTAAGTCATTTCTATTAAACTAATCATACTTTTTATATTTTTAACGTTAAGTTCACATTATTTTACATCTAAAACACGTGTTTACAATACATTTGGGTGAATACAAAAAATAGAAAAAAAATTTGGTAAAAAATGGTGATAATTCCGCTAAATATCGTTTAAAGTCATTTGTATTGAACTAATCATACTTTTTATATTTTTATCGTTACGTTCACATAATTTTACATCTAAATCACGTCTTTACAATACATTTGGGTGAATATAAAAGGTCGTAAAAAAATTTTGAAATACAGGTGATGAATCCGCTAAATATCGTCTTAAGTCATTTCTATTAAACTAATCATACTTTTTATATTTTTAACGTTAAGTTCACAATATTTTACATCTAAAACACGTATTTACAATACATTTGGGTGAATACAAAAAATAGAAAAAAAATTTGGGAAAAAATTGTGTAAAAAATGGTGATAATTCCGCTAAATATCGTTTAAAGTCATTTGTATTGAACTAATCATACTTTTTATATTTTTATCGTTAAGTTCACATTATTTTACATCTAAAACACGTATTTACAAAACATTTGGGTGAATACAAAAAATAGATAAAAAATTTGGGAAAAAATTTGGTAAAAAATGGTGATAATTCCGCTAAATATCGTTTAAAGTCATTTGTATTGAACTAATCATACTTTTTATATTTTTATCGTTATGTTCACATTATTTTACATCTAAAACACGTCTTTACAATACATTTGGGTGAATATAAAAGGTCGTAAAAAAATTTTGAAATACAGGTGATGAATCCGCTAAATATCGTCTTAAGTCATTTCTATTAAACTAATCATACTTTTTATATTTTTAATGTTAAGTTCACATTATTTTACATCTAAAACACGTATTTACAATACATTTGGGTGAATACAAAAAATAGAAAAAAAATTTTGGGAAAAAATTGGGTAAAAAATGGTGATAATTCCGCTAAATATCGTTTAAAGTCATTTGTATTGAACTAATCATACTTTTTATATTTTTATCGTTTAGTTCACATAATTTTACATCTAAAACACGTCTTTACAATACATTTGTCTGAATAAAAAAAATAAAAAAAAAATTTGGTAAAAAATGGTGATAATTCCGCTAAATATCGTTTAAAGTCATTTGTATTGAACTAATCATACTTTTTATATTTTTAACGTTAAGTTCACATTATTTTACATCTAAAACACGTGTTTACAATACATTTGGGTGAATACAAAAAATAGAAAAAAAATTTGGTAAAAAATGGTGATAATTCCGCTAAATATCGTTTAAAGTCATTTGTATTGAACTAATCATACTTTTTATATTTTTATCGTTACGTTCACATAATTTTACATCTAAAACACGTCTTTACAATACATTTGGGTGAATATAAAAGGTCGTAAAAAAATTTTGAAATACGGGTGATGAATTCGCTAAATATCGTCTTAAGTCATTTCTATTAAACTAATCATACTTTTTATATTTTTAACGTTAAGTTCACATTATTTTACATCTAAAACACGTGTTTACAATACATTTGGGTGAATACAAAAAATAGAAAAAAAATTTGGTAAAAAATGGTGATAATTCCGCTAAATATCGTTTAAAGTCATTTGTATTGAACTAATCATACTTTTTATATTTTTATCGTTAAGTTCACATTATTTTACATCTAAAACACGTATTTACAATACATTTGGGTGAATACAAAAAATAGAAAAAAAATTTGGGAAAAAATTTGTTAAAAAATGGTGATAATTCCGCTAAATATCGTTTAAAGTCATTTGTATTGAACTAATCATACTTTTTATATTTTTATCGTTAAGTTCACATTATTTTACATCTAAAACACGTCTTTACAATACATTTGGGTGAATATAAAAGGTCGTAAAAAAATTTTGAAATACAGGTGATGAATCCGCTATATATCGTCTTAAGTCATTTCTATTAAACTAATCATACTTTTTATATTTTTAACGTTAAGTTCACATTATTTTACATCTAAAACACGTGTTTACAATACATTTGGGTGAATACAAAAAATAGAAAAAAAATTTGGTAAAAAATGGTGATAATTCCGCTAAATATCGTTTAAAGTCATTTGTATTGAACTAATCATACTTTTTATATTTTTATCGTTACGTTCACATAATTTTACATCTAAAACACGTCTTTACAATACATTTGGGTGAATATAAAAGGTCGTAAAAAAATTTTGAAATACGGGTGATGAATTTGCTAAATATCGTCTTAAGTCATTTCTATTAAACTAATCATACTTTTTATATTTTTAACGTTAAGTTCACATTATTTTACATCTAAAACACGTGTTTACAATACATTTGGGTGAATACAAAAAATAGAAAAAAAATTTGGTAAAAAATGGTGATAATTCCGCTAAATATCGTTTAAAGTCATTTGTATTGAACTAATCATACTTTTTATATTTTTATCGTTAAGTTCACATTATTTTACATCTAAAACACGTATTTACAATACATTTGGGTGAATACAAAAAATAGAAAAAAAATTTGGGAAAAAATTTGGTAAAAAATGGTGATAATTCCGCTAAATATCGTTTAAAGTCATTTGTATTGAACTAATCATACTTTTTATATTTTTATCGTTAAGTTCACATTATTTAACATCTAAAACACGTCTTTACAATACATTTGGGTGAATATAAAAGGTCGTAAAAAAATTTTGAAATACAGGTGATGAATCCGCTAAATATCGTCTTAAGTCATTTCTATTAAACTAATCATACTTTTTATATGTTTAACGTTAAGTTCACATTATTTTACATCTAAAACACGTGTTTACAATACATTTGGGTGAATACAAAAAATAGAAAAAAAATTTGGGAAAAAATTGTGTAAAAAATGGTGATAATTCCGCTAAATATCGTTTAAAGTCATTTGTATTGAACTAATCATACTTTTTATATTTTTATCGTTAAGTTCACATTATTTTACATCTAAAACACGTCTTTACAATACATTTGGGTGAATATAAAAGGTCGTAAAAAAATTTTGAAATTCAGGTGATGAATCCGCTAAATATCGTCTTAAGTCATTTCTATTAAACTAATCATACTTTTTATATTTTTAACGTTAAGTTCACATTATTTTACATCTAAAACACGTGTTTACAATACATTTGGGTGAATACAAAAAATAGAAAAAAAATTTGGGAAAAAATTGTGTAAAAAATGGTGATAATTCCGCTAAATATCGTTTAAAGTCATTTGTATTGAACTAATCATACTTTTTATATTTTTATCGTTAAGTTCACATTATTTTACATCTAAAACACGTATTTACAATACATTTGGGTGAATACAAAAAATAGAAAAAAAATTTGGGAAAAAATTGGGTAAAAAATGGTGATTATTCCGCTAAATATCGTTTAAAGTCATTTGTATTGAACTAATCATACTTTTTATATTTTTATCGTTAAGTTCACATTATTTTACATCTAAAACACGTCTTTACAATACATTTCGGTGAATATAAAACGTCGTAAAAAAATTTTGAAATTCAGGTGATGAATCCGCTAAATATCGTCTTAAGTCATTTCTATTAAACCAATCATACTTTTTATATTTTTAACGTTAAGTTCACATTATTTTACATCTAAAACACGTGTTTACAATACATTTGGGTGAATACAAAAAATAGAAAAAAAATTTGGGAAAAAATTGTGTAAAAAATGGTGATAATTCCGCTAAATATCGTTTAAAGTCATTTGTATTGAACTAATCATACTTTTTATATTTTTATCGTTAAGTTCACATTATTTTACATCTAAAACACGTATTTACAATACATTTGGGTGAATACAAAAAATAGATAAAAAATTTGGTAAAAAATGGTGATAATTCCGCTAAATATCGTTTAAAGTCATTTGTATTGAACTAATCATACTTTTTATATTTTTATCGTTAAGTTCACATTATTTTACATCTAAAACAGGTATTTACAATACATTTGGGTGAATACAAAAAATAGAAAAAAAATTTGGGAATAAATTTGTTAAAAAATGGTGATAATTCCGCTAAATATCGTCTTAAGTCATTTCTATTAAACTAATCATACTTTTTATATTTTTATCGTTACGTTCACATAATTTTACATCTAAAACACGTCTTTACAATACATTTGGGTGAATATAAAAGGTCGTAAAAAAATTTTGAAATACAGGTGATGAATCCGCTAAATATCGTTTAAAGTCATTTGTATTGAACTAATCATACTTTTTATATTTTTATCGTTAAGTTCACATTATTTTACATCTAAAACACGTATTTACAATACATTTGGGTGAATACAAAAAATAGAAAAAAAATTTGGTAAAAAATGGTGATAATTCCGCTAAATATCGTTTAAAGTCATTTGTATTGAACTAATCATACTTTTTATATTTTTATCGTTACGTTCACATAATTTTACATCTAAAACACGTCTTTACAATACATTTGGGTGAATATAAAAGGTCGTAAAAAAATTTTGAAATACGGGTGATGAATTCGCTAAATATCGTCTTAAGTCATTTCTATTAAACTAATCATACTTTTTATATTTTTAACGTTAAGTTCACATTATTTTACATCTAAAACACGTGTTTACAATACATTTGGGTGAATACAAAAAATAGAAAAAAAATTTGGTAAAAAATGGTGATAATTCCGCTAAATATCGTTTAAAGTCATTTGTATTGAACTAATCATACTTTTTATATTTTTATCGTTAAGTTCACATTATTTTACATCTAAAACACGTATTTACAATACATTTGGGTGAATACAAAAAATAGAAAAAAAATTTGGGAAAAAATTTGGTAAAAAATGGTGATAATTCCGCTAAATATCGTTTAAAGTCATTTGTATTGAACTAATCATACTTTTTATATTTTTATCGTTAAGTTCACATTATTTAACATCTAAAACACGTCTTTACAATACATTTGGGTGAATATAAAAGGTCGTAAAAAAATTTTGAAATACAGGTGATGAATCCGCTAAATATCGTCTTAAGTCATTTCTATTAAACTAATCATACTTTTTTTATTTTTAACGTTAAGTTCACATTATTTTACATCTAAAACACGTGTTTACAATACATTTGGGTGAATACAAAAAATAGAAAAAAAATTTGGTAAAAAATGGTGATAATTCCGCTAAATATCGTTTAAAGTCATTTGTATTGAACTAATCATACTTTTTATATTTTTATCGTTACGTTCACATAATTTTACATCTAAAACACGTCTTTACAATACATTTGGGTGAATATAAAAGGTCGTAAAAAAATTTTTAAATACGGGTGATGAATTCGCTAAATATCGTCTTAAGTCATTTCTATTAAACTAATCATACTTTTTATATTTTTAACGTTAAGTTCACATTATTTTACATCTAAAACACGTGTTTACAATACATTTGGGTGAATACAAAAAATAGAAAAAAAATTTGGTAAAAAATGGTGATAATTCCGCTAAATATCGTTTAAAGTCATTTGTATTGAACTAATCATACTTTTTATATTTTTATCGTTAAGTTCACATTATTTTACATCTAAAACACGTATTTACAATACATTTGGGTGAATACAAAAAATAGAAAAAAAATTTGGGAAAAAATTTGTTAAAAAATGGTGATAATTCCGCTAAATATCGTTTAAAGTCATTTGTATTGAACTAATCATACTTTTTATATTTTTATCGTTAAGTCCACATTATTTTACATCTAAAACACGTCTTTACAATACATTTGGGTGAATATAAAAGGTCGTAAAAAAATTTTGAAATACAGGTGATGAATCCGCTAAATATCGTCTTAAGTCATTTCTATTAAACTAATCATACTTTTTATATTTTTAACGTTAAGTTCACATTATTTTACATCTAAAACACGTGTTTACAATACATTTGGGTGAATACAAAAAATAGAAAAAAAATTTGGTAAAAAATGGTGATAATTCCGCTAAATATCGTTTAAAGTCATTTGTATTGAGCTAATCATACTTTTTATATTTTTATCGTTACGTTCACATAATTTTACATCTAAAACACGTCTTTACAATACATTTGGGTGAATATAAAAGGTCGTAAAAAAATTTTGAAATACGGGTGATGAATTCGCTAAATATCGTCTTAAGTCATTTCTATTAAACTAATCATACTTTTTATATTTTTAACGTTAAGTTCACATTATTTTACATCTAAAACACGTGTTTACAATACATTTGGGTGAATACAAAAAATAGAAAAAAAATTTGGTAAAAAATGGTGATAATTCCGCTAAATATCGTTTAAAGTCATTTGTATTGAACTAATCATACTTTTTATATTTTTATCGTTAAGTTCACATTATTTTACATCTAAAACACGTATTTACAATACATTTGGGTGAATACAAAAAATAGAAAAAAAATTTGGGAAAAAATTTGGTAAAAAATGGTGATAATTCCGCTAAATATCGTTTAAAGTCATTTGTATTGAACTAATCATACTTTTTATATTTTTATCGTTAAGTTCACATTATTTAACATCTAAAACACGTCTTTACAATACATTTGGGTGAATATAAAAGGTCGTAAAAAAATTTTGAAATACAGGTGATGAATCCGCTAAATATCGTCTTAAGTCATTTCTATTAAACTAATCATACTTTTTATATTTTTAACGTTAAGTTCACATTATTTTACATCTAAAACACGTGTTTACAATACATTTGGGTGAATACAAAAAATAGAAAAAAAATTTGGTAAAAAATGGTGATAATTCCGCTAAATATCGTTTAAAGTCATTTGTATTGAACTAATCATACTTTTTATATTTTTATCGTTACGTTCACATAATTTTACATCTAAAACACGTCTTTACAATACATTTGGGTGAATATAAAAGGTCGTAAAAAAATTTTGAAATACGGGTGATGAATTCGCTAAATATCGTCTTAAGTCATTTCTATTAAACTAATCATACTTTTTATATTTTTAACGTTAAGTTCACATTATTTTACATCTAAAACACGTGTTTACAATACATTTGGGTGAATACAAAAAATAGAAAAAAAATTTGGTAAAAAATGGTGATAATTCCGCTAAATATCGTTTAAAGTCATTTGTATTGAACTAATCATACTTTTTATATTTTTATCGTTAAGTTCACATTATTTTACATCTAAAACACGTATTTACAATACATTTGGGTGAATACAAAAAATAGAAAAAAAATTTGGGAAAAAATTTGGTAAAAAATGGTGATAATTCCGCTAAATATCGTTTAAAGTCATTTGTATTGAACTAATCATACTTTTTATATTTTTATCGTTAAGTCCACATTATTTTACATCTAAAACACGTCTTTACAATACATTTGGGTGAATATAAAAGGTCGTAAAAAAATTTTGAAATACAGGTGATGAATCCGCTAAATATCGTCTTAAGTCATTTCTATTAAACTAATCATACTTTTTATATTTTTAACGTTAAGTTCACATTATTTTACATCTAAAACACGTGTTTACAATACATTTGGGTGAATACAAAAAATAGAAAAAAAATTTGGTAAAAAATGGTGATAATTCCGCTAAATATCGTTTAAAGTCATTTGTATTGAGCTAATCATACTTTTTATATTTTTATCGTTACGTTCACATAATTTTACATCTAAAACACGTCTTTACAATACATTTGGGTGAATATAAAAGGTCGTAAAAAAATTTTGAAATACGGGTGATGAATTCGCTAAATATCGTCTTAAGTCATTTCTATTAAACTAATCATACTTTTTATATTTTTAACGTTAAGTTCACATTATTTTACATCTAAAACACGTGTTTACAATACATTTGGGTGAATACAAAAAATAGAAAAAAAATTTGGTAAAAAATGGTGATAATTCCGCTAAATATCGTTTAAAGTCATTTGTATTGAACTAATCATACTTTTTATATTTTTATCGTTAAGTTCACATTATTTTACATCTAAAACACGTATTTACAATACATTTGGGTGAATACAAAAAATAGAAAAAAAATTTGGGAAAAAATTTGGTAAAAAATGGTGATAATTCCGCTAAATATCGTTTAAAGTCATTTGTATTGAACTAATCATACTTTTTATATTTTTATCGTTAAGTTCACATTATTTAACATCTAAAACACGTCTTTACAATACATTTGGGTGAATATAAAAGGTCGTAAAAAAATTTTGAAATACAGGTGATGAATCCGCTAAATATCGTCTTAAGTCATTTCTATTAAACTAATCATACTTTTTATATTTTTAACGTTAAGTTCACATTATTTTACATCTAAAACACGTGTTTACAATACATTTGGGTGAATACAAAAAATAGAAAAAAAATTTGGTAAAAAATGGTGATAATTCCGCTAAATATCGTTTAAAGTCATTTGTATTGAACTAATCATACTTTTTATATTTTTATCGTTACGTTCACATAATTTTACATCTAAAACACGTCTTTACAATACATTTGGGTGAATATAAAAGGTCGTAAAAAAATTTTGAAATACGGGTGATGAATTCGCTAAATATCGTCTTAAGTCATTTCTATTAAACTAATCATACTTTTTATATTTTTAACGTTAAGTTCACATTATTTTACATCTAAAACACGTGTTTACAATACATTTGGGTGAATACAAAAAATAGAAAAAAAATTTGGTAAAAAATGGTGATAATTCCGCTAAATATCGTTTAAAGTCATTTGTATTGAACTAATCATACTTTTTATATTTTTATCGTTAAGTTCACATTATTTTACATCTAAAACACGTATTTACAATACATTTGGGTGAATACAAAAAATAGAAAAAAAATTTGGGAAAAAATTTGGTAAAAAATGGTGATAATTCCGCTAAATATCGTTTAAAGTCATTTGTATTGAACTAATCATACTTTTTATATTTTTATCGTTAAGTTCACATTATTTTACATCTAAAACACGTCTTTACAATACATTTGGGTGAATATAAAAGGTCGTAAAAAAATTTTGAAATTCAGGTGATGAATCCGCTAAATATCGTCTTAAGTCATTTCTATTAAACTAATCATACTTTTTATATTTTTAACGTTAAGTTCACATTATTTTACATCTAAAACACGTGTTTACAATACATTTGGGTGAATACAAAAAATAGAAAAAAAATTTGGGAAAAAATTGTGTAAAAAATGGTGATAATTCCGCTAAATATCGTTTAAAGTCATTTGTATTGAACTAATCATACTTTTTATATTTTTATCGTTAAGTTCACATTATTTTACATCTAAAACACGTATTTACAATACATTTGGGTGAATACAAAAAATAGAAAAAAAATTTGGGAAAAAATTGGGTAAAAAATGGTGATTATTCCGCTAAATATCGTTTAAAGTCATTTGTATTGAACTAATCATACTTTTTATATTTTTATCGTTAAGTTCACATTATTTTACATCTAAAACACGTCTTTACAATACATTTGGGTGAATATAAAACGTCGTAAAAAAATTTTGAAATTCAGGTGATGAATCCGCTAAATATCGTCTTAAGTCATTTCTATTAAACTAATCATACTTTTTATATTTTTAACGTTAAGTTCACATTATTTTACATCTAAAACACGTGTTTACAATACATTTGGGTGAATACAAAAAATAGAAAAAAAATTTGGGAAAAAATTGTGTAAAAAATGGTGATAATTCCGCTAAATATCGTTTAAAGTCATTTGTATTGAACTAATCATACTTTTTATATTTTTATCGTTAAGTTCACATTATTTTACATCTAAAACACGTATTTACAATACATTTGGGTGAATATAAAAAATAGATAAAAAATTTGGTAAAAAATGGTGATAATTCCGCTAAATATCGTTTAAAGTCATTTGTATTGAACTAATCATACTTTTTATATTTTTATCGTTAAGTTCACATTATTTTACATCTAAAACACGTATTTACAATACATTTGGGTGAATACAAAAAATAGAAAAAAAATTTGGGAAAAAATTTGTTAAAAAATGGTGATAATTCCGCTAAATATCGTTTAAAGTCATTTGTATTGAACTAATCATACTTTTTATATTTTTATCGTTAAGTTCACATTATTTTACATCTAAAACACGTCTTTACAATACATTTGGGTGAATATAAAAGGTCGTAAAAAAATTTTGAAATACAGGTGATGAATCCGCTATATATCGTCTTAAGTCATTTCTATTAAACTAATCATACTTTTTATATTTTTAACGTTAAGTTCACATTATTTTACATCTAAAACACGTGTTTACAATACATTTGGGTGAATACAAAAAATAGAAAAAAAATTTGGTAAAAAATGGTGATAATTCCGCTAAATATCGTTTAAAGTCATTTGTATTGAACTAATCATACTTTTTATATTTTTATCGTTACGTTCACATAATTTTACATCTAAAACACGTCTTTACAATACATTTGGGTGAATATAAAAGGTCGTAAAAAAATTTTGAAATACGGGTGATGAATTTGCTAAATATCGTCTTAAGTCATTTCTATTAAACTAATCATACTTTTTATATTTTTAACGTTAAGTTCACATTATTTTACATCTAAAACACGTGTTTACAATACATTTGGGTGAATACAAAAAATAGAAAAAAAATTTGGTAAAAAATGGTGATAATTCCGCTAAATATCGTTTAAAGTCATTTGTATTGAACTAATCATACTTTTTATATTTTTATCGTTAAGTTCACATTATTTTACATCTAAAACACGTATTTACAATACATTTGGGTGAATACAAAAAATAGAAAAAAAATTTGGTAAAAAATGGTGATAATTCCGCTAAATATCGTTTAAAGTCATTTGTATTGAACTAATCATACTTTTTATATTTTTATCGTTACGTTCACATAATTTTACATCTAAAACACGTCTTTGCAATACATTTGGGTGAATATAAAAGGTCGTAAAAAAATTTTGAAATACGGGTGATGAATTCGCTAAATATCGTCTTAAGTCATTTCTATTAAACTAATCATACTTTTTATATTTTTAACGTTAAGTTCACATTATTTTACATCTAAAACACGTGTTTACAATACATTTGGGTGAATACAAAAAATAGAAAAAAAATTTGTTAAAAAATGGTGATAATTCCGCTAAATATCGTTTAAAGTCATTTGTATTGAACTAATCATACTTTTTATATTTTTATCGTTAAGTTCACATTATTTTACATCTAAAACACGTATTTACAATACATTTGGGTGAATACAAAAAATAGAAAAAAAATTTGGGAAAAAATTTGGTAAAAAATGGTGATAATTCCGCTAAATATCGTTTAAAGTCATTTGTATTGAACTAATCATACTTTTTATATTTTTATCGTTAAGTTCACATTATTTTACATCTAAAACACGTCTTTACAATACATTTGGGTGAATATAAAAGGTCGTAAAAAAATTTTGAAATTCAGGTGATGAATCCGCTAAATATCGTCTTAAGTCATTTCTATTAAACTAATCATACTTTTTATATTTTTAACGTTAAGTTCACATTATTTTACATCTAAAACACGTGTTTACAATACATTTGGGTGAATACAAAAAATAGAAAAAAAATTTGGGAAAAAATTGTGTAAAAAATGGTGATAATTCCGCTAAATATCGTTTAAAGTCATTTGTATTGAACTAATCATACTTTTTATATTTTTATCGTTAAGTTCACATTATTTTACATCTAAAACACGTATTTACAATACATTTGGGTGAATACAAAAAATAGAAAAAAAATTTGGGAAAAAATTGGGTAAAAAATGGTGATTATTCCGCTAAATATCGTTTAAAGTCATTTGTATTGAACTAATCATACTTTTTATATTTTTATCGTTAAGTTCACATTATTTTACATCTAAAACACGTCTTTACAATACATTTGGGTGAATATAAAACGTCGTAAAAAAATTTTGAAATTCAGGTGATGAATCCGCTAAATATCGTCTTAAGTCATTTCTATTAAACTAATCATACTTTTTATATTTTTAACGTTAAGTTCACATTATTTTACATCTAAAACACGTGTTTACAATACATTTGGGTGAATACAAAAAATAGAAAAAAAATTTGGGAAAAAATTGTGTAAAAAATGGTGATAATTCCGCTAAATATCGTTTAAAGTCATTTGTATTGAACTAATCATACTTTTTATATTTTTATCGTTAAGTTCACATTATTTTACATCTAAAACACGTATTTACAATACATTTGGGTGAATATAAAAAATAGATAAAAAATTTGGTATAAAATGGTGATAATTCCGCTAAATATCGTTTAAAGTCATTTGTATTGAACTAATCATACTTTTTATATTTTTATCGTTAAGTTCACATTATTTTACATCTAAAACACGTATTTACAATACATTTGGGTGAATACAAAAAATAGAAAAAAAATTTGGGAAAAAATTTGTTAAAAAATGGTGATAATTCCGCTAAATATCGTTTAAAGTCATTTGTATTGAACTAATCATACTTTTTATATTTTTATCGTTAAGTTCACATTATTTTACATCTAAAACACGTCTTTACAATACATTTGGGTGAATATAAAAGGTCGTAAAAAAATTTTGAAATACAGGTGATGAATCAGCTATATATCGTCTTAAGTCATTTCTATTAAACTAATCATACTTTTTATATTTTTAACGTTAAGTTCACATTATTTTACATCTAAAACACGTGTTTACAATACATTTGGGTGAATACAAAAAATAGAAAAAAAATTTGGTAAAAAATGGTGATAATTCCGCTAAATATCGTTTAAAGTCATTTGTATTGAACTAATCATACTTTTTATATTTTTATCGTTACGTTCACATAATTTTACATCTAAAACACGTCTTTACAATACATTTGGGTGAATATAAAAGGTCGTAAAAAAATTTTGAAATACGGGTGATGAATTTGCTAAATATCGTCTTAAGTCATTTCTATTAAACTAATCATACTTTTTATATTTTTAACGTTAAGTTCACATTATTTTACATCTAAAACACGTGTTTACAATACATTTGGGTGAATACAAAAAATAGAAAAAAAATTTGGTAAAAAATGGTGATAATTCCGCTAAATATCGTTTAAAGTCATTTGTATTGAACTAATCATACTTTTTATATTTTTATCGTTAAGTTCACATTATTTTACATCTAAAACACGTATTTACAATACATTTGGGTGAATACAAAAAATAGAAAAAAAATTTGGGAAAAAATTTGGTAAAAAATGGTGATAATTCCGCTAAATATCGTTTAAAGTCATTTGTATTGAACTAATCATACTTTTTATATTTTTATCGTTAAGTTCACATTATTTTACATCTAAAACACGTCTTTACAATACATTTGGGTGAATATAAAAGGTCGTAAAAAAATTTTGAAATTCAGGTGATGAATCCGCTAAATATCGTCTTAAGTCATTTCTATTAAACTAATCATACTTTTTATATTTTTAACGTTAAGTTCACATTATTTTACATCTAAAACACGTGTTTACAATACATTTGGGTGAATACAAAAAATAGAAAAAAAATTTGGGAAAAAATTGTGTAAAAAATGGTGATAATTCCACTAAATATCGTTTAAAGTCATTTGTATTGAACTAATCATACTTTTTATATTTTTATCGTTAAGTTCACATTATTTTACATCTAAAACACGTATTTACAATACATTTGGGTGAATACAAAAAATAGAAAAAAAATTTGGGAAAAAATTGGGTAAAAAATGGTGATTATTCCGCTAAATATCGTTTAAAGTCATTTGTATTGAACTAATCATACTTTTTATATTTTTATCGTTAAGTTCACATTATTTTACATCTAAAACACGTCTTTACAATACATTTGGGTGAATATAAAAGGTCGTAAAAAAATTTTGAAATACAGGTGATGAATCCGCTATATATCGTCTTAAGTCATTTCTATTAAACTAATCATACTTTTTATATTTTTAACGTTAAGTTCACATTATTTTACATCTAAAACACGTGTTTACAATACATTTGGGTGAATACAAAAAATAGAAAAAAAATTTGGTAAAAAATGGTGATAATTCCGCTAAATATCGTTTAAAGTCATTTGTATTGAACTAATCATACTTTTTATATTTTTATCGTTACGTTCACATAATTTTACATCTAAAACACGTCTTTACAATACATTTGGGTGAATATAAAAGGTCGTAAAAAAATTTTGAAATACGGGTGATGAATTCGCTAAATATCGTCTTAAGTCATTTCTATTAAACTAATCATACTTTTTATATTTTTAACGTTAAGTTCACATTATTTTACATCTAAAACACGTGTTTACAATACATTTGGGTGAATACAAAAAATAGAAAAAAAATTTGGTAAAAAATGGTGATAATTCCGCTAAATATCGTTTAAAGTCATTTGTATTGAACTAATCATACTTTTTATATTTTTATCGTTAAGTTCACATTATTTTACATCTAAAACACGTGTTTACAATACATTTGGGTGAATACAAAAAATAGAAAAAAAATTTGGTAAAAAATGGTGATAATTCCGCTAAATATCGTTTAAAGTCATTTGTATTGAACTAATCATACTTTTTATATTTTTATCGTTACGTTCACATAATTTTACATCTAAAACACGTCTTTACAATACATTTGGGTGAATACAAAAAATAGAAAAAAAATTTGGGAAAAAATTTGGTAAAAAATGGTGATAATTCCGCTAAATATCGTTTAAAGTCATTTGTATTGAACTAATCATACTTTTTATATTTTTATCGTTAAGTTCACATTATTTAACATCTAAAACACGTCTTTACAATACATTTGGGTGAATATAAAAGGTCGTAAAAAAATTTTGAAATACAGGTGATGAATCCGCTAAATATCGTCTTAAGTCATTTCTATTAAACTAATCATACTTTTTATATTTTTAACGTTAAGTTCACATTATTTTACATCTAAAACACGTGTTTACAATACATTTGGGTGAATACAAAAAATAGAAAAAAAATTTGGGAAAAAATTGTGTAAAAAATGGTGATAATTCCGCTAAATATCGTTTAAAGTCATTTGTATTGAACTAATCATACTTTTTATATTTTTATCGTTAAGTTCACATTATTTTACATCTAAAACACGTCTTTACAATACATTTGGGTGAATATAAAAGGTCGTAAAAAAATTTTGAAATTCAGGTGATGAATCCGCTAAATATCGTCTTAAGTCATTTCTATTAAACTAATCATACTTTTTATATTTTTAACGTTAAGTTCACATTATTTTACATCTAAAACACGTGTTTACAATACATTTGGGTGAATACAAAAAATAGAAAAAAAATTTGGGAAAAAATTGTGTAAAAAATGGTGATAATTCCGCTAAATATCGTTTAAAGTCATTTGTATTGAACTAATCATACTTTTTATATTTTTATCGTTAAGTTCACATTATTTTACATCTAAAACACGTATTTACAATACATTTGGGTGAATACAAAAAATAGAAAAAAAATTTGGGAAAAAATTGGGTAAAAAATGGTGATTATTCCGCTAAATATCGTTTAAAGTCATTTGTATTGAACTAATCATACTTTTTATATTTTTATCGTTAAGTTCACATTATTTTACATCTAAAACACGTCTTTACAATACATTTCGGTGAATATAAAACGTCGTAAAAAAATTTTGAAATTCAGGTGATGAATCCGCTAAATATCGTCTTAAGTCATTTCTATTAAACTAATCATACTTTTTATATTTTTAACGTTAAGTTCACATTATTTTACATCTAAAACACGTGTTTACAATACATTTGGGTGAATACAAAAAATAGAAAAAAAATTTGGGAAAAAATTGTGTAAAAAATGGTGATAATTCCGCTAAATATCGTTTAAAGTCATTTGTATTGAACTAATCATACTTTTTATATTTTTATCGTTAAGTTCACATTATTTTACATCTAAAACACGTATTTACAATACATTTGGGTGAATACAAAAAATAGATAAAAAATTTGGTAAAAAATGGTGATAATTCCGCTAAATATCGTTTAAAGTCATTTGTATTGAACTAATCATACTTTTTATATTTTTATCGTTAAGTTCACATTATTTTACATCTAAAACACGTATTTACAATACATTTGGGTGAATACAAAAAATAGAAAAAAAATTTGGGAAAAAATTTGGTAAAAAATGGTGATAATTCCGCTAAATATCGTTTAAAGTCATTTGTATTGAACTAATCATACTTTTTATATTTTTATCGTTAAGTTCACATTATTTAACATCTAAAACACGTCTTTACAATACATTTGGGTGAATATAAAAGGTCGTAAAAAAATTTTGAAATACAGGTGATGAATCCGCTAAATATCGTCTTAAGTCATTTCTATTAAACTAATCATACTTTTTATATTTTTAACGTTAAGTTCACATTATTTTACATCTAAAACACGTGTTTACAATACATTTGGGTGAATACAAAAAATAGAAAAAAAATTTGGGAAAAAATTGTGTAAAAAATGGTGATAATTCCGCTAAATATCGTTTAAAGTCATTTGTATTGAACTAATCATACTTTTTATATTTTTATCGTTAAGTTCACATTATTTTACATCTAAAACACGTCTTTACAATACATTTGGGTGAATATAAAAGGTCGTAAAAAAATTTTGAAATTCAGGTGATGAATCCGCTAAATATCGTCTTAAGTCATTTCTATTAAACTAATCATACTTTTTATATTTTTAACGTTAAGTTCACATTATTTTACATCTAAAACACGTGTTTACAATACATTTGGGTGAATACAAAAAATAGAAAAAAAATTTGGGAAAAAATTGTGTAAAAAATGGTGATAATTCCGCTAAATATCGTTTAAAGTCATTTGTATTGAACTAATCATACTTTTTATATTTTTATCGTTAAGTTCACATTATTTTACATCTAAAACACGTATTTACAATACAATTGGGTGAATACAAAAAATAAAAAAAAAATTTGGGAAAAAATTGGGTAAAAAATGGTGATTATTCCGCTAAATATCGTTTAAAGTCATTTGTATTGAACTAATCATACTTTTTATATTTTTATCGTTAAGTTCACATTATTTTACATCTAAAACACGTCTTTACAATACATTTCGGTGAATATAAAACGTCGTAAAAAAATTTTGAAATTCAGGTGATGAATCCGCTAAATATCGTCTTAAGTCATTTCTATTAAACTAATCATACTTTTTATATTTTTAACGTTAAGTTCACATTATTTTACATCTAAAACACGTGTTTACAATACATTTGGGTGAATACAAAAAATAGAAAAAAAATTTGGGAAAAAATTGTGTAAAAAATGGTGATAATTCCGCTAAATATCGTTTAAAGTCATTTGTATTGAACTAATCATACTTTTTATATTTTTATCGTTAAGTTCACATTATTTTACATCTAAAACACGTATTTACAATACATTTGGGTGAATACAAAAAATAGAAAAAAAATTTGGGAAAAAATTTGTTAAAAAATGGTGATAATTCCGCTAAATATCGTTTAAAGTCATTTGTATTGAACTAATCATACTTTTTATATTTTTATCGTTAAGTTCACATTATTTTACATCTAAAACACGTCTTTACAATACATTTGGGTGAATATAAAAGGTCGTAAAAAAATTTTGAAATACAGGTGATGAATCCGCTATATATCGTCTTAAGTCATTTCTATTAAACTAATCATACTTTTTATATTTTTAACGTTAAGTTCACATTATTTTACATCTAAAACACGTGTTTACAATACATTTGGGTGAATACAAAAAATAGAAAAAAAATTTGGTAAAAAATGGTGATAACTCCGCTAAATATCGTTTAAAGTCATTTGTATTGAACTAATCATACTTTTTATATTTTTATCGTTACGTTCACATAATTTTACATCTAAAACACGTCTTTACAATACATTTGGGTGAATATAAAAGGTCGTAAAAAAATTTTGAAATACGGGTGATGAATTCGCTAAATATCGTCTTAAGTCATTTCTATTAAACTAATCATACTTTTTATATTTTTAACGTTAAGTTCACATTATTTTACATCTAAAACACGTGTTTACAATACATTTGGGTGAATACAAAAAATAGAAAAAAAATTTGGTAAAAAATGGTGATAATTCCGCTAAATATCGTTTAAAGTCATTTGTATTGAACTAATCATACTTTTTATATTTTTATCGTTAAGTTCA
This sequence comes from Diuraphis noxia, assembly GCF_037042655.1. Taxonomy (NCBI): domain Eukaryota; kingdom Metazoa; phylum Arthropoda; class Insecta; order Hemiptera; family Aphididae; genus Diuraphis; species Diuraphis noxia. Next base: position 76,016,610 of record NW_028301714.1, read on the forward strand.
CATTATTTTACATCTAAAACACGTATTTACAATACATTTGGGTGAATACAAAAAATAGAAAAAAAATTTGGGATAAAATTTGGTAAAAAATGGTGATAATTCCGCTAAATATCGTTTAAAGTCATTTGTATTGAACTAATCATACTTTTTATATTTTTATCGTTAAGTTCACATTATTTAACATCTAAAACACGTCTTTACAATACATTTGGGTGAATATAAAAGGTCGTAAAAAAATTTTGAAATACAGGTGATGAATCCGCTAAATATCGTCTTAAGTCATTTCTATTAAACTAATCATACTTTTTATATTTTTAACGTTAAGTTCACATTATTTTACATCTAAAACACGTGTTTACAATACATTTGGGTGAATACAAAAAATAGAAAAAAAATTTGGGAAAAAATTGTGTAAAAAATGGTGATAATTCCGCTAAATATCGTTTAAAGTCATTTGTATTGAACTAATCATACTTTTTATATTTTTATCGTTAAGTTCACATTATTTTACATCTAAAACACGTCTTTACAATACATTTGGGTGAATATAAAAGGTCGTAAAAAAATTTTGAAATTCAGGTGATGAATCCGCTAAATATCGTCTTAAGTCATTTCTATTAAACTAATCATACTTTTTATATTTTTAACGTTAAGTTCACATTATTTTACATCTAAAACACGTGTTTACAATACATTTGGGTGAATACAAAAAATAGAAAAAAAATTGTGTAAAAAATGGTGATAATTCCGCTAAATATCGTTTAAAGTCATTTGTATTGAACTAATCATACTTTTTATATTTTTATCGTTAAGTTCACATTATTTTACATCTAAAACACGTATTTACAATACATTTGGGTGAATACAAAAAATAGAAAAAAAATTTGGGAAAAAATTGTGTAAAAAATGGTGATAATTCCGCTAAATATCGTTTAAAGTCATTTGTATTGAACTAATCATACTTTTTATATTTTTATCGTTAAGTTCACATTATTTTACATCTAAAACACGTCTTTACAATACATTTGGGTGAATATAAAAGGTCGTAAAAAAATTTTGAAATTCAGGTGATGAATCCGCTAAATATCGTCTTAAGTCATTTCTATTAAACTAATCATACTTTTTATATTTTTAACGTTAAGTTCACATTATTTTACATCTAAAACACGTGTTTACAATACATTTGGGTGAATACAAAAAATAGAAAAAAAATTGTGTAAAAAATGGTGATAATTCCGCTAAATCTCGTTTAAAGTCATTTGTATTGAACTAATCATACTTTTTATATTTTTATCGTTAAGTTCACATTATTTTACATCTAAAACACGTATTTACAATACATTTGGGTGAATACAAAAAATAGAAAAAAAATTTGGGAAAAAATTTGTTAAAAAATGGTGATAATTCCGCTAAATATCGTTTAAAGTCATTTGTATTGAACTAATCATACTTTTTATATTTTTATCGTTAAGTTCACATTATTTTACATCTAAAACACGTCTTTACAATACATTTGGGTGAATATAAAAGGTCGTAAAAAAATTTTGAAATTCAGGTGATGAATCCGCTAAATATCGTCTTAAGTCATTTCTATTAAACTAATCATACTTTTTATATTTTTAACGTTAAGTTCACATTATTTTACATCTAAAACACGTGTTTACAATACATTTGGGTGAATACAAAAAATAGAAAAAAAATTGTGTAAAAAATGGTGATAATTCCGCTAAATATCGTTTAAAGTCATTTGTATTGAACTAATCATACTTTTTATATTTTTATCGTTAAGTTCACATTATTTTACATCTAAAACACGTATTTACAATACATTTGGGTGAATACAAAAAATAGAAAAAAAATTTGGGAAAAAATTTGTTAAAAAATGGTGATAATTCCGCTAAATATCGTTTAAAGTCATTTGTATTGAACTAATCATACTTTTTATATTTTTATCGTTAAGTTCACATTATTTTACATCTAAAACACGTCTTTACAATACATTTGGGTGAATATAAAAGGTCGTAAAAAAATTTTGAAATTCAGGTGATGAATCCGCTAAATATCGTCTTAAGTCATTTCTATTAAACTAATCATACTTTTTATATTTTTAACGTTAAGTTCACATTATTTTACATCTAAAACACGTGTTTACAATACATTTGGGTGAATACAAAAAATAGAAAAAAAATTTGGTAAAAAATGGTGATAATTCCGCTAAATATCGTTTAAAGTCATTTGTATTGAACTAATCATACTTTTTATATTTTTATCGTTAAGTTCACATAATTTTACATCTAAAACAGGTCTTTACAATACATTTGTCTGAATACAAAAAATAAAAAAAAAATTTGGTAAAAAATGGTGATAATTCCGCTAAATATCGTTTAAAGTCATTTGTATTGAACTAATCATACTTTTTATATTTTTATCGTTACGTTCACATAATTTTACATCTAAAACACGTATTTACAATACATTTGGGTGAATACAAAAAATAGAAAAAAAATTTGGGAAAAAATTTGTTAAAAAATGGTGATAATTCCGCTAAATATCGTTTAAAGTCATTTGTATTGAACTAATCATACTTTTTATATTTTTATCGTTAAGTTCACATTATTTTACATCTAAAACAGATATTTACAATACATTTGGGTGAATACAAAAAATAGATAAAAAATTTGGGAAAAAATTTGGTAAAAAATGGTGATAATTCCGCTAAATATCGTTTAAAGTCATTTGTATTGAACTAATCATACTTTTTATATTTTTATCGTTAAGTTCACATTATTTTACATCTAAAACACGTCTTTACAATACATTTGGGTGAATATAAAAGGTCGTAAAAAAATTTTGAAATACAGGTGATGAATCCGCTAAATATCGTCTTAAGTCATTTCTATTAAACTAATCATACTTTTTATATTTTTAACGTTAAGTTCACATTATTTTACATCTAAAACACGTATTTACAATACATTTGGGTAAATACAAAAAATAGAAAAAAAATTTGGTAAAAAATGGTGATAATTCCGCTAAATATCGTTTAAATTCATTTGTATTGAACTAATCATACTTTTTATATTTTTATCGTTAAGATCACATTATTTAACATCTAAAACACGTCTTTACAATACATTTGGATGAATATAAAAGGTCGTAAAAAAATTTTGAAATACAGGTGATGAATCCGCTAAATATCGTCTTAAGTCATTTCTATTAAACTAATCATACTTTTTATATTTTTAACGTTAAGTTCACATTATTTTACATCTAAAACACGTGTTTACAATACATTTGGGTGAATACAAAAAATAGAAAAAAAATTTGGGAAAAAATTGTGTAAAAAATGGTGATAATTCCGCTAAATATCGTTTAAAGTCATTTGTATTGAACTAATCATACTTTTTATATTTTTATCGTTAAGTTCACATTATTTTACATCTAAAACACGTATTTACAATACATTTGGGTGAATACAAAAAATAGATAAAAAATTTGGGAAAAAATTTGGTAAAAAATGGTGATAATTCCGCTAAATATCGTTTAAAGTCATTTGTATTGAACTAATCATACTTTTTATATTTTTATCGTTAAGTTCACATTATTTTACATCTAAAACACGTCTTTACAATACATTTGGGTGAATATAAAAGGTCGTAAAAAAATTTTGAAATACAGGTGATGAAACCGCTAAATATCGTCTTAAGTCATTTCTATTAAACTAATCATACTTTTTATATTTTTAACGTTAAGTTCACATTATTTTACATCTAAAACACGTATTTACAATACATTTGGGTGAATACAAAAAATAGAAAAAAAATTTGGGAAAAAATTGGGTAAAAAATGGTGATAATTCCGCTAAATATCGTTTAAAGTCATTTGTATTGAACTAATCATACTTTTTATATTTTTATCGTTACGTTCACATTATTTTACATCTAAAACACGTGTTTACAATACATTTGGGTGAATACAAAAAATAGAAAAAAAATTTGGGAAAAAATTGTGTAAAAAATGGTGATAATTCCGCTAAATATCGTTTAAAGTCATTTATATTGAACTAATCATATTTTTTATGTTTTTATCGTTAAGTTCACATTATTTTACATCTAAAACACGTCTTTACAATACATTTGGGTGAATATAAAAGGTCGTAAAAAAATTTTGAAATACAGGTGATGAATCCGCTAAATATCGTCTTAAGTCATTTCTATTAAACTAATCATACTTTTTATATTTTTAACGTTAAGTTCACATTATTTTACATCTAAAACACGTGTTTACAATACATTTGGGTGAATACAAAAAATAGAAAAAAAATTGTGTAAAAAATGGTGATAATTCCGCTAAATATCGTTTAAAGTCATTTGTATTGAACTAATCATACTTTTTATATTTTTATCGTTAAGTTCACATTATTTTACATCTAAAACACGTATTTACAATACATTTGGGTGAATACAAAAAATAGAAAAAAAATTTGGGAAAAAATTTGTTAAAAAATGGTGATAATTCCGCTAAATATCGTTTAAAGTCATTTGTATTGAACTAATCATACTTTTTATATTTTTATCGTTAAGTTCACATTATTTTACATCTAAAACACGTCTTTACAATACATTTGGGTGAATATAAAAGGTCGTAAAAAAATTTTGAAATTCAGGTGATGAATCCGCTAAATATCGTCTTAAGTCATTTCTATTAAACTAATCATACTTTTTATATTTTTAACGTTAAGTTCACATTATTTTACATCTAAAACACGTGTTTACAATACATTTGGGTGAATACAAAAAATAGAAAAAAAATTTGGTAAAAAATGGTGATAATTCCGCTAAATATCGTTTAAAGTCATTTGTATTGAACTAATCATACTTTTTATATTTTTATCGTTAAGTTCACATAATTTTACATCTAAAACAGGTCTTTACAATACATTTGTCTGAATACAAAAAATAAAAAAAAAATTTGGTAAAAAATGGTGATAATTCCGCTAAATATCGTTTAAAGTCATTTGTATTGAACTAATCATACTTTTTATATTTTTATCGTTACGTTCACATAATTTTACATCTAAAACACGTATTTACAATACATTTGGGTGAATACAAAAAATAGAAAAAAAATTTGGGAAAAAATTTGTTAAAAAATGGTGATAATTCCGCTAAATATCGTTTAAAGTCATTTGTATTGAACTAATCATACTTTTTATATTTTTATCGTTAAGTTCACATTATTTTACATCTAAAACAGATATTTACAATACATTTGGGTGAATACAAAAAATAGATAAAAAATTTGGGAAAAAATTTGGTAAAAAATGGTGATAATTCCGCTAAATATCGTTTAAAGTCATTTGTATTGAACTAATCATACTTTTTATATTTTTATCGTTAAGTTCACATTATTTTACATCTAAAACACGTCTTTACAATACATTTGGGTGAATATAAAAGGTCGTAAAAAAATTTTGAAATACAGGTGATGAATCCGCTAAATATCGTCTTAAGTCATTTCTATTAAACTAATCATACTTTTTATATTTTTAACGTTAAGTTCACATTATTTTACATCTAAAACACGTATTTACAATACATTTGGGTAAATACAAAAAATAGAAAAAAAATTTGGTAAAAAATGGTGATAATTCCGCTAAATATCGTTTAAATTCATTTGTATTGAACTAATCATACTTTTTATATTTTTATCGTTAAGATCACATTATTTAACATCTAAAACACGTCTTTACAATACATTTGGATGAATATAAAAGGTCGTAAAAAAATTTTGAAATACAGGTGATGAATCCGCTAAATATCGTCTTAAGTCATTTCTATTAAACTAATCATACTTTTTATATTTTTAACGTTAAGTTCACATTATTTTACATCTAAAACACGTGTTTACAATACATTTGGGTGAATACAAAAAATAGAAAAAAAATTTGGGAAAAAATTGTGTAAAAAATGGTGATAATTCCGCTAAATATCGTTTAAAGTCATTTGTATTGAACTAATCATACTTTTTATATTTTTATCGTTAAGTTCACATTATTTTACATCTAAAACACGTATTTACAATACATTTGGGTGAATACAAAAAATAGATAAAAAATTTGGGAAAAAATTTGGTAAAAAATGGTGATAATTCCGCTAAATATCGTTTAAAGTCATTTGTATTGAACTAATCATACTTTTTATATTTTTATCGTTAAGTTCACATTATTTTACATCTAAAACACGTCTTTACAATACATTTGGGTGAATATAAAAGGTCGTAAAAAAATTTTGAAATACAGGTGATGAAACCGCTAAATATCGTCTTAAGTCATTTCTATTAAACTAATCATACTTTTTATATTTTTAACGTTAAGTTCACATTATTTTACATCTAAAACACGTATTTACAATACATTTGGGTGAATACAAAAAATAGAAAAAAAATTTGGGAAAAAATTGGGTAAAAAATGGTGATAATTCCGCTAAATATCGTTTAAAGTCATTTGTATTGAACTAATCATACTTTTTATATTTTTATCGTTACGTTCACATTATTTTACATCTAAAACACGTGTTTACAATACATTTGGGTGAATACAAAAAATAGAAAAAAAATTTGGGAAAAAATTGTGTAAAAAATGGTGATAATTCCGCTAAATATCGTTTAAAGTCATTTGTATTGAACTAATCATACTTTTTATATTTTTATCGTTAAGTTCACATTATTTTACATCTAAAACACGTCTTTACAATACATTTGGGTGAATATAAAAGGTCGTAAAAAAATTTTGAAATTCAGGTGATGAATCCGCTAAATATCGTCTTAAGTCATTTCTATTAAACTAATCATACTTTTTATATTTTTAACGTTAAGTTCACATTATTTTACATCTAAAACACGTGTTTACAATACATTTGGGTGAATACAAAAAATAGAAAAAAAATTGTGTAAAAAATGGTGATAATTCCGCTAAATCTCGTTTAAAGTCATTTGTATTGAACTAATCATACTTTTTATATTTTTATCGTTAAGTTCACATTATTTTACATCTAAAACACGTATTTACAATACATTTGGGTGAATACAAAAAATAGAAAAAAAATTTGGGAAAAAATTTGTTAAAAAATGGTGATAATTCCGCTAAATATCGTTTAAAGTCATTTGTATTGAACTAATCATACTTTTTATATTTTTATCGTTAAGTTCACATTATTTTACATCTAAAACACGTCTTTACAATACATTTGGGTGAATATAAAAGGTCGTAAAAAAATTTTGAAATTCAGGTGATGAATCCGCTAAATATCGTCTTAAGTCATTTCTATTAAACTAATCATACTTTTTATATTTTTAACGTTAAGTTCACATTATTTTACATCTAAAACACGTGTTTACAATACATTTGGGTGAATACAAAAAATAGAAAAAAAATTGTGTAAAAAATGGTGATAATTCCGCTAAATATCGTTTAAAGTCATTTGTATTGAACTAATCATACTTTTTATATTTTTATCGTTAAGTTCACATTATTTTACATCTAAAACACGTATTTACAATACATTTGGGTGAATACAAAAAATAGAAAAAAAATTTGGGAAAAAATTTGTTAAAAAATGGTGATAATTCCGCTAAATATCGTTTAAAGTCATTTGTATTGAACTAATCATACTTTTTATATTTTTATCGTTAAGTTCACATTATTTTACATCTAAAACACGTCTTTACAATACATTTGGGTGAATATAAAAGGTCGTAAAAAAATTTTGAAATTCAGGTGATGAATCCGCTAAATATCGTCTTAAGTCATTTCTATTAAACTAATCATACTTTTTATATTTTTAACGTTAAGTTCACATTATTTTACATCTAAAACACGTGTTTACAATACATTTGGGTGAATACAAAAAATAGAAAAAAAATTTGGTAAAAAATGGTGATAATTCCGCTAAATATCGTTTAAAGTCATTTGTATTGAACTAATCATACTTTTTATATTTTTATCGTTAAGTTCACATAATTTTACATCTAAAACAGGTCTTTACAATACATTTGTCTGAATACAAAAAATAAAAAAAAAATTTGGTAAAAAATGGTGATAATTCCGCTAAATATCGTTTAAAGTCATTTGTATTGAACTAATCATACTTTTTATATTTTTATCGTTACGTTCACATAATTTTACATCTAAAACACGTATTTACAATACATTTGGGTGAATACAAAAAATAGAAAAAAAATTTGGGAAAAAATTTGTTAAAAAATGGTGATAATTCCGCTAAATATCGTTTAAAGTCATTTGTATTGAACTAATCATACTTTTTATATTTTTATCGTTAAGTTCACATTATTTTACATCTAAAACAGATATTTACAATACATTTGGGTGAATACAAAAAATAGATAAAAAATTTGGGAAAAAATTTGGTAAAAAATGGTGATAATTCCGCTAAATATCGTTTAAAGTCATTTGTATTGAACTAATCATACTTTTTATATTTTTATCGTTAAGTTCACATTATTTTACATCTAAAACACGTCTTTACAATACATTTGGGTGAATATAAAAGGTCGTAAAAAAATTTTGAAATACAGGTGATGAATCCGCTAAATATCGTCTTAAGTCATTTCTATTAAACTAATCATACTTTTTATATTTTTAACGTTAAGTTCACATTATTTTACATCTAAAACACGTATTTACAATACATTTGGGTAAATACAAAAAATAGAAAAAAAATTTGGTAAAAAATGGTGATAATTCCGCTAAATATCGTTTAAATTCATTTGTATTGAACTAATCATACTTTTTATATTTTTATCGTTAAGATCACATTATTTAACATCTAAAACACGTCTTTACAATACATTTGGATGAATATAAAAGGTCGTAAAAAAATTTTGAAATACAGGTGATGAATCCGCTAAATATCGTCTTAAGTCATTTCTATTAAACTAATCATACTTTTTATATTTTTAACGTTAAGTTCACATTATTTTACATCTAAAACACGTGTTTACAATACATTTGGGTGAATACAAAAAATAGAAAAAAAATTTGGGAAAAAATTGTGTAAAAAATGGTGATAATTCCGCTAAATATCGTTTAAAGTCATTTGTATTGAACTAATCATACTTTTTATATTTTTATCGTTAAGTTCACATTATTTTACATCTAAAACACGTATTTACAATACATTTGGGTGAATACAAAAAATAGATAAAAAATTTGGGAAAAAATTTGGTAAAAAATGGTGATAATTCCGCTAAATATCGTTTAAAGTCATTTGTATTGAACTAATCATACTTTTTATATTTTTATCGTTAAGTTCACATTATTTTACATCTAAAACACGTCTTTACAATACATTTGGGTGAATATAAAAGGTCGTAAAAAAATTTTGAAATACAGGTGATGAAACCGCTAAATATCGTCTTAAGTCATTTCTATTAAACTAATCATACTTTTTATATTTTTAACGTTAAGTTCACATTATTTTACATCTAAAACACGTATTTACAATACATTTGGGTGAATACAAAAAATAGAAAAAAAATTTGGGAAAAAATTGGGTAAAAAATGGTGATAATTCCGCTAAATATCGTTTAAAGTCATTTGTATTGAACTAATCATACTTTTTATATTTTTATCGTTACGTTCACATTATTTTACATCTAAAACACGTGTTTACAATACATTTGGGTGAATACAAAAAATAGAAAAAAAATTTGGGAAAAAATTGTGTAAAAAATGGTGATAATTCCGCTAAATATCGTTTAAAGTCATTTGTATTGAACTAATCATACTTTTTATATTTTTATCGTTAAGTTCACATTATTTTACATCTAAAACACGTATTTACAATACATTTGGGTGAATACAAAAAATAGATAAAAAATTTGGGAAAAAATTTCGTAAAAAATGGTGATAATTCCGCTAAATATCGTTTAAAGTCATTTATATTGAACTAATCATATTTTTTATGTTTTTATCGTTAAGTTCACATTATTTTACATCTAAAACACGTCTTTACAATACATTTGGGTGAATATAAAAGGTCGTAAAAAAATTTTGAAATACAGGTGATGAATCCGCTAAATATCGTCTTAAGTCATTTCTATTAAACTAATCATACTTTTTATATTTTTAACGTTAAGTTCACATTATTTTACATCTAAAACACGTCTTTACAATACATTTGGGTGAATACAAAAAATTTGGGAAAAAATTGGGTAAAAAATGGTGATAATTCCGCTAAATATCGTTTAAAGTCATTTGTATTGAACTAATCATACTTTTTATATTTTTATCGTTAAGTTCACATTATTTTACATCTAAAACACGTCTTTACAATACATTTGGGTGAAAATAAAAGGTCGTAAAAAAATTTTGAAATTCAGGTGATGAATCCGCTAAATATCGTCTTAAGTCATTTCTATTAAACTAATCATACTTTTTATATTTTTAACGTTAAGTTCACATTATTTTACATCTAAAACACGTGTTTACAATACATTTGGGTGAATACAAAAAATAGAAAAAAAATTTGGGAAAAAATTGTGTAAAAAATGGTGATAATTCCGCTAAATATCGTTTAAAGTCATTTGTATTGAACTAATCATACTTTTTATATTTTTATCGTTAAGTTCACATTATTTTACATCTAGAACACGTATTTACAATACATTTGGGTGAATACAAAAAATAGATAAAAAATTTGGGAAAAAATTTGGTAAAAAATGGTGATAATTCCGCTAAATATCGTTTAAAGTCATTTGTATTGAACTAATCATACTTTTTATATTTTTATCGTTAAGTTCACATTATTTTACATCTAAAACACGTCTTTACAATACATTTGGGTGAATATAAAAGGTCGTAAAAAAATTTTGAAATACAGGTGATGAATCCGCTAAATATCGTCTTAAGTCATTTCTATTAAACTAATCATACTTTTTATATTTTTAACGTTAAGTTCACATTATTTTACATCTAAAACACGTATTTACAATACATTTGGGTGAATACAAAAAATAGAAAAAAAATTTGGTAAAAAATGGTGATAATTCCGCTAAATATCGTTTAAAGTCATTTGTATTGAACTAATCATACTTTTTATATTTTTATCGTTAAGTTCACATTATTTAACATCTAAAACACGTCTTTACAATACATTTGGATGAATATAAAAGGTCGTAAAAAAATTTTGAAATACAGGTGATGAATCCGCTAAATATCGTCTTAAGTCATTTCTATTAAACTAATCATACTTTTTATATTTTTAACGTTAAGTTCACATTATTTTACATCTAAAACACGTGTTTACAATACATTTGGGTGAATACAAAAAATAGAAAAAAAATTTGGGAATAAATTGTGTAAAAAATGGTGATAATTCCGCTAAATATCGTTTAAAGTCATTTGTATTGAACTAATCATACTTTTTATATTTTTATCGTTAAGTTCACATTATTTTACATCTAAAACACGTATTTACAATACATTTGGGTGAATACAAAAAATAGATAAAAAATTTGGGAAAAAATTTGGTAAAAAATGGTGATAATTCCGCTAAATATCGTTTAAAGTCATTTGTATTGAACTAATCATACTTTTTATATTTTTATCGTTAAGTTCACATTATTTTACATCTAAAACACGTCTTTACAATACATTTGGGTGAATATAAAAGGTCGTAAAAAAATTTTGAAATACAGGTGATGAATCCGCTAAATATCGTCATAAGTCATTTCTATTAAACTAATCATACTTTTTATATTTTTAACGTTAAGTTCACATTATTTTACATCTAAAACACGTATTTACAATACATTTGGGTGAATACAAAAAATAGAAAAAAAATTTGGGAAAAAATTGGGTAAAAAATGGTGATAATTCCGCTAAATATCGTTTAAAGTCATTTGTATTGAACTAATCATACTTTTTATATTTTTATCGTTACGTTCACATAATTTTACATCTAAAACACGTCTTTACAATACATTTGGGTGAATATAAAAGGTCGTAAAAAAATTTTGAAATACAGGTGATGAATCCGCTAAATATCGTCTTAAGTCATTTCTATTAAACTAATCATACTTTTTATATTTTTAACGTTAAGTTCACATTATTTTACATCTAAAACACGTGTTTACAATACATTTGGGTGAATACAAAAAATAGAAAAAAAATTTGGTAAAAAATGGTGATAATTCCGCTAAATATCGTTTAAAGTCATTTGTATTGAACTAATCATACTTTTTATATTTTTATCGTTAAGTTCACATTATTTTACATCTAAAACACGTCTTTACAATACATTTGTCTGAATACAAAAAATAAAAAAAAAATTTGGTAAAAAATGGTGATAATTCCGCTAAATATCGTTTAAAGTCATTTGTATTGAACTAATCATACTTTTTATATTTTTATCGTTACGTTCACATAATTTTACATCTAAAACACGTCTTTACAATACATTTGGGTGAATATAAAAGGTCGTAAAAAAATTTTGAAATACAGGTGATGAATCCGCTAAATATCGTCTTAAGTCATTTCTATTAAACTAATCATACTTTTTATATTTTTAACGTTAAGTTCACATTATTTTACATCTAAAACACGTCTTTACAATACATTTGGGTGAATACAAAAAATAGAAAAAAAATTTGGTAAAAAATGGTGATAATTCCGCTAAATATCGTTTAAAGTCATTTGTATTGAACTAATCATACTTTTTATATTTTTATCGTTAAGTTCACATTATTTTACATCTAAAACACGTATTTACAATACATTTGGGTGAATACAAAAAATAGAAAAAAAATTTGGGAAAAAATTTGTTAAAAAATGGTGATAATTCCGCTAAATATCGTTTAAAGTCATTTGTATTGAACTAATCATACTTTTTATATTTTTATCGTTAAGTTCACATTATTTTACATCTAAAACACGTCTTACAATACATTTGGGTGAATATAAAAGGTCGTAAAAAAATTTTGAAATACAGGTGATGAATCCGCTAAATATCGTCTTAAGTCATTTCTATTAAACTAATCATACTTTTTATATTTTTAACGTTAAGTTCACATTATTTTACATCTAAAACACGTCTTTACAATACATTTGGGTGAATACAAAAAATAGAAAAAAAATTTGGTAAAAAATGGTGATAATTCCGCTAAATATCGTTTAAAGTCATTTGTATTGAACTAATCATACTTTTTATATTTTTATCGTTAAGTTCACATTATTTTACATCTAAAACACGTATTTACAATACATTTGGGTGAATACAAAAAATAGAAAAAAAATTTGGGAAAAAATTTGTTAAAAAATGGTGATAATTCCGCTAAATATCGTTTAAAGTCATTTGTATTGAACTAATCATACTTTTTATATTTTTATCGTTAAGTTCACATTATTTTACATCTAAAACACGTCTTACAATACATTTGGGTGAATATAAAAGGTCGTAAAAAAATTTTGAAATACAGGTGATGAATCCGCTAAATATCGTCTTAAGTCATTTCTATTAAACTAATCATACTTTTTATATTTTTAACGTTAAGTTCACATTATTTTACATCTAAAACACGTGTTTACAATACATTTGGGTGAATACAAAAAATAGAAAAAAAATTTGGTAAAAAATGGTGATAATTCCGCTAAATATCGTTTAAAGTCATTTGTATTGAACTAATCATACTTTTTATATTTTTATCGTTAAGTTCACATTATTTTACATCTAAAACACGTATTTACAATACATTTGGGTGAATACAAAAAATAGAAAAAAAATTTGGTAAAAAATGGTGATAATTCCGCTAAATATCGTTTAAAGTCATTTGTATTGAACTAATCATACTTTTTATATTTTTATCGTTAAGTTCACATTATTTAACATCTAAAACACGTCTTTACAATACATTTGGGTGAATATAAATGGTCGTAAAAAAATTTTGAAATACAGGTGATGAATCCGCTAAATATCGTCTTAAGTCATTTCTATTAAACTAATCATACTTTTTATATTTTTAACGTTAAGTTCACATTATTTTACATCTAAAACACGTGTTTACAATACATTTGGGTGAATACAAAAAATAGAAAAAAAATTTGGGAAAAAATTGTGTAAAAAATGGTGATAATTCCGCTAAATATCGTTTAAAGTCATTTGTATTGAACTAATCATACTTTTTATATTTTTATCGTTAAGTTCACATTATTTTACATCTAAAACACGTATTTACAATACATTTGGGTGAATACAAAAAATAGATAAAAAATTTGGGAAAAAATTTGGTAAAAAATGGTGATAATTCCGCTAAATATCGTTTAAAGTCATTTGTATTGAACTAATCATACTTTTTATATTTTTATCGTTAAGTTCACATTATTTTACATCTAAAACACGTCTTTACAATACATTTGGGTGAATATAAAAGGTCGTAAAAAAATTTTGAAATACAGGTGATGAATCCGCTTAATATCGTCTTAAGTCATTTCTATTAAACTAATCATACTTTTTATATTTTTAACGTTAAGTTCACATTATTTTACATCTAAAACACGTATTTACAATACATTTGGGTGAATACAAAAAATAGAAAAAAAATTTGGGAAAAAATTGGGTAAAAAATGGTGATAATTCCGCTAAATATCGTTTAAAGTCATTTGTATTGAACTAATCATACTTTTTATATTTTTATCGTTACGTTCACATAATTTTACATCTAAAACACGTCTTTACAATACATTTGGGTGAACATAAAAGGTCGTAAAAAAATTTTGAAATACAGGTGATGAATCCGCTAAATATCGTCTTAAGTCATTTCTATTAAACTAATCATACTTTTTATATTTTTAACGTTAAGTTCACATTATTTTACATCTAAAACACGTGTTTACAATACATTTGGGTGAATACAAAAAATAGAAAAAAAATTTGGGAAAAAATTGTGTAAAAAATGGTGATAATTCCGCTAAATATCGTTTAAAGTCATTTGTATTGAACTAATCATACTTTTTATATTTTTATCGTTAAGTTCACATTATTTTACATCTAAAACACGTATTTACAATACATTTGGGTGAATACAAAAAATAGATAAAAAATTTGGGAAAAAATTTGGTAAAAAATGGTGATAATTCCGCTAAATATCGTTTAAAGTCATTTGTATTGAACTAATCATACTTTTTATATTTTTATCGTTAAGTTCACATTATTTTACATCTAAAACACGTCTTTACAATACATTTGGGTGAATACAAAAAATAGAAAAAAAATTTGGGAAAAAATTGGGTAAAAAATGGTGATAATTCCGCTAAATATCGATTAAAGTCATTTGTATTGAACTAATCATACTTTTTATATTTTTATCGTTAAGTTCACATTATTTTACATCTAAAACACGTCTTTACAATACATTTGGGTGAATATAAAAGGTCGTAAAAAAATTTTGAAATTCAGGTGATGAATCCGCTAAATATCGTCTTAAGTCATTTCTATTAAACTAATCATACTTTTTATATTTTTAACGTTAAGTTCACATTATTTTACATCTAAAACACGTCTTTACAATACATTTGTCTGAATACAAAAAATAAAAAAAAAATTTGGTAAAAAATGGTGATAATTCCGCTAAATATCGTTTAAAGTCATTTGTATTGAACTAATCATACTTTTTATATTTTTATCGTTACGTTCACATAATTTTACATCTAAAACACGTCTTTACAATACATTTGGGTGAATATAAAAGGTCGTAAAAAAATTTTGAAATACAGGTGATGAATCCGCTTAATATCGTCTTAAGTCATTTCTATTAAACTAATCATACTTTTTATATTTTTAACGTTAAGTTCACATTATTTTACATCTAAAACACGTCTTTACAATACATTTGGGTGAATACAAAAAATAGAAAAAAAATTTGGTAAAAAATGGTGATAATTCCGCTAAATATCGTTTAAAGTCATTTGTATTGAACTAATCATACTTTTTAAATTTTTATCGTTAAGTTCACATTATTTTACATCTAAAACACGTATTTACAATACATTTGGGTGAATACAAAAAATAGAAAAAAAATTTGGGAAAAAATTTGTTAAAAAATGGTGATAATTCCGCTAAATATCGTTTAAAGTCATTTGTATTGAACTAATCATACTTTTTATATTTTTATCGTTAAGTTCACATTATTTTACATCTAAAACACGTCTTACAATACATTTGGGTGAATATAAAAGGTCGTAAAAAAATTTTGAAATACAGGTGATGAATCTGCTAAATATCGTCTTAAGTCATTTCTATTAAACTAATCATACTTTTTATATTTTTAACGTTAAGTTCACATTATTTTACATCTAAAACACGTCTTTACAATACATTTGTCTGAATACAAAAAATAAAAAAAAAATTTGGTAAAAAATGGTGATAATTCCGCTAAATATCGTTTAAAGTCATTTGTATTGAACTAATCATACTTTTTATATTTTTATCGTTACGTTCACATAATTTTACATCTAAAACACGTCTTTACAATACATTTGGGTGAATATAAAAGGTCGTAAAAAAATTTTGAAATACAGGTGATGAATCCGCTAAATATCGTCTTAAGTCATTTCTATTAAACTAATCATACTTTTTATATTTTTAACGTTAAGTTCACATTATTTTACATCTAAAACACGTCTTTACAATACATTTGGGTGAATACAAAAAATAGAAAAAAAATTTGGTAAAAAATGGTGATAATTCCGCTAAATATCGTTTAAAGTCATTTGTATTGAACAAATCATACTTTTTATATTTTTATCGTTAAGTTCACATTATTTTACATCTAAAACACGTCTTACAATACATTTGGGTGAATATAAAAGGTCGTAAAAAAATTTTGAAATACAGGTGATGAATCCGCTAAATATCGTCTTAAGTCATTTCTATTAAACTAATCATACTTTTTATATTTTTAACGTTAAGTTCACATTATTTTACATCTAAAACACGTGTTTACAATACATTTGGGTGAATACAAAAAATAGAAAAAAAATTTGGTAAAAAATGGTGATAATTCCGCTAAATATCGTTTAAAGTCATTTGTATTGAACTAATCATACTTTTTATATTTTTATCGTTACGTTCACATAATTTTACATCTAAAACACGTCTTTACAATACATTTGGGTGAATATAAAAGGTCGTAAAAAAATTTTGAAATACGGGTGATGAATTCGCTAAATATCGTCTTAAGTCATTTCTATTAAACTAATCATACTTTTTATATTTTTAACGTTAAGTTCACATTATTTTACATCTAAAACACGTGTTTATAATACATTTGGGTGAATACAAAAAATAGAAAAAAAATTTGGTAAAAAATGGTGATAATTCCGCTAAATATCGTTTAAAGTCATTTGTATTGAACTAATCATACTTTTTATATTTTTATCGTTAAGTTCACATTATTTAACATCTAAAACACGTCTTTACAATACATTTGGGTGAATATAAATGGTCGTAAAAAAATTTTGAAATACAGGTGATGAATCCGCTAAATATCGTCTTAAGTCATTTCTATTAAACTAATCATACTTTTTATATTTTTAACGTTAAGTTCACAATATTTTACATCTAAAACACGTGTTTACAATACATTTGGGTGAATACAAAAAATAGAAAAAAAATTTGGGAAAAAATTGGGTAAAAAATGGTGATAATTCCGCTAAATATCGTTTAAAGTCATTTGTATTGAACTAATCATACTTTTTATATTTTTATCGTTAAGTTCACATTATTTTACATCTAAAACACGTCTTTACAATACATTTGGGTGAATATAAAAGGTCGTAAAAAAATTTTGAAATTCAGGTGATGAATCCGCTAAATATCGTCTTAAGTCATTTCTATTAAACTAATCATACTTTTTATATTTTTAACGTTAAGTTCACATTATTTTACATCTAAAACACGTGTTTACAATACATTTGGGTGAATACAAAAAATAGAATAAAAATTTGGGAAAAAATTGTGTAAAAAATGGTGATAATTCCGCTAAATATCGTTTAAAGTCATTTGTATTGAACTAATAAAAAATTTGGTAAAAAATGGTGATAATTCCGCTAAATATCGTTTAAAGTCATTTGTATTGAACTAATCATACTTTTTATATTTTTATCGTTAAGTTCACATAATTTTACATCTAAAACACGTCTTTACAATACATTTGTCTGAGTACAAAAAATAAAAAAAAAATTTGGTAAAAAATGGTGATAATTCCGCTAAATATCGTTTAAAGTCATTTGTATTGAACTAATAAAAAATTTGGTAAAAAATGGTGATAATTCCGCTAAATATCGTTTAAAGTCATTTGTATTGAACTAATCATACTTTTTATATTTTTATCGTTAAGTTCACATTATTTTACATCTAAAACACGTCTTTACAATACATTTGGGTGAATATAAAAGGTCGTAAAAAAATTTTGAAATACAGGTGATGAATCCGCTAAATATCGTCTTAAGTCATTTCTATTAAACTAGTCATACTTTTTATATTTTTAGCGTTAAGTTCACATTATTTTACATCTAAAACACGTATTTACAATACATTTGGGTGAATACAAAAAATAGAAAAAAAATTTGGGAAAAAATTGGGTAAAAAATGGTGATAATTCCGCTAAATATCGTTTAAAGTCATTTGTATTGAACTAATCATACTTTTTATATTTTTATCGTTACGTTCACATAATTTTACATCTAAAACACGTCTTTACAATACATTTGGGTGAATATAAAAGGTCGTAAAAAAATTTTGAAATACAGGTGATGAATCCGCTAAATATCGTCTTAAGTCATTTCTATTAAACTAATCATACTTTTTATATTTTTAACGTTAAGTTCACATTATTTTACATCTAAAACACGTGTTTACAATACATTTGGGTGAATACAAAAAATAGAAAAAAAATTTGGTAAAAAATGGTGATAATTCCGCTAATTATCGTTTAAAGTCATTTGTATTGAACTAATCATACTTTTTATATTTTTATCGTTACGTTCACATAATTTTACATCTAAAACACGTCTTTACAATACATTTGGGTGAATATAAAAGGTCGTAAAAAAATTTTGAAATACAGGTGATGAATCCGCTAAATATCGTCTTAAGTCATTTCTATTAAACTAATCATACTTTTTATATTTTTAACGTTAAGTTCACATTATTTAACATCTAAAACACGTCTTTACAATACATTTGGATGAATATAAAAGGTCGTAAAAAAATTTTGAAATACAGGTGATGAATCCGCTAAATATCGTCTTAAGTCATTTCTATTAAACTAATCATACTTTTTATATTTTTAACGTTAAGTTCACATTATTTTACATCTAAAACACGTGTTTACAATACATTTGGGTGAATACAAAAAGTAGAAAAAAAATTTGGGAAAAAATTGTGTAAAAAATGGTGATAATTCCGCTAAATATCGTTTAAAGTCATTTGTATTGAACTAATCATACTTTTTATATTTTTATCGTTAAGTTCACATTATTTTACATCTAAAACACGTCTTACAATACATTTGGGTGAATATAAAAGGTCGTAAAAAAATTTTGAAATACAGGTGATGAATCCGCTAAATATCGTCTTAAGTCATTTCTATTAAACTAATCATACTTTTTATATTTTTAACGTTAAGTTCACATTATTTTACATCTAAAACACGTGTTTACAATACATTTGGGTGAATACAAAAAATAGAAAAAAAATTTGGTAAAAAATGGTGATAATTCCGCTAAATATCGTTTAAAGTCATTTGTATTGAACTAATCATACTTTTTATATTTTCATCGTTAAGTTCACATTATTTTACATCTAAAACACGTCTTACAATACATTTGGGTGAATATAAAAGGTCGTAAAAAAATTTTGAAATACAGGTGATGAATCCGCTAAATATCGTCTTAAGTCATTTCTATTAAACTAATCATACTTTTTATATTTTTAACGTTAAGTTCACATTATTTTACATCTAAAACACGTGTTTACAATACATTTGGGTGAATACAAAAAATAGAAAAAAAATTTGGTAAAAAATGGTGATAATTCCGCTAAATATCGTTTAAAGTCATTTGTATTGAACTAATCATACTTTTTATATTTTTATCGTTACGTTCACATAATTTTACATCTAAAACACGTCTTTACAATACATTTGGGTGAATATAAAAGGTCGTAAAAAAATTTTGAAATACGGGTGATGAATTCGCTAAATATCGTCTTAAGTCATTTCTATTAAACTAATCATACTTTTTATATTTTTAACGTTAAGTTCACATTATTTTACATCTAAAACACGTGTTTATAATACATTTGGGTGAATACAAAAAATAGAAAAAAAATTTGGTAAAAAATGGTGATAATTCCGCTAAATATCGTTTAAAGTCATTTGTATTGAACTAATCATACTTTTTATATTTTTATCGTTAAGTTCACATTATTTAACATCTAAAACACGTCTTTACAATACATTTGGGTGAATATAAATGGTCGTAAAAAAATTTTGAAATACAGGTGATGAATCCGCTAAATATCGTCTTAAGTCATTTCTATTAAACTAATCATACTTTTTATATTTTTAACATTAAGTTCACAATATTTTACATCTAAAACACGTGTTTACAATACATTTGGGTGAATACAAAAAATAGAAAAAAAATTTGGGAAAAAATTGGGTAAAAAATGGTGATAATTCCGCTAAATATCGTTTAAAGTCATTTGTATTGAACTAATCATACTTTTTATATTTTTATCGTTAAGTTCACATTATTTTACATCTAAAACACGTCTTTACAATACATTTGGGTGAATATAAAAGGTCGTAAAAAAATTTTGAAATTCAGGTGATGAATCCGCTAAATATCGTCTTAAGTCATTTCTATTAAACTAATCATACTTTTTATATTTTTAACGTTAAGTTCACATTATTTTACATCTAAAACACGTGTTTACAATACATTTGGGTGAATACAAAAAATAGAATAAAAATTTGGGAAAAAATTGTGTAAAAAATGGTGATAATTCCGCTAAATATCGTTTAAAGTCATTTGTATTGAACTAATAAAAAATTTGGTAAAAAATGGTGATAATTCCGCTAAATATCGTTTAAAGTCATTTGTATTGAACTAATCATACTTTTTATATTTTTATCGTTAAGTTCACATAATTTTACATCTAAAACACGTCTTTACAATACATTTGTCTGAGTACAAAAAATAAAAAAAAAATTTGGTAAAAAATGGTGATAATTCCGCTAAATATCGTTTAAAGTCATTTGTATTGAACTAATAAAAAATTTGGTAAAAAATGGTGATAATTCCGCTAAATATCGTTTAAAGTCATTTGTATTGAACTAATCATACTTTTTATATTTTTATCGTTAAGTTCACATTATTTTACATCTAAAACACGTCTTTACAATACATTTGGGTGAATATAAAAGGTCGTAAAAAAATTTTGAAATACAGGTGATGAATCCGCTAAATATCGTCTTAAGTCATTTCTATTAAACTAGTCATACTTTTTATATTTTTAGCGTTAAGTTCACATTATTTTACATCTAAAACACGTATTTACAATACATTTGGGTGAATACAAAAAATAGAAAAAAAATTTGGGAAAAAATTGGGTAAAAAATGGTGATAATTCCGCTAAATATCGTTTAAAGTCATTTGTATTGAACTAATCATACTTTTTATATTTTTATCGTTACGTTCACATAATTTTACATCTAAAACACGTCTTTACAATACATTTGGGTGAATATAAAAGGTCGTAAAAAAATTTTGAAATACAGGTGATGAATCCGCTAAATATCGTCTTAAGTCATTTCTATTAAACTAATCATACTTTTTATATTTTTAACGTTAAGTTCACATTATTTTACATCTAAAACACGTGTTTACAATACATTTGGGTGAATACAAAAAATAGAAAAAAAATTTGGTAAAAAATGGTGATAATTCCGCTAATTATCGTTTAAAGTCATTTGTATTGAACTAATCATACTTTTTATATTTTTATCGTTACGTTCACATAATTTTACATCTAAAACACGTCTTTACAATACATTTGGGTGAATATAAAAGGTCGTAAAAAAATTTTGAAATACAGGTGATGAATCCGCTAAATATCGTCTTAAGTCATTTCTATTAAACTAATCATACTTTTTATATTTTTAACGTTAAGTTCACATTATTTAACATCTAAAACACGTCTTTACAATACATTTGGATGAATATAAAAGGTCGTAAAAAAATTTTGAAATACAGGTGATGAATCCGCTAAATATCGTCTTAAGTCATTTCTATTAAACTAATCATACTTTTTATATTTTTAACGTTAAGTTCACATTATTTTACATCTAAAACACGTGTTTACAATACATTTGGGTGAATACAAAAAGTAGAAAAAAAATTTGGGAAAAAATTGTGTAAAAAATGGTGATAATTCCGCTAAATATCGTTTAAAGTCATTTGTATTGAACTAATCATACTTTTTATATTTTTATCGTTAAGTTCACATTATTTTACATCTAAAACACGTCTTACAATACATTTGGGTGAATATAAAAGGTCGTAAAAAAATTTTGAAATACAGGTGATGAATCCGCTAAATATCGTCTTAAGTCATTTCTATTAAACTAATCATACTTTTTATATTTTTAACGTTAAGTTCACATTATTTTACATCTAAAACACGTGTTTACAATACATTTGGGTGAATACAAAAAATAGAAAAAAAATTTGGTAAAAAATGGTGATAATTCCGCTAAATATCGTTTAAAGTCATTTGTATTGAACTAATCATACTTTTTATATTTTCATCGTTAAGTTCACATTATTTTACATCTAAAACACGTCTTACAATACATTTGGGTGAATATAAAAGGTCGTAAAAAAATTTTGAAATACAGGTGATGAATCCGCTAAATATCGTCTTAAGTCATTTCTATTAAACTAATCATACTTTTTATATTTTTAACGTTAAGTTCACATTATTTTACATCTAAAACACGTGTTTACAATACATTTGGGTGAATACAAAAAATAGAAAAAAAATTTGGTAAAAAATGGTGATAATTCCGCTAAATATCGTTTAAAGTCATTTGTATTGAACTAATCATACTTTTTATATTTTTATCGTTACGTTCACATAATTTTACATCTAAAACACGTCTTTACAATACATTTGGGTGAATATAAAAGGTCGTAAAAAAATTTTGAAATACGGGTGATGAATTCGCTAAATATCGTCTTAAGTCATTTCTATTAAACTAATCATACTTTTTATATTTTTAACGTTAAGTTCACATTATTTTACATCTAAAACACGTGTTTACAATACATTTGGGTGAATACAAAAAATAGAAAAAAAATTTGGTAAAAAATGGTGATAATTCCGCTAAATATCGTTTAAAGTCATTTGTATTGAACTTATCATACTTTTTATATTTTTATCGTTAAGTTCACATTATTTTACATCTAAAACACGTATTTACAATACATTTGGGTGAATACAAAAAATAGAAAAAAAATTTGGTAAAAAATGGTGATAATTCCGCTAAATATCGTTTAAAGTCATTTGTATTGAACTAATCATACTTTTTATATTTTTATCGTTAAGTTCACATTATTTAACATCTAAAACACGTCTTTACAATACATTTGGGTGAATATAAATGGTCGTAAAAAAATTTTGAAATACAGGTGATGAATCCGCTAAATATCGTCTTAAGTCATTTCTATTAAACTAATCATACTTTTTATATTTTTAACGTTAAGTTCACAATATTTTACATCTAAAACACGTGTTTACAATACATTTGGGTGAATACAAAAAATAGAAAAAAAATTTGGGAAAAAATTGGGTAAAAAATGGTGATAATTCCGCTAAATATCGTTTAAAGTCATTTGTATTGAACTAATCATACTTTTTATATTTTTATCGTTAAGTTCACATTATTTTACATCTAAAACACGTCTTTACAATACATTTGGGTGAATATAAAAGGTCGTAAAAAAATTTTGAAATTCAGGTGATGAATCCGCTAAATATCGTCTTAAGTCATTTCTATTAAACTAATCATACTTTTTATATTTTTAACGTTAAGTTCACATTATTTTACATCTAAAACACGTGTTTACAATACATTTGGGTGAATACAAAAAATAGAATAAAAATTTGGGAAAAAATTGTGTAAAAAATGGTGATAATTCCGCTAAATATCGTTTAAAGTCATTTGTATTGAACTAATAAAAAATTTGGTAAAAAATGGTGATAATTCCGCTAAATATCGTTTAAAGTCATTTGTATTGAACTAATAAAAAATTTGGTAAAAAATGGTGATAATTCCGCTAAATATCGTTTAAAGTCATTTGTATTGAACTAATCATACTTTTTATATTTTTATCGTTAAGTTCACATTATTTTACATCTAAAACACGTCTTTACAATACATTTGGGTGAATATAAAAGGTCGTAAAAAAATTTTGAAATACAGGTGATGAATCCGCTAAATATCGTCTTAAGTCATTTCTATTAAACTAGTCATACTTTTTATATTTTTAACGTTAAGTTCACATTATTTTACATCTAAAACACGTGTTTACAATACATTTGGGTGAATACAAAAAGTAGAAAAAAAATTTGGGAAAAAATTGTGTAAAAAATGGTGATAATTCCGCTAAATATCGTTTAAAGTCATTTGTATTGAACTAATCATACTTTTTATATTTTTATCGTTAAGTTCACATTATTTTACATCTAAAACACGTATTTACAATACATTTGGGTGAATACAAAAAATAGATAAAAAATTGGGTAAAAAATGGTGATAATTCAGCTAAATATCGTTTAAAGTCATTTGTATTGAACTAATCATACTTTTTATATTTTTATCGTTAAGTTCACATTATTTTACATCTAAAACACGTCTTTACAATACATTTGGGTGAATATAAAAGGTCGTAAAAAAATTTTGAAATACAGGTGATGAATCCGCTAAATATCGTCTTAAGTCATTTCTATTAAACTAATCATACTTTTTATATTTTTAACGTTAAGTTCACATTATTTTACATCTAAAACACGTATTTACAATACATTTGGGTGAATACAAAAAATAGAAAAAAAATTTGGGAAAAAATTGGGTAAAAAATGGTGATAATTCCGCTAAATATCGTTTAAAGTCATTTGTATTGAACTAATCATACTTTTTATATTTTTATCGTTAAGTTCACATAATTTTACATCTAAAACACGTCTTTACAATACATTTGTCTGAATACAAAAAATAAAAAAAAAATTTGGTAAAAAATGGTGATAATTCCGCTAAATATCGTTTAAAGTCATTTGTATTGAACTAATCATACTTTTTATATTTTTATCGTTACGTTCACATAATTTTACATCTAAAACACGTCTTTACAATACATTTGGGTGAATATAAAAGGTCGTAAAAAAATTTTGAAATACAGGTGATGAATCCGCTAAATATCGTCTTAAGTCATTTCTATTAAACTAATCATACTTTTTATATTTTTATCGTTAAGTTCACATTATTTTACATCTAAAACACGTATTTACAATACATTTGTGTGAATACAAAAAATAGAAAAAAAATTTGGGAAAAAATTTGTTAAAAAATGGTGATAATTCCGCTAAATATCGTTTAAAGTCATTTGTATTGAACTAATCATACTTTTTATATTTTTATCGTTAAGTTCACATTATTTTACATCTAAAACACGTCTTACAATACATTTGGGTGAATATAAAAGGTCGTAAAAAAATTTTGAAATACAGGTGATGAATCCGCTAAATATCGTCTTAAGTCATTTCTATTAAACTAATCATACTTTTTATATTTTTAACGTTAAGTTCACATTATTTTACATCTAAAACACGTGTTTACAATACATTTGGGTGAATACAAAAAATAGAAAAAAAATTTGGTAAAAAATGGTGATAATTCCGCTAAATATCGTTTAAAGTCATTTGTATTGAACTAATCATACTTTTTATATTTTTATCGTTAAGTTCACATTATTTTACATCTAAAACACGTCTTACAATACATTTGGGTGAATATAAAAGGTCGTAAAAAAATTTTGAAATACAGGTGATGAATCCGCTAAATATCGTCTTAAGTCATTTCTATTAAACTAATCATACTTTTTATATTTTTAACGTTAAGTTCACATTATTTTACATCTAAAACACGTGTTTACAATACATTTGGGTGAATACAAAAAATAGAAAAAAAATTTGGTAAAAAATGGTGATAATTCCGCTAAATATCGTTTAAAGTCATTTGTATTGAACTAATCATACTTTTTATATTTTTATCGTTACGTTCACATAATTTTACATCTAAAACACGTATTTACAATACATTTGGGTGAATACAAAAAATAGAAAAAAAATTTGGGAAAAAATTGGGTAAAAAATGGTGATAATTCCGCTAAATATCGTTTAAAGTCATTTGTATTGAACTAATCATACTTTTTATATTTTTATCGTTACGTTCACATAATTTTACATCTAAAACACGTCTTTACAATACATTTGGGTGAATATAAAAGGTCGTAAAAAAATTTTGAAATACAGGTGATGAATCCGCTAAATATCGTCTTAAGTCATTTCTATTAAACTAATCATACTTTTTATATTTTTAACGTTAAGTTCACATTATTTTACATCTAAAACACGTGTTTACAATACATTTGGGTGAATACAAAAAATAGAAAAAAAATTTGGTAAAAAATGGTGATAATTCCGCTAATTATCGTTTAAAGTCATTTGTATTGAACTAATCATACTTTTTATATTTTTATCGTTACGTTCACATAATTTTACATCTAAAACACGTCTTTACAATACATTTGGGTGAATATAAAAGGTCGTAAAAAAATTTTGAAATACAGGTGATGAATCCGCTAAATATCGTCTTAAGTCATTTCTATTAAACTAATCATACTTTTTATATTTTTAACGTTAAGTTCACATTATTTAACATCTAAAACACGTCTTTACAATACATTTGGATGAATATAAAAGGTCGTAAAAAAATTTTGAAATACAGGTGATGAATCCGCTAAATATCGTCTTAAGTCATTTCTATTAAACTAATCATACTTTTTATATTTTTAACGTTAAGTTCACATTATTTTACATCTAAAACACGTGTTTACAATACATTTGGGTGAATACAAAAAGTAGAAAAAAAATTTGGGAAAAAATTGTGTAAAAAATGGTGATAATTCCGCTAAATATCGTTTAAAGTCATTTGTATTGAACTAATCATACTTTTTATATTTTTATCGTTAAGTTCACATTATTTTACATCTAAAACACGTCTTACAATACATTTGGGTGAATATAAAAGGTCGTAAAAAAATTTTGAAATACAGGTGATGAATCCGCTAAATATCGTCTTAAGTCATTTCTATTAAACTAATCATACTTTTTATATTTTTAACGTTAAGTTCACATTATTTTACATCTAAAACACGTGTTTACAATACATTTGGGTGAATACAAAAAATAGAAAAAAAATTTGGTAAAAAATGGTGATAATTCCGCTAAATATCGTTTAAAGTCATTTGTATTGAACTAATCATACTTTTTATATTTTCATCGTTAAGTTCACATTATTTTACATCTAAAACACGTCTTACAATACATTTGGGTGAATATAAAAGGTCGTAAAAAAATTTTGAAATACAGGTGATGAATCCGCTAAATATCGTCTTAAGTCATTTCTATTAAACTAATCATACTTTTTATATTTTTAACGTTAAGTTCACATTATTTTACATCTAAAACACGTGTTTACAATACATTTGGGTGAATACAAAAAATAGAAAAAAAATTTGGTAAAAAATGGTGATAATTCCGCTAAATATCGTTTAAAGTCATTTGTATTGAACTAATCATACTTTTTATATTTTTATCGTTACGTTCACATAATTTTACATCTAAAACACGTCTTTACAATACATTTGGGTGAATATAAAAGGTCGTAAAAAAATTTTGAAATACGGGTGATGAATTCGCTAAATATCGTCTTAAGTCATTTCTATTAAACTAATCATACTTTTTATATTTTTAACGTTAAGTTCACATTATTTTACATCTAAAACACGTGTTTACAATACATTTGGGTGAATACAAAAAATAGAAAAAAAATTTGGTAAAAAATGGTGATAATTCCGCTAAATATCGTTTAAAGTCATTTGTATTGAACTTATCATACTTTTTATATTTTTATCGTTAAGTTCACATTATTTTACATCTAAAACACGTATTTACAATACATTTGGGTGAATACAAAAAATAGAAAAAAAATTTGGTAAAAAATGGTGATAATTCCGCTAAATATCGTTTAAAGTCATTTGTATTGAACTAATCATACTTTTTATATTTTTATCGTTAAGTTCACATTATTTAACATCTAAAACACGTCTTTACAATACATTTGGGTGAATATAAATGGTCGTAAAAAAATTTTGAAATACAGGTGATGAATCCGCTAAATATCGTCTTAAGTCATTTCTATTAAACTAATCATACTTTTTATATTTTTAACGTTAAGTTCACAATATTTTACATCTAAAACACGTGTTTACAATACATTTGGGTGAATACAAAAAATAGAAAAAAAATTTGGGAAAAAATTGGGTAAAAAATGGTGATAATTCCGCTAAATATCGTTTAAAGTCATTTGTATTGAACTAATCATACTTTTTATATTTTTATCGTTAAGTTCACATTATTTTACATCTAAAACACGTCTTTACAATACATTTGGGTGAATATAAAAGGTCGTAAAAAAATTTTGAAATTCAGGTGATGAATCCGCTAAATATCGTCTTAAGTCATTTCTATTAAACTAATCATACTTTTTATATTTTTAACGTTAAGTTCACATTATTTTACATCTAAAACACGTGTTTACAATACATTTGGGTGAATACAAAAAATAGAATAAAAATTTGGGAAAAAATTGTGTAAAAAATGGTGATAATTCCGCTAAATATCGTTTAAAGTCATTTGTATTGAACTAATAAAAAATTTGGTAAAAAATGGTGATAATTCCGCTAAATATCGTTTAAAGTCATTTGTATTGAACTAATAAAAAATTTGGTAAAAAATGGTGATAATTCCGCTAAATATCGTTTAAAGTCATTTGTATTGAACTAATCATACTTTTTATATTTTTATCGTTAAGTTCACATTATTTTACATCTAAAACACGTCTTTACAATACATTTGGGTGAATATAAAAGGTCGTAAAAAAATTTTGAAATACAGGTGATGAATCCGCTAAATATCGTCTTAAGTCATTTCTATTAAACTAGTCATACTTTTTATATTTTTAACGTTAAGTTCACATTATTTTACATCTAAAACACGTGTTTACAATACATTTGGGTGAATACAAAAAGTAGAAAAAAAATTTGGGAAAAAATTGTGTAAAAAATGGTGATAATTCCGCTAAATATCGTTTAAAGTCATTTGTATTGAACTAATCATACTTTTTATATTTTTATCGTTAAGTTCACATTATTTTACATCTAAAACACGTATTTACAATACATTTGGGTGAATACAAAAAATAGATAAAAAATTGGGTAAAAAATGGTGATAATTCAGCTAAATATCGTTTAAAGTCATTTGTATTGAACTAATCATACTTTTTATATTTTTATCGTTAAGTTCACATTATTTTACATCTAAAACACGTCTTTACAATACATTTGGGTGAATATAAAAGGTCGTAAAAAAATTTTGAAATACAGGTGATGAATCCGCTAAATATCGTCTTAAGTCATTTCTATTAAACTAATCATACTTTTTATATTTTTAACGTTAAGTTCACATTATTTTACATCTAAAACACGTATTTACAATACATTTGGGTGAATACAAAAAATAGAAAAAAAATTTGGGAAAAAATTGGGTAAAAAATGGTGATAATTCCGCTAAATATCGTTTAAAGTCATTTGTATTGAACTAATCATACTTTTTATATTTTTATCGTTAAGTTCACATAATTTTACATCTAAAACACGTCTTTACAATACATTTGTCTGAATACAAAAAATAAAAAAAAAATTTGGTAAAAAATGGTGATAATTCCGCTAAATATCGTTTAAAGTCATTTGTATTGAACTAATCATACTTTTTATATTTTTATCGTTACGTTCACATAATTTTACATCTAAAACACGTCTTTACAATACATTTGGGTGAATATAAAAGGTCGTAAAAAAATTTTGAAATACAGGTGATGAATCCGCTAAATATCGTCTTAAGTCATTTCTATTAAACTAATCATACTTTTTATATTTTTATCGTTAAGTTCACATTA
This sequence comes from Diuraphis noxia, assembly GCF_037042655.1. Lineage (NCBI taxonomy): Eukaryota > Metazoa > Arthropoda > Insecta > Hemiptera > Aphididae > Diuraphis > Diuraphis noxia. Next base: position 76,047,051 of record NW_028301714.1, read on the forward strand.
TTTTACATCTAAAACACGTATTTACAATACATTTGTGTGAATACAAAAAATAGAAAAAAAATTTGGGAAAAAATTTGTTAAAAAATGGTGATAATTCCGCTAAATATCGTTTAAAGTCATTTGTATTGAACTAATCATACTTTTTATATTTTTATCGTTAAGTTCACATTATTTTACATCTAAAACACGTCTTACAATACATTTGGGTGAATATAAAAGGTCGTAAAAAAATTTTGAAATACAGGTGATGAATCCGCTAAATATCGTCTTAAGTCATTTCTATTAAACTAATCATACTTTTTATATTTTTAACGTTAAGTTCACATTATTTTACATCTAAAACACGTGTTTACAATACATTTGGGTGAATACAAAAAATAGAAAAAAAATTTGGTAAAAAATGGTGATAATTCCGCTAAATATCGTTTAAAGTCATTTGTATTGAACTAATCATACTTTTTATATTTTTATCGTTAAGTTCACATTATTTTACATCTAAAACACGTCTTACAATACATTTGGGTGAATATAAAAGGTCGTAAAAAAATTTTGAAATACAGGTGATGAATCCGCTAAATATCGTCTTAAGTCATTTCTATTAAACTAATCATACTTTTTATATTTTTAACGTTAAGTTCACATTATTTTACATCTAAAACACGTGTTTACAATACATTTGGGTGAATACAAAAAATAGAAAAAAAATTTGGTAAAAAATGGTGATAATTCCGCTAAATATCGTTTAAAGTCATTTGTATTGAACTAATCATACTTTTTATATTTTTATCGTTACGTTCACATAATTTTACATCTAAAACACGTCTTTACAATACATTTGGGTGAATATAAAAGGTCGTAAAAAAATTTTGAAATACGGGTGATGAATTCGCTAAATATCGTCTTAAGTCATTTCTATTAAACTAATCATACTTTTTATATTTTTAACGTTAAGTTCACATTATTTTACATCTAAAACACGTGTTTACAATACATTTGGGTGAATACAAAAAATAGAAAAAAAATTTGGTAAAAAATGGTGATAATTCCGCTAAATATCGTTTAAAGTCATTTGTATTGAACTAATCATACTTTTTATATTTTTATCGTTAAGTTCACATTATTTTACATCTAAAACACGTATTTACAATACATTTGGGTGAATACAAAAAATAGAAAAAAAATTTGGTAAAAAATGGTGATAATTCCGCTAAATATCGTTTAAAGTCATTTGTATTGAACTAATCATACTTTTTATATTTTTATCGTTAAGTTCACATTATTTAACATCTAAAACACGTCTTTACAATACATTTGGGTGAATATAAATGGTCGTAAAAAAATTTTGAAATACAGGTGATGAATCCGCTAAATATCGTCTTAAGTCATTTCTATTAAACTAATCATACTTTTTATATTTTTAACGTTAAGTTCACAATATTTTACATCTAAAACACGTGTTTACAATACATTTGGGTGAATACAAAAAATAGAAAAAAAATTTGGGAAAAAATTGGGTAAAAAATGGTGATAATTCCGCTAAATATCGTTTAAAGTCATTTGTATTGAACTAATCATACTTTTTATATTTTTATCGTTAAGTTCACATTATTTTACATCTAAAACACGTCTTTACAATACATTTGGGTGAATATAAAAGGTCGTAAAAAAATTTTGAAATTCAGGTGATGAATCCGCTAAATATCGTCTTAAGTCATTTCTATTAAACTAATCATACTTTTTATATTTTTAACGTTAAGTTCACATTATTTTACATCTAAAACACGTGTTTACAATACATTTGGGTGAATACAAAAAATAGAATAAAAATTTGGGAAAAAATTGTGTAAATAATGGTGATAATTCCGCTAAATATCGTTTAAAGTCATTTGTATTGAACTAATAAAAAATTTGGTAAAAAATGGTGATAATTCCGCTAAATATCGTTTAAAGTCATTTGTATTGAACTAATAAAAAATTTGGTAAAAAATGGTGATAATTCCGCTAAATATCGTTTAAAGTCATTTGTATTGAACTAATCATACTTTTTATATTTTTATCGTTAAGTTCACATTATTTTACATCTAAAACACGTCTTTACAATACATTTGGGTGAATATAAAAGGTCGTAAAAAAATTTTGAAATACAGGTGATGAATCCGCTAAATATCGTCTTAAGTCATTTCTATTAAACTAGTCATACTTTTTATATTTTTAACGTTAAGTTCACATTATTTTACATCTAAAACACGTATTTACAATACACTTGGGTGAATACAAAAAATAGAAAAAAAATTTGGGAAAAAATTGGGTAAAAAATGGTGATAATTCCGCTAAATATCGTTTAAAGTCATTTGTATTGAACTAATCATACTTTTTATATTTTTATCGTTAAGTTCACATAATTTTACATCTAAAACACGTCTTTACAATACATTTGTCTGAATACAAAAAATAAAAAAAAAATTTGGTAAAAAATGGTGATAATTCCGCTAAATATCGTTTAAAGTCATTTGTATTGAACTAATCATACTTTTTATATTTTTATCGTTACGTTCACATAATTTTACATCTAAAACACGTCTTTACAATACATTTGGGTGAATATAAAAGGTCGTAAAAAAATTTTGAAATACAGGTGATGAATCCGCTAAATATCGTCTTAAGTCATTTCTATTAAACTAATCATACTTTTTATATTTTTAACGTTAAGTTCACATTATTTTACATCTAAAACACGTGTTTACAATACATTTGGGTGAATACAAAAAATAGAAAAAAAATTTGGTAAAAAATGGTGATAATTCCGCTAATTATCGTTTAAAGTCATTTGTATTGAACTAATCATACTTTTTATATTTTTATGGTTAAGTTCACATTATTTAACATCTAAAACACGTCTTTACAATACATTTGGATGAATATAAAAGGTCGTAAAAAAATTTTGAAATACAGGTGATGAATCCGCTAAATATCGTCTTAAGTCATTTCTATTAAACTAATCATACTTTTTATATTTTTAACGTTAAGTTCACATTATTTTACATCTAAAACACGTGTTTACAATACATTTGGGTGAATACAAAAAGTAGAAAAAAAATTTGGGAAAAAATTGTGTAAAAAATGGTGATAATTCCGCTAAATAACGTTTAAAGTCATTTGTATTGAACTAATCATACTTTTTATATTTTTATCGTTAAGTTCACATTATTTTACATCTAAAACACGTATTTACAATACATTTGGGTGAATACAAAAAATAGATAAAAAATTGGGTAAAAAATGGTGATAATTCCGCTAAATATCGTTTAAAGTCATTTGTATTGAACTAATCATACTTTTTATATTTTTATCGTTAAGTTCACATAATTTTACATCTAAAACACGTCTTTACAATACATTTGTCTGAATACAAAAAATAAAAAAAAAATTTGGTAAAAAATGGTGATAATTCCGCTAAATATCGTTTAAAGTCATTTGTATTGAACTAATCATACTTTTTATATTTTTATCGTTACGTTCACATAATTTTACATCTAAAACACGTCTTTACAATACATTTGGGTGAATATAAAAGGTCGTAAAAAAATTTTGAAATACAGGTGATGAATCCGCTAAATATCGTCTTAAGTCATTTCTATTAAACTAATCATACTTTTTATATTTTTATCGTTAAGTTCACATTATTTTACATCTAAAACACGTATTTACAATACATTTGGGTGAATACAAAAAATAGAAAAAAAATTTGGGAAAAAATTTGTTAAAAAATGGTGATAATTCCGCTAAATATCGTTTAAAGTCATTTGTATTGAACTAATCATACTTTTTATATTTTTATCGTTAAGTTCACATTATTTTACATCTAAAACACGTCTTACAATACATTTGGGTGAATATAAAAGGTCGTAAAAAAATTTTGAAATACAGGTGATGAATCCGCTAAATATCGTCTTAAGTCATTTCTATTAAACTAATCATACTTTTTATATTTTTAACGTTAAGTTCACATTATTTTACATCTAAAACACGTGTTTACAATACATTTGGGTGAATACAAAAAATAGAAAAAAAATTTGGTAAAAAATGGTGATAATTCCGCTAAATATCGTTTAAAGTCATTTGTATTGAACTAATCATACTTTTTATATTTTTATCGTTACGTTCACATAATTTTACATCTAAAACACGTCTTTACAATACATTTGGGTGAATATAAAAGGTCGTAAAAAAATTTTGAAATACGGGTGATGAATTCGCTAAATATCGTCTTAAGTCATTTCTATTAAACTAATCATACTTTTTATATTTTTAACGTTAAGTTCACATTATTTTACATCTAAAACACGTGTTTACAATACATTTGGGTGAATACAAAAAATAGAAAAAAAATTTGGTAAAAAATGGTGATAATTCCGCTAAATATCGTTTAAAGTCATTTGTATTGAACTAATCATACTTTTTATATTTTTATCGTTAAGTTCACATTATTTAACATCTAAAACACGTCTTTACAATACATTTGGGTGAATATAAATGGTCGTAAAAAAATTTTGAAATACAGGTGATGAATCCGTTAAATATCGTCTTAAGTCATTTCTATTAAACTAATCATACTTTTTATATTTTTAACGTTAAGTTCACATTATTTTACATCTAAAACACGTGTTTACAATACATTTGGGTGAATACAAAAAATAGACAAAAAATAGAAAAAAAATTTGGTAAAAAATGGTGATAATTCCGCTAAATATCGTTTAAAGTCATTTGTATTGAACTAATCATACTTTTTATATTTTTATCGTTAAGTTCACATTATTTTACATCTAAAACACGTCTTACAATACATTTGGGTGAATATAAAAGGTCGTAAAAAAATTTTGAAATACAGGTGATGAATCCGCTAAATATCGTCTTAAGTCATTTCTATTAAACTAATCATACTTTTTATATTTTTAACGTTAAGTTCACATTATTTTACATCTAAAACACGTGTTTACAATACATTTGGGTGAATACAAAAAATAGAAAAAAAATTTGGTAAAAAATGGTGATAATTCCGCTAAATATCGTTTAAAGTCATTTGTATTGAACTAATCATACTTTTTATATTTTTATCGTTACGTTCACATAATTTTACATCTAAAACACGTCTTTACAATACATTTGGGTGAATATAAAAGGTCGTAAAAAAATTTTGAAATACAGGTGATGAATCCGCTAAATATCGTCTTAAGTCATTTCTATTAAACTAATCATACTTTTTATATTTTTAACGTTGAGTTCACATTATTTTACATCTAAAACACGTATTTACAATACATTTGGGTGAATACAAAAAATAGAAAAAAAATTTGGGAAAAAATTGGGTAAAAAATGGTGATAATTCCGCTAAATATCGTTTAAAGTCATTTGTATTGAACTAATCATACTTTTTATATTTTTATCGTTAAGTTCACATTATTTAACATCTAAAACACGTCTTTACAATACATTTGGGTGAATATAAATGGTCGTAAAAAAATTTTGAAATACAGGTGATGAATCCGCTAAATATCGTCTTAAGTCATTTCTATTAAACTAATCATACTTTTTATATTTTTAACGTTAAGTTCACATTATTTTACATCTAAAACACGTATTTACAATACATTTGGGTGAATACAAAAAATAGATAAAAAATTTGGGAAAAAATTTGGTAAAAAATGGTGATAATTCCGCTAAATATCGTTTAAAGTCATTTGTATTGAACTAATCATACTTTTTATATTTTTATCGTTACGTTCACATAATTTTACATCTAAAACACGTCTTTACAATACATTTGGGTGAATATAAAATGTTGTAAAAAAATTTTGAAATTCAGGTGATGAATCCGCTAAATATCGTCTTAAGTCATTTCTATTAAACTAATCATACTTTTTATATTTTTAACGTTAAGTTCACATTATTTTACATCTAAAACACGTGTTTACAATACATTTGGGTGAATACAAAAAATAGAAAAAAAATTTGGGAAAAAATTGTGTAAAAAATGGTGATAATTCCGCTAAATATCGTTTAAAGTCATTTGTATTGAACTAATCATACTTTTTATATTTTTATCGTTAAGTTCACATTATTTTACATCTAAAACACGTATTTACAATACATTTGGGTGAATACAAAAAATAGATAAAAAATTTGGGAAAAAATTTGGTAAAAAATGGTGATAATTCCGCTAAATATCGTTTAAAGTCATTTGTATTGAACTAATCATACTTTTTATATTTTTATCGTTAAGTTCACATTATTTTACATCTAAAACACGTCTTTACAATACATTTGGGTGAATATAAAAGGTCGTAAAAAAATTTTGAAATACAGGTGATGAATCCGCTAAATATCGTCTTAAGTCATTTCTATTAAACTAATCATACTTTTTATATTTTTAACGTTAAGTTCACATTATTTTACATCTAAAACACGTATTTACAATACATTTGGGTGAATACAAAAAATAGAAAAAAAATTTGGGAAAAAATTGGGTAAAAAATGGTGATAATTCCGCTAAATATCGTTTAAAGTCATTTGTATTGAACTAATCATACTTTTTATATTTTTATCGTTAAGTTCACATTATTTAACATCTAAAACACGTCTTTACAATACATTTGGGTGAATATAAATGGTCGTAAAAAAATTTTGAAATACAGGTGATGAATCCGCTAAATATCGTCTTAAGTCATTTCTATTAAACTAATCATACTTTTTATATTTTTAACATTAAGTTCACATTATTTTACATCTAAAACACGTATTTACAATACATTTGGGTGAATACAAAAAATAGATAAAAAATTTGGGAAAAAATTTGGTAAAAAATGGTGATAATTCCGCTAAATATCGTTTAAAGTCATTTGTATTGAACTAATCATACTTTTTATATTTTTATCGTTACGTTCACATAATTTTACATCTAAAACACGTCTTTACAATACATTTGGGTGAATATAAAATGTCGTAAAAAAATTTTGAAATTCAGGTGATGAATCCGCTAAATATCGTCTTAAGTCATTTCTATTAAACTAATCATACTTTTTATATTTTTAACGTTAAGTTCACATTATTTTACATCTAAAACACGTATTTACAATACATTTGGGTGAATACAAAAAATAGAAAAAAAATTTGGGAAAAAATTGGGTAAAAAATGGTGATAATTCCGCTAAATATCGTTTAAAGTCATTTGTATTGAACTAATCATACTTTTTATATTTTTATTGTTAAGTTCACATAATTTTACATCTAAAACACGTCTTTACAATACATTTGGGTGAATACAAAAAATAGAAAAAAAATTTGGTAAAAAATGGTGATAATTCCGCTAAATATCGTTTAAAGTCATTTGTATTGAACTAATCATACTTTTTATATTTTTATCGTTAAGTTCACATTATTTAACATCTAAAACACGTCTTTACAATACATTTGGGTGAATATAAATGGTCGTAAAAAAATTTTGAAATACAGGTGATGAATCCGTTAAATATCGTCTTAAGTCATTTCTATTAAACTAATCATACTTTTTATATTTTTAACGTTAAGTTCACATTATTTTACATCTAAAACACGTAGTTACAATACATTTGGGTGAATACAAAAAATAGATAAAAAATTTGGGAAAAAATTTGGTAAAAAATGGTGATAATTCCGCTAAATATCGTTTAAAGTCATTTGTATTGAACTAATCATACTTTTTATATTTTTATCGTTACGTTCACATAATTTTACATCTAAAACACGTCTTTACAATACATTTGGGTGAATATAAAATGTTGTAAAAAAATTTTGAAATTCAGGTGATGAATCCGCTAAATATCGTCTTAAGTCATTTCTATTAAACTAATCATACTTTTTATATTTTTAACGTTAAGTTCACATTATTTTACATCTAAAACACGTGTTTACAATACATTTGGGTGAATACAAAAAATAGAAAAAAAATTTGGGAAAAAATTGTGTAAAAAATGGTGATAATTCCGCTAAATATCGTTTAAAGTCATTTGTATTGAACTAATCATACTTTTTATATTTTTATCGTTAAGTTCACATTATTTTACATCTAAAACACGTATTTACAATACATTTGGGTGAATACAAAAAATAGATAAAAAATTTGGGAAAAAATTTGGTAAAAAATGGTGATAATTCCGCTAAATATCGTTTAAAGTCATTTGTATTGAACTAATCATACTTTTTATATTTTTATCGTTAAGTTCACATTATTTTACATCTAAAACACGTCTTTACAATACATTTGGGTGAATATAAAAGGTCGTAAAAAAATTTTGAAATACAGGTGATGAATCCGCTAAATATCGTCTTAAGTCATTTCTATTAAACTAATCATACTTTTTATATTTTTAACGTTAAGTTCACATTATTTTACATCTAAAACACGTATTTACAATACATTTGGGTGAATACAAAAAATAGAAAAAAAATTTGGGAAAAAATTGGGTAAAAAATGGTGATAATTCCGCTAAATATCGTTTAAAGTCATTTGTATTGAACTAATCATACTTTTTATATTTTTATCGTTAAGTTCACATTATTTAACATCTAAAACACGTCTTTACAATACATTTGGGTGAATATAAATGGTCGTAAAAAAATTTTGAAATACAGGTGATGAATCCGCTAAATATCGTCTTAAGTCATTTCTATTAAACTAATCATACTTTTTATATTTTTAACGTTAAGTTCACATTATTTTACATCTAAAACACGTATTTACAATACATTTGGGTGAATACAAAAAATAGATAAAAAATTTGGGAAAAAATTTGGTAAAAAATGGTGATAATTCCGCTAAATATCGTTTAAAGTCATTTGTATTGAACTAATCATACTTTTTATATTTTTATCGTTACGTTCACATAATTTTACATCTAAAACACGTCTTTACAATACATTTAGGTGAATATAAAATGTCGTAAAAAAATTTTGAAATTCAGGTGATGAATCCGCTAAATATCGTCTTAAGTCATTTCTATTAAACTAATCATACTTTTTATATTTTTAACGTTAAGTTCACATTATTTTACATCTAAAACACGTATTTACAATACATTTGGGTGAATACAAAAAATAGAAAAAAAATTTGGGAAAAAATTGGGTAAAAAATGGTGATAATTCCGCTAAATATCGTTTAAAGTCATTTGTATTGAACTAATCATACTTTTTATATTTTTATTGTTAAGTTCACATAATTTTACATCTAAAACACGTCTTTACAATACATTTGTCTGAATACAAAAAATAAAAAAAAAATTTGGTAAAAAATGGTGATAATTCCGCTAAATATCGTTTAAAGTCATTTGTATTGAACTAATCATACTTTTTATATTTTTATCGTTACGTTCACATAATTTTACATCTAAAACACGTCTTTACAATACATTTGGGTGAATATAAAAGGTCGTAAAAAAATTTTGAAATACAGGTGATGAATCCGCTAAATATCGTCTTAAGTCATTTCTATTAAACTAATCATACTTTTTATATTTTTAACGTTCAGTTCACATTATTTTACATCTAAAACACGTCTTTACAATACATTTGGGTGAATACAAAAAATAGAAAAAAAATTTGGTAAAAAATGGTGATAATTCCGCTAAATATCGTTTAAAGTCATTTGTATTGAACTAATCATACTTTTTATATTTTTATCGTTAAGTTCACATTATTTTACATCTAAAACACGTATTTACAATACATTTGGGTGAATACAAAAAATAGAAAAAAATTTGGGAAAAAATTTGTTAAAAAATGGTGATAATTCCGCTAAATATCGTTTAAAGTCATTTGTATTGAACTAATCATACTTTTTATATTTTTATCGTTAAGTTCACATTATTTTACATCTAAAACACGTCTTACAATACATTTGGGTGAATATAAAAGGTCGTAAAAAAATTTTGAAATACAGGTGATGAATCCGCTAAATATCGTCTTAAGTCATTTCTATTAAACTAATCATACTTTTTATATTTTTAACGTTCAGTTCACATTATTTTACATCTAAAACACGTCTTTACAATACATTTGGGTGAATACAAAAAATAGAAAAAAAATTTGGTAAAAAATGGTGATAATTCCGCTAAATATCGTTTAAAGTCATTTGTATTGAACTAATCATACTTTTTATATTTTTATCGTTAAGTTCACATTATTTTACATCTAAAACACGTGTTTACAATACATTTGGGTGAATACAAAAAATAGAAAAAAAATTTGGGAAAAAATTTGTTAAAAAATGGTGATAATTCCGTTAAATATCGTTTAAAGTCATTTGTATTGAATTAATCATACTTTTTATATTTTTATCGTTAAGTTCACATTATTTTACATCTAAAACACGTCTTACAATACATTTGGGTGAATATAAAAGGTCGTAAAAAAATTTTGAAATACAGGTGATGAATCCGCTAAATATCGTCTTAAGTCATTTCTATTAAACTAATCATACTTTTTATATTTTTAACGTTAAGTTCACATTATTTTACATCTAAAACACGTGTTTACAATACATTTGGGTGAATACAAAAAATAGAAAAAAAATTTGGTAAAAAATGGTGATAATTCCGCTAAATATCGTTTAAAGTCATTTGTATTGAACTAATCATACTTTTTATATTTTTATCGTTACGTTCACATAATTTTACATCTAAAACACGTCTTTACAATACATTTGGGTGAATATAAAAGGTCGTAAAAAAATTTTGAAATACGGGTGATGAATTCGCTAAATATCGTCTTAAGTCATTTCTATTAAACTAATCATACTTTTTATATTTTTAACGTTAAGTTCACATTATTTTACATCTAAAACACGTGTTTACAATACATTTGGGTGAATACAAAAAATAGAAAAAAAATTTGGTAAAAAATGGTGATAATTCCGCTAAATATCGTTTAAAGTCATTTGTATTGAACTAATCATACTTTTTATATTTTTATCGTTAAGTTCACATTATTTTACATCTAAAACACGTCTTTACAATACATTTGGGTGAATATAAATGGTCGTAAAAAAATTTTGAAATACAGGTGATGAATCCGCTAAATATCGTCTTAAGTCATTTCTATTAAACTAATCATACGTTTTATATTTTTAACGTTAAGTTCACTTTATTTTACATCTAAAACACGTATTTACAATACATTTGGGTGAATACAAAAAATAGATAAAAAATTTTGGAAAAAATTTGGTAAAAAATGGTGATAATTCCGCTAAATATCGTTTAAAGTCATTTGTATTGAACTAATCATACTTTTTATATTTTTATCGTTAAGTTCACATTATTTTACATCTAAAACACGTCTTTACAATACATTTGGGTGAATATAAATGGTCGTAAAAAAATTTTGAAATACAGGTGATGAATCCGCTAAATATCGTCTTAAGTCATTTCTATTAAACTAATCATACTTTTTATATTTTTAACGTTAAGTTCACATTATTTTACATCTAAAACACGTATTTACAATACATTTGGGTGAATACAAAAAATAGATAAAAAATTTGGGAAAAAATTTGGTAAAAAATGGTGAAAATTCCGCTAAATATCGTTTAAAGTCATTTGTATTGAACTAATCATACTTTTTATATTTTTATCGTTACGTTCACATAATTTTACATCTAAAACACGTCTTTACAATACATTTGGGTGAATATAAAATGTCGTAAAAAAATTTTGAAATTCAGGTGATGAATCCGCTAAATATCGTCTTAAGTCATTTCTATTAAACTAATCATACTTTTTATATTTTTAACGTTAAGTTCACATTATTTTACATCTAAAACACGTGTTTACAATACATTTGGGTGAATACAAAAAATAGAAAAAAAATTTGGGAAAAAATTGTGTAAAAAATGGTGATAATTCCGCTAAATATCGTTTAAAGTCATTTGTATTGAACTAATCATACTTTTTATATTTTTATCGTTAAGTTCACATTATTTTACATCTAAAACACGTATTTACAATACATTTGGGTGAATACAAAAAATAGATAAAAAATTTGGGAAAAAATTTGGTAAAAAATGGTGATAATTCCGCTAAATATCGTTTAAAGTCATTTGTATTGAACTAATCATACTTTTTATATTTTTATCGTTAAGTTCACATTATTTTACATCTAAAACACGTCTTTACAATACATTTGGGTGAATATAAAAGGTCGTAAAAAAATTTTGAAATACAGGTGATGAATCCGCTAAATATCGTCTTAAGTCATTTCTATTAAACTAATCATACTTTTTATATTTTTAACGTTAAGTTCACATTATTTTACATCTAAAACACGTATTTACAATACATTTGGGTGAATACAAAAAATAGAAAAAAAATTTGGGAAAAAATTGGGTAAAAAATGGTGATAATTCCGCTAAATATCGTTTAAAGTCATTTGTATTGAACTAATCATACTTTTTATATTTTTATCGTTAAGTTCACATAATTTTACATCTAAAACACGTCTTTACAATACATTTGTCTGAATACAAAAAATAAAAAAAAAATTTGGTAAAAAATGGTGATAATTCCGCTAAATATCGTTTAAAGTCATTTGTATTGAACTAATCATACTTTTTATATTTTTATCGTTACGTTCACATAATTTTACATCTAAAACACGTCTTTACAATACATTTTGGTGAATATAAAAGGTCGTAAAAAAATTTTGAAATACAGGTGATGAATCCGCTAAATATCGTCTTAAGTCATTTCTATTAAACTAATCATACTTTTTATATTTTTAACGTTAAGTTCACATTATTTTACATCTAAAACACGTGTTTACAATACATTTGGGTGAATACAAAAAATAGAAAAAAAATTTGGTAAAAAATGGTGATAATTCCGCTAAATATCGTTTAAAGTCATTTGTATTGAACTAATCATACTTTTTATATTTTTATCGTTACGTTCACATAATTTTACATCTAAAACACGTCTTTACAATACATTTGGGTGAATATAATAGGTCGTAAAAAAATTTTGAAATACGGGTGATGAATTCGCTAAATATCGTCTTAAGTCATTTCTATTAAACTAATCATACTTTTTATATTTTTAACGTTAAGTTCACATTATTTTACATCTAAAACACGTGTTTACAATACATTTGGGTGAATACAAAAAATAGAAAAAAAATTTGGTAAAAAATGGTGATAATTCCGCTAAATATCGTTTAAAGTCATTTGTATTGAACTAATCATACTTTTTATATTTTTATCGTTAAGTTCACATTATTTTACATCTAAAACACGTATTTACAATACATTTGGGTGAATACAAAAAATAGAAAAAAAATTTGGTAAAAAATGGTGATAATTCCGCTAAATATCGTTTAAAGTCATTTGTATTGAACTAATCATACTTTTTATATTTTTATCGTTAAGTTCACATTATTTTACATCTAAAACACGTCTTTACAATACATTTGTCTGAATACAAAAAATAAAAAAAAAATTTGGTAAAAAATGGTGATAATTCCGCTAAATATCGTTTAAAGTCATTTGTATTGAACTAATCATACTTTTTATATTTTTATCGTTACGTTCACATAATTTTACATCTAAAACACGTCTTTACAATACATTTGGGTGAATATAAAAGGTCGTAAAAAAATTTTGAAATACAGGTGATGAATCCGCTAAATATCGTCTTAAGTCATTTCTATTAAACTAATCATACTTTTTATATTTTTAACGTTAAGTTCACATTATTTTACATCTAAAACACGTGTTTACAATACATTTGGGTGAATACAAAAAATAGAAAAAAAATTTGGTAAAAAATGGTGATAATTCCGCTAAATATCGTTTAAAGTCATTTGTATTGAACTAATCATACTTTTTATATTTTTATCGTTAAGTTCACATTATTTAACATCTAAAACACGTCTTTACAATACATTTGGATGAATATAAAAGGTCGTAAAAAAATTTTGAAATACAGGTGATGAATCCGCTAAATATCGTCTTAAGTCATTTCTATTAAACTAATCATACTTTTTATATTTTTAACGTTAAGTTCACATTATTTTACATCTAAAACACGTGTTTACAATACATTTGGGTGAATACAAAAAATAGAAAAAAAATTTGGGAAAAAATTGTGTAAAAAATGGTGATAATTCCGCTAAATATCGTTTAAAGTCATTTGTATTGAACTAATCATACTTTTTATATTTTTATCGTTAAGTTCACATTATTTTACATCTAAAACACGTATTTACAATACATTTGGGTGAATACAAAAAATAGATAAAAAATTTGGGAAAAAATTTGGTAAAAAATGGTGATAATTCCGCTAAATATCGTTTAAAGTCATTTGTATTGAACTAATCATACTTTTTATATTTTTATCGTTAAGTTCACATAATTTTACATCTAAAACACGTCTTTACAATACATTTGTCTGAATACAAAAAATAAAAAAAAAATTTGGTAAAAAATGGTGATAATTCCGCTAAATATCGTTTAAAGTCATTTGTATTGAACTAATCATACTTTTTATATTTTTATCGTTACGTTCACATAATTTTACATCTAAAACACGTCTTTACAATACATTTGGGTGAATATAAAAGGTCGTAAAAAAATTTTGAAATACAGGTGATGAATCCGCTAAATATCGTCTTAAGTCATTTCTATTAAACTAATCATACTTTTTATATTTTTAACGTTAAGTTCACATTATTTTACATCTAAAACACGTCTTTACAATACATTTGGGTGAATACAAAATATAGAAAAAAAATTTGGTAAAAAATGGTGATAATTCCGCTAAATATCGTTTAAAGTCATTTGTATTGAACTAATCATACTTTTTATATTTTTATCGTTAAGTTCACATTATTTTACATCTAAAACACGTATTTACAATACATTTGGGTGAATACAAAAAATAGAAAAAAAATTTGGGAAAAAATTTGTTAAAAAATGGTGATAATTCCGCTAAATATCGTTTAAAGTCATTTGTATTGAACTAATAAAAAATTTGGTAAAAAATGGTGATAATTCCGCTAAATATCGTTTAAAGTCATTTGTATTGAACTAATCATACTTTTTATATTTTTATCGTTAAGTTCACATTATTTTACATCTAAAACACGTCTTTACAATACATTTGGGTGAATATAAAAGGTCGTAAAAAAATTTTGATATACAGGTGATGAATCCGCTAAATATCGTCTTAAGTCATTTCTATTAAACTAATCATACTTTTTATATTTTTAACGTTAAGTTCACATTATTTTACATCTAAAACACGTATTTACAATACATTTGGGTGAATACAAAAAATAGAAAAAAAATTTGGGAAAAAATTGGGTAAAAAATGGTGATAATTCCGCTAAATATCGTTTAAAGTCATTTGTATTGAACTAATCATACTTTTTATATTTTTATCGTTAAGTTCACATATTTTTACATCTAAAACACGTCTTTACAATACATTTGTCTGAATACAAAAAATAAAAAAAAAATTTGGTAAAAAATGGTGATAATTCCGCTAAATATCGTTTAAAGTCATTTGTATTGAACTAATCATACTTTTTATATTTTTATCGTTACGTTCACATAATTTTACATCTAAAACACGTCTTTACAATAAATTTGGGTGAATATAAAAGGTCGTAAAAAAATTTTGAAATACAGGTGATGAATCCGCTAAATATCGTCTTAAGTCATTTCTATTAAACTAATCATACTTTTTATATTTTTAACGTTAAGTTCACATTATTTTACATCTAAAACACGTGTTTACAATACATTTGGGTGAATACAAAAAATAGAAAAAAAATTTGGGAAAAAATTGTGTAAAAAATGGTGATAATTCCGCTAAATATCGTTTAAAGTCATTTGTATTGAACTAATCATACTTTTTATATTTTTATCGTTAAGTTCACATTATTTTACATCTAAAACACGTATTTACAATACATTTGGGTGAATACAAAAAATAGATAAAAAATTTGGGAAAAAATTTGGTAAAAAATGGTGATAATTCCGCTAAATATCGTTTAAAGTCATTTGTATTGAACTAATCATACTTTTTATATTTTTATCGTTAAGTTCACATTATTTAACATCTAAAACACGTCTTTACAATACATTTGGGTGAATATAAAAGGTCGTAAAAAAATTTTGAAATACAGGTGATGAATCCGCTAAATATCGTCTTAAGTCATTTCTATTAAACTAATCATACTTTTTATATTTTTAACGTTAAGTTCACATTATTTTACATCTAAAACACGTATTTACAATACATTTGGGTGAATACAAAAAATAGAAAAAAAATTTGGGAAAAAATTGGGTAAAAAATGGTGATAATTCCGCTAAATATCGTTTAAAGTCATTTGTATTGAACTAATCATACTTTTTATATTTTTATCGTTAAGTTCACATAATTTTACATCTAAAACACGTCTTTACAATACATTTGGGTGAATACAAAAAATAGAAAAAAAATTTGGTAAAAAATGGTGATAATTCCGCTAAATATCGTTTAAAGTCATTTGTATTGAACTAATCATACTTTTTATATTTTTATCGTTACGTTCACATAATTTTACATCTAAAACACGTCTTTACAATACATTTGGGTGAATATAAAAGGTCGTAAAAAAATTTTGAAATACAGGTGATGAATCCGCTAAATATCGTCTTAAGTCATTTCTATTAAACTAATCATACTTTTTATATTTTTAACGTTAAGTTCACATTATTTTACATCTAAAACACGTGTTTACAATACATTTGGGTGAATACAAAAAATAGAAAAAAAATTTGGTAGAAAATGGTGATAATTCCGCTAAATATCGTTTAAAGTCATTTGTATTGAACTAATCATACTTTTTATATTTTTATCGTTAAGTTCACATTATTTAACATCTAAAACACGTCTTTACAATACATTTGGATGAATATAAAAGGTCGTAAAAAAATTTTGAAATACAGGTGATGAATCCGCTAAATATCGTCTTAAGTCATTTCTATTAAACTAATCATACTTTTTATATTTTTAACGTTAA
Organism: Diuraphis noxia; assembly: GCF_037042655.1. Lineage (NCBI taxonomy): Eukaryota > Metazoa > Arthropoda > Insecta > Hemiptera > Aphididae > Diuraphis > Diuraphis noxia. The sequence goes on from NW_028301714.1 coordinate 76,064,139, forward strand.
GTTCACATTATTTTACATCTAAAACACGTGTTTACAATACATTTGGGTGAATACAAAAAATAGAAAAAAAATTTGGGAAAAAATTGTGTAAAAAATGGTGATAATTCCGCTAAATATCGTTTAAAGTCATTTGTATTGAACTAATCATACTTTTTATATTTTTATCGTTAAGTTCACATTATTTTACATCTAAAACACGTATTTACAATACATTTGGGTGAATACAAAAAATAGATAAAAAATTTGGGAAAAAATTTGGTAAAAAATGGTGATAATTCCGCTAAATATCGTTTAAAGTCATTTGTATTGAACTAATCATACTTTTTATAATTTTATCGTTAAGTTCACATAATTTTACATCTAAAACACGTCTTTACAATACATTTGTCTGAATACAAAAAATAAAAAAAAAATTTGGTAAAAAATGGTGATAATTCCGCTAAATATCGTTTAAAGTCATTTGTATTGAACTAATCATACTTTTTATATTTTTATCGTTACGTTCACATAATTTTACATCTAAAACACGTCTTTACAATACATTTGGGTGAATATAAAAGGTCGTAAAAAAATTTTGAAATACAGGTGATGAATCCGCTAAATATCGTCTTAAGTCATTTCTATTAAACTAATCATACTTTTTATATTTTTAACGTTAAGTTCACATTATTTTACATCTAAAACACGTCTTTACAATACATTTGGATGAATACAAAAAATAGAAAAAAAATTTGGTAAAAAATGGTGATAATTCCGCTAAATATCGTTTAAAGTCATTTGTATTGAACTAATCATACTTTTTATATTTTTATCGTTAAGTTCACATTATTTTACATCTAAAACACGTATTTACAATACATTTGGGTGAATACAAAAAATAGAAAAAAAATTTGGGAAAAAATTTGTTAAAAAATGGTGATAATTCCGCTAAATATCGTTTAAAGTCATTTGTATTGAACTAATAAAAAATTTGGTAAAAAATGGTGATAATTCCGCTAAATATCGTTTAAAGTCATTTGTATTGAACTAATCATACTTTTTATATTTTTATCGTTAAGTTCACATTATTTTACATCTAAAACACGTCTTTACAATACATTTGGGTGAATATAAAAGGTCGTAAAAAAATTTTGATATACAGGTGATGAATCCGCTAAATATCGTCTTAAGTCATTTCTATTAAACTAATCATACTTTTTATATTTTTAACGTTAAGTTCACATTATTTTACATCTAAAACACGTATTTACAATACATTTGGGTGAATACAAAAAATAGAAAAAAAATTTGGGAAAAAATTGGGTAAAAAATGGTGATAATTCCGCTAAATATCGTTTAAAGTCATTTGTATTGAACTAATCATACTTTTTATATTTTTATCGTTAAGTTCACATATTTTTACATCTAAAACACGTCTTTACAATACATTTGTCTGAATACAAAAAATAAAAAAAAAATTTGGTAAAAAATGGTGATAATTCCGCTAAATATCGTTTAAAGTCATTTGTATTGAACTAATCATACTTTTTATATTTTTATCGTTACGTTCACATAATTTTACATCTAAAACACGTCTTTACAATAAATTTGGGTGAATATAAAAGGTCGTAAAAAAATTTTGAAATACAGGTGATGAATCCGCTAAATATCGTCTTAAGTCATTTCTATTAAACTAATCATACTTTTTATATTTTTAACGTTAAGTTCACATTATTTTACATCTAAAACACGTGTTTACAATACATTTGGGTGAATACAAAAAATAGAAAAAAAATTTGGGAAAAAATTGTGTAAAAAATGGTGATAATTCCGCTAAATATCGTTTAAAGTCATTTGTATTGAACTAATCATACTTTTTATATTTTTATCGTTAAGTTCACATTATTTTACATCTAAAACACGTATTTACAATACATTTGGGTGAATACAAAAAATAGATAAAAAATTTGGGAAAAAATTTGGTAAAAAATGGTGATAATTCCGCTAAATATCGTTTAAAGTCATTTGTATTGAACTAATCATACTTTTTATATTTTTATCGTTAAGTTCACATTATTTAACATCTAAAACACGTCTTTACAATACATTTGGGTGAATATAAAAGGTCGTAAAAAAATTTTGAAATACAGGTGATGAATCCGCTAAATATCGTCTTAAGTCATTTCTATTAAACTAATCATACTTTTTATATTTTTAACGTTAAGTTCACATTATTTTACATCTAAAACACGTATTTACAATACATTTGGGTGAATACAAAAAATAGAAAAAAAATTTGGGAAAAAATTGGGTAAAAAATGGTGATAATTCCGCTAAATATCGTTTAAAGTCATTTGTATTGAACTAATCATACTTTTTATATTTTTATCGTTAAGTTCACATAATTTTACATCTAAAACACGTCTTTACAATACATTTGGGTGAATACAAAAAATAGAAAAAAAATTTGGTAAAAAATGGTGATAATTCCGCTAAATATCGTTTAAAGTCATTTGTATTGAACTAATCATACTTTTTATATTTTTATCGTTAAGTTCACATTATTTAACATCTAAAACACGTCTTTACAATACATTTGGGTGAATATAAATGGTCGTAAAAAAATTTTGAAATACAGGTGATGAATCCGCTAAATATCGTCTTAAGTCATTTCTATTAAACTAATCATACTTTTTATATTTTTAACGTTAAGTTCACATTATTTTACATCTAAAACACGTCTTTACAATACATTTGGGTGAATACAAAAAATAGAAAAAAAATTTGGTAAAAAATGGTGATAATTCCGCTAAATATCGTTTAAAGTCATTTGTATTGAACTAATCATACTTTTTATATTTTTATCGTTAAGTTCACATTATTTTACATCTAAAACACGTATTTACAATACATTTGGGTGAATACAAAAAATAGAAAAAAAATTTGGGAAAAAATTTGTTAAAAAATGGTGATAATTCCGCTAAATATCGTTTAAAGTCATTTGTATTGAACTAATAAAAAATTTGGTAAAAAATGGTGATAATTCCGCTAAATATCGTTTAAAGTCATTTGTATTGAACTAATCATACTTTTTATATTTTTATCGTTAAGTTCACATTATTTTACATCTAAAACACGTCTTTACAATACATTTGGGTGAATATAAAAGGTCGTAAAAAAATTTTGATATACAGGTGATGAATCCGCTAAATATCGTCTTAAGTCATTTCTATTAAACTAATCATACTTTTTATATTTTTAACGTTAAGTTCACATTATTTTACATCTAAAACACGTATTTACAATACATTTGGGTGAATACAAAAAATAGAAAAAAAATTTGGGAAAAAATTGGGTAAAAAATGGTGATAATTCCGCTAAATATCGTTTAAAGTCATTTGTATTGAACTAATCATACTTTTTATATTTTTATCGTTACGTTCACATAATTTTACATCTAAAACACGTCTTTACAATAAATTTGGGTGAATATAAAAGGTCGTAAAAAAATTTTGAAATACAGGTGATGAATCCGCTAAATATCGTCTTAAGTCATTTCTATTAAACTAATCATACTTTTTATATTTTTAACGTTAAGTTCACATTATTTTACATCTAAAACACGTGTTTACAATACATTTGGGTGAATACAAAAAATAGAAAAAAAATTTGGGAAAAATTTGGGAAAAAATTGTGTAAAAAATGGTGATAATTCCGCTAAATATCGTTTAAAGTCATTTGTATTGAACTAATCATACTTTTTATATTTTTATCGTTAAGTTCACATTATTTTACATCTAAAACACGTATTTACAATACATTTGGGTGAATACAAAAAATAGATAAAAAATTTGGGAAAAAATTTGGTAAAAAATGGTGATAATTCCGCTAAATATCGTTTAAAGTCATTTGTATTGAACTAATCATACTTTTTATATTTTTATCGTTAAGTTCACATTATTTAACATCTAAAACACGTCTTTACAATACATTTGGGTGAATATAAAAGGTCGTAAAAAAATTTTGAAATACAGGTGATGAATCCGCTAAATATCGTCTTAAGTCATTTCTATTAAACTAATCATACTTTTTATATTTTTAACGTTAAGTTCACATTATTTTACATCTAAAACACGTATTTACAATACATTTGGGTGAATACAAAAAATAGAAAAAAAATTTGGGAAAAAATTGGGTAAAAAATGGTGATAATTCCGCTAAATATCGTTTAAAGTCATTTGTATTGAACTAATCATACTTTTTATATTTTTATCGTTAAGTTCACATATTTTTACATCTAAAACACGTCTTTACAATACATTTGTCTGAATACAAAAAATAAAAAAAAAATTTGGTAAAAAATGGTGATAATTCCGCTAAATATCGTTTAAAGTCATTTGTATTGAACTAATCATACTTTTTATATTTTTATCGTTACGTTCACATAATTTTACATCTAAAACACGTCTTTACAATAAATTTGGGTGAATATAAAAGGTCGTAAAAAAATTTTGAAATACAGGTGATGAATCCGCTAAATATCGTCTTAAGTCATTTCTATTAAACTAATCATACTTTTTATATTTTTAACGTTAAGTTCACATTATTTTACATCTAAAACACGTGTTTACAATACATTTGGGTGAATACAAAAAATAGAAAAAAAATTTGGGAAAAAATTGTGTAAAAAATGGTGATAATTCCGCTAAATATCGTTTAAAGTCATTTGTATTGAACTAATCATACTTTTTATATTTTTATCGTTAAGTTCACATTATTTTACATCTAAAACACGTATTTACAATACATTTGGGTGAATACAAAAAATAGATAAAAAATTTGGGAAAAAATTTGGTAAAAAATGGTGATAATTCCGCTAAATATCGTTTAAAGTCATTTGTATTGAACTAATCATACTTTTTATATTTTTATCGTTAAGTTCACATTATTTAACATCTAAAACACGTCTTTACAATACATTTGGGTGAATATAAAAGGTCGTAAAAAAATTTTGAAATACAGGTGATGAATCCGCTAAATATCGTCTTAAGTCATTTCTATTAAACTAATCATACTTTTTATATTTTTAACGTTAAGTTCACATTATTTTACATCTAAAACACGTATTTACAATACATTTGGGTGAATACAAAAAATAGAAAAAAAATTTGGGAAAAAATTGGGTAAAAAATGGTGATAATTCCGCTAAATATCGTTTAAAGTCATTTGTATTGAACCAATCATACTTTTTATATTTTTATCGTTAAGTTCACATAATTTTACATCTAAAACACGTCTTTACAATACATTTGGGTGAATACAAAAAATAGAAAAAAAATTTGGTAAAAAATGGTGATAATTCCGCTAAATATCGTTTAAAGTCATTTGTATTGAACTAATCATACTTTTTATATTTTTATCGTTAAGTTCACATTATTTAACATCTAAAACACGTCTTTACAATACATTTGGGTGAATATAAATGGTCGTAAAAAAATTTTGAAATACAGGTGATGAATCCGCTAAATATCGTCTTAAGTCATTTCTATTAAACTAATCATACTTTTTATATTTTTAACGTTAAGTTCACATTATTTTACATCTAAAACACGTCTTTACAATACATTTGGGTGAATACAAAAAATAGAAAAAAAATTTGGTAAAAAATGGTGATAATTCCGCTAAATATCGTTTAAAGTCATTTGTATTGAACTAATCATACTTTTTATATTTTTATCGTTAAGTTCACATTATTTTACATCTAAAACACGTATTTACAATACATTTGGGTGAATACAAAAAATAGAAAAAAAATTTGGGAAAAAATTTGTTAAAAAATGGTGATAATTCCGCTAAATATCGTTTAAAGTCATTTGTATTGAACTAATAAAAAATTTGGTAAAAAATGGTGATAATTCCGCTAAATATCGTTTAAAGTCATTTGTATTGAACTAATCATACTTTTTATATTTTTATCGTTAAGTTCACATTATTTTACATCTAAAACACGTCTTTACAATACATTTGGGTGAATATAAAAGGTCGTAAAAAAATTTTGATATACAGGTGATGAATCCGCTAAATATCGTCTTAAGTCATTTCTATTAAACTAATCATACTTTTTATATTTTTAACGTTAAGTTCACATTATTTTACATCTAAAACACGTATTTACAATACATTTGGGTGAATACAAAAAATAGAAAAAAAATTTGGGAAAAAATTGGGTAAAAAATGGTGATAATTCCGCTAAATATCGTTTAAAGTCATTTGTATTGAACTAATCATACTTTTTATATTTTTATCGTTACGTTCACATAATTTTACATCTAAAACACGTCTTTACAATAAATTTGGGTGAATATAAAAGGTCGTAAAAAAATTTTGAAATACAGGTGATGAATCCGCTAAATATCGTCTTAAGTCATTTCTATTAAACTAATCATACTTTTTATATTTTTAACGTTAAGTTCACATTATTTTACATCTAAAACACGTGTTTACAATACATTTGGGTGAATACAAAAAATAGAAAAAAAATTTGGGAAAAATTTGGGAAAAAATTGTGTAAAAAATGGTGATAATTCCGCTAAATATCGTTTAAATTCATTTGTATTGAACTAATCATACTTTTTATATTTTTATCGTTAAGTTCACATTATTTTACATCTAAAACACGTCTTTACAATACATTTGGGTGAATATAAAAGGTCGTAAAAAAATTTTGAAATACAGGTGATGAATCCGCTAAATATCGTCTTAAGTCATTTCTATTAAACTAATCATACTTTTTATATTTTTAACGTTAAGTTCACATTATTTTACATCTAAAACACGTATTTACAATACATTTGGGTGAATACAAAAAATAGAAAAAAAATTTGGGAAAAAATTGGGTAAAAAATGGTGATAATTCCGCTAAATATCGTTTAAAGTCATTTGTATTGAACTAATCATACTTTTTATATTTTTATCGTTAAGTTCACATAATTTTACATCTAAAACACGTCTTTACAATACATTTGGGTGAATACAAAAAATAGAAAAAAAATTTGGTAAAAAATGGTGATAATTCCGCTAAATATCGTTTAAAGTCATTTGTATTGAACTAATCATACTTTTTATATTTTTATCGTTAAGTTCACATTATTTAACATCTAAAACACGTCTTTACAATACATTTGGGTGAATATAAATGGTCGTAAAAAAATTTTGAAATACAGGTGATGAATCCGCTAAATATCGTCTTAAGTCATTTCTATTAAACTAATCATACTTTTTATATTTTTAACGTTAAGTTCACATTATTTTACATCTAAAACACGTCTTTACAATACATTTGGGTGAATACAAAAAATAGAAAAAAAATTTGGTAAAAAATGGTGATAATTCCGCTAAATATCGTTTAAAGTCATTTGTATTGAACTAATCATACTTTTTATATTTTTATCGTTAAGTTCACATTATTTTACATCTAAAACACGTATTTACAATACATTTGGGTGAATACAAAAAATAGAAAAAAAATTTGGGAAAAAATTTGTTAAAAAATGGTGATAATTCCGCTAAATATCGTTTAAAGTCATTTGTATTGAACTAATAAAAAATTTGGTAAAAAATGGTGATAATTCCGCTAAATATCGTTTAAAGTCATTTGTATTGAACTAATCATACTTTTTATATTTTTATCGTTAAGTTCACATTATTTTACATCTAAAACACGTCTTTACAATACATTTGGGTGAATATAAAAGGTCGTAAAAAAATTTTGATATACAGGTGATGAATCCGCTAAATATCGTCTTAAGTCATTTCTATTAAACTAATCATACTTTTTATATTTTTAACGTTAAGTTCACATTATTTTACATCTAAAACACGTATTTACAATACATTTGGGTGAATACAAAAAATAGAAAAAAAATTTGGGAAAAAATTGGGTAAAAAATGGTGATAATTCCGCTAAATATCGTTTAAAGTCATTTGTATTGAACTAATCATACTTTTTATATTTTTATCGTTACGTTCACATAATTTTACATCTAAAACACGTCTTTACAATAAATTTGGGTGAATATAAAAGGTCGTAAAAAAATTTTGAAATACAGGTGATGAATCCGCTAAATATCGTCTTAAGTCATTTCTATTAAACTAATCATACTTTTTATATTTTTAACGTTAAGTTCACATTATTTTACATCTAAAACACGTGTTTACAATACATTTGGGTGAATACAAAAAATAGAAAAAAAATTTGGGAAAAATTTGGGAAAAAATTGTGTAAAAAATGGTGATAATTCCGCTAAATATCGTTTAAAGTCATTTGTATTGAACTAATCATACTTTTTATATTTTTATCGTTAAGTTCACATTATTTTACATCTAAAACACGTATTTACAATACATTTGGGTGAATACAAAAAATAGATAAAAAATTTGGGAAAAAATTTGGTAAAAAATGGTGATAATTCCGCTAAATATCGTTTAAAGTCATTTGTATTGAACTAATCATACTTTTTATATTTTTATCGTTAAGTTCACATTATTTAACATCTAAAACACGTCTTTACAATACATTTGGGTGAATATAAAAGGTCGTAAAAAAATTTTGAAATACAGGTGAAGAATCCGCTAAATATCGTCTTAAGTCATTTCTATTAAACTAATCATACTTTTTATATTTTTAACGTTAAGTTCACATTATTTTACATCTAAAACACGTATTTACAATACATTTGGGTGAATACAAAAAATAGAAAAAAAATTTGGGAAAAAATTGGGTAAAAAATGGTGATAATTCCGCTAAATATCGTTTAAAGTCATTTGTATTGAACTAATCATACTTTTTATATTTTTATCGTTAAGTTCACATAATTTTACATCTAAAACACGTATTTACAATACATTTGGGTGAATACAAAAAATAGAAAAAAAATTTGGTAAAAAATGGTGATAATTCCGCTAAATATCGTTTAAAGTCATTTGTATTGAACTAATCATACTTTTTATATTTTTATCGTTAAGTTCACATTATTTAACATCTAAAACACGTCTTTACAATACATTTGGGTGAATATAAATGGTCGTAAAAAAATTTTGAAATACAGGTGATGAATCCGCTAAATATCGTCTTAAGTCATTTCTATTAAACTAATCATACTTTTTATATTTTTAACGTTAAGTTCACAATATTTTACATCTAAAACACGTGTTTACAATACATTTGGGTGAATACAAAAAATAGAAAAAAAATTTGGGAAAAAATTGGGTAAAAAATGGTGATAATTCCGCTAAATATCGTTTAAAGTCATTTGTATTGAACTAATCATACTTTTTATATTTTTATCGTTAAGTTCACATTATTTTACATCTAAAACACGTCTTTACAATACATTTGGGTGAATATAAAAGGTCGTAAAAAAATTTTGAAATTCAGGTGATGAATCCGCTAAATATCGTCTTAAGTCATTTCTATTAAACTAATCATACTTTTTATATTTTTAACGTTAAGTTCACATTATTTTACATCTAAAACACGTGTTTACAATACATTTGGGTGAATACAAAAAATAGAAAAAAAATTTGGGAAAAAATTGTGTAAAAAATGGTGATAATTCCGCTAAATATCGTTTAAAGTCATTTGTATTGAACTAATAAAAAATTTGGTAAAAAATGGTGATAATTCCGCTAAATATCGTTTAAAGTCATTTGTATTGAACTAATCATACTTTTTATATTTTTATCGTTAAGTTCACATTATTTTACATCTAAAACACGTCTTTACAATACATTTGGGTGAATATAAAAGGTCGTAAAAAAATTTTGAAATACAGGTGATGAATCCGCTAAATATCGTCTTAAGTCATTTCTATTAAACTAATCATACTTTTTATATTTTTAACGTTAAGTTCACATTATTTTACATCTAAAACACGTATTTACAATACATTTGGGTGAATACAAAAAATAGATAAAAAATTTGGGAAAAAATTTGGTAAAAAATGGTGATAATTCGTTAAATATCGTTTAAAGTCATTTGTATTGAACTAATCATACTTTTTATATTTTTATCGTTAAGTTCACATAATTTTACATCTAAAACACGTCTTTACAATACATTTGTCTGAATACAAAAAATAAAAAAAAAAATTGGTAAAAAATGGTGATAATTCCGCTAAATATCGTTTAAAGTCATTTGTATTGAACTAATCATACTTTTTATATTTTTATCGTTACGTTCACATAATTTTACATCTAAAACACGTCTTTACAATACATTTGGGTGAATATAAAAGGTCGTAAAAAAATTTTGAAATACAGGTGATGAATCCGCTAAATATCGTCTTAAGTCATTTCTATTAAACTAATCATACTTTTTATATTTTTAACGTTAAGTTCACATTATTTTACATCTAAAACACGTGTTTACAATACATTTGGGTGAATACAAAAAATAGAAAAAAAATTTGGGAAAAAATTGTGTAAAAAATGGTGATAATTCCGCTAAATATCGTTTAAAGTCATTTGTATTGAACTAATCATACTTTTTATATTTTTATCGTTAAGTTCACATTATTTTACATCTAAAACACGTATTTACAATACATTTGGGTGAATACAAAAAATAGATAAAAAATTTGGGAAAAAATTTGGTAAAAAATGGTGATAATTCCGCTAAATATCGTTTAAAGTCATTTGTATTGAACTAATCATACTTTTTATATTTTTATCGTTAAGTTCACATTATTTTACATCTAAAACACGTCTTTACAATACATTTGGGTGAATATAAAAGGTCGTAAAAAAATTTTGAAATACAGGTGATGAATCCGCTAAATATCGTCTTAAGTCATTTCTATTAAACTAATCATACTTTTTATATTTTTAACGTTAAGTTCACATTATTTTACATCTAAAACACGTATTTACAATACATTTGGGTGAATACAAAAAATAGAAAAAAAATTTGGGAAAAAATTGGGTAAAAAATGGTGATAATTCCGCTAAATATCGTTTAAAGTCATTTGTATTGAACTAATCATACTTTTTATATTTTTATCGTTAAGTTCACATAATTTTACATCTAAAACACGTCTTTACAATACATTTGTCTGAATACAAAAAATAAAAAAAAAATTTGGTAAAAAATGGTGATAATTCTGCTAAATATCGTTTAAAGTCATTTGTATTGAACTAATCATACTTTTTATATTTTTATCGTTACGTTCACATAATTTTACATCTAAAACACGTCTTTACAATACATTTGGGTGAATATAAAAGGTCGTAAAAAAATTTTGAAATACAGGTGATGAATCCGCTAAATATCGTCTTAAGTCATTTCTATTAAACTAATCATACTTTTTATATTTTTAACGTTAAGTTCACATTATTTTACATCTAAAACACGTGTTTACAATACATTTGGGTGAATACAAAAAATAGAAAAAAAATTTGGGAAAAAATTGGGTAAAAAATTGTGATAATTCCGCTAAATATCGTTTAAAGTCATTTGTATTGAACTAATCATACTTTTTATATTTTTATCGTTAAGTTCACATTATTTAACATCTAAAACACGTCTTTACAATACATTTGGATGAATATAAAAGGTCGTAAAAAAATTTTGAAATACAGGTGATGAATCCGCTAAATATCGTCTTAAGTCATTTCTATTAAACTAATCATACTTTTTATATTTTTAACGTTAAGTTCACATTATTTTACATCTAAAACACGTGTTTACAATACATTTGGGTGAATACAAAAAATAGAAAAAAAATTTGGGAAAAAATTGTGTAAAAAATGGTGATAATTCCGCTAAATATCGTTTAAAGTCATTTGTATTGAACTAATCATACTTTTTATATTTTTATCGTTAAGTTCACATTATTTTACATCTAAAACACGTATTTACAATACATTTGGGTGAATACAAAAAATAGATAAAAAATTTGGGAAAAAATTTGGTAAAAAATGGTGATAATTCCGCTAAATATCGTTTAAAGTCATTTGTATTGAACTAATCATACTTTTTATATTTTTATCGTTAAGTTCACATAATTTTACATCTAAAACACGTCTTTACAATACATTTGTCTGAATACAAAAAATAAAAAAAAAATTTGGTAAAAAATGGTGATAATTCCGCTAAATATCGTTTAAAGTCATTTGTATTGAACTAATCATACTTTTTATATTTTTATCGTTACGTTCACATAATTTTACATCTAAAACACGTCTTTACAATACATTTGGATGAATATAAAAGGTCGTAAAAAAATTTTGAAATACAGGTGATGAATCCGCTAAATATCGTCTTAAGTCATTTCTATTAAACTAATCATACTTTTTATATTTTTAACGTTAAGTTCACATTATTTTACATCTAAAACACGTCTTTACAATACATTTGGGTGAATACAAAAAATAGAAAAAAAATTTGGTAAAAAATGGTGATAATTCCGCTAAATATCGTTTAAAGTCATTTGTATTGAACTAATCATACTTTTTATATTTTTATCGTTAAGTTCACATTATTTTACATCTAAAACACGTATTTACAATACATTTGGGTGAATATAAAAGGTCGTAAAAAAATTTTGAAATACAGGTGATGAATCCGCTAAATATCGTCTTAAGTCATTTCTATTAAACTAATCATACTTTTTATATTTTTAACGTTAAGTTCACATTATTTTACATCTAAAACACGTCTTTACAATACATTTGGGTGAATACAAAAAATAGAAAAAAAATTTGGTAAAAAATGGTGATAATTCCGCTAAATATCGTTTAAAGTCATTTGTATTGAACTAATCATACTTTTTATATTTTTATCGTTAAGTTCACATTATTTTACATCTAAAACACGTATTTACAATACATTTGGGTGAATACAAAAAATAGAAAAAAAATTTGGGAAAAAATTTGTTAAAAAATGGTGATAATTCCGCTAAATATCGTTTAAAGTCATTTGTATTGAACTAATCATACTTTTTATATTTTTATCGTTAAGTTCACATTATTTTACATCTAAAACACGTCTTACAATACATTTGGGTGAATATAAAAGGTCGTAAAAAAATTTTGAAATACAGATGATGAATCCGCTAAATATCGTCTTAAGTCATTTCTATTAAACTAATCATACTTTTTATATTTTTAACGTTAAGTTCACATTATTTTACATCTAAAACACGTGTTTACAATACATTTGGGTGAATACAAAAAATAGAAAAAAAATTTGGTAAAAAATGGTGATAATTCCGCTAAATATCGTTTAAAGTCATTTGTATTGAACTAATCATTCTTTTTATATTTTTATCGTTACGTTCACATAATTTTACATCTAAAACACGTCTTTACAATACATTTGGGTGAATATAAAAGGTCGTAAAAAAATTTGAAATACGGGTGATGAATTCGCTAAATATCGTCTTAAGTCATTTCTATTAAACTAATCATACTTTTTATATTTTTAACGTTAAGTTCACATTATTTTACATCTAAAACACGTGTTTACAATACATTTGGGTGAATACAAAAAATAGAAAAAAAATTTGGTAAAAAATGGTGATAATTCCGCTAAATATCGTTTAAAGTCATTTGTATTGAACTAATCATACTTTTTATATTTTTATCGTTAAGTTCACATAATTTTACATCTAAAACACGTCTTTACAATACATTTGGATGAATATAAAAGGTCGTAAAAAAATTTTGAAATACAGGTGATGAATCCGCTAAATATCGTCTTAAGTCATTTCTATTAAACTAATCATACTTTTTATATTTTTAACGTTAAGTTCACATTATTTTACATCTAAAACACGTCTTTACAATACATTTGGGTGAATACAAAAAATAGAAAAAAAATTTGGTAAAAAATGGTGATAATTCCGCTAAATATCGTTTAAAGTCATTTGTATTGAACTAATCATACTTTTTATATTTTTATCGTTAAGTTCACATTATTTTACATCTAAAACACGTATTTACAATACATTTGGGTGAATACAAAAAATAGAAAAAAAATTTGGGAAAAAATTTGTTAAAAAATGGTGATAATTCCGCTAAATATCGTTTAAAGTCATTTGTATTGAACTAATCATACTTTTTATATTTTTATCGTTAAGTTCACATTATTTTACATCTAAAATACGTCTTACAATACATTTGGGTGAATATAAAAGGTCGTAAAAAAATTTTGAAATACAGATGATGAATCCGCTAAATATCGTCTTAAGTCATTTCTATTAAACTAATCATACTTTTTATATTTTTAACGTTAAGTTCACATTATTTTACATCTAAAACACGTGTTTACAATACATTTGGGTGAATACAAAAAATAGAAAAAAAATTTGGTAAAAAATGGTGATAATTCCGCTAAATATCGTTTAAAGTCATTTGTATTGAACTAATCATTCTTTTTATATTTTTATCGTTACGTTCACATAATTTTACATCTAAAACACGTCTTTACAATACATTTGGGTGAATATAAAAGGTCGTAAAAAAATTTTGAAATACGGGTGATGAATTCGCTAAATATCGTCTTAAGTCATTTCTATTAAACTAATCATACTTTTTATATTTTTAACGTTAAGTTCACATTATTTTACATCTAAAACACGTGTTTACAATACATTTGGGTGAATACAAAAAATAGAAAAAAAATTTGGTAAAAAATGGTGATAATTCCGCTAAATATCGTTTAAAGTCATTTGTATTGAACTAATCATACTTTTTATATTTTTATCGTTAAGTTCACATTATTTTACATCTAAAACACGTATTTACAATACATTTGGGTGAATACAAAAAATAGAAAAAAAATTTGGTAAAAAATGGTGATAATTCCGCTAAATATCGTTTAAAGTCATTTGTATTGAACTAATCATACTTTTTATATTTTTATCGTTAAGTTCACATTATTTTACATCTAAAACACGTCTTTACAATACATTTGGGTGAATATAAAAGGTCGTAAAAAAATTTTGAAATACAGGTGATGAATCCGCTAAATATCGTCTTAAGTCATTTCTATTAAACTAATCATACTTTTTATATTTTTAACGTTAAGTTCACATTATTTTACATCTAAAACACGTATTTACAATACATTTGGGTGAATACAAAAAATAGAAAAAAAATTTGGGAAAAAATTGGGTAAAAAATGGTGATAATTCCGCTAAATATCGTTTAAAGTCATTTGTATTGAACTAATAAAAAATTTGGTAAAAAATGGTGATAATTCCGCTAAATATCGTTTAAAGTCATTTGTATTGAACTAATCATACTTTTTATATTTTTATCGTTAAGTTCACATTATTTTACATCTAAAACACGTCTTTACAATACATTTGGGTGAATATAAAAGGTCGTAAAAAAATTTTGAAATACAGGTGATGAATCCGCTAAATATCGTCTTAAGTCATTTCTATTAAACTAATCATACTTTTTATATTTTTAACGTTAAGTTCACATTATTTTACATCTAAAACACGTATTTACAATACATTTGGGTGAATACAAAAAATAGAAAAAAAATTTGGGAAAAAATTGGGTAAAAAATGGTGATAATTCCGCTAAATATCGTTTAAAGTCATTTGTATTGAACTAATCATACTTTTTATATTTTTATCGTTAAGTTCACATAATTTTACATCTAAAACACGTCTTTACAATACATTTGTCTGAATACAAAAAATAAAAAAAAAATTTGGTAAAAAATGGTGATAATTCCGCTAAATATCGTTTAAAGTCATTTGTATTGAACTAATCATACTTTTTATATTTTTATCGTTACGTTCACATAATTTTACATCTAAAACACGTCTTTACAATACATTTGGGTGAATATAAAAGGTCGTAAAAAAATTTTGAAATACAGGTGATGAATCCGCTAAATATCGTCTTAAGTCATTTCTATTAAACTAATCATACTTTTTATATTTTTAACGTTAAGTTCACATTATTTTACATCTAAAACACGTGTTTACAATACATTTGGGTGAATACAAAAAATAGAAAAAAAATTTGGTAAAAAATGGTGATAATTCCGCTAAATATCGTTTAAAGTCATTTGTATTGAACTAATCATACTTTTTATATTTTTATCGTTAAGTTCACATTATTTAACATCTAAAACACGTCTTTACAATACATTTGGATGAATATAAAAGGTCGTAAAAAAATTTTGAAATACAGGTGATGAATCCGCTAAATATCGTCTTAAGTCATTTCTATTAAACTAATCATACTTTTTATATTTTTAACGTTAAGTTCACATTATTTTACATCTAAAACACGTGTTTACAATACATTTGGGTGAATACAAAAAGTAGAAAAAAAATTTGGGAAAAAATTGTGTAAAAAATGGTGATAATTCCGCTAAATATCGTTTAAAGTCATTTGTATTGAACTAATCATACTTTTTATATTTTTATCGATAAGTTCACATTATTTTACATCTAAAACACGTATTTACAATACATTTGGGTGAATATAAAAGGTCGTAAAAAAATTTTGAAATACAGGTGATGAATCCGCTAAATATCGTCTTAAGTCATTTCTATTAAACTAATCATACTTTTTATATTTTTAACGTTAAGTTCACATTATTTTACATCTAAAACACGTATTTACAATACATTTGGGTGAATACAAAAAATAGAAAAAAAATTTGGTAAAAAATGGTGATAATTCCGCTAAATATCGTTTAAAGTCATTTGTATTGAACTAATCATACTTTTTATATTTTTATCGTTACGTTCACATAATTTTACATCTAAAACACGTCTTTACAATACATTTGGGTGAATATAAAAGGTCGTAAAAAAATTTTGAAATACGGGTGATGAATTCGCTAAATATCGTCTTAAGTCATTTCTATTAAACTAATCATACTTTTTATATTTTTAACGTTAAGTTCACATTATTTTACATCTAAAACACGTGTTTACAATACATTTGGGTGAATACAAAAAATAGAAAAAAAATTTGGTAAAAAATGGTGATAATTCCGCAAAATATCGTTTAAAGTCATTTGTATTGAACTAATCATACTTTTTATATTTTTATCGTTAAGTTCACATTATTTTACATCTAAAACACGTATTTACAATACATTTGGGTGAATACAAAAAATAGAAAAAAAATTTGGTAAAAAATGGTGATAATTCCGCTAAATATCGTTTAAAGTCATTTGTATTGAACTAATCATACTTTTTATATTTTTATCGTTACGTTCACATAATTTTACATCTAAAACACGTCTTTACAATACATTTGGGTGAATATAAAAGGTCGTAAAAAAATTTTGAAATACGGGTGATGAATTCGCTAAATATCGTCTTAAGTCATTTCTATTAAACTAATCATACTTTTTATATTTTTAACGTTAAGTTCACATTATTTTACATCTAAAACACGTGTTTACAATACATTTGGGTGATTACAAAAAATAGAAAAAAAATTTGGTAAAAAATGGTGATAATTCCGCTAAATATCGTTTAAAGTCATTTGTATTGAACTAATCATACTTTTTATATTTTTATCGTTAAGTTCACATTATTTTACATCTAAAACACGTATTTACAATACATTTGGGTGAATACAAAAAATAGAAAAAAAATTTGGTAAAAAATGGTGATAATTCCGCTAAATATCGTTTAAAGTCATTTGTATTGAACTAATCATACTTTTTATATTTTTATCGTTAAGTTCACATTATTTAACATCTAAAACACGTCTTTACAATACATTTGGGTGAATATAAATGGTCGTAAAAAAATTTTGAAATACAGGTGATGAATCCGCTAAATATCGTCTTAAGTCATTTCTATTAAACTAATCATACTTTTTATATTTTTAACGTTAAGTTCACATTATTTTACATCTAAAACACGTATTTACAATACATTTGGGTGAATACAAAAAATAGATAAAAAATTTGGGAAAAAATTTGGTAAAAAATGGTGATAATTCCGCTAAATATCGTTTAAAGTCATTTGTATTGAACTAATCATACTTTTTATATTTTTATCGTTACGTTCACATAATTTTACATCTAAAACACGTCTTTACAATACATTTGGGTGAATATAAAAGGTCGTAAAAAAATTTTGAAATACAGGTGATGAATCCGCTAAATATCGTCTTAAGTCATTTCTATTAAACTAATCATACTTTTTATATTTTTAACGTTAAGTTCACATTATTCTACATCTAAAACACGTGTTTACAATACATTTGGGTGAATACAAAAAATAGAAAAAAAATTTGGGAAAAAATTTGGTAAAAAATGGTGATAATTCCGCTAAATATCGTCTTAAGTCATTTCTATTAAACTAATCATACTTTTTATATTTTTATCGTTAAGTTCACATTATTTTACATCTAAAACACGTCTTTACAATACATTTGGGTGAATATAAAAGGTCGTAAAAAAATTTGGTAAAAAATGGTGATAATTCCGCTAAATATCGTCTTAAGTCATTTCTATTAAACTAATCATACTTTTTATATTTTTAACGTTAAGTTCACATTATTTTACATCTAAAACACGTATTTACAATACATTTGGGTGAATACAAAAAATAGATAAAAAATTTGGGAAAAAATTTGGTAAAAAATGGTGATAATTCCGCTAAATATCGTTTAAAGTCATTTGTATTGAACTAATCATACTTTTTATATTTTTATCGTTAAGTTCACATAATTTTACATCTAAAACACGTCTTTACAATACATTTGGGTGAATATAAAAGGTCGTAAAAAAATTTTGAAATACAGGTGATGAATCCGCTAAATATCGTCTTAAGTCATTTCTATTAAACTAATCATACTTTTTATATTTTTAACGTTAAGTTCACATTATTTTACATCTAAAACACGTGTTTACAATACATTTGGGTGAATACAAAAAATAGAAAAAAAATTTGGGAAAAAATTTGGTAAAAAATGGTGATAATTCCGCTAAATATCGTTTAAAGTCATTTGTATTGAACTAATCATACTTTTTATATTTTTATCGTTAAGTTCACATTATTTTACATCTAAAACACGTCTTTACAATACATTTGGGTGAATATAAAAGGTCGTAAAAAAATTTTGAAATACAGGTGATGAATCCGCTAAATATCGTCTTAAGTCATTTCTATTAAACTAATCATACTTTTTATATTTTTAACGTTAAGTTCACATTATTTTACATCTAAAACACGTGTTTACAATACATTTGGGTGAATACAAAAAATAGAAAAAAAATTTGGTAAAAAATGGTGATAATTCCGCAAAATATCGTTTAAAGTCATTTGTATTGAACTAATCATACTTTTTATATTTTTATCGTTAAGTTCACATTATTTTACATCTAAAACACGTTTTTACAATACATTTGGGTGAATACAAAAAATAGAAAAAAAATTTGGTAAAAAATGGTGATAATTCCGCTAAATATCGTTTAAAGTCATTTGTATTGAACTAATCATACTTTTTATATTTTTATCGTTACGTTCACATAATTTTACATCTAAAACACGTCTTTACAATACATTTGGGTGAATATAAAAGGTCGTAAAAAAATTTTGAAATACGGGTGATGAATTCGCTAAATATCGTCTTAAGTCATTTCTATTAAACTAATCATACTTTTTATATTTTTAACGTTAAGTTCACATTATTTTACATCTAAAACACGTGTTTACAATACATTTGGGTGATTACAAAAAATAGAAAAAAAATTTGGTAAAAAATGGTGATAATTCCGCTAAATATCGTTTAAAGTCATTTGTATTGAACTAATCATACTTTTTATATTTTTATCGTTAAGTTCACATTATTTTACATCTAAAACACGTATTTACAATACATTTGGGTGAATACAAAAAATAGAAAAAAAATTTGGTAAAAAATGGTGATAATTCCGCTAAATATCGTTTAAAGTCATTTGTATTGAACTAATCATACTTTTTATATTTTTATCGTTAAGTTCACATTATTTAACATCTAAAACACGTCTTTACAATACATTTGGGTGAATACAAAAAATAGATAAAAAATTTGGGAAAAAATTTGGTAAAAAATGGTGATAATTCCGCTAAATATCGTTTAAAGTCATTTGTATTGAACTAATCATACTTTTTATATTTTTATCGTTACGTTCACATAATTTTACATCTAAAACACGTCTTTACAATACATTTGGGTGAATATAAAAGGTCGTAAAAAAATTTTGAAATACAGGTGATGAATCCGCTAAATATCGTCTTAAGTCATTTCTATTAAACTAATCATACTTTTTATATTTTTAACGTTAAGTTCACATTATTTTACATCTAAAACACGTGTTTACAATACATTTGGGTGAATACAAAAAATAGAAAAAAAATTTGGGAAAAAATTTGGTAAAAAATGGTGATAATTCCGCTAAATATCGTCTTAAGTCATTTCTATTAAACTAATCATACTTTTTATATTTTTATCGTTAAGTTCACATTATTTTACATCTAAAACACGTCTTTACAATACATTTGGGTGAATATAAAAGGTCGTAAAAAAATTTGGTAAAAAATGGTGATAATTCCGCTAAATATCGTCTTAAGTCATTTCTATTAAACTAATCATACTTTTTATATTTTTAACGTTAAGTTCACATTATTTTACATCTAAAACACGTATTTACAATACATTTGGGTGAATACAAAAAATAGATAAAAAATTTGGGAAAAAATTTGGTAAAAAATGGTGATAATTCCGCTAAATATCGTTTAAAGTCATTTGTATTGAACTAATCATACTTTTTATATTTTTATCGTTAAGTTCACATAATTTTACATCTAAAACACGTCTTTACAATACATTTGGGTGAATATAAAAGGTCGTAAAAAAATTTTGAAATACAGGTGATGAATCCGCTAAATATCGTCTTAAGTCATTTCTATTAAACTAATCATACTTTTTATATTTTTAACGTTAAGTTCACATTATTTTACATCTAAAACACGTGTTTACAATACATTTGGGTGAATACAAAAAATAGAAAAAAAATTTGGGAAAAAATTTGGTAAAAAATGTTGATAATTCCGCTAAATATCGTTTAAAGTCATTTGTATTGAACTAATCATACTTTTTATATTTTTATCGTTAAGTTCACATTATTTTACATCTAAAACACGTCTTTACAATACATTTGGGTGAATATAAAAGGTCGTAAAAAAATTTTGAAATACAGGTGATGAATCCGCTAAATATCGTCTTAAGTCATTTCTATTAAACTAATCATACTTTTTATATTTTTAACGTTAAGTTCACATTATTTTACATCTAAAACACGTGTTTACAATACATTTGGGTGAATACAAAAAATAGAAAAAAAATTTGGGAAAAAATTGGGTAAAAAATTGTGATAATTCCGCTAAATATCGTTTAAAGTCATTTGTATTGAACTAATCATACTTTTTATATTTTTATCGTTAAGTTCACATTATTTTACATCTAAAACACGTCTTTACAATACATTTGGGTGAATATAAAAGGTCGTAAAAAAATTTTGAAATACAGGTGATGAATCCGCTAAATATCGTCTTAAGTCATTTCTATTAAACTAATCATACTTTTTATATTTTTAACGTTAAGTTCACATTATTTTACATCTAAAACACGTATTTACAATACATTTGGGTGAATACAAAAAATAGAAAAAAAATTTGGTAAAAAATGGTGATAATTCCGCTAAATATCGTTTAAAGTCATTTGTATTGAACTAATCATACTTTTTATATTTTTATCGTTACGTTCACATAATTTTACATCTAAAACACGTCTTTACAATACATTTGGGTATATATAAAAGGTCGTAAAAAAATTTTGAAATACGGGTGATGAATTCGCTAAATATCGTCTTAAGTCATTTCTATTAAACTAATCATACTTTTTATATTTTTAACGTTAAGTTCACATTATTTTACATCTAAAACACGTGTTTACAATACATTTGGGTGAATACAAAAAATAGAAAAAAAATTTGGGAAAAAATTTGGTAAAAAATGGTGATAATTCCGCTAAATATCGTTTAAAGTCATTTGTATTGAACTAATCATACTTTTTATATTTTTATCGTTAAGTTCACATTATTTTACATCTAAAACACGTCTTTACAATACATTTGGGTGAATATAAAAGGTCGTAAAAAAATTTGGTAAAAAATGGTGATAATTCCGCTAAATATCGTCTTAAGTCATTTCTATTAAACTAATCATACTTTTTATATTTTTAACGTTAAGTTCACATTATTTTACATCTAAAACACGTGTTTACAATACATTTGGGTGAATACAAAAAATAGAAAAAAAATTTGGGAAAAAATTGGGTAAAAAATGGTGATAATTCCGCTAAATATCGTTTAAAGTCATTTGTATTGAACTAATCATACTTTTTATATTTTTATCGTTAAGTTCACATTATTTAACATCTAAAACACGTCTTTACAATACATTTGGGTGAATATAAATGGTCGTAAAAAAATTTTGAAATACAGGTGATGAATCCGCTAAATATCGTCTTAAGTCATTTCTATTAAACTAATCATACTTTTTATATTTTTAACGTTAAGTTCACATTATTTTACATCTAAAACACGTATTTACAATACATTTGGGTGAATACAAAAAATAGATAAAAAATTTGGGAAAAAATTTGGTAAAAAATAGTGATAATTCCGCTAAATATCGTTTAAAGTCATTTGTATTGAACTAATCATACTTTTTATATTTTTATCGTTACGTTCACATAATTTTACATCTAAAACACGTCTTTACAATACATTTGGGTGAATATAAAAGGTCGTAAAAAAATTTTGAAATACAGGTGATGAATCCGCTAAATATCGTCTTAAGTCATTTCTATTAAACTAATCATACTTTTTATATTTTTAACGTTAAGTTCACATTATTTTACATCTAAAACACGTGTTTACAATACATTTGGGTGAATACAAAAAATAGAAAAAAAATTTGGTAAAAAATGGTGATAATTCCGCTAACTATCGTTTAAAGTCATTTGTATTGAACTAATCATACTTTTTATATTTTTATCGTTAAGTTCACATTATTTTACATCTAAAACACGTATTTACAATACATTTGGGTGAATACAAAAAATAGATAAAAAATTTGGGAAAAAATTTGGTAAAAAATGGTGATAATTCCGCTAAATATCGTTTAAAGTCATTTGTATTGAACTAATCATACTTTTTATATTTTTATCGTTAAGTTCACATTATTTTACATTTAAAACACGTCTTTACAATACATTTGGGTGAATATAAAAGATCGTAAAAAAATTTTGAAATACAGGTGATGAATCCGCTAAATATCGTCTTAAGTCATTTCTATTAAACTAATCATACTTTTTATATTTTTAACGTTAAGTTCACATTATTTTACATCTAAAACACGTATTTACAATACATTTGGGTGAATACAAAAAATAGAAAAAAAATTTGGGAAAAAATTGGGTAAAAAATGGTGATAATTCCGCTAAATATCGTTTAAAGTCATTTGTATTGAACTAATCATACTTTTTATATTTTTATCGTTAAGTTCACATAATTTTACATCTAAAACACGTCTTTACAATACATTTGGGTGAATATAAAAGGTCGTAAAAAAATTTTGAAATACAGGTGATGAATCCGCTAAATATCGTCTTAAGTCATTTCTATTAAACTAATCATACTTTTTATATTTTTAACGTTAAGTTCACATTATTTTACATCTAAAACACGTGTTTACAATACATTTGGGTGAATACAAAAAATAGAAAAAAAATTTGGGAAAAAATTTGGTAAAAAATGGTGATAATTCCGCTAAATATCGTTTAAAGTCATTTGTATTGAACTAATCATACTTTTTATATTTTTATCGTTAAGTTCACATTATTTTACATCTAAAACACGTCTTTACAATACATTTGGGTGAATATAAAAGGTCGTAAAAAAATTTGGTAAAAAATGGTGATAATTCCGCTAAATATCGTCTTAAGTCATTTCTATTAAACTAATCATACTTTTTATATTTTTAACGTTAAGTTCACTTTATTTTACATCTAAAACACGTGTTTACAATACATTTGGGTGAATACAAAAAATAGAAAAAAAATTTGGGAAAAAATTGGGTAAAAAATGGTGATAATTCCGCTAAATATCGTCTTAAGTCATTTCTATTAAACTAATCATACTTTTTATATTTTTATCGTTACGTTCACATAATTTTACATCTAAAACACGTCTTTACAATACATTTGGGTGAATATAAAAGGTCGTAAAAAAATTTTGAAATACGGGTGATGAATTCGCTAAATATCGTCTTAAGTCATTTCTATTAAACTAATCATACTTTTTATATTTTTAACGTTAAGTTCACATTATTTTACATCTAAAACACGTGTTTACAATACATTTGGGTGAATACAAAAAATAGAAAAAAAATTTGGTAAAAAATGGTGATAATTCCGCAAAATATCGTTTAAAGTCATTTGTATTGAACTAATCATACTTTTTATATTTTTATCGTTAAGTTCACATTATTTAACATCTAAAACACGTCTTTACAATACATTTGGGTGAATATAAATGGTCGTAAAAAAATTTTGAAATACAGGTGATGAATCCGCTAAATATCGTCTTAAGTCATTTCTATTAAACTAATCATACTTTTTATATTTTTAACGTTAAGTTCACATTATTTTACATCTAAAACACGTATTTACAATACATTTGGGTGAATACAAAAAATAGATAAAAAATTTGGGAAAAAATTTGGTAAAAAATGGTGATAATTCCGCTAAATATCGTTTAAAGTCATTTGTATTGAACTAATCATACTTTTTATATTTTTATCGTTACGTTCACATAATTTTACATCTAAAACACGTCTTTACAATACATTTGGGTGAATATAAAAGGTCGTAAAAAAATTTTGAAATACAGGTGATGAATCCGCTAAATATCGTCTTAAGTCATTTCTATTAAACTAATCATACTTTTTATATTTTTAACGTTAAGTTCACATTATTTTACATCTAAAACACGTGTTTACAATACATTTGGGTGAATACAAAAAATAGAAAAAAAATTTGGTAAAAAATGGTGATAATTCCGCTAAATATCGTTTAAAGTCATTTGTATTGAACTAATCATACTTTTTATATTTTTATCGTTAAGTTCACATTATTTTACATCTAAAACACGTATTTACAATACATTTGGGTGAATACAAAAAATAGATAAAAAATTTGGGAAAAAATTTGGTAAAAAATGGTGATAATTCCGCTAAATATCGTTTAAAGTCATTTGTATTGAACTAATCATACTTTTTATATTTTTATCGTTAAGTTCACATTATTTTACATTTAAAACACGTCTTTACAATACATTTGGGTGAATATAAAAGATCGTAAAAAAATTTTGAAATACAGGTGATGAATCCGCTAAATATCGTCTTAAGTCATTTCTATTAAACTAATCATACTTTTTATATTTTTAACGTTAAGTTCACATTATTTTACATCTATAACACGTATTTACAATACATTTGGGTGAATACAAAAAATAGAAAAAAAATTTGGGAAAAAATTGGGTAAAAAATGGTGATAATTCCGCTAAATATCGTTTAAAGTCATTTGTATTGAACTAATCATACTTTTTATATTTTTATCGTTAAGTTCACATTATTTTACATCTAAAACACGTCTTTACAATACATTTGGGTGAATATAAAAGGTCGTAAAAAAATTTGGTAAAAAATGGTGATAATTCCGCTAAATATCGTCTTAAGTCATTTCTATTAAACTAATCATACTTTTTATATTTTTAACGTTAAGTTCACATTATTTTACATCTAAAACACGTATTTACAATACATTTGGGTGAATACAAAAAATAGATAAAAAATTTGGGAAAAAATTTGGTAAAAAATGGTGATAATTCCGCTAAATATCGTTTAAAGTCATTTGTATTGAACTAATCATACTTTTTATATTTTTATCGTTACGTTCACATAATTTTACATCTAAAACACGTCTTTACAATACATTTGGGTGAATATAAAAGGTCGTAAAAAAATTTTGAAATACAGGTGATGAATCCGCTAAATATCGTCTTAAGTCATTTCTATTAAACTAATCATACTTTTTATATTTTTAACGTTAAGTTCACATTATTTTACATCTAAAACACGTGTTTACAATACATTTGGGTGATTACAAAAAATAGAAAAAAAATTTGGTAAAAAATGGTGATAATTCCGCTAAATATCGTTTAAAGTCATTTGTATTGAACTAATCATACTTTTTATATTTTTATCGTTAAGTTCACATTATTTTACATCTAAAACACGTATTTACAATACATTTGGGTGAATACAAAAAATAGAAAAAAAATTTGGTAAAAAATGGTGATAATTCCGCAAAATATCGTTTAAAGTCATTTGTATTGAACTAATCATACTTTTTATATTTTTATCGTTAAGTTCACATTATTTTACATCTAAAACACGTATTTACAATACATTTGGGTGAATACAAAAAATAGAAAAAAAATTTGGTAAAAAATGGTGATAATTCCGCTAAATATCGTTTAAATTCATTTGTATTGAACTAATCATACTTTTTATATTTTTATCGTTAAGTTCACATTATTTTACATCTAAAACACGTCTTTACAATACATTTGGGTGAATATAAAAGGTCGTAAAAAAATTTGGTAAAAAATGGTGATAATTCCGCTAAATATCGTCTTAAGTCATTTCTATTAAACTAATCATACTTTTTATATTTTTAACGTTAAGTTCACTTTATTTTACATCTAAAACACGTGTTTACAATACATTTGGGTGAATACAAAAAATAGAAAAAAAATTTGGGAAAAAATTGGGTAAAAAATGGTGATAATTCCGCTAAATATCGTCTTAAGTCATTTCTATTAAACTAATCATACTTTTTATATTTTTATCGTTACGTTCACATAATTTTACATCTAAAACACGTCTTTACAATACATTTGGGTGAATATAAAAGGTCGTAAAAAAATTTTGAAATACGGGTGATGAATTCGCTAAATATCGTCTTAAGTCATTTCTATTAAACTAATCATACTTTTTATATTTTTAACGTTAAGTTCACATTATTTTACATCTAAAACACGTGTTTACAATACATTTGGGTGAATACAAAAAATAGAAAAAAAATTTGGTAAAAAATGGTGATAATTCCGCAAAATATCGTTTAAAGTCATTTGTATTGAACTAATCATACTTTTTATATTTTTATCGTTAAGTTCACATTATTTAACATCTAAAACACGTCTTTACAATACATTTGGGTGAATATAAATGGTCGTAAAAAAATTTTGAAATACAGGTGATGAATCCGCTAAATATCGTCTTAAGTCATTTCTATTAAACTAATCATACTTTTTATATTTTTAACGTTAAGTTCACATTATTTTACATCTAAAACACGTATTTACAATACATTTGGGTGAATACAAAAAATAGATAAAAAATTTGGGAAAAAATTTGGTAAAAAATGGTGATAATTCCGCTAAATATCGTTTAAAGTCATTTGTATTGAACTAATCATACTTTTTATATTTTTATCGTTACGTTCACATAATTTTACATCTAAAACACGTCTTTACAATACATTTGGGTGAATATAAAAGGTCGTAAAAAAATTTTGAAATACAGGTGATGAATCCGCTAAATATCGTCTTAAGTCATTTCTATTAAAATAATCATACTTTTTATATTTTTAACGTTAAGTTCACATTATTTTACATCTAAAACACGTGTTTACAATACATTTGGGTGAATACAAAAAATAGAAAAAAAATTTGGTAAAAAATGGTGATAATTCCGCTAAATATCGTTTAAAGTCATTTGTATTGAACTAATCATACTTTTTATATTTTTATCGTTAAGTTCACATTATTTTACATCTAAAACACGTATTTACAATACATTTGGGTGAATACAAAAAATAGATAAAAAATTTGGGAAAAAATTTGGTAAAAAATGGTGATAATTCCGCTAAATATCGTTTAAAGTCATTTGTATTGAACTAATCATACTTATTATATTTTTATCGTTAAGTTCACATTATTTTACATTTAAAACACGTCTTTACAATACATTTGGGTGAATATAAAAGATCGTAAAAAAATTTTGAAATACGGGTGATGAATTCGCTAAATATCGTCTTAAGTCATTTCTATTAAACTAATCATACTTTTTATATTTTTATCGTTACGTTCACATAATTTTACATCTAAAACACGTCTTTACAATACATTTGGGTGAATATAAAAGGTCGTAAAAAAATTTTGAAATACGGGTGATGAATTCGCTAAATATCGTCTTAAGTCATTTCTATTAAACTAATCATACTTTTTATATTTTTAACGTTAAGTTCACATTATTTTACATCTAAAACACGTGTTTACAATACATTTGGGTGAATACAAAAAATAGAAAAAAAATTTGGTAAAAAATGGTGATAATTCCGCTAAATATCGTCTTAAGTCATTTCTATTAAACTAATCATACTTTTTATATTTTTAACGTTAAGTTCACATTATTTTACATCTAAAACACGTATTTACAATACATTTGGGTGAATACAAAAAATAGATAAAAAATTTGGGAAAAAATTTGGTAAAAAATGGTGATAATTCCGCTAAATATCGTTTAAAGTCATTTGTATTGAACTAATCATACTTTTTATATTTTTATCGTTACGTTCACATAATTTTACATCTAAAACACGTCTTTACAATACATTTGGGTGAATATAAAAGGTCGTAAAAAAATTTTGAAATACAGGTGATGAATCCGCTAAATATCGTCTTAAGTCATTTCTATTAAACTAATCATACTTTTTATATTTTTAACGTTAAGTTCACATTATTTTACATCTAAAACACGTGTTTACAATACATTTGGGTGATTACAAAAAATAGAAAAAAAATTTGGTAAAAAATGGTGATAATTCCGCTAAATATCGTTTAAAGTCATTTGTATTGAACTAATCATACTTTTTATATTTTTATCGTTAAGTTCACATTATTTTACATCTAAAACACGTATTTACAATACATTTGGGTGAATACAAAAAATAGAAAAAAAATTTGGTAAAAAATGGTGATAATTCCGCAAAATATCGTTTAAAGTCATTTGTATTGAACTAATCATACTTTTTATATTTTTATCGTTAAGTTCACATTATTTTACATCTAAAACACGTATTTACAATACATTTGGGTGAATACAAAAAATAGAAAAAAAATTTGGTAAAAAATGGTGATAATTCCGCTAAATATCGTTTAAATTCATTTGTATTGAACTAATCATACTTTTTATATTTTTATCGTTAAGTTCACATTATTTTACATCTAAAACACGTCTTTACAATACATTTGGGTGAATATAAAAGGTCGTAAAAAAATTTGGTAAAAAATGGTGATAATTCCGCTAAATATCGTCTTAAGTCATTTCTATTAAACTAATCATACTTTTTATATTTTTAACGTTAAGTTCACTTTATTTTACATCTAAAACACGTGTTTACAATACATTTGGGTGAATACAAAAAATAGAAAAAAAATTTGGGAAAAAATTGGGTAAAAAATGGTGATAATTCCGCTAAATATCGTCTTAAGTCATTTCTATTAAACTAATCATACTTTTTATATTTTTATCGTTACGTTCACATAATTTTACATCTAAAACACGTCTTTACAATACATTTGGGTGAATATAAAAGGTCGTAAAAAAATTTTGAAATACGGGTGATGAATTCGCTAAATATCGTCTTAAGTCATTTCTATTAAACTAATCATACTTTTTATATTTTTAACGTTAAGTTCACATTATTTTACATCTAAAACACGTGTTTACAATACATTTGGGTGAATACAAAAAATAGAAAAAAAATTTGGTAAAAAATGGTGATAATTCCGCAAAATATCGTTTAAAGTCATTTGTATTGAACTAATCATACTTTTTATATTTTTATCGTTAAGTTCACATTATTTAACATCTAAAACACGTCTTTACAATACATTTGGGTGAATATAAATGGTCGTAAAAAAATTTTGAAATACAGGTGATGAATCCGCTAAATATCGTCTTAAGTCATTTCTATTAAACTAATCATACTTTTTATATTTTTAACGTTAAGTTCACATTATTTTACATCTAAAACACGTATTTACAATACATTTGGGTGAATACAAAAAATAGATAAAAAATTTGGGAAAAAATTTGGTAAAAAATGGTGATAATTCCGCTAAATATCGTTTAAAGTCATTTGTATTGAACTAATCATACTTTTTATATTTTTATCGTTACGTTCACATAATTTTACATCTAAAACACGTCTTTACAATACATTTGGGTGAATATAAAAGGTCGTAAAAAAATTTTGAAATACAGGTGATGAATCCGCTAAATATCGTCTTAAGTCATTTCTATTAAAATAATCATACTTTTTATATTTTTAACGTTAAGTTCACATTATTTTACATCTAAAACACGTGTTTACAATACATTTGGGTGAATACAAAAAATAGAAAAAAAATTTGGTAAAAAATGGTGATAATTCCGCTAAATATCGTTTAAAGTCATTTGTATTGAACTAATCATACTTTTTATATTTTTATCGTTAAGTTCACATTATTTTACATCTAAAACACGTATTTACAATACATTTGGGTGAATACAAAAAATAGATAAAAAATTTGGGAAAAAATTTGGTAAAAAATGGTGATAATTCCGCTAAATATCGTTTAAAGTCATTTGTATTGAACTAATCATACTTATTATATTTTTATCGTTAAGTTCACATTATTTTACATTTAAAACACGTCTTTACAATACATTTGGGTGAATATAAAAGATCGTAAAAAAATTTTGAAATACGGGTGATGAATTCGCTAAATATCGTCTTAAGTCATTTCTATTAAACTAATCATACTTTTTATATTTTTATCGTTACGTTCACATAATTTTACATCTAAAACACGTCTTTACAATACATTTGGGTGAATATAAAAGGTCGTAAAAAAATTTTGAAATACGGGTGATGAATTCGCTAAATATCGTCTTAAGTCATTTCTATTAAACTAATCATACTTTTTATATTTTTAACGTTAAGTTCACATTATTTTACATCTAAAACACGTGTTTACAATACATTTGGGTGAATACAAAAAATAGAAAAAAAATTTGGTAAAAAATGGTGATAATTCCGCAAAATATCGTTTAAAGTCATTTGTATTGAACTAATCATACTTTTTATATTTTTATCGTTAAGTTCACATTATTTTACATCTAAAACACGTATTTACAATACATTTGGGTGAATACAAAAAATAGAAAAAAAATTTGGTAAAAAATGGTGATAATTCCGCTAAATATCGTTTAAATTCATTTGTATTGAACTAATCATACTTTTTATATTTTTATCGTTAAGTTCACATTATTTTACATCTAAAACACGTCTTTACAATACATTTGGGTGAATATAAAAGGTCGTAAAAAAATTTGGTAAAAAATGGTGATAATTCCGCTAAATATCGTCTTAAGTCATTTCTATTAAACTAATCATACTTTTTATATTTTTAACGTTAAGTTCACTTTATTTTACATCTAAAACACGTGTTTACAATACATTTGGGTGAATACAAAAAATAGAAAAAAAATTTGGGAAAAAATTGGGTAAAAAATGGTGATAATTCCGCTAAATATCGTCTTAAGTCATTTCTATTAAACTAATCATACTTTTTATATTTTTATCGTTACGTTCACATAATTTTACATCTAAAACACGTCTTTACAATACATTTGGGTGAATATAAAAGGTCGTAAAAAAATTTTGAAATACGGGTGATGAATTCGCTAAATATCGTCTTAAGTCATTTCTATTAAACTAATCATACTTTTTATATTTTTAACGTTAAGTTCACATTATTTTACATCTAAAACACGTGTTTACAATACATTTGGGTGAATACAAAAAAAAAAAAAAAATTTGGTAAAAAATGGTGATAATTCCGCAAAATATCGTTTAAAGTCATTTGTATTGAACTAATCATACTTTTTATATTTTTATCGTTAAGTTCACATTATTTAACATCTAAAACACGTCTTTACAATACATTTGGGTGAATATAAATGGTCGTAAAAAAATTTTGAAATACAGGTGATGAATCCGCTAAATATCGTCTTAAGTCATTTCTATTAAACTAATCATACTTTTTATATTTTTAACGTTAAGTTCACATTATTTTACATCTAAAACACGTATTTACAATACATTTGGGTGAATACAAAAAATAGATAAAAAATTTGGGAAAAAATTTGGTAAAAAATGGTGATAATTCCGCTAAATATCGTTTAAAGTCATTTGTATTGAACTAATCATACTTTTTATATTTTTATCGTTACGTTCACATAATTTTACATCTAAAACACGTCTTTACAATACATTTGGGTGAATATAAAAGGTCGTAAAAAAATTTTGAAATACAGGTGATGAATCCGCTAAATATCGTCTTAAGTCATTTCTATTAAACTAATCATACTTTTTATATTTTTAACGTTAAGTTCACATTATTTTACATCTAAAACACGTGTTTACAATACATTTGGGTGAATACAAAAAATAGAAAAAAAATTTGGTAAAAAATGGTGATAATTCCGCTAAATATCGTTTAAAGTCATTTGTATTGAACTAATCATACTTTTTATATTTTTATCGTTAAGTTCACATTATTTTACATCTAAAACACGTATTTACAATACATTTGGGTGAATACAAAAAATAGATAAAAAATTTGGGAAAAAATTTGGTAAAAAATGGTGATAATTCCGCTAAATATCGTTTAAAGTCATTTGTATTGAACTAATCATACTTTTTATATTTTTATCGTTAAGTTCACATTATTTTACATTTAAAACACGTCTTTACAATACATTTGGGTGAATATAAAAGATCGTAAAAAAATTTTGAAATACAGGTGATGAATCCGCTAAATATCGTCTTAAGTCATTTCTATTAAACTAATCATACTTTTTATATTTTTAACGTTAAGTTCACATTATTTTACATCTATAACACGTATTTACAATACATTTGGGTGAATACAAAAAATAGAAAAAAAATTTGGGAAAAAATTGGGTAAAAAATGGTGATAATTCCGCTAAATATCGTTTAAAGTCATTTGTATTGAACTAATCATACTTTTTATATTTTTATCGTTAAGTTCACATAATTTTACATCTAAAACACGTCTTTACAATACATTTGGGTGAATATAAAAGGTCGTAAAAAAATTTTGAAATACAGGTGATGAATCCGCTAAATATCGTCTTAAGTCATTTCTATTAAACTAATCATACTTTTTATATTTTTAACGTTAAGTTCACATTATTTTACATCTAAAACACGTGTTTACAATACATTTGGGTGAATACAAAAAATAGAAAAAAAATTTGGGAAAAAATTTGGTAAAAAATGGTGATAATTCCGCTAAATATCGTTTAAAGTCATTTGTATTGAACTAATCATACTTTTTATATTTTTATCGTTAAGTTCACATAATTTTACATCTAAAACACGTCTTTACAATACATTTGGGTGAATATAAAAGGTCGTAAAAAAATTTTGAAATACAGGTGATGAATCCGCTAAATATCGTCTTAAGTCATTTCTATTAAACTAATCATACTTTTTATATTTTTAACGTTAAGTTCACATTATTTTACATCTAAAACACGTGTTTACAATACATTTGGGTGAATACAAAAAATAGAAAAAAAATTTGGGAAAAAATTTGGTAAAAAATGGTGATAATTCCGCTAAATATCGTTTAAAGTCATTTGTATTGAACTAATCATACTTTTTATATTTTTATCGTTAAGTTCACATTATTTTACATCTAAAACACGTCTTTACAATACATTTGGGTGAATATAAAAGGTCGTAAAAAAATTTGGTAAAAAATGGTGATAATTCCGCTAAATATCGTCTTAAGTCATTTCTATTAAACTAATCATACTTTTTATATTTTTAACGTTAAGTTCACTTTATTTTACATCTAAAACACGTGTTTACAATACATTTGGGTGAATACAAAAAATAGAAAAAAAATTTGGGAAAAAATTGGGTAAAAAATGGTGATAATTCCGCTAAATATCGTCTTAAGTCATTTCTATTAAACTAATCATACTTTTTATATTTTTATCGTTACGTTCACATAATTTTACATCTAAAACACGTCTTTACAATACATTTGGGTGAATATAAAAGGTCGTAAAAAAATTTTGAAATACGGGTGATGAATTCGCTAAATATCGTCTTAAGTCATTTCTATTAAACTAATCATACTTTTTATATTTTTAACGTTAAGTTCACATTATTTTACATCTAAAACACGTGTTTACAATACATTTGGGTGAATACAAAAAATAGAAAAAAAATTTGGTAAAAAATGGTGATAATTCCGCAAAATATCGTTTAAAGTCATTTGTATTGAACTAATCATACTTTTTATATTTTTATCGTTAAGTTCACATTATTTAACATCTAAAACACGTCTTTACAATACATTTGGGTGAATATAAATGGTCGTAAAAAAATTTTGAAATACAGGTGATGAATCCGCTAAATATCGTCTTAAGTCATTTCTATTAAACTAATCATACTTTTTATATTTTTAACGTTAAGTTCACATTATTTTACATCTAAAACACGTATTTACAATACATTTGGGTGAATACAAAAAATAGATAAAAAATTTGGGAAAAAATTTGGTAAAAAATGGTGATAATTCCGCTAAATATCGTTTAAAGTCATTTGTATTGAACTAATCATACTTTTTATATTTTTATCGTTACGTTCACATAATTTTACATCTAAAACACGTCTTTACAATACATTTGGGTGAATATAAAAGGTCGTAAAAAAATTTTGAAATACAGGTGATGAATCCGCTAAATATCGTCTTAAGTCATTTCTATTAAACTAATCATACTTTTTATATTTTTAACGTTAAGTTCACATTATTTTACATCTAAAACACGTGTTTACAATACATTTGGGTGAATACAAAAAATAGAAAAAAAATTTGGTAAAAAATGGTGATAATTCCGCTAAATATCGTTTAAAGTCATTTGTATTGAACTAATCATACTTTTTATATTTTTATCGTTAAGTTCACATTATTTTACATCTAAAACACGTATTTACAATACATTTGGGTGAATACAAAAAATAGATAAAAAATTTGGGAAAAAATTTGGTAAAAAATGGTGATAATTCCGCTAAATATCGTTTAAAGTCATTTGTATTGAACTAATCATACTTATTATATTTTTATCGTTAAGTTCACATTATTTTACATTTAAAACACGTCTTTACAATACATTTGGGTGAATATAAAAGATCGTAAAAAAATTTTGAAATACGGGTGATGAATTCGCTAAATATCGTCTTAAGTCATTTCTATTAAACTAATCATACTTTTTATATTTTTATCGTTACGTTCACATAATTTTACATCTAAAACACGTCTTTACAATACATTTGGGTGAATATAAAAGGTCGTAAAAAAATTTTGAAATACGGGTGATGAATTCGCTAAATATCGTCTTAAGTCATTTCTATTAAACTAATCATACTTTTTATATTTTTAACGTTAAGTTCACATTATTTTACATCTAAAACACGTGTTTACAATACATTTGGGTGAATACAAAAAATAGAAAAAAAATTTGGTAAAAAATGGTGATAATTCCGCAAAATATCGTTTAAAGTCATTTGTATTGAACTAATCATACTTTTTATATTTTTATCGTTAAGTTCACATTATTTTACATCTAAAACACGTATTTACAATACATTTGGGTGAATACAAAAAATAGAAAAAAAATTTGGTAAAAAATGGTGATAATTCCGCTAAATATCGTTTAAAGTCATTTGTATTGAACTAATCATACTTTTTATATTTTTATCGTTAAGTTCACATTATTTAACATCTAAAACACGTCTTTACAATACATTTGGGTGAATATAAATGGTCGTAAAAAAATTTTGAAATACAGGTGATGAATCCGCTAAATATCGTCTTAAGTCATTTCTATTAAACTAATCATACTTTTTATATTTTTAACGTTAAGTTCACATTATTTTACATCTAAAACACGTCTTTACAATACATTTGGGTGAATACAAAAAATAGAAAAAAAATTTGGTAAAAAATGGTGATAATTCCGCTAAATATCGTTTAAAGTCATTTGTATTGAACTAATCATACTTTTTATATTTTTATCGTTAAGTTCACATTATTTTACATCTAAAACACGTCTTACAATACATTTGGGTGAATATAAAAGGTCGTAAAAAAATTTTGAAATACAGGTGATGAATCCGCTAAATATCGTCTTAAGTCATTTCTATTAAACTAATCATACTTTTTATATTTTTAACGTTAAGTTCACATTATTTTACATCTAAAACACGTGTTTACAATACATTTGGGTGAATACAAAAAATAGAAAAAAAATTTGGTAAAAAATGGTGATAATTCCGCTAAATATCGTTTAAAGTCATTTGTATTGAACTAATCATACTTTTTATATTTTTATCGTTACGTTCACATAATTTTACATCTAAAACACGTCTTTACAATACATTTGGGTGAATATAAAAGGTCGTAAAAAAATTTTGAAATACAGGTGATGAATCCGCTAAATATCGTCTTAAGTCATTTCTATTAAACTAATCATACTTTTTATATTTTTAACGTTAAGTTCACATTATTTTACATCTAAAACACGTGTTTACAATACATTTGGGTGAATACAAAAAATAGAAAAAAAATTTGGGAAAAAATTTGGTAAAAAATGGTGATAATTCCGCTAAATATCGTCTTAAGTCATTTCTATTAAACTAATCATACTTTTTATATTTTTATCGTTAAGTTCACATTATTTTACATCTAAAACACGTCTTTACAATACATTTGGGTGAATATAAAAGGTCGTAAAAAAATTTGGTAAAAAATGGTGATAATTCCGCTAAATATCGTCTTAAGTCATTTCTATTAAACTAATCATACTTTTTATATTTTTAACGTTAAGTTCACATTATTTTACATCTAAAACACGTGTTTACAATACATTTGGGTGAATACAAAAAATAGAAAAAAAATTTGGGAAAAAATTGGGTAAAAAATGGTGATAATTCCGCTAAATATCGTTTAAAGTCATTTGTATTGAACTAATCATACTTTTTATATTTTTATCGTTAAGTTCACATAATTTTACATCTAAAACACGTCTTTACAATACATTTGGGTGAATATAAAAGGTCGTAAAAAAATTTTGAAATACAGGTGATGAATCCGCTAAATATCGTCTTAAGTCATTTCTATTAAACTAATCATACTTTTTATATTTTTAACGTTAAGTTCACATTATTTTACATCTAAAACACGTGTTTACAATACATTTGGGTGAATACAAAAAATAGAAAAAAAATTTGGGAAAAAATTTGGTAAAAAATGGTGATAATTCCGCTAAATATCGTTTAAAGTCATTTGTATTGAACTAATCATACTTTTTATATTTTTATCGTTAAGTTCACATTATTTTACATCTAAAACACGTCTTTACAATACATTTGGGTGAATATAAAAGGTCGTAAAAAAATTTGGTAAAAAATGGTGATAATTCCGCTAAATATCGTCTTAAGTCATTTCTATTAAACTAATCATACTTTTTATATTTTTAACGTTAAGTTCACTTTATTTTACATCTAAAACACGTATTTACAATACATTTGTGTGAATACAAAAAATAGAAAAAAAATTTGGGAAAAAATTGGGTAAAAAATGGTGATAATTCCGCTAAATATCGTTTAAAGTCATTTGTATTGAACTAATCATACTTTTTATATTTTTATCGTTAAGTTCACATTATTTTACATCTAAAACACGTCTTTACAATACATTTGGGTGAATATAAAAGGTCGTAAAAAAATTTTGAAATACAGGTGATGAATCCGCTAAATATCGTCTTAAGTCATTTCTATTAAACTAATCATACTTTTTATATTTTTAACGTTAAGTTCACATTATTTTACATCTAAAACACGTGTTTACAATATATTTGGGTGAATACAAAAAATAGAAAAAAAATTTGGTAAAAAATGGTGATAATTCCGCAAAATATCGTTTAAAGTCATTTGTATTGAACTAATCATACTTTTTATATTTTTATCGTTAAGTTCACATTATTTTACATCTAAAACACGTATTTACAATACATTTGGGTGAATACAAAAAATAGAAAAAAAATTTGGGAATAAATTTGGTAAAAAATGGTGATAATTCC
Source organism: Diuraphis noxia (assembly GCF_037042655.1). NCBI lineage: Eukaryota > Metazoa > Arthropoda > Insecta > Hemiptera > Aphididae > Diuraphis > Diuraphis noxia. The sequence goes on from NW_028301714.1 coordinate 76,102,580, forward strand.
GCTAAATATCGTTTAAAGTCATTTGTATTGAACTAATCATACTTTTTATATTTTTATCGTTAAGTTCACATTATTTTACATCTAAAACACGTCTTTACAATACATTTGGGTGAATATAAAAGGTCGTAAAAAAATTTTGAAATACAGGTGATGAATCCGCTAAATATCGTCTTAAGTCATTTCTATTAAACTAATCATACTTTTTATATTTTTAACGTTAAGTTCACATTATTTTACATCTAAAACACGTGTTTACAATACATTTGGATGAATACAAAAAATAGAAAAAAAATTTGGGAAAAAATTGGGTAAAAAATGGTGATAATTCCGCTAAATATCGTTTAAAGTCATTTGTATTGAACTAATCATACTTTTTATATTTTTATCGTTAAGTTCACATTATTTTACATCTAAAACACGTATTTACAATACATTTGGGTGAATACAAAAAATAGAAAAAAAATTTGGTAAAAAATGGTGATAATTCCACTAAATATCGTTTAAAGTCATTTGTATTGAACTAATCATACTTTTTATATTTTTATCGTTAAGTTCACATTATTTTACATCTAAAACACGTATTTACAATACATTTGGGTGAATACAAAAAATAGAAAAAAAATTTGGGAAAAAATTTGGTAAAAAATTGTGATAATTCCGCTAAATATCGTTTAAAGTCATTTGTATTGAACTAATCATACTTTTTATATTTTTATCGTTAATTTCACATTATTTTACATCTAAAACACGTCTTTACAATACATTTGGGTGAATATAAAAGGTCGTAAAAAAATTTTGAAATACAGGTGATGAATCCGCTAAATATCGTCTTAAGTCATTTCTATTAAACTAATCATACTTTTTATATTTTTAACGTTAAGTTCACATTATTTTACATATAAAACACGTGTTTACAATACATTTGGGTGAATACAAAAAATAGAAAAAAAATTTGGGAAAAAATTGGGTAAAAAATGGTGATAATTCCGCTAAATATCGTTTAAAGTCATTTGTATTGAACTAATCATACTTTTTATATTTTTATCGTTAAGTTCACATTATTTTACATCTAAAACACGTATTTACAATACATTTGGGTGAATATAAAAGGTCGTAAAAAAATTTTGAAATACAGCTGATGAATCCGCTAAATATCGTCTTAAGTCATTTCTATTAAACTAATCATACTTTTTATATTTTTAACGTTAAGTTCACATTATTTTACATCTAAAACACGTGTTTACAAGACATTTGGGTGAATACAAAAAATAGAAAAAAAATTTGGGAAAAAATTGGGTAAAAAATGGTGATAATTCCGCTAAATATCGTTTAAAGTCATTTGTATTGAACTAATCATACTTTTTATATTTTTATCGTTAAGTTCACATAATTTTACATCTAAAACACGTCTTTACAATACATTTGGGTGAATATAAGAGGTCGTAAAAAAATTTTGAAATACAGGTGATGAATCCGCTAAATATCGTCTTAAGTCATTTCTATTAAACTAATCATACTTTTTATATTTTTAACGTTAAGTTCACTTTATTTTACATCTAAAACACGTGTTTACAATACATTTGGGTGAATACAAAAAATAGAAAAAAAATTTGGGAAAAAATTGGGTAAAAAATGGTGATAATTCCGCTAAATATCGTCTTAAGTCATTTCTATTAAACTAATCATACTTTTTATATTTTTATCGTTACGTTCACATAATTTTACATCTAAAACACGTCTTTACAATACATTTGGGTGAATATAAAAGGTCGTAAAAAAATTTTGAAATACGGGTGATGAATTCGCTAAATATCGTCTTAAGTCATTTCTATTAAACTAATCATACTTTTTATATTTTTAACGTTAAGTTCACATTATTTTACATCTAAAACACGTGTTTACAATACATTTGGATGAATACAAAAAATAGAAAAAAAATTTGGGAAAAAATTGGGTAAAAAATGGTGATAATTCCGCTAAATATCGTTTAAAGTCATTTGTATTGAACTAATCATACTTTTTATATTTTTATCGTTAAGTTCACATTATTTTACATCTAAAACACGTATTTACAATACATTTGGGTGAATACAAAAAATAGAAAAAAAATTTGGGAAAAAATTTGGTAAAAAATGGTGATAATTCCGCTAAATATCGTTTAAAGTCATTTGTATTGAACTAATCATACTTTTTATATTTTTATCGTTAAGTTCACATCATTTTACATCTAAAACACGTCTTTACAATACATTTGGGTGAATATAAAAGGTCGTAAAAAAATTTTGAAATACAGGTGATGAAACCGCTAAATATCGTCTTAAGTCATTTCTATTAAACTAATCATACTTTTTATATTTTTAACGTTAAGTTCACATTATTTTACATCTAAAACACGTGTTTACAATACATTTGGGTGAATACAAAAAATAGAAAAAAAATTTGGTAAAAAATGGTGATAATTCCGCTAAATATCGTTTAAAGTCATTTGTATTGAACTAATCATACTTTTTATATTTTTATCGTTAATTTCACATTATTTTACATCTAAAACACGTCTTTACAATACATTTGGGTGAATATAAAAGGTCGAAAAAAAATTTTGAAATACAGGTGATGAATCCGCTAAATATCGTCTTAAGTCATTTCTATTAAACTAATCATACTTTTTATATTTTTAACGTTAAGTTCACATTATTTTACATATAAAACACGTGTTTACAATACATTTGGGTGAATACAAAAAATAGAAAAAAAATTTGGGAAAAAATTGGGTAAAAAATGGTGATAATTCCGCTAAATATCGTTTAAAGTCATTTGTATTGAACTAATCATACTTTTTATATTTTTATCGTTAAGTTCACATTATTTTACATCTAAAACACGTATTTACAATACATTTGGGTGAATATAAAAGGTCGTAAAAAAATTTTGAAATACAGCTGATGAATCCGCTAAATATCGTCTTAAGTCATTTCTATTAAACTAATCATACTTTTTATATTTTTAACGTTAAGTTCACATTATTTTACATCTAAAACACGTGTTTACAAGACATTTGGGTGAATACAAAAAATAGAAAAAAAATTTGGGAAAAAATTGGGTAAAAAATGGTGATAATTCCGCTAAATATCGTTTAAAGTCATTTGTATTGAACTAATCATACTTTTTATATTTTTATCGTTAAGTTCACATAATTTTACATCTAAAACACGTCTTTACAATACATTTGGGTGAATATAAAAGGTCGTAAAAAAATTTTGAAATACAGGTGATGAATCCGCTAAATATCGTCTTAAGTCATTTCTATTAAACTAATCATACTTTTTATATTTTTAACGTTAAGTTCACATTATTTTACATCTAAAACACGTGTTTACAATACATTTGGGTGAATACAAAAAATAGAAAAAAAATTTGGGAAAAAATTTGGTAAAAAATGGTGATAATTCCGCTAAATATCGTTTAAAGTCATTTGTATTGAACTAATCATACTTTTTATATTTTTATCGTTAAGTTCACATTATTTTACATCTAAAACACGTCTTTACAATACATTTGGGTGAATATAAAAGGTCGTAAAAAAATTTGGTAAAAAATGGTGATAATTCCGCTAAATATCGTCTTAAGTCATTTCTATTAAACTAATCATACTTTTTATATTTTTAACGTTAAGTTCACTTTATTTTACATCTAAAACACGTGTTTACAATACATTTGGGTGAATACAAAAAATAGAAAAAAAATTTGGGAAAAAATTGGGTAAAAAATGGTGATAATTCCGCTAAATATCGTCTTAAGTCATTTCTATTAAACTAATCATACTTTTTATATTTTTATCGTTAAGTTCACATTATTTTACATCTAAAACACGTGTTTACAATACATTTGGATGAATACAAAAAATAGAAAAAAAATTTGGGAAAAAATTGGGTAAAAAATGGTGATAATTCCGCTAAATATCGTTTAAAGTCATTTGTATTGAACTAATCATACTTTTTATATTTTTATCGTTAAGTTCACATTATTTTACATCTAAAACACGTATTTACAATACATTTGGGTGAATACAAAAAATAGAAAAAAAATTTGGGAAAAAATTTGGTAAAAAATGGTGATAATTCCGCTAAATATCGTTTAAAGTCATTTGTATTGAACTAATCATACTTTTTATATTTTTATCGTTAAGTTCACATCATTTTACATCTAAAACACGTCTTTACAATACATTTGGGTGAATATAAAAGGTCGTAAAATAATTTTGAAATACAGGTGATGAAACCGCTAAATATCGTCTTAAGTCATTTCTATTAAACTAATCATACTTTTTATATTTTTAACGTTAAGTTCACATTATTTTACATCTAAAACACGTGTTTACAATACATTTGGGTGAATACAAAAAATAGAAAAAAAATTTGGTAAAAAATGGTGATAATTCCGCTAAATATCGTTTAAAGTCATTTGTATTGAACTAATCATACTTTTTATATTTTTATCGTTAAGTTCACATTATTTTACATCTAAAACACGTATTTACAATACATTTGGGTGAATACAAAAAATAGAAAAAAAATTTGGGAAAAAATTTGGTAAAAAATGGTGATAATTCCGCTAAATATCGTTTAAAGTCATTTGTATTGAACTAATCATACTTTTTATATTTTTATCGTTAATTTCACATTATTTTACATCTAAAACACGTCTTTACAATACATTTGGGTGAATATAAAAGGTCGTAAAAAAATTTTGAAATACAGGTGATGAATCCGCTAAATATCGTCTTAAGTCATTTCTATTAAACTAATCATACTTTTTATATTTTTAACGTTAAGTTCACATTATTTTACATATAAAACACGTGTTTACAATACATTTGGGTGAATACAAAAAATAGAAAAAAAATTTGGGAAAAAATTGGGTAAAAAATGGTGATAATTCCGCTAAATATCGTTTAAAGTCATTTGTATTGAACTAATCATACTTTTTATATTTTTATCGTTAAGTTCACATTATTTTACATCTAAAACACGTATTTACAATACATTTGGGTGAATATAAAAGGTCGTAAAAAAATTTTGAAATACAGCTGATGAATCCGCTAAATATCGTCTTAAGTCATTTCTATTAAACTAATCATACTTTTTATATTTTTAACGTTAAGTTCACATTATTTTACATCTAAAACACGTGTTTACAAGACATTTGGGTGAATACAAAAAATAGAAAAAAAATTTGGGAAAAAATTGGGTAAAAAATGGTGATAATTCCGCTAAATATCGTTTAAAGTCATTTGTATTGAACTAATCATACTTTTTATATTTTTATCGTTAAGTTCACATAATTTTACATCTAAAACACGTCTTTACAATACATTTGGGTGAATATAAAAGGTCGTAAAAAAATTTTGAAATACAGGTGATGAATCCGCTAAATATCGTCTTAAGTCATTTCTATTAAACTAATCATACTTTTTATATTTTTAACGTTAAGTTCACATTATTTTACATCTAAAACACGTGTTTACAATACATTTGGGTGAATACAAAAAATAGAAAAAAAATTTGGTAAAAAATGGTGATAATTCCGCTAAATATCGTTTAAAGTCATTTGTATTGAACTAATCATACTTTTTATATTTTTATCGTTAAGTTCACATTATTTTACATCTAAAACACGTCTTTACAATACATTTGGGTGAATATAAAAGGTCGTAAAAAAATTTGGTAAAAAATGGTGATAATTCCGCTAAATATCGTCTTAAGTCATTTCTATTAAACTAATCATACTTTTTATATTTTTAACGTTAAGTTCACTTTATTTTACATCTAAAACACGTGTTTACAATACATTTGGGTGAATACAAAAAATAGAAAAAAAATTTGGGAAAAAATTGGGTAAAAAATGGTGATAATTCCGCTAAATATCGTCTTAAGTCATTTCTATTAAACTAATCATACTTTTTATATTTTTATCGTTACGTTCACATAATTTTACATCTAAAACACGTCTTTACAATACATTTGGGTGAATATAAAAGGTCGTAAAAAAATTTTAAATACGGGTGATGAATTCGCTAAATATCGTCTTAAGTCATTTCTATTAAACTAATCATACTTTTTATATTTTTAACGTTAAGTTCACATTATTTTACATCTAAAACACGTGTTTACAATACATTTGGGTGAATACAAAAAATAGAAAAAAAATTTGGTAAAAAATGGTGATAATTCCGCAAAATATCGTTTAAAGTCATTTGTATTGAACTAATCATACTTTTTATATTTTTATCGTTAAGTTCACATTATTTAACATCTAAAACACGTCTTTACAATACATTTGGGTGAATATAAATGGTCGTAAAAAAATTTTGAAATACAGGTGATGAATCCGCTAAATATCGTCTTAAGTCATTTCTATTAAACTAATCATACTTTTTATATTTTTAACGTTAAGTTCACATTATTTTACATCTAAAACACGTATTTACAATACATTTGGGTGAATACAAAAAATAGATAAAAAATTTGGGAAAAAATTTGGTAAAAAATGGTGATAATTCCGCTAAATATCGTTTAAAGTCATTTGTATTGAACTAATCATACTTTTTATATTTTTATCGTTACGTTCACATAATTTTACATCTAAAACACGTCTTTACAATACATTTGGGTGAATATAAAAGGTCGTAAAAAAATTTTGAAATACAGGTGATGAATCCGCTAAATATCGTCTTAAGTCATTTCTATTAAACTAATCATACTTTTTATATTTTTAACGTTAAGTTCACATTATTTTACATCTAAAACACGTGTTTACAATACATTTGGGTGAATACAAAAAATAGAAAAAAAATTTGGTAAAAAATGGTGATAATTCCGCTAAATATCGTTTAAAGTCATTTGTATTGAACTAATCATACTTTTTATATTTTTAACGTTAAGTTCACATTATTTTACATCTAAAACACGTATTTACAATACATTTGGGTGAATACAAAAAATAGATAAAAAATTTGGGAAAAAATTTGGTAAAAAATGGTGATAATTCCGCTAAATATCGTTTAAAGTCATTTGTATTGAACTAATCATACTTTTTATATTTTTATCGTTACGTTCACATAATTTTACATCTAAAACACGTCTTTACAATACATTTGGGTGAATATAAAAGGTCGTAAAAAAATTTTGAAATACAGGTGATGAATCCGCTAAATATCGTCTTAAGTCATTTCTATTAAACTAATCATACTTTTTATATTTTTAACGTTAAGTTCACATTATTTTACATCTAAAACACGTGTTTACAATACATTTGGGTGAATACAAAAAATAGAAAAAAAATTTGGTAAAAAATGGTGATAATTCCGCTAAATATCGTTTAAAGTCATTTGTATTGAACTAATCATACTTTTTATATTTTTATCGTTAAGTTCACATTATTTTACATCTAAAACACGTATTTACAATACATTTGGGTGAATACAAAAAATAGATAAAAAATTTGGGAAAAAATTTGGTAAAAAATGGTGATAATTCCGCTAAATATCGTTTAAAGTCATTTGTATTGAACTAATCATACTTTTTATATTTTTATCGTTAAGTTCACATTATTTTACATTTAAAACACGTCTTTACAATACATTTGGGTGAATATAAAAGATCGTAAAAAAATTTTGAAATACGGGTGATGAATTCGCTAAATATCGTCTTAAGTCATTTCTATTAAACTAATCATACTTTTTATATTTTTATCGTTACGTTCACATAATTTTACATCTAAAACACGTCTTTACAATACATTTGGGTGAATATAAAAGGTCGTAAAAAAATTTTGAAATACGGGTGATGAATTCGCTAAATATCGTCTTAAGTCATTTCTATTAAACTAATCATACTTTTTATATTTTTAACGTTAAGTTCACATTATTTTACATCTAAAACACGTGTTTACAATACATTTGGGTGAATACAAAAAATAGAAAAAAAATTTGGTAAAAAATGGTGATAATTCCGCAAAATATCGTTTAAAGTCATTTGTATTGAACTAATCATACTTTTTATATTTTTATCGTTAAGTTCACATTATTTTACATCTAAAACACGTATTTACAATACATTTGGGTGAATACAAAAAATAGAAAAAAAATTTGGTAAAAAATGGTGATAATTCCGCTAAATATCGTTTAAAGTCATTTGTATTGAACTAATCATACTTTTTATATTTTTATCGTTAAGTTCACATTATTTAACATCTAAAACACGTCTTTACAATACATTTGGGTGAATATAAATGGTCGTAAAAAAATTTTGAAATACAGGTGATGAATCCGCTAAATATCGTCTTAAGTCATTTCTATTAAACTAATCATACTTTTTATATTTTTAACGTTAAGTTCACATTATTTTACATCTAAAACACGTCTTTACAATACATTTGGGTGAATACAAAAAATAGAAAAAAAATTTGGTAAAAAATGGTGATAATTCCGCTAAATATCGTTTAAAGTCATTTGTATTGAACTAATCATACTTTTTATATTTTTATCGTTAAGTTCACATTATTTTACATCTAAAACACGTCTTACAATACATTTGGGTGAATATAAAAGGTCGTAAAAAAATTTTGAAATACAGGTGATGAATCCGCTAAATATCGTCTTAAGTCATTTCTATTAAACTAATCATACTTTTTATATTTTTAACGTTAAGTTCACATTATTTTACATCTAAAACACGTGTTTACAATACATTTGGGTGAATACAAAAAATAGAAAAAAAATTTGGTAAAAAATGGTGATAATTCCGCTAAATATCGTTTAAAGTCATTTGTATTGAACTAATCATACTTTTTATATTTTTATCGTTACGTTCACATAATTTTACATCTAAAACACGTCTTTACAATACATTTGGGTGAATATAAAAGGTCGTAAAAAAATTTTGAAATACGGGTGATGAATTCGCTAAATATCGTCTTAAGTCATTTCTATTAAACTAATCATACTTTTTATATTTTTAACGTTAAGTTCACATTATTTTACATCTAAAACACGTGTTTACAATACATTTGGGTGAATACAAAAAATAGAAAAAAAATTTGGTAAAAAATGGTGATAATTCCGCTAAATATCGTTTAAAGTCATTTGTATTGAACTAATCATACTTTTTATATTTTTATCGTTACGTTCACATAATTTTACATCTAAAACACGTCTTTACAATACATTTGGGTGAATATAAAAGGTCGTAAAAAAATTTTGAAATACAGGTGATGAATCCGCTAAATATCGTCTTAAGTCATTTCTATTAAACTAATCATACTTTTTATATTTTTAACGTTAAGTTCACATTATTTTACATCTAAAACACGTGTTTACAATACATTTGGGTGAATACAAAAAATAGAAAAAAAATTTGGGAAAAAATTTGGTAAAAAATGGTGATAATTCCGCTAAATATCGTCTTAAGTCATTTCTATTAAACTAATCATACTTTTTATATTTTTATCGTTAAGTTCACATTATTTTACATCTAAAACACGTCTTTACAATACATTTGGGTGAATATAAAAGGTCGTAAAAAAATTTGGTAAAAAATGGTGATAATTCCGCTAAATATCGTCTTAAGTCATTTCTATTAAACTAATCATACTTTTTATATTTTTAACGTTAAGTTCACATTATTTTACATCTAAAACACGTGTTTACAATACATTTGGGTGAATACAAAAAATAGAAAAAAAATTTGGGAAAAAATTGGGTAAAAAATGGTGATAATTCCGCTAAATATCGTTTAAAGTCATTTGTATTGAACTAATCATACTTTTTATATTTTTATCGTTAAGTTCACATAATTTTACATCTAAAACACGTATTTACAATACATTTGGGTGAATATAAAAGGTCGTAAAAAAATTTTGAAATACAGGTGATGAATCCGCTAAATATCGTCTTAAGTCATTTCTATTAAACTAATCATACTTTTTATATTTTTAACGTTAAGTTCACATTATTTTACATCTAAAACACGTGTTTACAATACATTTGGGTGAATACAAAAAATAGAAAAAAAATTTGGGAAAAAATTTGGTAAAAAATGGTGATAATTCCGCTAAATATCGTTTAAAGTCATTTGTATTGAACTAATCATACTTTTTATATTTTTATCGTTAAGTTCACATTATTTTACATCTAAAACACGTCTTTACAATACATTTGGGTGAATATAAAAGGTCGTAAAAAAATTTGGTAAAAAATGGTGATAATTCCGCTAAATATCGTCTTAAGTCATTTCTATTAAACTAATCATACTTTTTATATTTTTAACGTTAAGTTCACTTTATTTTACATCTAAAACACGTGTTTACAATACATTTGGGTGAATACAAAAAATAGAAAAAAAATTTGGGAAAAAATTGGGTAAAAAATGGTGATAATTCCGCTAAATATCGTCTTAAGTCATTTCTATTAAACTAATCATACTTTTTATATTTTTATCGTTACGTTCACATAATTTTACATCTAAAACACGTCTTTACAATACATTTGGGTGAATATAAAAGGTCGTAAAAAAATTTTGAAATACGGGTGATGAATTCGCTAAATATCGTCTTAAGTCATTTCTATTAAACTAATCATACTTTTTATATTTTTAACGTTAAGTTCACATTATTTTACATCTAAAACACGTGTTTACAATACATTTGGGTGAATACAAAAAATAGAAAAAAAATTTGGTAAAAAATGGTGATAATTCCGCAAAATATCGTTTAAAGTCATTTGTATTGAACTAATCATACTTTTTATATTTTTATCGTTAAGTTCACATTATTTTACATCTAAAACACGTATTTACAATACATTTGGGTGAATACAAAAAATAGAAAAAAAATTTGGTAAAAAATGGTGATAATTCCGCTAAATATCGTTTAAAGTCATTTGTATTGAACTAATCATACTTTTTATATTTTTATCGTTAAGTTCACATTATTTAACATCTAAAACACGTCTTTACAATACATTTGGGTGAATATAAATGGTCGTAAAAAAATTTTGAAATACAGGTGATGAATCCGCTAAATATCGTCTTAAGTCATTTCTATTAAACTAATCATACTTTTTATATTTTTAACGTTAAGTTCACATTATTTTACATCTAAAACACGTGTTTACAATACATTTGGGTGAATACAAAAAATAGAAAAAAAATTTGGGAAAAAATTGGGTAAAAAATGGTGATAATTCCGCTAAATATCGTTTAAAGTCATTTGTATTGAACTAATCATACTTTTTATATTTTTATCGTTAAGTTCACATTATTTTACATCTAAAACACGTCTTTACAATACATTTGGGTGAATATAAAAGGTCGTAAAAAAATTTTGAAATTCAGGTGATGAATCCGCTAAATATCGTCTTAAGTCATTTCTATTAAACTAATCATACTTTTTATATTTTTAACGTTAAGTTCACATTATTTTACATCTAAAACACGTGTTTACAATACATTTGGGTGAATACAAAAAATAGAAAAAAAATTTGGTAAAAAATGGTGATAATTCCGCTAAATATCGTTTAAAGTCATTTGTATTGAACTAATCATACTTTTTATTTTTTTATCGTTAAGTTCACATTATTTTACATCTAAAACACGTATTTACAATACATTTGGGTGAATACAAAAAATAGAAAAAAAATTTGGGAAAAAATTTGTTAAAAAATGGTGATAATTCCGCTAAATATCGTTTAAAGTCATTTGTATTGAACTAATCATACTTTTTATATTTTTATCGTTAAGTTCACATTATTTTACATCTAAAACACGTCTTACAATACATTTGGGTGAATATAAAAGGTCGTAAAAAAATTTTGAAATACAGGTGATGAATCCGCTAAATATCGTCTTAAGTCATTTCTATTAAACTAATCATACTTTTTATATTTTTAACGTTATTTTCACATTATTTTACATCTAAAACACGTGTTTACAATACATTTGGGTGAATACAAAAAATAGAAAAAAAATCTGGTAAAAAATGGTGATAATTCCGCTAAATATCGTTTAAAGTCATTTGTATTGAACTAATCATACTTTTTATATTTTTATCGTTAAGTTCACATTATTTTACATCTAAAACACGTATTTACAATACATTTGGGTGAATACAAAAAATAGATAAAAAATTTGGGAAAAAATTTGGTAAAAAATGGTGATAATTCCGCTAAATATCGTTTAAAGTCATTTGTATTGAACTAATCATACTTTTTATATTTTTATCGTTAAGTTCACATTATTTTACATCTAAAACACGTCTTTACAATACATTTGGGTGAATATAAATGGTCGTAAAAAAATTTTGAAATACAGGTGATGAATCCGCTAAATATCGTCTTAAGTCATTTCTATTAAACTAATCATACTTTTTATATTTTTAACGTTAAGTTCACATTATTTTACATCTAAAACACGTGTTTACAATACATTTGGGTGAATACAAAAAATAGAAAAAAAATTTGGGAAAAAATTGGGTAAAAAATGGTGATAATTCCGCTAAATATCGTTTAAAGTCATTTGTATTGAACTAATCATACTTTTTATATTTTTATCGTTAAGTTCACATTATTTTACATCTAAAACACGTCTTTACAATACATTTGGGTAAATATAAAAGGTCGTAAAAAAATTTTGAAATTCAGGTGATGAATCCGCTAAATATCGTCTTAAGTCATTTCTATTAAACTAATCATACTTTTTATATTTTTAACGTTAAGTTCACATTATTTTACATCCAAAACACGTGTTTACAATACATTTGGGTGAATACAAAAAATAGAAAAAAAATTTGGTAAAAAATGGTGATAATTCCGCGAAATATCGTTTAAAGTCATTTGTATTGAACTAATCATACTTTTTATTTTTTTATCGTTAAGTTCACATTATTTTACATCTAAAACACGTATTTACAATACATTTGGGTGAATACAAAAAATAGAAAAAAAATTTGGGAAAAAATTTGTTAAAAAATGGTGATAATTCCGCTAAATATCGTTTAAAGTCATTTGTATTGAACTAATCATACTTTTTATATTTTTATCGTTAAGTTCACATTATTTTACATCTAAAACACGTCTTACAATACATTTGGGTGAATATAAAAGGTCGTAAAAAAATTTTGAAATACAGGTGATGAATCCGCTAAATATCGTCTTAAGTCATTTCTATTAAACTAATCATACTTTTTATATTTTTAACGTTATTTTCACATTATTTTACATCTAAAACACGTGTTTACAATACATTTGGGTGAATACAAAAAATAGAAAAAAAATCTGGTAAAAAATGGTGATAATTCCGCTAAATATCGTTTAAAGTCATTTGTATTGAACTAATCATACTTTTTATATTTTTATCGTTACGTTCACATAATTTTACATCTAAAACACGTCTTTACAATACATTTGGGTGAATATAAAAGGTCGTAAAAAAATTTTGAAATACAGGTGATGAATCCGCTAAATATCGTCTTAAGTCATTTCTATTAAACTAATCATACTTTTTATATTTTTAACGTTAAGTTCACATTATTTTACATCTAAAACACGTGTTTACAATACATTTGGGTGAATACAAAAAATAGAAAAAAAATTTGGTAAAAAATGGTGATAATTCCGCTAAATATCGTTTAAAGTCATTTGTATTGAACTAATCATACTTTTTATATTTTTATCGTTAAGTTCACATTATTTTACATCTAAAACACGTATTTACAATACATTTGGGTGAATACAAAAAATAGATAAAAAATTTGGGAAAAAATTTGGTAAAAAATGGTGATAATTCCGCTAAATATCGTTTAAAGTCATTTGTATTGAACTAATCATACTTTTTATATTTTTATCGTTAAGTTCACATTATTTTACATCTAAAACACGTCTTTACAATACATTTGGGTGAATATAAATGGTCGTAAAAAAATTTTGAAATACAGGTGATGAATCCGCTAAATATCGTCTTAAGTCATTTCTATTAAACTAATCATACTTTTTATATTTTTAACGTTAAGTTCACATTATTTTACATCTAAAACACGTGTTTACAATACATTTGGGTGAATACAAAAAATAGAAAAAAAATTTGGGAAAAAATTGGGTAAAAAATGGTGATAATTCCGCTAAATATCGTTTAAAGTCATTTGTATTGAACTAATCATACTTTTTATATTTTTATCGTTAAGTTCACATTATTTTACATCTAAAACACGTCTTTACAATACATTTGGGTGAATATAAAAGGTCGTAAAAAAATTTTGAAATTCAGGTGATGAATCCGCTAAATATCGTCTTAAGTCATTTCTATTAAACTAATCATACTTTTTATATTTTTAACGTTAAGTTCACATTATTTTACATCCAAAACACGTGTTTACAATACATTTGGGTGAATACAAAAAATAGAAAAAAAATTTGGTAAAAAATGGTGATAATTCCGCTAAATATCGTTTAAAGTCATTTGTATTGAACTAATCATACTTTTTATTTTTTTATCGTTAAGTTCACATTATTTTACATCTAAAACACGTATTTACAATACATTTGGGTGAATACAAAAAATAGAAAAAAAATTTGGGAAAAAATTTGTTAAAAAATGGTGATAATTCCGCTAAATATCGTTTAAAGTCATTTGTATTGAACTAATCATACTTTTTATATTTTTATCGTTAAGTTCACATTATTTTACATCTAAAACACGTCTTACAATACATTTGGGTGAATATAAAAGGTCGTAAAAAAATTTTGAAATACAGGTGATGAATCCGCTAAATATCGTCTTAAGTCATTTCTATTAAACTAATCATACTTTTTATATTTTTAACGTTATTTTCACATTATTTTACATCTAAAACACGTGTTTACAATACATTTGGGTGAATACAAAAAATAGAAAAAAAATCTGGTAAAAAATGGTGATAATTCCGCTAAATATCGTTTAAAGTCATTTGTATTGAACTAATCATACTTTTTATATTTTTATCGTTACGTTCACATAATTTTACATCTAAAACACGTCTTTACAATACATTTGGGTGAATATAAAAGGTCGTAAAAAAATTTTGAAATACAGGTGATGAATCCGCTAAATATCGTCTTAAGTCATTTCTATTAAACTAATCATACTTTTTATATTTTTAACGTTAAGTTCACATTATTTTACATCTAAAACACGTGTTTACAATACATTTGGGTGAATACAAAAAATAGAAAAAAAATTTGGTAAAAAATGGTGATAATTCCGCTAAATATCGTTTAAAGTCATTTGTATTGAACTAATCATACTTTTTATATTTTTATCGTTAAGTTCACATTATTTTACATCTAAAACACGTATTTACAATACATTTGGGTGAATACAAAAAATAGATAAAAAATTTGGGAAAAAATTTGGTAAAAAATGGTGATAATTCCGCTAAATATCGTTTAAAGTCATTTGTATTGAACTAATCATACTTTTTATATTTTTATCGTTAAGTTCACATTATTTTACATTTAAAACACGTCTTTACAATACATTTGGGTGAATATAAAAGATCGTAAAAAAATTTTGAAATACAGGTGATGAATCCGCTAAATATCGTCTTAAGTCATTTCTATTAAACTAATCATACTTTTTATATTTTTAACGTTAAGTTCACATTATTTTACATCTAAAACACGTATTTACAATACATTTGGGTGAATACAAAAAATAGAAAAAAAATTTGGGAAAAAATTGGGTAAAAAATGGTGATAATTCCGCTAAATATCGTTTAAAGTCATTTGTATTGAACTAATCATACTTTTTATATTTTTATCGTTAAGTTCACATAATTTTACATCTAAAACACGTCTTTACAATACATTTGGGTGAATATAAAAGGTCGTAAAAAAATTTTGAAATACAGGTGATGAATCCGCTAAATATCGTCTTAAGTCATTTCTATTAAACTAATCATACTTTTTATATTTTTAACGTTAAGTTCACATTATTTTACATCTAAAACACGTGTTTACAATACATTTGGGTGAATACAAAAAATAGAAAAAAAATTTGGGAAAAAATTTGGTAAAAAATGGTGATAATTCCGCTAAATATCGTTTAAAGTCATTTGTATTGAACTAATCATACTTTTTATATTTTTATCGTTAAGTTCACATTATTTTACATCTAAAACACGTCTTTACAATACATTTGGGTGAATATAAAAGGTCGTAAAAAAATTTGGTAAAAAAT
This sequence comes from Diuraphis noxia, assembly GCF_037042655.1. Classification (NCBI taxonomy): domain Eukaryota; kingdom Metazoa; phylum Arthropoda; class Insecta; order Hemiptera; family Aphididae; genus Diuraphis; species Diuraphis noxia. Next base: position 76,118,845 of record NW_028301714.1, read on the forward strand.
GGTGATAATTCCGCTAAATATCGTCTTAAGTCATTTCTATTAAACTAATCATACTTTTTATATTTTTAACGTTAAGTTCACATTATTTTACATCTAAAACACGTGTTTACAATACATTTGGGTGAATACAAAAAATAGAAAAAAAATTTGGGAAAAAATTGGGTAAAAAATGGTGATAATTCCGCTAAATATCGTTTAAAGTCATTTGTATTGAACTAATCATACTTTTTATATTTTTATCGTTAAGTTCACATTATTTTACATCTAAAACACGTCTTTACAATACATTTGGGTGAATATAAAAGGTCGTAAAAAAATTTTGAAATACAGGTGATGAATCCGCTAAATATCGTCTTAAGTCATTTCTATTAAACTAATCATACTTTTTATATTTTTAACGTTAAGTTCACATTATTTTACATCTAAAACACGTGTTTACAATACATTTGGGTGAATACAAAAAATAGAAAAAAAATTTGGGAAAAAATTGGGTAAAAAATGGTGATAATTCCGCTAAATATCGTTTAAAGTCATTTGTATTGAACTAATCATACTTTTTATATTTTTATCGTTAAGTTCACATTATTTTACATCTAAAACACGTCTTTACAATACATTTGGGTGAATATAAAAGGTCGTAAAAAAATTTTGAAATTCAGGTGATGAATCCGCTAAATATCGTCTTAAGTCATTTCTATTAAACTAATCATACTTTTTATATTTTTAACGTTAAGTTCACATTATTTTACATCCAAAACACGTGTTTACAATACATTTGGGTGAATACAAAAAATAGAAAAAAAATTTGGTAAAAAATGGTGATAATTCCGCTAAATATCGTTTAAAGTCATTTGTATTGAACTAATCATACTTTTTATTTTTTTATCGTTAAGTTCACATTATTTTACATCTAAAACACGTATTTACAATACATTTGGGTGAATACAAAAAATAGAAAAAAAATTTGTTAAAAAATGGTGATAATTCCGCTAAATATCGTTTAAAGTCATTTGTATTGAACTAATCATACTTTTTATATTTTTATCGTTAAGTTCACATTATTTTACATCTAAAACACGTCTTACAATACATTTGGGTGAATATAAAAGGTCGTAAAAAAATTTTGAAATACAGGTGATGAATCCGCTAAATATCGTCTTAAGTCATTTCTATTAAACTAATCATACTTTTTATATTTTTAACGTTATTTTCACATTATTTTACATCTAAAACACGTGTTTACAATACATTTGGGTGAATACAAAAAATAGAAAAAAAATCTGGTAAAAAATGGTGATAATTCCGCTAAATATCGTTTAAAGTCATTTGTATTGAACTAATCATACTTTTTATATTTTTATCGTTACGTTCACATAATTTTACATCTAAAACACGTCTTTACAATACATTTGGGTGAATATAAAAGGTCGTAAAAAAATTTTGAAATACAGGTGATGAATCCGCTAAATATCGTCTTAAGTCATTTCTATTAAACTAATCATACTTTTTATATTTTTAACGTTAAGTTCACATTATTTTACATCTAAAACACGTGTTTACAATACATTTGGGTGAATACAAAAAATAGAAAAAAAATTTGGTAAAAAATGGTGATAATTCCGCTAAATATCGTTTAAAGTCATTTGTATTGAACTAATCATACTTTTTATATTTTTATCGTTAAGTTCACATTATTTTACATCTAAAACACGTATTTACAATACATTTGGGTGAATACAAAAAATAGATAAAAAATTTGGGAAAAAATTTGGTAAAAAATGGTGATAATTCCGTTAAATATCGTTTAAAGTCATTTGTATTGAACTAATCATACTTTTTATATTTTTATCGTTAAGTTCACATTATTTTACATTTAAAACACGTCTTTACAATACATTTGGGTGAATATAAAAGATCGTAAAAAAATTTTGAAATACAGGTGATGAATCCGCTAAATATCGTCTTAAGTCATTTCTATTAAACTAATCATACTTTTTATATTTTTAACGTTAAGTTCACATTATTTTACATCTAAAACACGTATTTACAATACATTTGGGTGAATACAAAAAATAGAAAAAAAATTTGGGAAAAAATTGGGTAAAAAATGGTGATAATTCCGCTAAATATCGTTTAAAGTCATTTGTATTGAACTAATCATACTTTTTATATTTTTATCGTTAAGTTCACATAATTTTACATCTAAAACACGTCTTTACAATACATTTGGGTGAATATAAAAGGTCGTAAAAAAATTTTGAAATACAGGTGATGAATCCGCTAAATATCGTCTTAAGTCATTTCTATTAAACTAATCATACTTTTTATATTTTTAACGTTAAGTTCACATTATTTTACATCTAAAACACGTGTTTACAATACATTTGGGTGAATACAAAAAATAGAAAAAAAATTTGGGAAAAAATTTGGTAAAAAATGGTGATAATTCCGCTAAATATCGTTTAAAGTCATTTGTATTGAACTAATCATACTTTTTATATTTTTATCGTTAAGTTCACATTATTTTACATCTAAAACACGTCTTTACAATACATTTGGGTGAATATAAAAGGTCGTAAAAAAATTTGGTAAAAAATGGTGATAATTCAGCTAAATATCGTCTTAAGTCATTTCTATTAAACTAATCATACTTTTTATATTTTTAACGTTAAGTTCACATTATTTTACATCTAAAACACGTGTTTACAATACATTTGGGTGAATACAAAAAATAGAAAAAAAATTTGGGAAAAAATTGGGTAAAAAATGGTGATAATTCCGCTAAATATCGTTTAAAGTCATTTGTATTGAACTAATCATACTTTTTATATTTTTATCGTTAAGTTCACATTATTTTACATCTAAAACACGTCTTTACAATACATTTGGGTGAATATAAAAGGTCGTAAAAAAATTTTGAAATACAGGTGATGAATCCGCTAAATATCGTCTTAAGTCATTTCTATTAAACTAATCATACTTTTTATATTTTTAACGTTAAGTTCACATTATTTTACATCTAAAACACGTATTTACAATACATTTGGGTGAATACAAAAAAATAGAAAAAAAATTTGGTAAAAAATGGTGATAATTCCGCTAAATATCGTTTAAAGTCATTTGTATTGAACTAATCATACTTTTTATATTTTTATCGTTACGTTCACATAATTTTACATCTAAAACACGTCTTTACAATACATTTGGGTGAATATAAAAGGTCGTAAAAAAATTTTGAAATACGGGTGATGAATTCGCTAAATATCGTCTTAAGTCATTTCTATTAAACTAATCATACTTTTTATATTTTTAACGTTAAGTTCACATTATTTTACATCTAAAACACGTGTTTACAATACATTTGGGTGAATACAAAAAATAGAAAAAAAATTTGGTAAAAAATGGTGATAATTCCGCAAAATATCGTTTAAAGTCATTTGTATTGAACTAATCATACTTTTTATATTTTTATCGTTAAGTTCACGTTATTTAACATCTAAAACACGTCTTTACAATACATTTGGGTGAATATAAATGGTCGTAAAAAAATTTTGAAATACAGGTGATGAATCCGCTAAATATCGTCTTAAGTCATTTCTATTAAACTAATCATACTTTTTATATTTTTAACGTTAAGTTCACATTATTTTACATCTAAAACACGTATTTACAATACATTTGGGTGAATACAAAAAATAGATAAAAAATTTGGGAAAAAATTTGGTAAAAAATGGTGATAATTCCGCTAAATATCGTTTAAAGTCATTTGTATTGAACTAATCATACTTTTTATATTTTTATCGTTACGTTCACATAATTTTACATCTAAAACACGTCTTTACAATACATTTGGGTGAATATAAAAGGTCGTAAAAAAATTTTGAAATACAGGTGATGAATCCGCTAAATATCGTCTTAAGTCATTTCTATTAAACTAATCATACTTTTTATATTTTTAACGTTAAGTTCACATTATTTTACATCTAAAACACGTGTTTACAATACATTTGGGTGAATACAAAAAATAGAAAAAAAATTTGGTAAAAAATGGTGATAATTCCGCTAAATATCGTTTAAAGTCATTTGTATTGAACTAATCATACTTTTTATATTTTTATCGTTAAGTTCACATTATTTTACATCTAAAACACGTATTTACAATACATTTGGGTGAATACAAAAAATAGATAAAAAATTTGGGAAAAAATTTGGTAAAAAATGGTGATAATTCCGCTAAATATCGTTTAAAGTCATTTGTATTGAACTAATAAAAAATTTGGTAAAAAATGGTGATAATTCCGCTAAATATCGTTTAAAGTCATTTGTATTGAACTAATCATACTTTTTATATTTTTATCGTTAAGTTCACATTATTTTACATCTAAAACACGTCTTTACAATACATTTGGGTGAATATAAAAGGTCGTAAAAAAATTTTGAGATACAGGTGATGAATCCGCTAAATATCGTCTTAAGTCATTTCTATTAAACTAATCATACTTTTTATATTTATAACGTTAAGTTCACATTATTTTACATCTAAAACACGTATTTACAATAAATTTGGGTGAATACAAAAAATAGAAAAAAAATTTGGGAAAAAATTGGGTAAAAAATGGTGATAATTCCGCTAAATATCGTTTAAAGTCATTTGTATTGAACTAATCATACTTTTTATATTTTTAACGTTAAGTTCACATAATTCTACATCTAAAACACGTCTTTACAATACATTTGGGTGAATACAAAAAATAGAAAAAAAATTTGGTAAAAAATGGTGATAATTCCGCTAAATATCGTTTAAAGTCATTTGTATTGAACTAATCATACTTTTTATTTTTTTATCGTTAAGTTCACATTATTTTACATCTAAAACACGTATTTACAATACATTTGGGTGAATACAAAAAATAGAAAAAAAATTTGGGAAAAAATTTGTTAAAAAATGGTGATAATTCCGCTAAATATCGTTTAAAGTCATTTGTATTGAACTAATCATACTTTTTATATTTTTATCGTTAAGTTCACATTATTTTACATCTAAAACACGTCTTTACAATACATTTGGGTGAATATAAAAGGTCGTAAAAAAATTTGGTAAAAAATGGTGATAATTCCGCTAAATATCGTCTTAAGTCATTTCTATTAAACTAATCATACTTTTTATATTTTTAACGTTAAGTTCACATTATTTTACATCTAAAACACGTGTTTACAATACATTTGGGTGAATACAAAAAATAGAAAAAAAATTTGGGAAAAAATTGGGTAAAAAATGGTGATAATTCCGCTAAATATCGTTTAAAGTCATTTGTATTGAACTAATCATACTTTTTATATTTTTATCGTTAAGTTCACATTATTTTACATCTAAAACACGTCTTTACAATACATTTGGGTGAATATAAAAGGTCGTAAAAAAATTTTGAAATACAGGTGATGAATCCGCTAAATATCGTCTTAAGTCATTTCTATTAAACTAATCATACTTTTTATATTTTTAACGTTAAGTTCACATTATTTTACATCTAAAACACGTATTTACAATACATTTGGGTGAATACAAAAAATAGAAAAAAAATTTGGTAAAAAATGGTGATAATTCCGCTAAATATCGTTTAAAGTCATTTGTATTGAACTAATCATACTTTTTATATTTTTATCGTTACGTTCACATAATTTTACATCTAAAACACGTCTTTACAATACATTTGGGTGAATATAAAAGGTCGTAAAAAAATTTTGAAATACGGGTGATGAATTCGCTAAATATCGTCTTAAGTCATTTCTATTAAACTAATCATACTTTTTATATTTTTAACGTTAAGTTCACATTATTTTACATCTAAAACACGTGTTTACAATACATTTGGGTGAATACAAAAAATAGAAAAAAAATTTGGTAAAAAATGGTGATAATTCCGCAAAATATCGTTTAAAGTCATTTGTATTGAACTAATCATACTTTTTATATTTTTATCGTTAAGTTCACATTATTTTACATCTAAAACACGTATTTACAATACATTTGGGTGAATACAAAAAATAGAAAAAAAATTTGGTAAAAAATGGTGATAATTCCGCTAAATATCGTTTAAAGTCATTTGTATTGAACTAATCATACTTTTTATATTTTTATCGTTAAGTTCACATTATTTAACATCTAAAACACGTCTTTACAATACATTTGGGTGAATATAAATGGTCGTAAAAAAATTTTGAAATACAGGTGATGAATCCGCTAAATATCGTCTTAAGTCATTTCTATTAAACTAATCATACTTTTTATATTTTTAACGTTAAGTTCACATTATTTTACATCTAAAACACGTGTTTACAATACATTTGGGTGAATACAAAAAATAGAAAAAAAATTTGGGAAAAAATTGGGTAAAAAATGGTGATAATTCCGCTAAATATCGTTTAAAGTCATTTGTATTGAACTAATCATACTTTTTATATTTTTATCGTTAAGTTCACATTATTTTACATCTAAAACACGTCTTTACAATACATTTGGGTGAATATAAAAGGTCGTAAAAAAAATTTGAAATTCAGGTGATGAATCCGCTAAATATCGTCTTAAGTCATTTCTATTAAACTAATCATACTTTTTATATTTTTAACGTTAAGTTCACATTATTTTACATCTAAAACACGTGTTTACAATACATTTGGGTGAATACAAAAAATAGAAAAAAAATTTGGGAAAAAATTGTGTAAAAAATGGTGATAATTCCGCTAAATATCGTTTAAAGTCATTTGTATTGAACTAATAAAAAATTTGGTAAAAAATGGTGATAATTCCGCTAAATATCGTTTAAAGTCATTTGTATTGAACTAATCATACTTTTTATATTTTTATCGTTAAGTTCACATTATTTTACATCTAAAACACGTCTTTACAATACATTTGGGTGAATATAAAAGGTCGTAAAAAAATTTTGAAATACAGGTGATGAATCCGCTAAATATCGTCTTAAGTCATTTCTATTAAACTAATCATACTTTTTATATTTATAACGTTAAGTTCACATTATTTTACATCTAAAACACGTATTTACAATAAATTTGGGTGAATACAAAAAATAGAAAAAAAAATTTGGGAAAAAATTGGGTAAAAAATGGTGATAATTCCGCTAAATATCGTTTAAAGTCATTTGTATTGAACTAATCATACTTTTTATATTTTTAACGTTAAGTTCACATTATTTTACATCTAAAACACGTCTTTACAATACATTTGGGTGAATACAAAAAATAGAAAAAAAATTTGGTAAAAAATGGTGATAATTCCGCTAAATATCGTTTAAAGTCATTTGTATTGAACTAATCATACTTTTTATTTTTTTATCGTTAAGTTCACATTATTTTACATCTAAAACACGTATTTACAATACATTTGGGTGAATACAAAAAATAGAAAAAAAATTTGGGAAAAAATTTGTTAAAAAATGGTGATAATTCCGCTAAATATCGTTTAAAGTCATTTGTATTGAACTAATCATACTTTTTATATTTTTATCGTTAAGTTCACATTATTTTACATCTAAAACACGTCTTACAATACATTTGGGTGAATATAAAAGGTCGTAAAAAAATTTTGAAATACAGGTGATGAATCCGCTAAATATCGTCTTAAGTCATTTCTATTAAACTAATCATACTTTTTATATTTTTAACGTTATTTTCACATTATTTTACATCTAAAACACGTGTTTACAATACATTTGGGTGAATACAAAAAATAGAAAAAAAATCTGGTAAAAAATGGTGATAATTCCGCTAAATATCGTTTAAAGTCATTTGTATTGAACTAATCATACTTTTTATATTTTTATCGTTACGTTCACATAATTTTACATCTAAAACACGTCTTTACAATACATTTGGGTGAATATAAAAGGTCGTAAAAAAATTTTGAAATACGGGTGATGAATTCGCTAAATATCGTCTTAAGTCATTTCTATTAAACTAATCATACTTTTTATATTTTTAACGTTAAGTTCACATTATTTTACATCTAAAACACGTGTTTACAATACATTTGGGTGAATACAAAAAATAGAAAAAAAATTTGGTAAAAAATGGTGATAATTCCGCTAAATATCGTTTAAAGTCATTTGTATTGAACTAATCATACTTTTTATATTTTTATCGTTAAGTTCACATTATTTTACATCTAAAACACGTATTTACAATACATTTGGGTGAATACAAAAAATAGAAAAAAAATTTGGTAAAAAATGGTGATAATTCCGCTAAATATCGTTTAAAGTCATTTGTATTGAACTAATCATACTTTATATATTTTTATCGTTAAGTTCACATTATTTTACATCTAAAACACGTCTTTACAATACATTTGGGTGAATATAAATGGTCGTAAAAAAATTTTGAAATACAGGTGATGAATCCGCTAAATATCGTCTTAAGTCATTTCTATTAAACTAATCATACTTTTTATATTTTTAACGTTAAGTTCACATTATTTTACATCTAAAACACGTGTTTACAATACATTTGGGTGAATACAAAAAATAGAAAAAAAATTTGGGAAAAAATTGGGTAAAAAATGGTGATAATTCCGCTAAATATCGTTTAAAGTCATTTGTATTGAACTAATCATACTTTTTATATTTTTATCGTTAAGTTCACATTATTTTACATCTAAAACACGTCTTTACAATACATTTGGGTGAATATAAAAGGTCGTAAAAAAATTTTGAAATTCAGGTGATGAATCCGCTAAATATCGTCTTAAGTCATTTCTATTAAACTAATCATACTTTTTATATTTTTAACGTTAAGTTCACATTATTTTACATCTAAAACACGTGTTTACAATACATTTGGGAGAATACAAAAAATAGAAAAAAAATTTGGGAAAAAATTGTGTAAAAAATGGTGATAATTCCGCTAAATATCGTTTAAAGTCATTTGTATTGAACTAATAAAAAATTTGGTAAAAAATGGTGATAATTCCGCTAAATATCGTTTAAAGTCATTTGTATTGAACTAATCATACTTTTTATATTTTTATCGTTAAGTTCACATTATTTTACATCTAAAACACGTCTTTACAATGAATTTGGGTGAATATAAAAGGTCGTAAAAAAATTTTGAAATACAGGTGATGAATCCGCTAAATATCGTCTTAAGTCATTTCTATTAAACTAATCATACTTTTTATATTTATAACGTTAAGTTCACATTATTTTACATCTAAAACACGTATTTACAATACATTTGGGTGAATACAAAAAATAGAAAAAAAATTTGGGAAAAAATTGGGTAAAAAATGGTGATAATTCCGCTAAATATCGTTTAAAGTCATTTGTATTGAACTAATCATACTTTTTATATTTTTATCGTTAAGTTCACATAATTTTACATCTAAAACACGTCTTTACAATACATTTGTCTGAATACAAAAAATAAAAAAAAAATTTGGTAAAAAATGGTGATAATTCCGCTAAATATCGTTTAAAGTCATTTGTATTGATCTAATCATACTTTTTATATTTTTATCGTTACGTTCACATAATTTTACATCTAAAACACGTCTTTACAATACATTTGGGTGAATATAAAAGGTCGTAAAAAAATTTTGAAATACAGGTGATGATTCCGCTAAATATCGTCTTAAGTCATTTCTATTAAACTAATCATACTTTTTATATTTTTAACGTTAAGTTCACATTATTTTACATCTAAAACACGTGTTTACAATACATTTGGGTGAATACAAAAAATAGAAAAAAAATTTGGTAAAAAATGGTGATAATTCCGCTAAATATCGTTTAAAGCCATTTGTATTGAACTAATCATACTTTTTATATTTTTATCGTTAAGTTCACATTATTTTACATCTAAAACACGTATTTACAATACATTTGGGTGAATACAAAAAATAGAAAAAAAATTTGGGAAAAAATTTGTTAAAAAATGGTGATAATTCCGCTAAATATCGTTTAAAGTCATTTGTATTGAACTAATCATACTTTTTATATTTTTATCGTTAAGTTCACATTATTTTACATCTAAAACACGTCTTTACAATACATTTGGGTGAATATAAAAGGTCGTAAAAAAATTTTGAAATACAGGTGATGAATCCGCTAAATATCGTCTTAAGTCATTTCTATTAAACTAATCATACTTTTTATATTTTTAACGTTAAGTTCACATTATTTTACATCTAAAACACGTGTTTACAATACATTTGGGTGAATACAAAAAATAGAAAAAAAATTTGGTAAAAAATGGTGATAATTCCGCTAAATATCGTTTAAAGTCATTTGTATTGAACTAATCATACTTTTTATATTTTTATCGTTACGTTCACATAATTTTACATCTAAAACACGTCTTTACAATACATTTGGGTGAATATAAAAGGTCGTAAAAAAATTTTGAAATACGGGTGATGAATTCGCTAAATATCGTCTTAAGTCATTTCTATTAAACTAATCATACTTTTTATATTTTTAACGTTAAGTTCACATTATTTTACATCTAAAACACGTGTTTACAATACATTTGGGTGAATACAAAAAATAGAAAAAAAATTTGGTAAAAAATGGTGATAATTCCGCTAAATATCGTTTAAAGTCATTTGTATTGAACTAATCATACTTTTTATATTTTTATCGTTAAGTTCACATTATTTTACATCTAAAACACGTATTTACAATACATTTGGGTGAATACAAAAAATAGAAAAAAAATTTGGGAAAAAATTGTGTAAAAAATGGTGATAATTCCGCTAAATATCGTCTTAAGTCATTTCTATTAAACTAATCATACTTTTTAAATTTTTAACGTTAAGTTCACATTATTTTACATCTAAAACACGTGTTTACAATACATTTGGGTGAATACAAAAAATAGAAAAAAAATTTGGGAAAAAATTGGGTAAAAAATGGTGATAATTCCGCTAAATATCGTTTAAAGTCATTTGTATTGAACTAATCATACTTTTTATATTTTTATCGTTAAGTTCACATTATTTTACATCTAAAACACGTCTTTACAATACATTTGGGTGAATATAAAAGGTCGTAAAAAAATTTTGAAATTCAGGTGATGAATCCGCTAAATATCGTCTTAAGTCATTTCTATTAAACTAATCATACTTTTTATATTTTTAACGTTAAGTTCACATTATTTTACATCTAAAACACGTGTTTACAATACATTTGGGTGAATACAAAAAATAGAAAAAAAATTTGGGAAAAAATTGTGTAAAAAATGTTGATAATTCCGCTAAATATCGTTTAAAGTCATTTGTATTGAACTAATCATACTTTTTATATTTTTATCGTTAAGTTCACATTATTTTACATCTAAAACACGTCTTTACAATACATTTGGGTGAATATAAAAGGTCGTAAAAAAATTTTGAAATTCAGGTGATGAATCCGCTAAATATCGTCTTAAGTCATTTCTATTAAACTAATCATACTTTTTATATTTTTAACGTTAAGTTCACATTATTTTACATCTAAAACACGTGTTTACAATACATTTGGGTGAATACAAAAAATAGAAAAAAAATTTGGGAAAAAATTGTGTAAAAAATGTTGATAATTCCGCTAAATATCGTTTAAAGTCATTTGTATTGAACTAATAAAAAATTTGGTAAAAAATGGTGATAATTCCGCTAAATATCGTTTAAAGTCATTTGTATTGAACTAATCATACTTTTTATATTTTTATCGTTAAGTTCACATAATTTTACATCTAAAACACGTCTTTACAATACATTTGTCTGAATACAAAAAATAAAAAAAAAATTTGGTAAAAAATGGTGATAATTCCGCTAAATATCGTTTAAAGTCATTTGTATTGAACTAATCATACTTTTTATATTTTTATCGTTACGTTCACATAATTTTACATCTAAAACACGTCTTTACAATACATTTGGGTGAATATAAATGGTCGTAAAAAAATTTTGAAATACAGGTGATGAATCCGCTAAATATCGTCTTAAGTCATTTCTATTAAACTAATCATACTTTTTATATTTTTAACGTTAAGATCACATTATTTTACATCTAAAACACGTGTTTACAATACATTTGGGTGAATACAAAAAATAGAAAAAAAATTTGGGAAAAAATTGGGTAAAAAATGGTGATAATTCCGCTAAATATCGTTTAAAGTCATTTGTATTGAACTAATCATACTTTTTATATTTTTATCGTTAAGTTCACATTATTTTACATCTAAAACACGTCTTTACAATACATTTGGGTGAATATAAATGGTCGTAAAAAAATTTTGAAATACAGGTGATGAATCCGCTAAATATCGTCTTAAGTCATTTCTATTAAACTAATCATACTTTTTATATTTTTAACGTTAAGTTCACATTATTTTACATCTAAAACACGTGTTTACAATACATTTGGGTGAATATAAAAGGTCGTAAAAAAATTTTGAAATACAGGTGATGAATCCGCTAAATATCGTCTTAAGTCATTTCTATTAAACTAATCATACTTTTTATATTTTTAACGTTAAGTTCACATTATTTTACATCTAAAACACGTGTTTACAATACATTTGGGTGAATACAAAAAATAGAAAAAAAATTTGGTAAAAAATGGTGATAATTCCGCTAAATATCGTTTAAAGTCATTTGTATTGAACTAATCATACTTTTTATATTTTTATCGTTACGTTCACATAATTTTACATCTAAAACACGTCTTTACAATACATTTGGGTGAATATAAAAGGTCGTAAAAAAATTTTGAAATACGGGTGATGAATTCGCTAAATATCGTCTTAAGTCATTTCTATTAAACTAATCATACTTTTTATATTTTTAACGTTAAGTTCACATTATTTTACATCTAAAACACGTGTTTACAATACATTTGGGTGAATACAAAAAATAGAAAAAAAATTTGGTAAAAAATGGTGATAATTCCGCTAAATATCGTTTAAAGTCATTTGTATTGAACTAATCATACTTTTTATATTTTTATCGTTAAGTTCACATTATTTTACATCTAAAACACGTATTTACAATACATTTGGGTGAATACAAAAAATAGAAAAAAAATTTGGGAAAAAATTGGGTAAAAAATGGTGATAATTCCGCTAAATATCGTTTAAAGTCATTTGTATTGAACTAATCATACTTTTTATATTTTTATCGTTAAGTTCACATTATTTTACATCTAAAACACGTCTTTACAATACATTTGGGTGAATATAAAAGGTCGTAAAAAAATTTTGAAATTCAGGTGATGAATCCGCTAAATATCGTCTTAAGTCATTTCTATTAAACTAATCATACTTTTTATATTTTTAACGTTAAGTTCACATTATTTTACATCTAAAACACGTGTTTACAATACATTTGGGTGAATACAAAAAATAGAAAAAAAATTTGGGAAAAAATTGTGTAAAAAATGTTGATAATTCCGCTAAATATCGTTTAAAGTCATTTGTATTGAACTAATAAAAAATTTGGTAAAAAATGGTGATAATTCCGCTAAATATCGTTTAAAGTCATTTGTATTGAACTAATCATACTTTTTATATTTTTATCGTTAAGTTCACATTATTTTACATCTAAAACACGTCTTTACAATACATTTGGGTGAATATAAATGGTCGTAAAAAAATTTTGAAATACAGGTGATGAATCCGCTAAATATCGTCTTAAGTCATTTCTATTAAACTAATCATACTTTTTATATTTTTAACGTTAAGTTCACATTATTTTACATCTAAAACACGTGTTTACAATACATTTGGGTGAATACAAAAAATAGAAAAAAAATTTGGGAAAAAATTGTGTAAAAAATGTTGATAATTCCGCTAAATATCGTTTAAAGTCATTTGTATTGAACTAATAAAAAATTTGGTAAAAAATGGTGATAATTCCGCTAAATATCGTTTAAAGTCATTTGTATTGAACTAATCATACATTTTATATTTTTATCGTTAAGTTCACATTATTTTACATCTAAAACACGTCTTTACAATACATTTGGGTGAATATAAAAGGTCGTAAAAAAATTTTGAAATACAGGTGATGAATCCGCTAAATATCGTCTTAAGTCATTTCTATTAAACTAATCATACTTTTTATATTTATAACGTTAAGTTCACATTATTTTACATCTAAAACACGTATTTACAATACATTTGGGTGAATACAAAAAATAGAAAAAAAATTTGGGAAAAAATTGGGTAAAAAATGGTGATAATTCCGCTAAATATCGTTTAAAGTCATTTGTATTGAACTAATCATACTTTTTATATTTTTATCGTTAAGTTCACATAATTTTACATCTAAAACACGTCTTTACAATACATTTGTCTGAATACAAAAAATAAAAAAAAAATTTGGTAAAAAATGGTGATAATTCCGCTAAATATCGTTTAAAGTCATTTGTATTGAACTAATCATACTTTTTATATTTTTATCGTTACGTTCACATAATTTTACATCTAAAACACGTCTTTACAATACATTTGGGTGAATATAAATGGTCGTAAAAAAATTTTGAAATACAGGTGATGAATCCGCTAAATATCGTCTTAAGTCATTTCTATTAAACTAATCATACTTTTTATATTTTTTACGTTAAGTTCACATTATTTTACATCTAAAACACGTGTTTACAATACATTTGGGTGAATACAAAAAATAGAAAAAAAATTTGGGAAAAAATTGGGTAAAAAATGGTGATAATTCCGCTAAATATCGTTTAAAGTCATTTGTATTGAACTAATCATACTTTTTATATTTTTATCGTTAAGTTCACATTATTTTACATCTAAAACACGTCTTTACAATACATTTGGGTGAATATAAAAGGTCGTAAAAAAATTTTGAAATTCAGGTGATGAATCCGCTAAATATCGTCTTAAGTCATTTCTATTAAACTAATCATACTTTTTATATTTTTAACGTTAAGTTCACATTATTTTACATCTAAAACACGTGTTTACAATACATTTGGGTGAATACAAAAAATAGAAAAAAAATTTGGGAAAAAATTGTGTAAAAAATGTTGATAATTCCGCTAAATATCGTTTAAAGTCATTTGTATTGAACTAATAAAAAATTTGGTAAAAAATGGTGATAATTCCGCTAAATATCGTTTAAAGTCATTTGTATTGAACTAATCATACTTTTTATATTTTTATCGTTAAGTTCACATTATTTTACATCTAAAACACGTCTTTACAATACATTTGGGTGAATATAAATGGTCGTAAAAAAATTTTGAAATACAGGTGATGAATCCGCTAAATATCGTCTTAAGTCATTTCTATTAAACTAATCATACTTTTTATATTTTTAACGTTAAGTTCACATTATTTTACATCTAAAACACGTGTTTACAATACATTTGGGTGAATACAAAAAATAGAAAAAAAATTTGGGAAAAAATTGGGTAAAAAATGGTGATAATTCCGCTAAATATCGTTTAAAGTCATTTGTATTGAACTAATCATACTTTTTATATTTTTATCGTTAAGTTCACATAATTTTACATCTAAAACACGTCTTTACAATACATTTGTCTGAATACAAAAAATAAAAAAAAAATTTGGTAAAAAATGGTGATAATTCCGCTAAATATCGTTTAAAGTCATTTGTATTGAACTAATCATACTTTTTATATTTTTATCGTTAAGTTCACATTATTTTACATCTAAAACACGTCTTTACAATACATTTGGGTGAATATAAAAGGTCGTAAAAAAATTTTGAAATACAGGTGATGAATCCGCTAAATATCGTCTTAAGTCATTTCTATTAAACTAATCATACTTTTTATATTTTTAACGTTAAGATCACATTATTTTACATCTAAAACACGTGTTTACAATACATTTGGGTGAATACAAAAAATAGAAAAAAAATTTGGTAAAAAATGGTGATAATTCCGCTAAATATCGTTTAAAGTCATTTGTATTGAACTAATCATACTTTTTATATTTTTATCGTTACGTTCACATAATTTTACATCTAAAACACGTCTTTACAATACATTTGGGTGAATATAAAAGGTCGTAAAAAAATTTTGAAATACGGGTGATGAATTCGCTAAATATCGTCTTAAGTCATTTCTATTAAACTAATCATACTTTTTATATTTTTAACGTTAAGTTCACATTATTTTACATCTAAAACACGTGTTTACAATACATTTGGGTGAATACAAAAAATAGAAAAAAAATTTGGGAAAAAATTGTGTAAAAAATGGTGATAATTCCGCTAAATATCGTTTAAAGTCATTTGTATTGAACTAATCATACTTTTTATATTTTTATCGTTAAGTTCACATTATTTTACATCTAAAACACGTATTTACAATACATTTGGGTGAATACAAAAAATAGATAAAAAATTTGGGAAAAAATTTGGTAAAAAATGGTGATAATTCCGCTAAATATCGTTTAAAGTCATTTGTATTGAACTAATCATACTTTTTATATTTTTATCGTTAAGTTCACATTATTTTACATCTAAAACACGTCTTTACAATACATTTGGGTGAATATAAAAGGTCGTAAAAAAATTTTGAAATACAGGTAATGAATCCGCTAAATATCGTCTTAAGTCATTTCTATTAAACTAATCATACTTTTTATATTTTTAACGTTAAGTTCACATTATTTTACATCTAAAACACGTGTTTACAATACATTTGGGTGAATACAAAAAATAGAAAAAAAATTTGGGAAAAAATTGTGTAAAAAATGGTGATAATTCCGCTAAATATCGTTTAAAGTCATTTGTATTGAACTAATCATACTTTTTATATTTTTATCGTTAAGTTCACATAATTTTACATCTAAAACACGTCTTTACAATACATTTGTCTGAATACAAAAAATAAAAAAAAAATTTGGTAAAAAATGGTGATAATTCCGCTAAATATCGTTTAAAGTCATTTGTATTGAACTAATCATACTTTTTATATTTTTATCGTTATGTTCACATTATTTTACATCTAAAACACGTCTTTACAATACATTTGGGTGAATATAAAAGGTCGTAAAAAAATTTTGAAATACAGGTGATGAATCCGCTAAATATCGTCTTAAGTCATTTCTATTAAACTAATCATACTTTTTATATTTTTAACGTTAAGTTCACATTATTTTACATCTAAAACACGTGTTTACAATACATTTGGGTGAATACAAAAAATAGAAAAAAAATTTGGGAAAAAATTGTGTAAAAAATGGTGATAATTCCGCTAAATATCGTTTAAAGTCATTTGTATTGAACTAATCATACTTTTTATATTTTTATCGTTAAGTTCACATTATTTTACATCTAAAACACGTTTTTACAATACATTTGGGTGAATACAAAAAATAGATAAAAAATTTGGGAAAAAATTTGGTAAAAAATGGTGATAATTCCGCTAAATATCGTTTAAAGTCATTTGTATTGAACTAATCATACTTTTTATATTTTTATCGTTAAGTTCACATTATTTTACATCTAAAATACTTATTTACAATACATTTGGGTGAATACAAAAAATATAAAAAAAATTTGGGAAAAAATTGGGTAAAAAATGGTGATAATTCCGCTAAATATCGTTTAAAGTTATTTGTATTGAACTAATCATACTTTTTATATTTTTATCGTTAAGTTCACATAATTTTACATCTAAAACACGTCTTTACAATACATTTGGGTGAATATAAAAGGTCGTAAAAAAATTTTGAAATACAGGTGATGAATCCGCTAAATATCGTCTTAAGTCATTTCTATTAAACTAATCATACTTTTTATATTTTTAACGTTAAGTTCACATTATTTTACATCTAAAACACGTGTTTACAATACATTTGGGTGAATACAAAAAATAGAAAAAAAACTTGGTAAAAAATGGTGATAATTCCGCTAAATATCGTTTAAAGTCATTTGTATTGAACTAATCATACTTTTTATATTTTTATCGTTAAGTTCACATTATTTTACATCTAAAACACGTCTTTACAATACATTTGGGTGAATATAAAAGGTCGTAAAAAAATTTGGTAAAAAATGGTGATAATTCCGCTAAATATCGTCTTAAGTCATTTCTATTAAACTAATCATACTTTTTATATTTTTAACGTTAAGTTCACATTATTTTACATCTAAAACACGTGTTTACAATACATTTGGGTGAATACAAAAAATAGAAAAAAAATTTGGTAAAAAATGGTGATAATTCCGCTAAATATCGTTTAAAGTCATTTGTATTGAACTAATCATACTTTTTATATTTATATCGTTAAGTTCACATTATTTTACATCTAAAACACGTATTTACAATACATTTGGGTGAATACAAAAAATAGAAAAAAAATTTGGGAAAAAATTGTGTAAAAAATGGTGATAATTCCGCTAAATATCGTCTTAAGTCATTTCTATTAAACTAATCATACTTTTTATATTTTTAACGTTAAGTTCACATTATTTTACATCTAAAACACGTGTTTACAATACATTTGGGTGAATACAAAAAATAGAAAAAAAATTTGGGAAAAAATTGTGTAAAAAATGGTGATAATTCCGCTAAATATCGTTTAAAGTCATTTGTATTTAACTAATCATACTTTTTATATTTTTATCGTTAATTTCACATAATTTTACATCTAAAACACGTCTTTACAATACATTTGGGTGAATACAAAAAATAGAAAAAAAATTTGGGAAAAAATTTAGTAAAAAATGGTGATAATTCCGCTAAATATCGTTTAAAGTCATTTGTATTGAACTAATCATACTTTTTATATTTTTATCGTTAAGTTCACATTATTTTACATCTAAAACACGTATTTACAATACATTTGGGTGAATACAAAAAATAGAAAAAAAATTTGGGAAAAAATTGGGTAAAAAATGGTGATAATTCCGCTAAATATCGTTTAAAGTCATTTGTATTGAACTAATCATACTTTTTATATTTTTATCGTTAATTTCACATTATTTTACATCTAAAACACGTCTTTACAATACATTTGGGTGAATATAAAAGGTCGTAAAAAAATTTTGAAATACAGGTGATGAATCCGCTAAATATCGTCTTAAGTCATTTCTATTAAACTAATCATACTTTTTATATTTTTAACGTTAAGTTCACATTATTTTACATCTAAAACACGTGTTTACAATACATTTGGGTGAATACAAAAAATAGAAAAAAAATTTGGGAAAAAATTGGGTAAAAAATGGTGATAATTCCGCTAAATATCGTTTAAAGTCATTTGTATTGAACTAATCATACTTTTTATATTTTTATCGTTAAGTTCACATAATTTTACATCTAAAACACGTCTTTACAATACATTTGGGTGAATATAAAAGGTCGTAAAAAAATTTTGAAATACAGGTGATGAATCCGCTAAATATCGTCTTAAGTCATTTCTATTAAACTAATCATACTTTTTATATTTTTAACGTTAAGTTCACATTATTTTAAATCTAAAACACGTGTTTACAATACATTTGGGTGAATACAAAAAATAGAAAAAAAATTTGGGATAAAATTGGGTAAAAAATGGTGATAATTCCGCTAAATATCGTTTAAAGTCATTTGTATTGAACTAATCATACTTTTTATATTTTTATCGTTAAGTTCACATTAGTTTACATCTAAAACACGTATTTACAATACATTTGGGTGAAAACAAAAAATAGAAAAAAAATTTGGGAAAAAATTGGGTAAAAAATGGTGATAATTCCGCTAAATATCGTTTAAAGTCATTTGTATTGAACTAATCATACTTTTTATATTTTTATCGTTAAGTTCACATTATTTTACATCTAAAACACGTATTTACAATACATTTGGGTGAATACAAAAAATAGAAAAAAAATTTGGGAAAAAATTGGGTAAAAAATGGTGATAATTCCGCTAAATATCGTTTAAAGACATTTGTATTGAACTAATCATACTTTTTATATTTTTGTCGTTAAGTTCACATTATTTTACTTCTAAAACACGTGTTTACAAAACAT
The DNA here is from genome assembly GCF_037042655.1 of Diuraphis noxia. NCBI lineage: Eukaryota > Metazoa > Arthropoda > Insecta > Hemiptera > Aphididae > Diuraphis > Diuraphis noxia. The sequence continues at coordinate 76,138,856 of NW_028301714.1, forward strand.
TTGGGTGAATACAAAAAATAGAAAAAAAATTTGGTAAAAAATGGTGATAATTCCGCTAAATATTGTTTAAAGTCATTTGTATTGAACTTATCATATTTTTTATATTTTTATCGTTACGTTCACATAATTTTACATCTAAAACACGTCTTTACAATACATTTGGGTGAATACAAAAAATAGAAAAAAAATTTGGGAAAAAATTTGGTAAAAAATGGTGATAATTCCGCTAAATATCGTTTAAAGTCATTTGTATTGAACTAATCATACTTTTTATATTTTTATCGTTAAGTTCACATTAGTTTACATCTAAAACACGTCTTTACAATACATTTGGGTGAATATAAAAGGTCGTAAAAAAATTTTGAAATACGGGTGATGAATCCGCTAAATATCGTCTTTAGTCATTTCTATTAAACTAATCATACTTTTTATATTTTTAACGTTAAGTTCACATTATTTTACATCTAAAACACGTGTTTACAATACATTTGGGTGAATACAAAAAATAGAAAAAAAATTTGGTAAAAAATGGTGATAATTCCACTAAATATCGTTTAAAGTCATTTGTATTGAACTAATCATACTTTTTATATTTTTATCGTTAAGTTCACACTATTTTACTACTAAAACACGTCTTTACAATACATTTGGGTGAATACAAAAAATAGAAAAAAAATTTGGTAAAAAATGGTGATAATTCCGCTAAATATCGTTTAAAGTCATTTGTATTGAACTAATCATACTTTTTATATTTTTATCGTTAAGTTCACATTAGTTTACATCTAAAACACGTATTTACAATACATTTGGGTGAATACAAAAAATAGAAAAAAAATTTGGGAAAAAATTGGGTAAAAAATGGTGATAATTCCGCTAAATATCGTTTAAAGTCATTTGTATTGAACTAATCATACTTTTTATATTTTTATCGTTAAGTTCACATTATTTTACATCTAAAACACGTATTTACAATACATTTGGGTGAATACAAAAAATAGAAAAAAAATTTGGGAAAAAATTGGGTAAAAAATGGTGATAATTCCGCTAAATATCGTTTAAAGACATTTGTATTGAACTAATCATACTTTTTATATTTTTGTCGTTAAGTTCACATTATTTTACTTCTAAAACACGTGTTTACAAAACATTTGGGTGAATACAAAAAATAGAAAAAAAATTTGGTAAAAAATGGTGATAATTCCGCTAAATATTGTTTAAAGTCATTTGTATTGAACTTATCATATTTTTTATATTTTTATCGTTACGTTCACATAATTTTACATCTAAAACACGTCTTTACAATACATTTGGGTGAATACAAAAAATAGAAAAAAAATTTGGGAAAAAATTTGGTAAAAAATGGTGATAATTCCGCTAAATATCGTTTAAAGTCATTTGTATTGAACTAATCATACTTTTTATATTTTTATCGTTAAGTTCACATTAGTTTACATCTAAAACACGTCTTTACAATACATTTGGGTGAATATAAAAGGTCGTAAAAAAATTTTGAAATACGGGTGATGAATCCGCTAAATATCGTCTTTAGTCATTTCTATTAAACTAATCATACTTTTTATATTTTTAACGTTAAGTTCACATTATTTTACATCTAAAACACGTGTTTACAATACATTTGGGTGAATACAAAAAATAGAAAAAAAATTTGGTAAAAAATGGTGATAATTCCACTAAATATCGTTTAAAGTCATTTGTATTGAACTAATCATACTTTTTATATTTTTATCGTTAAGTTCACACTATTTTACTACTAAAACACGTCTTTACAATACATTTGGGTGAATACAAAAAATAGAAAAAAAATTTGGTAAAAAATGGTGATAATTCCGCTAAATATCGTTTAAAGTCATTTGTATTGAACTAATCATACTTTTTATATTTTTATCGTTAAGTTCACATTAGTTTACATCTAAAACACGTATTTACAATACATTTGGGTGAATACAAAAAATAGAAAAAAAATTTGGGAAAAAATTGGGTAAAAAATGGTGATAATTCCGCTAAATATCGTTTAAAGTCATTTGTATTGAACTAATCATACTTTTTATATTTTTATCGTTAAGTTCACATTATTTTACATCTAAAACACGTATTTACAATACATTTGGGTGAATACAAAAAATAGAAAAAAAATTTGGGAAAAAATTGGGTAAAAAATGGTGATAATTCCGCTAAATATCGTTTAAAGACATTTGTATTGAACTAATCATACTTTTTATATTTTTGTCGTTAAGTTCACATTATTTTACTTCTAAAACACGTGTTTACAAAACATTTGGGTGAATACAAAAAATAGAAAAAAAATTTGGTAAAAAATGGTGATAATTCCGCTAAATATTGTTTAAAGTCATTTGTATTGAACTTATCATATTTTTTATATTTTTATCGTTACGTTCACATAATTTTACATCTAAAACACGTCTTTACAATACATTTGGGTGAATACAAAAAATAGAAAAAAAATTTGGGAAAAAATTTGGTAAAAAATGGTGATAATTCCGCTAAATATCGTTTAAAGTCATTTGTATTGAACTAATCATACTTTTTATATTTTTATCGTTAAGTTCACATTAGTTTACATCTAAAACACGTCTTTACAATACATTTGGGTGAATATAAAAGGTCGTAAAAAAATTTTGAAATACGGGTGATGAATCCGCTAAATATCGTCTTTAGTCATTTCTATTAAACTAATCATACTTTTTATATTTTTAACGTTAAGTTCACATTATTTTACATCTAAAACACGTGTTTACAATACATTTGGGTGAATACAAAAAATAGAAAAAAAATTTGGTAAAAAATGGTGATAATTCCACTAAATATCGTTTAAAGTCATTTGTATTGAACTAATCATACTTTTTATATTTTTATCGTTAAGTTCACACTATTTTACTACTAAAACACGTCTTTACAATACATTTGGGTGAATACAAAAAATAGAAAAAAAATTTGGTAAAAAATGGTGATAATTCCGCTAAATATCGTTTAAAGTCATTTGTATTGAACTAATCATACTTTTTATATTTTTATCGTTAAGTTCACATTAGTTTACATCTAAAACACGTATTTACAATACATTTGGGTGAATACAAAAAATAGAAAAAAAATTTGGGAAAAAATTGGGTAAAAAATGGTGATAATTCCGCTAAATATCGTTTAAAGTCATTTGTATTGAACTAATCATACTTTTTATATTTTTATCGTTAAGTTCACATTATTTTACATCTAAAACACGTATTTACAATACATTTGGGTGAATACAAAAAATAGAAAAAAAATTTGGGAAAAAATTGGGTAAAAAATGGTGATAATTCCGCTAAATATCGTTTAAAGACATTTGTATTGAACTAATCATACTTTTTATATTTTTATCGTTAAGTTCACATTATTTTACTTCTAAAACACGTGTTTACAAAACATTTGGGTGAATACAAAAAATAGAAAAAAAATTTGGTAAAAAATAGTGATAATTCCGCTAAATATCGTTTAAAGTCATTTGTATTGAACTAATCATACTTTTTATATTTTTATCGTTAAGTTCACATTATTTTACATCTAAAACACGTCTTTACAATACATTTGGGTGAATATAAAAGGTCGTAAAAAAATTTTGAAATACGGGTGATGAATCCGCTAAATATCGTCTTTAGTCATTTCTATTAAACTAATCATACTTTTTATATTTTTAACGTTAAGTTCACATTATTTTACATCTAAAACACGTGTTTACAATACATTTGGGTGAATACAAAAAATAGAAAAAAAATTTGGTAAAAAATGGTGATAATTCCACTAAATATCGTTTAAAGTCATTTGTATTGAACTAATCATACTTTTTATATTTTTATCGTTAAGTTCACACTATTTTACTACTAAAACACGTCTTTACAATACATTTGGGTGAATACAAAAAATAGAAAAAAAATTTGGTAAAAAATGGTGATAATTCCGCTAAATATCGTTTAAAGTCATTTGTATTGAACTAATCATACTTTTTATATTTTTATCGTTAAGTTCACATTATTTTACATCTAAAACACGTATTTACAATACATTTGGGTGAATACAAAAAATAGAAAAAAAATTTGGGAAAAAATTGGGTAAAAAATGGTGATAATTCCGCTAAATATCGTTTAAAGTCATTTGTATTGAACTAATCATACATTTTATATTTTTATCGTTAAGTTCACATTATTTTACATCTAAAGCACGTATTTACAATACATTTGGGTGAATACAAAAAATAGAAAAAAAATTTGGGAAAAAATTGGGTAAAAAATGGTGATAATTCCGCTAAATATCGTTTAAAGACATTTGTATTGAACTAATCATACTTTTTATATTTTTATCGTTAAGTTCACATTATTTTACTTCTAAAACACGTATTTACAATACATTTGGGTGAATACAAAAAATAGAAAAAAAATTTGGGAAAAAATTGGGTAAAAAATGGTGATAATTCCGCTAAATATCGTTTAAAGACATTTGTATTGAACTAATCATACTTTTTATATTTTTATCGTTAAGTTCACATAATTTTACATCTAAAACACGTCTTTACAATACATTTGGGTGAATATAAAAGGTCGTAAAAAAATTTTGAAATACAGGTGATGAATCCGCTAAATATCGTCTTAAGACATTTCTATTAAACTAATCATACTTTTTATATTTTTAACGTTAAGTTCACATTATTTTACATCTAAAACACGTGTTTACAATACATTTGGGTGAATACAAAAAATAGAAAAAAAATTTGGGAAAAAATTGGGTAAAAAATGGTGATAATTCCGCTAAATATCGTTTAAAGTCATTTGTATTGAACTAATCATACTTTTTATATTTTTATCGTTAAGTTCACATAATTTTACATCTAAAACACGTCTTTACAATACATTTGGGTGAATATAAATGGTCGTAAAAAAATTTTGAAATACAGGTGATGAATCCGCTAAATATCGTCTTTAGTCATTTCTATTAAACTAATCATACTTTTTATATTTTTAACGTTAAGTTCACATTATTTTACATCTAAAACACGTGTTTACAATACATTTGGGTGAATACAAAAAATAGAAAAAAAATTTGGTAAAAAATGGTGATAATTCCACTAAATATCGTTTAAAGTCATTTGTATTGAACTAATCATACTTTTTATATTTTTATCGTTAAGTTCACACTATTTTACTACTAAAACACGTCTTTACAATACATTTGGGTGAATACAAAAAATATAAAAAAAATTTGGTAAAAAATAGTGATAATTCCGCTAAATATCGTTTAAAGTCATTTGTATTGAACTAATCATACTTTTTATATTTTTATCGTTAAGTTCACATTATTTTACATCTAAAACACGTCTTTACAATACATTTGGGTGAATATAAAAGGTCGTAAAAAAATTTTGAAATACGGGTGATGAATCCGCTAAATATCGTCTTTAGTCATTTCTATTAAACTAATCATACTTTTTATATTTTTAACGTTAAGTTCACATTATTTTACATCTAAAACACGTGTTTACAATACATTTGGGTGAATACAAAAAATAGAAAAAAAATTTGGTAAAAAATGGTGATAATTCCACTAAATATCGTTTAAAGTCATTTGTATTGAACTAATCATACTTTTTATATTTTTATCGTTAAGTTCACACTATTTTACTACTAAAACACGTCTTTACAATACATTTGGGTGAATACAAAAAATAGAAAAAAAATTTGGTAAAAAATGGTGATAATTCCGCTAAATATCGTTTAAAGTCATTTGTATTGAACTAATCATACTTTTTATATTTTTATCGTTAAGTTCACATTATTTTACATCTAAAACACGAATTTACAATACATTTGGGTGAATACAAAAAATAGAAAAAAAATTTGGGAAAAAATTGGGTAAAAAATGGTGATAATTCCGCTAAATATCGTTTAAAGTCATTTGTATTGAACTAATCATACATTTTATATTTTTATCGTTAAGTTCACATTATTTTACATCTAAAACACGTATTTACAATACATTTGGGTGAATACAAAAAATAGAAAAAAAATTTGGGAAAAAATTGGGTAAAAAATGGTGATAATTCCGCTAAATATCGTTTAAAGACATTTGTATTGAACTAATCATACTTTTTATATTTTTATCGTTAAGTTCACATTATTTTACTTCTAAAACACGTGTTTACAAAACATTTGGGTGAATACAAAAAATAGAAAAAAAATTTGGTAAAAAATGGTGATAATTCCGCTAAATATCGTTTAAAGTCATTTGTATTGAACTAATCATACTTTTTATATTTTTATCGTTACGTTCACATAATTTTACATCTAAAACACGTATTTACAATACATTTGGGTGAATACAAAAAATAGAAAAAAAATTTGGGAAAAAATTGGGTAAAAAATGGTGATAATTCCGCTAAATATCGTTTAAAGACATTTGTATTGAACTAATCATACTTTTTATATTTTTATCGTTAAGTTCACATAATTTTACATCTAAAACACGTCTTTACAATACATTTGGGTGAATATAAAAGGTCGTAAAAAAATTTTGAAATACAGGTGATGAATCCGCTAAATATCGTCTTAAGACATTTCTATTAAACTAATCATACTTTTTATATTTTTAACGTTAAGTTCACATTATTTTACATCTAAAACACGTGTTTACAATACATTTGGGTGAATACAAAAAATAGAAAAAAAATTTGGGAAAAAATTGGGTAAAAAATGGTGATAATTCCGCTAAATATCGTTTAAAGTCATTTGTATTGAACTAATCATACTTTTTATATTTTTATCGTTAAGTTCACATAATTTTACATCTAAAACACGTCTTTACAATACATTTGGGTGAATATAAAAGGTCGTAAAAAAATTTTGAAATACAGGTGATGAATCCGCTAAATATCGTCTTTAGTCATTTCTATTAAACTAATCATACTTTTTATATTTTTAACGTTAAGTTCACATTATTTTACATCTAAAACACGTGTTTACAATACATTTGGGTGAATACAAAAAATATAAAAAAAATTTGGTAAAAAATGGTGATAATTCCGCTAAATATCGTTTAAAGTCATTTGTATTGAACTAATCATACTTTTTATATTTTTATCGTTAAGTTCACATTATTTTACATCTAAAACACGTATTTACAATACATTTGGGTAAATACAAAAAATAGAAAAAAAATTTGGGAAAAAATTGGGTAAAAAATGGTGATAATTCCGCTAAATATCGTTTAAAGTCATTTGTATTGAACTAATCATACATTTTATATTTTTATCGTTAAGTTCACATTATTTTACATCTAAAACACGTATTTACAATACATTTGGGTGAATACAAAAAATAGAAAAAAAATTTGGGAAAAAATTGGGTAAAAAATGGTGATAATTCCGCTAAATATCGTTTAAAGACATTTGTATTGAACTAATCATACTTTTTATATTTTTATCGTTAAGTTCACATTATTTTACTTCTAAAACACGTGTTTACAAAACATTTGGGTGAATACAAAAAATAGAAAAAAAATTTGGTAAAAAATGGTGATAATTCCGCTAAATATCGTTTAAAGTCATTTGTATTGAACTAATCATACTTTTTATATTTTTATCGTTACGTTCACATAATTTTACATCTAAAACACGTCTTTACAATACATTTGGGTGAATACAAAAAATAGAAAAAAAATTTGGGAAAAAATTTGGTAAAAAATGGTGATAATTCCGCTAAATATCGTTTAAAGTCATTTGTATTGAACTAATCATACTTTTTATATTTTTATCGTTAAGTTCACATTATTTTACATCTAAAACACGTCTTTACAATACATTTGGGTGAATATAAAAGGTCGTAAAAAAATTTTGAAATACGGGTGATGAATCCGCTAAATATCGTCTTAAGTCATTTCTATTAAACTAATCATACTTTTTATATTTTTAACGTTAAGTTCACATTATGTTACATCTAAAACACGTGTTTACAATACATTTGGGTGAATACAAAAAATAGAAAAAAAATTTGGTAAAAAATGGTGATAATTCCACTAAATATCGTTTAAAGTCATTTGTATTGAACTAATCATACTTTTTATATTTTTATCGTTAAGTTCACACTATTTTACTACTAAAACACGTCTTTACAATACATTTGGGTGAATACAAAAAATATAAAAAAAATTTGGTAAAAAATGGTGATAATTCCGCTAAATATCGTTTAAAGTCATTTGTATTGAACTAATCATACTTTTTATATTTTTATCGTTAAGTTCACATTATTTTACATCTAAAACACGTATTTACAATACATTTGGGTGAATACAAAAAATAGAAAAAAAATTTGGGAAAAAATTGGGTAAAAAATGGTGATAATTCCGCTAAATATCGTTTAAAGTCATTTGTATTGAACTAATCATACATTTTATATTTTTATCGTTAAGTTCACATTATTTTACATCTAAAACACGTATTTACAATACATTTGGGTGAATACAAAAAATAGAAAAAAAATTTGGGAAAAAATTGGGTAAAAAATGGTGATAATTCCGCTAAATATCGTTTAAAGACATTTGTATTGAACTAATCATACTTTTTATATTTTTATCGTTAAGTTCACATTATTTTACTTCTAAAACACGTGTTTACAAAACATTTGGGTGAATACAAAAAATAGAAAAAAAATTTGGGAAAAAATTGGGTAAAAAATGGTGATAATTCCGCTAAATATCGTTTAAAGACATTTGTATTGAACTAATCATACTTTTTATATTTTTATCGTTAAGTTCACATTATTTTACTTCTAAAACACGTGTTTACAAAACATTTGGGTGAATACAAAAAATAGAAAAAAAATTTGGTAAAAAATAGTGATAATTCCGCTAAATATCGTTTAAAGTCATTTGTATTGAACTAATCATACTTTTTATATTTTTATCGTTAAGTTCACATTATTTTACATCTAAAACACGTCTTTACAATACATTTGGGTGAATATAAAAGGTCGTAAAAAAATTTTGAAATACGGGTGATGAATCCGCTAAATATCGTCTTTAGTCATTTCTATTAAACTAATCATACTTTTTATATTTTTAACGTTAAGTTCACATTATTTTACATCTAAAACACGTGTTTACAATACATTTGGGTGAATACAAAAAATAGAAAAAAAATTTGGTAAAAAATGGTGATAATTCCACTAAATATCGTTTAAAGTCATTTGTATTGAACTAATCATACTTTTTATATTTTTATCGTTAAGTTCACACTATTTTACTACTAAAACACGTCTTTACAATACATTTGGGTGAATACAAAAAATAGAAAAAAAATTTGGTAAAAAATGGTGATAATTCCGCTAAATATCGTTTAAAGTCATTTGTATTGAACTAATCATACTTTTTATATTTTTATCGTTAAGTTCACATTATTTTACATCTAAAACACGTATTTACAATACATTTGGGTGAATACAAAAAATAGAAAAAAAATTTGGGAAAAAATTGGGTAAAAAATGGTGATAATTCCGCTAAATATCGTTTAAAGTCATTTGTATTGAACTAATCATACATTTTATATTTTTATCGTTAAGTTCACATTATTTTACATCTAAAACACGTATTTACAATACATTTGGGTGAATACAAAAAATAGAAAAAAAATTTGGGAAAAAATTGGGTAAAAAATGGTGATAATTCCGCTAAATATCGTTTAAAGACATTTGTATTGAACTAATCATACTTTTTATATTTTTATCGTTAAGTTCACATTATTTTACTTCTAAAACACGTGTTTACAAAACATTTGGGTGAATACAAAAAATAGAAAAAAAATTTGGTAAAAAATGGTGATAATTCCGCTAAATATCGTTTAAAGTCATTTGTATTGAACTAATCATACTTTTTATATTTTTATCGTTACGTTCACATAATTTTACATCTAAAACACGTATTTACAATACATTTGGGTGAATACAAAAAATAGAAAAAAAATTTGGGAAAAAATTGGGTAAAAAATGGTGATAATTCCGCTAAATATCGTTAAAAGACATTTGTATTGAACTAATCATACTTTTTATATTTTTATCGTTAAGTTCACATAATTTTACATCTAAAACACGTCTTTACAATACATTTGGGTGAATATAAAAGGTCGTAAAAAAATTTTGAAATACAGGTGATGAATCCGCTAAATATCGTCTTAAGACATTTCTATTAAACTAATCATACTTTTTATATTTTTAACGTTAAGTTCACATTATTTTACATCTAAAACACGTGTTTACAATACATTTGGGTGAATACAAAAAATAGAAAAAAAATTTGGGAAAAAATTGGGTAAAAAATGGTGATAATTCCGCTAAATATCGTTTAAAGTCATTTGTATTGAACTAATCATACTTTTTATATTTTTATCGTTAAGTTCACATAATTTTACATCTAAAACACGTCTTTACAATACATTTGGGTGAATATAAAAGGTCGTAAAAAAATTTTGAAATACAGGTGATGAATCCGCTAAATATCGTCTTTAGTCATTTCTATTAAACTAATCATACTTTTTATATTTTTAACGTTAAGTTCACATTATTTTACATCTAAAACACGTGTTTACAATACATTTGGGTGAATACAAAAAATATAAAAAAAATTGGGTAAAAAATGGTGATAATTCCGCTAAATATCGTTTAAAGTCATTTGTATTGAACTAATCATACTTTTTATATTTTTATCGTTAAGTTCACATTATTTTACATCTAAAACACGTATTTACAATACATTTGGGTAAATACAAAAAATAGAAAAAAAATTTGGGAAAAAATTGGGTAAAAAATGGTGATAATTCCGCTAAATATCGTTTAAAGTCATTTGTATTGAACTAATCATACATTTTATATTTTTATCGTTAAGTTCACATTATTTTACATCTAAAACACGTATTTACAATACATTTGGGTGAATACAAAAAATAGAAAAAAAATTTGGGAAAAAATTGGGTAAAAAATGGTGATAATTCCGCTAAATATCGTTTAAAGTCATTTGTATTGAACTAATCATACTTTTTATATTTTTATCGTTACGTTCACATAATTTTACATCTAAAACACGTCTTTACAATACATTTGGGTGAATACAAAAAATAGAAAAAAAATTTGGGAAAAAATTTGGTAAAAAATGGTGATAATTCCGCTAAATATCGTTTAAAGTCATTTGTATTGAACTAATCATACTTTTTATATTTTTATCGTTAAGTTCACATTATTTTACATCTAAAACACGTCTTTACAATACATTTGGGTGAATATAAAAGGTCGTAAAAAAATTTTGAAATACGGGTGATGAATCCGCTAAATATCGTCTTAAGTCATTTCTATTAAACTAATCATACTTTTTATATTTTTAACGTTAAGTTCACATTATGTTACATCTAAAACACGTGTTTACAATACATTTGGGTGAATACAAAAAATAGAAAAAAAATTTGGTAAAAAATGGTGATAATTCCACTAAATATCGTTTAAAGTCATTTGTATTGAACTAATAATACTTTTTATATTTTTATCGTTAAGTTCACATTATTTTACATCTAAAACACGTATTTACAATACATTTGGGTGAATACAAAAAATAGAAAAAAAATTTGGGAAAAAATTGGGTAAAAAATGGTGATAATTCCGCTAAATATCGTTTAAAGACATTTGTATTGAACTAATCATACTTTTTATATTTTTATCGTTAAGTTCACATAATTTTACATCTAAAACACGTCTTTACAATACATTTGGGTGAATATAAAAGGTCGTAAAAAAATTTTGAAATACAGGTGATGAATCCGCTAAATATCGTCTTAAGACATTTCTATTAAACTAATCATACTTTTTATATTTTTAACGTTAAGTTCACATTATTTTACATCTAAAACACGTGTTTACAATACATTTGGGTGAATACAAAAAATAGAAAAAAAATTTGGGAAAAAATTGGGTAAAAAATGGTGATAATTCCGCTAAATATCGTTTAAAGTCATTTGTATTGAACTAATCATACTTTTTATATTTTTATCGTTAAGTTCACATAATTTTACATCTAAAACACGTCTTTACAATACATTTGGGTGAATATAAAAGGTCGTAAAAAAATTTTGAAATACAGGTGATGAATCCGCTAAATATCGTCTTAAGTCATTTCTATTAAACTAATCATACTTTTTATATTTTTATCGTTAAGTTCACATTATTTTACATCTAAAATACGTATTTACAATACATTTGGGTGAATACAAAAAATAGAAAAAAAATTTGGGAAAAAATTGGGTAAAAAATGGTGATAATTCCGCTAAATATCGTTTAAAGACATTTGTATTGAACTAATCATACTTTTTATATTTTTATCGTTAAGTTCACATTATTTTACTTCTAAAACACGTGTTTACAAAACATTTGGGTGAATACAAAAAATAGAAAAAAAATTTGGTAAAAAATGGTGATAATTCCACTAAATATCGTTTAAAGTCATTTGTATTGAACTAATCATACTTTTTATATTTTTATCGTTAAGTTCACATTATTTTACATCTAAAACACGTATTTACAATACATTTGGGTGAATACAAAAAATAGAAAAAAAATTTGGGAAAAAATTGGGTAAAAAATGGTGATAATTCCGCTAAATATCGTTTAAAGACATTTGTATTGAACTAATCATACTTTTTATATTTTTATCGTTAAGTTCACATAATTTTATATCTAAAACACGTCTTTACAATACATTTGGGTGAATATAAAAGGTCGTAAAAAAATTTTGAAATACAGGTGATGAATCCGCTAAATATCGTCTTAAGTCATTTCTATTAAACTAATCATACTTTTTATATTTTTATCGTTAAGTTCACATTATTTTACATCTAAAATACGTATTTACAATACATTTGGGTGAATACAAAAAATAGAAAAAAAATTTGGGAAAAAATTGGGTAAAAAATGGTGATAATTCCGCTAAATATCGTTTAAAGACATTTGTATTGAACTAATCATACTTTTTATATTTTTATCGTTAAGTTCACATTATTTTACTTCTAAAACACGTGTTTACAAAACATTTGGGTGAATACAAAAAATAGAAAAAAAATTTGGTAAAAAATGGTGATAATTCCACTAAATATCGTTTAAAGTTATTTGTATTGAACTAATCATACTTTTTATATTTTTATCGCTAAGTTCACATTATTTTACATCTAAAACACGTATTTACAATACATTTGGGTGAATACAAAAGGTCGTAAAAAAATTTTGAAATACAGGTGATGAATCCGCTAAATATCGTCTTTAGTCATTTCTATTAAACTAATCATACTTTTTATATTTTTAACGTTAAGTTCACATTATTTTACATCTAAAACACGTGTTTACAATACATTTGGGTGAATACAAAAAATAGAAAAAAAATTTGGTAAAAAATGGTGATAATTCCACTAAATATCGTTTAAAGTCATTTGTATTGAACTAATCATACTTTTTATATTTTTATCGTTAAGTTCACACTATTTTACTACTAAAACACGTCTTTACAATACATTTGGGTGAATACAAAAAATAGAAAAAAAATTTGGTAAAAAATGGTGATAATTCCGCTAAATATCGTTTAAAGTCATTTGTATTGAACTAATCATACTTTTTATATTTTTATCGTTAAGTTCACATTATTTTACATCTAAAACACGTATTTACAATACATTTGGGTGAATACAAAAAATAGAAAAAAAATTTGGGAAAAAATTGGGTAAAAAATGGTGATAATTCCGCTAAATATCGTTTAAAGTCATTTGTATTGAACTAATCATACATTTTATATTTTTATCGTTAAGTTCACATTATTTTACATCTAAAACACGTATTTACAATACATTTGGGTGAATACAAAAAATAGAAAAAAAATTTGGGAAAAAATTGGGTAAAAAATGGTGATAATTCCGCTAAATATCGTTTAAAGACATTTGTATTGAACTAATCATACTTTTTATATTTTTATCGTTAAGTTCACATTATTTTACTTCTAAAACACGTGTTTACAAAACATTTGGGTGAATACAAAAAATAGAAAAAAAATTTGGTAAAAAATGGTGATAATTCCGCTAAATATCGTTTAAAGTCATTTGTATTGAACTAATCATACTTTTTATATTTTTATCGTTACGTTCACATAATTTTACATCTAAAACACGTCTTTACAATACATTTGGGTGAATACAAAAAATAGAAAAAAAATTTGGGAAAAAATTTGGTAAAAAATGGTGATAATTCCGCTAAATATCGTTTAAAGTCATTTGTATTGAACTAATCATACTTTTTATATTTTTATCGTTAAGTTCACATTATTTTACATCTAAAACACGTCTTTACAATACATTTGGGTGAATATAAAAGGTCGTAAAAAAATTTTGAAATACGGGTGATGAATCCGCTAAATATCGTCTTAAGTCATTTCTATTAAACTAATCATACTTTTTATATTTTTAACGTTAAGTTCACATTATGTTACATCTAAAACACGTGTTTACAATACATTTGGGTGAATACAAAAAATAGAAAAAAAATTTGGTAAAAAATGGTGATAATTCCACTAAATATCGTTTAAAGTCATTTGTATTGAACTAATAATACTTTTTATATTTTTATCGTTAAGTTCACATTATTTTACATCTAAAACACGTATTTACAATACATTTGGGTGAATACAAAAAATAGAAAAAAAATTTGGGAAAAAATTGGGTAAAAAATGGTGATAATTCCGCTAAATATCGTTTAAAGACATTTGTATTGAACTAATCATACTTTTTATATTTTTATCGTTAAGTTCACATAATTTTACATCTAAAACACGTCTTTACAATACATTTGGGTGAATATAAAAGGTCGTAAAAAAATTTTGAAATACAGGTGATGAATCCGCTAAATATCGTCTTAAGACATTTCTATTAAACTAATCATACTTTTTATATTTTTAACGTTATGTTCACATTATTTTACATCTAAAACACGTGTTTACAATACATTTGGGTGAATACAAAAAATAGAAAAAAAATTTGGGAAAAAATTGGGTAAAAAATGGTGATAATTCCGCTAAATATCGTTTAAAGTCATTTGTATTGAACTAATCATACTTTTTATATTTTTATCGTTAAGTTCACATAATTTTACATCTAAAACACGTCTTTACAATACATTTGGGTGAATATAAAAGGTCGTAAAAAAATTTTGAAATACAGGTGATGAATCCGCTAAATATCGTCTTAAGTCATTTCTATTAAACTAATCATACTTTTTATATTTTTATCGTTAAGTTCACATTATTTTACATCTAAAATACGTATTTACAATACATTTGGGTGAATACAAAAAATAGAAAAAAAATTTGGGAAAAAATTGGGTAAAAAATGGTGATAATTCCGCTAAATATCGTTTAAAGACATTTGTATTGAACTAATCATACTTTTTATATTTTTATCGTTAAGTTCACATTATTTTACATCTAAAACACGTGTTTACAATACATTTGGGTGAATACAAAAAATAGAAAAAAAATTTGGTAAAAAATGTTGATAATTCCACTAAATATCGTTTAAAGTCATTTGTATTGAACTAATCATACTTTTTATATTTTTATCGTTAAGTTCACATAATTTTACATCTAAAACACGTCTTTACAATACATTTGGGTGAATATAAAAGGTCGTAAAAAAATTTTGAAATACAGGTGATGAATCCGCTAAATATCGTCTTAAGTCATTTCTATTAAACTAATCATACTTTTTATATTTTTATCGTTAAGTTCACATTATTTTACATCTAAAATACGTATTTACAATACATTTGGGTGAATACAAAAAATAGAAAAAAAATTTGGGAAAAAATTGGGTAAAAAATGGTGATAATTCCGCTAAATATCGTTTAAAGACATTTGTATTGAACTAATCATACTTTTTATATTTTTATCGTTAAGTTCACATTATTTTACTTCTAAAACACGTGTTTACAAAACATTTGGGTGAATACAAAAAATAGAAAAAAAATTTGGTAAAAAATGGTGATAATTCCACTAAATATCGTTTAAAGTCATTTGTATTGAACTAATCATACTTTTTATATTTTTATCGTTAAGTTCACATTATTTTACATCTAAAACACGTATTTACAATACATTTGGGTGAATACAAAAAATAGAAAAAAAATTTGGGAAAAAATTGGGTAAAAAATGGTGATAATTCCGCTAAATATCGTTTAAAGACATTTGTATTGAACTAATCATACTTTTTATATTTTTATCGTTAAGTTCACATAATTTTATATCTAAAACACGTCTTTACAATACATTTGGGTGAATATAAAAGGTCGTAAAAAAATTTTGAAATACAGGTGATGAATCCGCTAAATATCGTCTTAAGTCATTTCTATTAAACTAATCATACTTTTTATATTTTTATCGTTAAGTTCACATTATTTTACATCTAAAATACGTATTTACAATACATTTGGGTGAATACAAAAAATAGAAAAAAAATTTGGGAAAAAATTGGGTAAAAAATGGTGACAATTCCGCTAAATATCGTTTAAAGACATTTGTATTGAACTAATCATACTTTTTATATTTTTATCGTTAAGTTCACATTATTTTACTTCTAAAACACGTGTTTACAAAACATTTGGGTGAATACAAAAAATAGAAAAAAAATTTGGTAAAAAATGGTGATAATTCCACTAAATATCGTTTAAAGTCATTTGTATTGAACTAATCATACTTTTTATATTTTTATCGCTAAGTTCACATTATTTTACATCTAAAACACGTATTTACAATACATTTGGGTGAATACAAAAAATAGAAAAAAAATTTGGGAAAAAATTGGGTAAAAAATGGTGATAATTCCGCTAAATATCGTTTAAAGACATTTGTATTGAACTAATCATACTTTTTATATTTTTATCGTTAAGTTCACATAATTTTACATCTAAAACACGTCTTTACAATACATTTGGGTGAATATAAAAGGTCGTAAAAAAATTTTGAAATACAGGTGATGAATCCGCTAAATATCGTCTTAAGCCATTTCTATTAAACTAATCATACTTTTTATATTTTTAACGTTAAGTTCACATTATTTTACATCTAAAACACGTCTTTACAATACATTTGGGTGAATATAAAAGGTCGTAAAAAAATTTTGAAATACAGGTGATGAATCCGCTAAATATCGTCTTAAGTCATTTCTATTAAACTAATCATACTTTTTATATTTTTATCGTTAAGTTCACATTATTTTACATCTAAAATACGTATTTACAATACATTTGGGTGAATACAAAAAATAGAAAAAAAATTTGGGAAAAAATTGGGTAAAAAATGGTGATAATTCCGCTAAATATCGTTTAAAGACATTTGTATTGAACTAATCATACTTTTTATATTTTTATCGTTAAGTTCACA
The DNA here is from genome assembly GCF_037042655.1 of Diuraphis noxia. NCBI lineage: Eukaryota > Metazoa > Arthropoda > Insecta > Hemiptera > Aphididae > Diuraphis > Diuraphis noxia. The sequence continues at coordinate 76,156,361 of NW_028301714.1, forward strand.
TTATTTTACTTCTAAAACACGTGTTTACAAAACATTTGGGTGAATACAAAAAATAGAAAAAAAATTTGGTAAAAAATGGTGATAATTCCACTAAATATCGTTTAAAGTCATTTGTATTGAACTAATCATACTTTTTATATTTTTATCGTTAAGTTCACATTATTTTACATCTAAAACACGTATTTACAATACATTTGGGTGAATACAAAAAATAGAAAAAAAATTTGGGAAAAAATTGGGTAAAAAATGGTGATAATTCCGCTAAATATCGTTTAAAGACATTTGTATTGAACTAATCATACTTTTTATATTTTTATCGTTAAGTTCACATAATTTTATATCTAAAACACGTCTTTACAATACATTTGGGTGAATATAAAAGGTCGTAAAAAAATTTTGAAATACAGGTGATGAATCCGCTAAATATCGTCTTAAGTCATTTCTATTAAACTAATCATACTTTTTATATTTTTATCGTTAAGTTCACATTATTTTACATCTAAAATACGTATTTACAATACATTTGGGTGAATACAAAAAATAGAAAAAAAATTTGGGAAAAAATTGGGTAAAAAATGGTGATAATTCCGCTAAATATCGTTTAAAGACATTTGTATTGAACTAATCATACTTTTTATATTTTTATCGTTAAGTTCACATTATTTTACTTCTAAAACACGTGTTTACAAAACATTTGGGTGAATACAAAAAATAGAAAAAAAATTTGGTAAAAAATGGTGATAATTCCACTAAATATCGTTTAAAGTTATTTGTATTGAACTAATCATACTTTTTATATTTTTATCGCTAAGTTCACATTATTTTACATCTAAAACACGTATTTACAATACATTTGGGTGAATACAAAAGGTCGTAAAAAAATTTTGAAATACAGGTGATGAATCCGCTAAATATCGTCTTTAGTCATTTCTATTAAACTAATCATACTTTTTATATTTTTAACGTTAAGTTCACATTATTTTACATCTAAAACACGTGTTTACAATACATTTGGGTGAATACAAAAAATAGAAAAAAAATTTGGTAAAAAATGGTGATAATTCCACTAAATATCGTTTAAAGTCATTTGTATTGAACTAATCATACTTTTTATATTTTTATCGTTAAGTTCACACTATTTTACTACTAAAACACGTCTTTACAATACATTTGGGTGAATACAAAAATTTGGGAAAAAATTGGGTAAAAAATGGTGATAATTCCGCTAAATATCGTTTAAAGTCATTTGTATTGAACTAATCATACATTTTATATTTTTATCGTTAAGTTCACATTATTTTACTTCTAAAACACGTGTTTACAAAACATTTGGGTGAATACAAAAAATAGAAAAAAAATTTGGTAAAAAATGGTGATAATTCCGCTAAATATCGTTTAAAGTCATTTGTATTGAACTAATCATACTTTTTATATTTTTATCGTTACGTTCACATAATTTTACATCTAAAACACGTCTTTACAATACATTTGGGTGAATACAAAAAATAGAAAAAAAATTTGGGAAAAAATTTGGTAAAAAATGGTGATAATTCCGCTAAATATCGTTTAAAGTCATTTGTATTGAACTAATCATACTTTTTATATTTTTATCGTTAAGTTCACATTATTTTACATCTAAAACACGTCTTTACAATACATTTGGGTGAATATAAAAGGTCGTAAAAAAATTTTGAAATACGGGTGATGAATCCGCTAAATAACGTCTTAAGTCATTTCTATTAAACTAATCATACTTTTTATATTTTTAACGTTAAGTTCACATTATGTTACATCTAAAACACGTGTTTACAATACATTTGGGTGAATACAAAAAATAGAAAAAAAATTTGGTAAAAAATGGTGATAATTCCACTAAATATCGTTTAAAGTCATTTGTATTGAACTAATAATACTTTTTATATTTTTATCGTTAAGTTCACATTATTTTACATCTAAAACACGTATTTACAATACATTTGGGTGAATACAAAAAATAGAAAAAAAATTTGGGAAAAAATTGGGTAAAAAATGGTGATAATTCCGCTAAATATCGTTTAAAGACATTTGTATTGAACTAATCATACTTTTTATATTTTTATCGTTAAGTTCACATAATTTTACATCTAAAACACGTCTTTACAATACATTTGGGTGAATATAAAAGGTCGTAAAAAAATTTTGAAATACAGGTGATGAATCCGCTAAATATCGTCTTAAGACATTTCTATTAAACTAATCATACTTTTTATATTTTTAACGTTATGTTCACATTATTTTACATCTAAAACACGTGTTTACAATACATTTGGGTGAATACAAAAAATAGAAAAAAAATTTGGGAAAAAATTGGGTAAAAAATGGTGATAATTCCGCTAAATATCGTTTAAAGTCATTTGTATTGAACTAATCATACTTTTTATATTTTTATCGTTAAGTTCACATAATTTTACATCTAAAACACGTCTTTACAATACATTTGGGTGAATATAAAAGGTCGTAAAAAAATTTTGAAATACAGGTGATGAATCCGCTAAATATCGTCTTAAGTCATTTCTATTAAACTAATCATACTTTTTATATTTTTATCGTTAAGTTCACATTATTTTACATCTAAAATACGTATTTACAATACATTTGGGTGAATACAAAAAATAGAAAAAAAATTTGGGAAAAAATTGGGTAAAAAATGGTGATAATTCCGCTAAATATCGTTTAAAGACATTTGTATTGAACTAATCATACTTTTTATATTTTTATCGTTAAGTTCACATTATTTTACATCTAAAACACGTGTTTACAATACATTTGGGTGAATACAAAAAATAGAAAAAAAATTTGGTAAAAAATGTTTATAATTCCACTAAATATCGTTTAAAGTCATTTGTATTGAACTAATCATACTTTTTATATTTTTATCGTTAAGTTCACATAATTTTACATCTAAAACACGTCTTTACAATACATTTGGGTGAATATAAAAGGTCGTAAAAAAATTTTGAAATACAGGTGATGAATCCGCTAAATATCGTCTTAAGTCATTTCTATTAAACTAATCATACTTTTTATATTTTTATCGTTAAGTTCACATTATTTTACATCTAAAATACGTATTTACAATACATTTGGGTGAATACAAAAAATAGAAAAAAAATTTGGGAAAAAATTGGGTAAAAAATGGTGATAATTCCGCTAAATATCGTTTAAAGACATTTGTATTGAACTAATCATACTTTTTATATTTTTATCGTTAAGTTCACATTATTTTACTTCTAAAACACGTGTTTACAAAACATTTGGGTGAATACAAAAAATAGAAAAAAAATTTGGTAAAAAATGGTGATAATTCCACTAAATATCGTTTAAAGTCATTTGTATTGAACTAATCATACTTTTTATATTTTTATCGTTAAGTTCACATTATTTTACATCTAAAACACGTATTTACAATACATTTGGGTGAATACAAAAAATAGAAAAAAAATTTGGGAAAAAATTGGGTAAAAAATGGTGATAATTCCGCTAAATATCGTTTAAAGACATTTGTATTGAACTAATCATACTTTTTATATTTTTATCGTTAAGTTCACATAATTTTATATCTAAAACACGTCTTTACAATACATTTGGGTGAATATAAAAGGTCGTAAAAAAATTTTGAAATACAGGTGATGAATCCGCTAAATATCGTCTTAAGTCATTTCTATTAAACTAATCATACTTTTTATATTTTTATCGTTAAGTTCACATTATTTTACATCTAAAATACGTATTTACAATACATTTGGGTGAATACAAAAAATAGAAAAAAAATTTGGGAAAAAATTGGGTAAAAAATGGTGACAATTCCGCTAAATATCGTTTAAAGACATTTGTATTGAACTAATCATACTTTTTATATTTTTATCGTTAAGTTCACATTATTTTACTTCTAAAACACGTGTTTACAAAACATTTGGGTGAATACAAAAAATAGAAAAAAAATTTGGTAAAAAATGGTGATAATTCCACTAAATATCGTTTAAAGTCATTTGTATTGAACTAATCATACTTTTTATATTTTTATCGCTAAGTTCACATTATTTTACATCTAAAACACGTATTTACAATACATTTGGGTGAATACAAAAAATAGAAAAAAAATTTGGGAAAAAATTGGGTAAAAAATGGTGATAATTCCGCTAAATATCGTTTAAAGACATTTGTATTGAACTAATCATACTTTTTATATTTTTATCGTTAAGTTCACATAATTTTACATCTAAAACACGTCTTTACAATACATTTGGGTGAATATAAAAGGTCGTAAAAAAATTTTGAAATACAGGTGATGAATCCGCTAAATATCGTCTTAAGCCATTTCTATTAAACTAATCATACTTTTTATATTTTTAACGTTAAGTTCACATTATTTTACATCTAAAACACGTGTTTACAATACATTTGGATGAATACAAAAAATAGAAAAAAAATTTGGTAAAAAATTGTGATAATTCCGCTAAATATCGTTTAAAGTCATTTGTATTGAACTAATCATACTTTTTATATTTTTATCGTTAAGTTCACATTATTTTACATCTAAAACACGTATTTACAATACATTTGGGTGAATACAAAAAATAGAAAAAAAATTTGGGAAAAAATTGGGTAAAAAATGGTGATAATTCCGCTAAATATCGTTTAAAGACATTTGTATTGAACTAACCATACTTTTTATATTTTTATCGTTAAGTTCACATAATTTTACATCTAAAACACGTCTTTACAATACATTTGGGTGAATATAAAAGGTCGTAAAAAAATTTTGAAATACAGGTGATGAATCCGCTAAATATCGTCTTAAGTCATTTCTATTAAACTAATCATACTTTTTATATTTTTATCGTTAAGTTCACATTATTTTACATCTAAAACACGTATTTACAATACATTTGGGTGAATACAAAAAATAGAAAAAAAATTTGGGAAAAAATTGGGTAAAAAATGGTGATAATTCCGCTAAATATCGTTTAAAGACATTTGTATTGAACTAACCATACTTTTTATATTTTTATCGTTAAGTTCACATAATTTTACATCTAAAACACGTCTTTACAATACATTTGGGTGAATATAAAAGGTCGTAAAAAAATTTTGAAATACAGGAGATGAATCCGCTAAATATCGTCTTAAGTCATTTTTATTAAACTAATCATACTTTTTATATTTTTATCGTTAAGTTCACATTATTTTACATCTAAAACACGTGTTTACAATACATTTGGGTGAATACAAAAAATAGAAAAAAAATTTGGTAAAAAATGTTGATAATTCCACTAAATATCGTTTAAAGTCATTTGTATTGAACTAATCATACTTTTTATATTTTTATCGTTAAGTTCACATTATTTTACATCTAAAACACGTCTTTACAATACATTTGGGTGAATATAAAAGGTCGTAAAAAAATTTTGAAATACGGGTGATGAATCCGCTAAATATCGTTTAAAGTCATTTGTATTGAACTAATCATACTTTTTATATTTTTATCGTTACGTTCACATAATTTTACATCTAAAACACGTCTTTACAATACATTTGGGTGAATATAAAAGGTCGTAAAAAAATTTTGAAATACAGGTGATGAATCCGCTAAATATCGTCTTAAGACATTTCTATTAAACTAATCATACTTTTTATATTTTTAACGTTAAGTTCACATTATTTTACATCTAAAACACGTGTTTACAATACATTTGGGTGAATACAAAAAATAGAAAAAAAATTTGGGAAAAAATTGGGTAAAAAATGGTGATAATTCCGCTAAATATCGTTTAAAGTCATTTGTATTGAACTAATCATACTTTTTATATTTTTATCGTTAAGTTCACATAATTTTACATCTAAAACACGTCTTTACAATACATTTGGGTGAATATAAAAGGTCGTAAAAAAATTTTGAAATACAGGTGATGAATCCGCTAAATATCGTCTTAAGTCATTTCTATTAAACTAATCATACTTTTTATATTTTTATCGTTAAGTTCACATTATTTTACATCTAAAATACGTATTTACAATACATTTGGGTGAATACAAAAAATAGAAAAAAAATTTGGGAAAAAATTGGGTAAAAAATGGTGATAATTCCGCTAAATATCGTTTAAAGACATTTGTATTGAACTAATCATACTTTTTATATTTTTATCGTTAAGTTCACATTATTTTACTTCTAAAACACGTGTTTACAAAACATTTGGGTGAATACAAAAAATAGAAAAAAAATTTGGTAAAAAATGGTGATAATTCCGCTAAATATCGTTTAAAGTCATTTGTATTGAACTAATCATACTTTTTATATTTTTATCGTTACGTTCACATAATTTTACATCTAAAACACGTATTTACAATACATTTGGGTGAATACAAAAAATAGAAAAAAAATTTGGGAAAAAATTGGGTAAAAAATGGTGATAATTCCGCTAAATATCGTTTAAAGACATTTGTATTGAACTAATCATACTTTTTATATTTTTATCGTTAAGTTCACATAATTTTATATCTAAAACACGTCTTTACAATACATTTGGGTGAATATAAAAGGTCGTAAAAAAATTTTGAAATACAGGTGATGAATCCGCTAAATATCGTCTTAAGTCATTTCTATTAAACTAATCATACTTTTTATATTTTTATCGTTAAGTTCACATTATTTTACATCTAAAATACGTATTTACAATACATTTGGGTGAATACAAAAAATAGAAAAAAAATTTGGGAAAAAATTGGGTAAAAAATGGTGATAATTCCGCTAAATATCGTTTAAAGACATTTGTATTGAACTAATCATACTTTTTATATTTTTATCGTTAAGTTCACATTATTTTACTTCTAAAACACGTGTTTACAAAACATTTGGGTGAATACAAAAAATAGAAAAAAAATTTGGTAAAAAATGGTGATAATTCCACTAAATATCGTTTAAAGTCATTTGTATTGAACTAATCATACTTTTTATATTTTTATCGTTAAGTTCACATTATTTTACATCTAAAACACGTATTTACAATACATTTGGGTGAATACAAAAAATAGAAAAAAAATTTGGGAAGAAATTGGGTAAAAAATGGTGATAATTCCGCTAATTATCGTTTAAAGACATTTGTATTTAACTAATCATACTTTTTATATTTTTATCGTTAAGTTCACATAATTTTACATCTAAAACACGTCTTTACAATACATTTGGGTGAATATAAAAGGTCGTAAAAAAATTTTGAAATACAGGTGATGAATCCGCTAAATATCGTCTTAAGCCATTTCTATTAAACTAATCATACTTTTTATATTTTTATCGTTAAGTTCACATTATTTTACATCTAAAACACGTATTTACAATACATTTGGGTGAATACAAAAAATAGAAAAAAAATTTGGGAAAAAATTGGGTAAAAAATGGTGATAATTCCGCTAAATATCGTTTAAAGACATTTGTATTGAACTTACCATACTTTTTATATTTTTATCGTTAAGTTCACATAATTTTACATCTAAAACACGTCTTTACAATACATTTGGGTGAATATAAAAGGTCGTAAAAAAATTTTGAAATACAGGTGATGAATCCGCTAAATATCGTCTTAAGTCATTTTTATTAAACTAATCATACTTTTTATATTTTTATCGTTAAGTTCACATTATTTTACATCTAAAACACGTGTTTACAATACATTTGGGTGAATACAAAAAATAGAAAAAAAATTTGGTAAAAAATGTTGATAATTCCACTAAATATCGTTTAAAGTCATTTGTATTGAACTAATCATACTTTTTATATTTTTATCGTTAAGTTCACATTATTTTACATCTAAAACACGTCTTTACAATACATTTGGGTGAATATAAAAGGTCGTAAAAAAATTTTGAAATACGGGTGATGAATCCGCTAAATATCGTTTAAAGTCATTTGTATTGAACTAATCATACTTTTTATATTTTTATCGTTACGTTCACATAATTTTACATCTAAAACACGTCTTTACAATACATTTGGGTGAATACAAAAAATAGAAATAAAATTTGGGAAAAAATTTGGTAAAAAATGGTGATAATTCCGCTAAATATCGTTTAAAGTCATTTGTATTGAACTAATAATACTTTTTATATTTTTACCGTTAAGTTCACATTATTTTACATCTAAAACACGTCTTTACAATACATTTGGGTGAATATAAAAGGTCGTAAAAAAATTTTGAAATACAGGTGATGAATCCGCTAAATATCGTCTTAAGTCATTTCTATTAAATTAATCATACTTTTTATAATTTTAACGTTAAGTTCAAATTATTTTACATCTAAAACACGTGTTTACAATACATTTGGGTGAATACAAAAAATAGAAAAAAAATTTGGTAAAAAATGGTGATAATTTCGCTAAATATCGATTAAAGTCATTTGTATTAAACTAATTATACTTTTTATATTTTTAACGTTAAGTTCATATTAGTTTACATCTAAAACACGTATTTACAATACATTTGGGTGAATAAAAAAAATAGAAAAAAAATTTGGGAAAAAATTGGGTAAAAAATGGTGATAATTCCGCTAAATATCGTTTAAAGTCATTTGTATTGAACTAATCATACATTTTATATTTTTATCGTTAAGTTCACATAATTTTACATCTAAAACACGTATTTACAATACATTTGGGTGAATACAAAAAATAGAAAAAAAATTTGGGAAAAAATTTGGTAAAAAATGGTGATAATTCCGCTAAATATCGTTTAAACTCATTTGTATAGAACTAATCATACATTTTATATTTTTATCGTTTAGTTCACATAATTTTACATCTAAAAAACGTCTTTACAATACATTTGGGTGAATATAAAAGGTCGTAAAAAAATTTTGAATAACAGGTGATGAATACGCTAAATATCGTCTTAAGTCATTTCTATTAAACTAATCATACTTTTTTATATTTTTAACGTTAAGTTCACATTATTTTACATCTAAAACACGTATTTACAATACATTTGGGTGAATACAAAAAATAGAAAAAAAAAATATCGTTTAAAGTCATTTCTATTAAACTAATCATACTTTTTATATTTTTATCGTTAAGTTAACATAATTTTACATCTAAAACACGTGTTTACAATACATTTGGGTGAATACAAAAAATAGAAAAAAAATTTGGGAAAAAATTTGGTAAAAAATGGTGATAATTTCGCTAAATATCGATTTAAGTCATTTGTATTGAACTAATAATACTTTTTATATTATTACCGTTAAGTTCACATTATTTTACATCTAAAACTTGTATTTACAATACATTTGGGTGAATACAAAAAATAGAAAAAAAATTTGGGAAAAAATTGGGTAAAAAATGGTGATAATTCCGCTAAATATCGTTTAAAGTCATTTGTATTGAACTAATCATACATTTTATATTTTTATCGTTAAGTTCACATTATTTTACATCTAAAACACGTCTTTACAATACATTTGGGTGAATACAAAAGGTCGTAAAAAAATTTTGAAATACAGGTGATGAATCCGCTAAATATCGTCCTAAGTCATTTCTATTAAACTAATCATACTTTTTATATTTTTAACGTTAAGTACACATTATTTAATATCTAAAACACGTATTTACAATACATTTGGGTGAATACAAAAAATAGAAAAAAAATTTGGGAAAAAATTTGGTAAAAAATGGTGATAATTTCGCTAAATATCGATTAAAGTCATTTGTATTGCACTAATCATACTTTTTATATTTTTATCGTTAAGTTCACATTATTTTACATCTAAAACACGTATTTACAATACATTTGGGTGAATACAAAAACTAGAAAAAAAATTTGGGAAAAAATTGGGTAAAAAATTGTGATAATTCCGCTAAATATCGTTTAAAGTCATTTGTATTGAACTAATCATAATTTTATATTTTTATCGTTAAGTTCACATAATTTTACATCTAAAACACGTCTTTACAATACATTTGGGTGAATATAAAAGGTCGTAAAAAAATTTTGAAATACAGGTGATGAATCCGCTAAATATCGTCTTAAGTCATTTCTATTAAATTAATCATACTTTTTATAATTTTAACGTTAAGTTCAAATTATTTTACATCTAAAACACGTGTTTACAATACATTTGGGTGAATACAAAAAATAGAAAAAAAATTTGGTAAAAAATGGTGATAATTTCGCTAAATATCGATTAAAGTCATTTGTATTAAACTAATCATACTTTTTTATATTTTTAACGTTAAGTTCACATTATTTTACATCTAAAACACGTATTTACAATACATTTGGGTGAATACAAAAAATAGAAAAAAAAAATATCGTTTAAAGTCATTTCTATTAAACTAATCATACTTTTTATATTTTTATCGTTAAGTTAACATAATTTTACATCTAAAACACGTGTTTACAATACATTTGGGTGAATACAAAAAATAGAAAAAAAATTTGGGAAAAAATTTGGTAAAAAATGGTGATAATTTTGCTAAATATCGATTTAAGTCATTTGTATTGAACTAATAATACTTTTTATATTATTACCGTTAAGTTCACATTATTTTACATCTAAAACTTGTATTTACAATACATTTGGGTGAATACAAAAATTTGGGAAAAAATTGGGTAAAAAATGGTGATAATTCCGCTAAATATCGTTTAAAGTCATTTGTATTGAACTAATCATACATTTTATATTTTTATCGTTAAGTTCACATTATTTTACATCTAAAACACGTCTTTACAATACATTTGGGTGAATATAAAAGGTCGTAAAAAAATTTTGAAATACAGGTGATGAATCCGCTAAATATCGTCTTAAGTCATTTCTATTAAATTAATCATACTTTTTATAATTTTAACGTTAAGTTCAAATTATTTTACATCTAAAACACGTGTTTACAATACATTTGGGTGAATAAAAAAAATAGAAAAAAAATTTGGGAAAAAATTGGGTAAAAAATGGTGATAATTCCGCTAAATATCGTTTAAAGTCATTTGTATTGAACTAATCATACTTTTTATATTTTTATCGTTAAGTTCACATAATTTTACATCTAAAACACGTATTTACAATACATTTGGGTGAATATAAAAGGTCGTAAAAAAATTTTGAAAAGCAGGTGATGAATCCGCTAAATATCGTCTTAAGTCATTTCTATTAAACTAATCATACTTTTTATATTTTTAACGTTAAGTTCACATTATTTTACATCTAAAAAACGTCTCTACATTACATTTGGGTGAATATAAAAGGTCATAAAAAAATTTTAAAAAACAGGTGATGAATCCGCTAAATATCGTCTTAAGTCATTTCTATTAAACTAATCATACTTTTTATATTTTTAACGTTAAGTTCACATAATTTTACATCTAAAACACGTCTTTACAATACATTTAGGTGAATATAAAAGGTCGTAAAAAAATTTTGAAAAACAGGTGATGAATCCGCTAAATATCGTCTTAAGTCATTTTTATTAAACTAATCATACTTTTTTATATTTTTAACGTTAAGTTCACATTATTTTACATCTAAAACACGTATTTACAATACATTTGGGTGAATACAAAAAATAGAAAAAAAATTTGGGAAAAAATTTGGTAAAAAATGGTGATAATTCCGCTAAATATCGTTTAAAGTCATTTGTATAGAACTAATCATACTTTTTATATTTTTATCGTTAAGTTCACATAATTTTACATCTAAAACACGTGTTTACAATACATTTGGGTGAATACAAAAAATAGAAAAAAAATTTGGGAAAAAATTTGGTAAAAAATGGTGATAATTTCGCTAAATATCGATTTAAGTCATTTGTATTGAACTAATAATACTTTTTATATTATTACCGTTAAGTTCACATTATTTTACATCTAAAACTTGTATTTACAATACATTTGGGTGAATACAAAAAATAGAAAAAAAATTTGGGAAAAAATTGGGTAAAAAATGGTGATAATTCCGCTAAATATCGTTTAAAGTCATTTGTATTGAACTAATCATACATTTTATATTTTTATCGTTAAGTTCACATTATTTTACATCTAAAACACGTCTTTACAATACATTTGGGTGAATATAAAAGGTCGTAAAAAAATTTTGAAATACAGGTGATGAATCCGCTAAATATCGTCTTAAGTCATTTCTATTAAATTAATCATACTTTTTATAATTTTAACGTTAAGTTCAAATTATTTTACATCTAAAACACGTGTTTACAATACATTTGGGTGAATACAAAAAATAGAAAAAAAATTTGGTAAAAAATGGTGATAATTTCGCTAAATATCGATTAAAGTCATTTGTATTAAACTAATTATACTTTTTATATTTTTAACGTTAAGTTCATATTAGTTTACATCTAAAACACGTATTTACAATACATTTGGGTGAATAAAAAAAATAGAAAAAAAATTTGGGAAAAAATTGGGTAAAAAATGGTGATAATTCCGCTAAATATCGTTTAAAGTCATTTGTATTGAACTAATCATACATTTTATATTTTTATCGTTAAGTTCACATAATTTTACATCTAAAACACGTATTTACAATACATTTGGGTGAATACAAAAAATAGAAAAAAAATTTGGGAAAAAATTTGGTAAAAAATGGTGATAATTCCGCTAAATATCGTTTAAACTCATTTGTATAGAACTAATCATACATTTTATATTTTTATCGTTTAGTTCACATAATTTTACATCTAAAAAACGTCTTTACAATACATTTGGGTGAATATAAAAGGTCGTAAAAAAATTTTGAATAACAGGTGATGAATACGCTAAATATCGTCTTAAGTCATTTCTATTAAACTAATCATACTTTTTTATATTTTTAACGTTAAGTTCACATTATTTTACATCTAAAACACGTATTTACAATACATTTGGGTGAATACAAAAAATAGAAAAAAAAAATATCGTTTAAAGTCATTTCTATTAAACTAATCATACTTTTTATATTTTTATCGTTAAGTTAACATAATTTTACATCTAAAACACGTGTTTACAATACATTTGGGTGAATACAAAAAATAGAAAAAAAATTTGGGAAAAAATTTGGTAAAAAATGGTGATAATTTCGCTAAATATCGATTTAAGTCATTTGTATTGAACTAATAATACTTTTTATATTATTACCGTTAAGTTCACATTATTTTACATCTAAAACTTGTATTTACAATACATTTGGGTGAATACAAAAAATAGAAAAAAAATTTGGGAAAAAATTGGGTAAAAAATGGTGATAATTCCGCTAAATATCGTTTAAAGTCATTTGTATTGAACTAATCATACATTTTATATTTTTATCGTTAAGTTCACATTATTTTACATCTAAAACACGTCTTTACAATACATTTGGGTGAATACAAAAGGTCGTAAAAAAATTTTGAAATACAGGTGATGAATCCGCTAAATATCGTCCTAAGTCATTTCTATTAAACTAATCATACTTTTTATATTTTTAACGTTAAGTACACATTATTTAATATCTAAAACACGTATTTACAATACATTTGGGTGAATACAAAAAATAGAAAAAAAATTTGGGAAAAAATTTGGTAAAAAATGGTGATAATTTCGCTAAATATCGATTAAAGTCATTTGTATTGCACTAATCATACTTTTTATATTTTTATCGTTAAGTTCACATTATTTTACATCTAAAACACGTATTTACAATACATTTGGGTGAATACAAAAACTAGAAAAAAAATTTGGGAAAAAATTGGGTAAAAAATTGTGATAATTCCGCTAAATATCGTTTAAAGTCATTTGTATTGAACTAATCATAATTTTATATTTTTATCGTTAAGTTCACATAATTTTACATCTAAAACACGTCTTTACAATACATTTGGGTGAATATAAAAGGTCGTAAAAAAATTTTGAAATACAGGTGATGAATCCGCTAAATATCGTCTTAAGTCATTTCTATTAAATTAATCATACTTTTTATAATTTTAACGTTAAGTTCAAATTATTTTACATCTAAAACACGTGTTTACAATACATTTGGGTGAATAAAAAAAATAGAAAAAAAATTTGGTAAAAAATGGTGATAATTTCGCTAAATATCGATTAAAGTCATTTGTATTAAACTAATCATACTTTTTTATATTTTTAACGTTAAGTTCACATTATTTTACATCTAAAACACGTATTTACAATACATTTGGGTGAATACAAAAAATAGAAAAAAAAAATATCGTTTAAAGTCATTTCTATTAAACTAATCATACTTTTTATATTTTTATCGTTAAGTTAACATAATTTTACATCTAAAACACGTGTTTACAATACATTTGGGTGAATACAAAAAATAGAAAAAAAATTTGGGAAAAAATTTGGTAAAAAATGGTGATAATTTTGCTAAATATCGATTTAAGTCATTTGTATTGAACTAATAATACTTTTTATATTATTACCGTTAAGTTCACATTATTTTACATCTAAAACTTGTATTTACAATACATTTGGGTGAATACAAAAAATAGAAAAAAAATTTGGGAAAAAATTGGGTAAAAAATGGTGATAATTCCGCTAAATATCGTTTAAAGTCATTTGTATTGAACTAATCATACATTTTATATTTTTATCGTTAAGTTCACATTATTTTACATCTAAAACACGTCTTTACAATACATTTGGGTGAATATAAAAGGTCGTAAAAAAATTTTGAAATACAGGTGATGAATCCGCTAAATATCGTCTTAAGTCATTTCTATTAAATTAATCATACTTTTTATAATTTTAACGTTAAGTTCAAATTATTTTACATCTAAAACACGTGTTTACAATACATTTGGGTGAATACAAAAAATAGAAAAAAAATTTGGTAAAAAATGGTGATAATTTCGCTAAATATCGATTAAAGTCATTTGTATTAAACTAATTATACTTTTTATATTTTTAACGTTAAGTTCATATTAGTTTACATCTAAAACACGTATTTACAATACATTTGGGTGAATAAAAAAAATAGAAAAAAAATTTGGGAAAAAATTGGGTAAAAAATGGTGATAATTCCGCTAAATATCGTTTAAAGTCATTTGTATTGAACTAATCATACTTTTTATATTTTTATCGTTAAGTTCACATTATTTTACATCTAAAACACGTCTTTACAATACATTTGGGTGAATATAAAAGGTCGTAAAAAAATTTTGAAATACGGGTGATGAATCCGCTAAATATCGTTTAAAGTCATTTGTATTGAACTAATCATACTTTTTATATTTTTATCGTTACGTTCACATAATTTTACATCTAAAACACGTCTTTACAATACATTTGGGTGAATACAAAAAATAGAAATAAAATTTGGGAAAAAATTTGGTAAAAAATGGTGATAATTCCGCTAAATATCGTTTAAAGTCATTTGTATTGAACTAATCATACTTTTTATATTTTTATCGTTAAGTTCACATTATTTTACATCTAAAACACGTCTTTACAATACATTTGGGTGAATATAAAAGGTCGTAAAAAAATTTTGAAATACGGGTGATAATTCCGCTAAATATCGTTTAAAGTCATTTGTATTGAACTAATCATACTTTTTATATTTTTATCGTTAAGTTCACATTATGTTACATCTAAAACACGTGTTTACAATACATTTGGGTGAATACAAAAAATAGAAAAAAAAATTGGTAAAAAATGGTGATAATTCCGCTAAATATCGTTTAAAGTCATTTCTATTAAACTAATCATACTTTTTATATTTTTATCGTTAAGTTCACATTATTTTACATCTAAAAAACGTCTTTACAATACATTTGGGTGAATACAAAAAATAGAAAAAAAATTTGGTAAAAAATGGTGATAATTCCGCTAAATATCGTTTAAAGTCATTTGTATTGAACTAATCATACTTTTTATATTTTTATCGTTAAGTTCACATTATTTTACATCTAAAACACGTATTTACAATACATTTGGGTGAATACAAAAAATAGAAAAAAAATTTGGGAAAAAATTTGGTAAAAAATGGTGATAATTCCGCTAAATATCGTTTAAAGTCATTTGTATTGAACTAATCATACTTTTTATATTTTTATCGTTACGTTCACATAATTTTACATCTAAAACACGTCTTTACAATACATTTGGGTGAATATAAAAGGTCGTAAAAAAATTTTGAAATACAGGTGATGAATCCGCTAAATATCGTCTTAAGTCATTTCTATTAAACTAATCATACTTTTTATATTTTTAACGTTCAGTTCACATTATTTTACATCTAAAACACGTCTTTACAATACATTTGGGTGAATACAAAAAATAGAAAAAAAATTTGGTAAAAAATGGTGATAATTCCGCTAAATATCGTTTAAAGTCATTTGTATTGAACTAATCATACTTTTTATATTTTTATCGTTAAGTTCACATTATTTTACATCTAAAACACGTATTTACAATACATTTGGGTGAATACAAAAAATAGAAAAAAAATTTGGGAAAAAATTTGTTAAAAAATGGTGATAATTCCGCTAAATATCGTTTAAAGTCATTTGTATTGAACTAATCATACTTTTTATATTTTTATCGTTAAGTTCACATTATTTTACATCTAAAACACGTCTTTACAATACATTTGGGTGAATATAAAAGGTCGTAAAAAAATTTTGAAATACGGGTGATAATTCCGCTAAATATCGTTTAAAGTCATTTGTATTGAACTAATCATACTTTTTATATTTTTATCGTTAAGTTCACATTATGTTACATCTAAAACACGTGTTTACAATACATTTGGGTGAATACAAAAAATAGAAAAAAAATTTGGTAAAAAATGGTGATAATTCCGCTAAATATCGTTTAAAGTCATTTCTATTAAACTAATCATACTTTTTATATTTTTATCGTTAAGTTCACATATTTTTACATCTAAAACACGTCTTTACAATACATTTGGGTGAATATAAAAGGTCGTAAAAAAATTTTGAAAAGCAGGTGATGAATCCGCTAAATATCGTCTTAAGTCATTTCTATTAAACTAATCATACTTTTTATATTTTTAACGTTAAGTTCACATTATTTTACATCTAAAACACGTCTTTACATTACATTTGGGTGAATATAAAAGGTCTTAAAAAAATTTTAAAAAACAGGTGATGAATCCGCTAAATATCGTCTTAAGTCATTTGTATTAAACTAATCATACTTTTTATATTTTTATCGTTAAGTTCACATTATTTTACATCTAAAAAACGTCTTTACAATACATTTGGGTGAATACAAAAAATAGAAAAAAAATTTGGTAAAAAATGGTGATAATTCCGCTAAATATCGTTTAAAGTCATTTGTATTGAACTAATCATACTTTTTATATTTTTATCGTTAAGTTCACATTATTTTACATCTAAAACACGTATTTACAATACATTTGGGTGAATACAAAAAATAGAAAAAAAATTTGGGAAAAAATTTGGTAAAAAATGGTGATAATTCCGCTAAATATCGTTTAAAGTCATTTGTATTGAACTAATCATACATTTTATATTTTTATCGTTAAGTTCACATTATTTTACATCTAAAACACGTCTTTACAATACATTTGGTTGAATACAAAAGGTCGTAAAAAAATTTTGAAATACAGGTGATGAATCCGCTAAATATCGTCCTAAGTCATTTCTATTAAACTAATCATACTTTTTATATTTTTAACGTTAAGTTCACATTATTTAATATCTAAAACACGTATTTACAATACATTTGGGTGAATACAAAAAATAGAAAAAAAATTTGGGAAAAAATTTGGTAAAAAATCGTGATAATTCCGCTAAATATCGTTTAAAGTCATTTGTATTGAACTAATCATACTTTTTATATTTTTATCGTTAAGTTCGCATTATTTTACATCTAAAACACGTCTTTACAATACATTTGGGTGAATATAAAAGGTCGTAAAAAAATTTTGAAATACAGGTGATGAATCCGCTAAATATCGTCTTAAGTCATTTCTATTAAATTAATCATACTTTTTATTATTTTAACGTTAAGTTCAAATTATTTTACATCTAAAACACGTGTTTACAATACATTTGGGTGAATACAAAAAATAGAAAAAAAATTTGGTAAAAAATGGTGATAATTTCGCTAAATATCGATTAAGTCATTTGTATTAAACTAATTATACTTTTTATATTTTTAACGTTAAGTTCATATTAGTTTACATCTAAAACACGTATTTACAATACATTTGGGTGAATAAAAAAAATAGAAAAAAAATTTGGGAAAAAATTGGGTAAAAAATGGTGATAATTCCGCTAAATATCGTTTAAAGTCATTTGTATTGAACTAATCATACTTTTTATATTTTTATCGTTAAGTTCACATAATTTTACATCTAAAACACGTATTTACAATACATTTGGGTGAGTACAAAAAATAGAAAAAAAATTTGGGAAAAAATTAGGTAAAAAATGGTGATAATTCCGCTAAATATCGTTTAAAGTCATTTCTATTAAACTAATCATACTTTTTATATTTTTATCGTTAAGTTCACATAATTTTACATCTAATACACGTCTTTACAATACATTTGGGTGAATATAAAAGGTCGTAAAAAAATTTTGAAAAGCAGGTGATGAATCCGCTAATTATCGTCTTAAGTCATTTCTATTAAACTAATCATACTTTTTATATTTTTAACGTTAAGTTCACATTATTTTATATCTAAAACACGTATTTACAATACATTTGGGTGAATACAAAAAATAGCAAAAAAATTTGGTAAAAAATGGTGATAATTTCGCTAAATATCGATTAAAGTCATTTGTATTGAACTAATCATACTTTTTATATTTTTAACGTTAAGTTCACATTATTTTACATCTAAAACACGTATTTACAACACATTTGGGCGAATACAAAAAATAGAAAAAAAATTTGGGAAAAAATTAGGTAAAAAATGGTTATAATTCCGCTAAATATCGTTTAAAGTCATTTCTATTAAACTAATCATACTTTTTATATTTTTATCGTTAAGTTCACATAATTTTACATCTAAAACACGTCTTTACAATACATTTGGGTGAATATAAAAGGTCGTAAAAAAATTTTGAAAAGCAGGTGATGAATCCGCTAAATATCGTCTTAAGTCATTTCTATTAAACTAATCATACTTTTTATATTTTTAACGTTAAGTTCACATTATTTTACATCTAAAACACGTGTTTACAATACATTTGGATGAATACAAAAAATAGAAAAAAAATTTGGTAAAAAATTGTGATAATTCCGCTAAATATCGTTTAAAGTCATTTGTATTGAACTAATCATACTTTTTATATTTTTATCGTTAAGTTCACATTATTTTACATCTAAAACACGTATTTACAATACATTTGAGTGAATACAAAAAATAGAAAAAAAATTGGGTAAAAAATGGTGATAATTCCGCTAAATATCGTTTAAAGACATTTGTATTGAACTAACCATACTTTTTATATTTTTATCGTTAAGTTCACATAATTTTACATCTAAAACACGTCTTTACAATACATTTGGGTGAATATAAAAGGTCGTAAAAAAATTTTGAAATACAGGTGATGAATCCGCTAAATATCGTCTTAAGTCATTTCTATTAAACTAATCATACTTTTTATATTTTTATCGTTAAGTTCACATTATTTTACATCTAAAACACGTATTTACAATACATTTGGGTGAATACAAAAAATAGAAAAAAAATTTGGGAAAAAATTGGGTAAAAAATGGTGATAATTCCGCTAAATATCGTTTAAAGACATTTGTATTGAACTAACCATACTTTTTATATTTTTATCGTTAAGTTCACATAATTTTACATCTAAAACACGTCTTTACAATACATTTGGGTGAATATAAAAGGTCGTAAAAAAATTTTGAAATACAGGTGATGAATCCGCTAAATATCGTCTTAAGTCATTTTTATTAAACTAATCATACTTTTTATATTTTTATCGTTAAGTTCACATTATTTTACATCTAAAACACGTGTTTACAATACATTTGGGTGAATACAAAAAATAGAAAAAAAATTTGGTAAAAAATGTTGATAATTCCACTAAATATCGTTTAAAGTCATTTGTATTGAACTAATCATACTTTTTATATTTTTATCGTTAAGTTCACATTATTTTACATCTAAAACACGTCTTTACAATACATTTGGGTGAATATAAAAGGTCGTAAAAAAATTTTGAAATACGGGTGATGAATCCGCTAAATATCGTTTAAAGTCATTTGTATTGAACTAATCATACTTTTTATATTTTTATCGTTACGTTCACATAATTTTACATCTAAAACACGTCTTTACAATACATTTGGGTGAATACAAAAAATAGAAATAAAATTTGGGAAAAAATTTGGTAAAAAATGGTGATAATTCCGCTAAATATCGTTTAAAGTCATTTGTATTGAACTAATCATACTTTTTATATTTTTATCGTTAAGTTCACATTATTTTAAATCTAAAACACGTCTTTACAATACATTTGGGTGAATATAAAAGGTCGTAAAAAAATTTTGAAATACGGGTGATAATTCCGCTAAATATCGTTTAAAGTCATTTGTATTGAACTAATCATACTTTTTATATTTTTATCGTTAAGTTCACATTATGTTACATCTAAAACACGTGTTTACAATACATTTGGGTGAATACAAAAAATAGAAAAAAAATTTGGTAAAAAATGGTGATAATTCCGCTAAATATCGTTTAAAGTCATTTCTATTAAACTAATCATACTTTTTATATTTTTATCGTTAAGTTCACATATTTTTACATCTAAAACACGTCTTTACAATACATTTGGGTGAATATAAAAGGTCGTAAAAAAATTTTGAAAAGCAGGTGATGAATCCGCTAAATATCGTCTTAAGTCATTTCTATTAAACTAATCATACTTTTTATATTTTTAACGTTAAGTTCACATTATTTTACATCTAAAACACGTCTTTACATTACATTTGGGTGAATATAAAAGGTCTTAAAAAAATTTTAAAAAACAGGTGATGAATCCGCTAAATATCGTCTTAAGTCATTTGTATTAAACTAATCATACTTTTTATATTTTTATCGTTAAGTTCACATTATTTTACATCTAAAAAACGTCTTTACAATACATTTGGGTGAATACAAAAAATAGAAAAAAAATTTGGTAAAAAATGGTGATAATTCCGCTAAATATCGTTTAAAGTCATTTGTATTGAACTAATCATACTTTTTATATTTTTATCGTTAAGTTCACATTATTTTACATCTAAAACACGTATTTACAATACATTTGGGTGAATACAAAAAATAGAAAAAAAATTTGGGAAAAAATTTGGTAAAAAATGGTGATAATTCCGCTAAATATCGTTTAATGTCATTTGTATTGAACTAATCATACATTTTATATTTTTATCGTTAAGTTCACATTATTTTACATCTAAAACACGTCTTTACAATACATTTGGGTGAATACAAAAGGTCGTAAAAAAATTTTGAAATACAGGTGATGAATCCGCTAAATATCGTCCTAAGTCATTTCTATTAAACTAATCATACTTTTTATATTTTTAACGTTAAGTTCACATTATTTAATATCTAAAACACGTATTTACAATACATTTGGGTGAATACAAAAAATAGAAAAAAAATTTGGGAAAAAATTTGGTAAAAAATCGTGATAATTCCGCTAAATATCGTTTAAAGTCATTTGTATTGAACTAATCATACTTTTTATATTTTTATCGTTAAGTTCGCATTATTTTACATCTAATACACGTCTTTACAATACATTTGGGTGAATATAAAAGGTCGTAAAAAAATTTTGAAATACAGGTGATGAATCCGCTAAATATCGTCTTAAGTCATTTCTATTAAATTAATCATACTTTTTATTATTTTAACGTTAAGTTCAAATTATTTTACATCTAAAACACGTCTTTACAATACATTTGGGTGAATATAAAAGGTCGTAAAAAAATTTTGAAAAGCAGGTGATGAATCCGCTAAATATCGTCTTAAGTCATTTCTATTAAACAAATCATACTTTTTATATTTTTAACGTTAAGTTCACATTCTTTTATATCTAAAACACGTATTTACAATACATTTGGGTGAATACAAAAAATAGCAAAAAAATTTGGTAAAAAATGGTGATAATTTCGCTAAATATCGATTAAAGTCATTTGTATTGAACTAATCATACTTTTTATATTTTTAACGTTAAGTTCACATTATTTTACATCTAAAACACGTATTTACAACACATTTGGGCGAATACAAAAAATAGAAAAAAAATTTGGGAAAAAATTAGGTAAAAAATGGTGATAATTCCGCTAAATATCGTTTAAAGTCATTTCTATTAAACTAATCATACTTTTTATATTTTTATCGTTAAGTTCACATAATTTTACATCTAAAACACGTCTTTACAATACATTTGGGTGAATATATAAGGTCGTAAAAAAATTTTGAAAAGCAGGTGATGAATCCGCTAAATATCGTCTTAAGTCATTTCTATTAAACTAATCATACTTTTTATATTTTTAACGTTAAGTTCACATTATTTTACATCTAAAACACGTCTTTACAATACATTTGGGTGAATATAAAAGGTCGTAAAAAAATTTTGAAAAGCAGGTGATGAATCCGCTAAATATCGTCTTAAGTCATTTCTATTAAACTAATCATACTTTTTATATTTTTAATGTTAAGTTCACATTATTTTATATCTAAAACACGTATTTACAATACATTTGGGTGAATACAAAAAATAGCAAAAAAATTTGGTAAAAAATGGTGATAATTTCGCTAAATATCGATTAAAGTCATTTGTATTGAACTAATCATACATTTTATATTTTTATCGTTTAGTTCACATAATTTTACATCTAAAACACGTCTTTACAATACATTTAGGTGAATATAAAAGGTCGTAAAAAAATTTTGAAAAACAGGTGATGAATCCGCTAAATATCGTCTTAAGTCATTTTTATTAAACTAATCATACTTTTTTATATTTTTAACGTTAAGTTCACATTATTTTACATCTAAAACACGTATTTACAATACATTTGGGTGAATACAAAAAATAGAAAAAAAATTTGGGAAAAAATTTGGTAAAAAATGGTGATAATTCCGCTAAATATCGTTTAAAGTCATTTGTATAGAACTAATCATACATTTTATATTTTTATCGTTTAGTTCACATAATTTTACATCTAAAACACGTCTTTACAATACATTTGGGTGAATATAAAAGGTCGTAAAAAAATTTTGAATAACAGGTGATGAATACGCTAAATATCGTCTTAAGTCATTTCTATTAAACTAATCATACTTTAAATATTTTTAACGTTAAGTTCACATTATTTTACATCTAAAACACGACTTTACAATACATTCGGGTGAATAAAAAAAATAGAAAAAAAATTTGGGAAAAAATTGGGTAAAAAATGGTGATAATTCCGCTAAATATCGTTTAAAGTCATTTCTATTAAACTAATCATACTTTTTATATTTTTATCGTTAAGTTCACATAATTTTACATCTAAAACACGTCTTTACAATACATTTGGGTGAATATAAAAGGTCGTAAAAAAATTTTGAAAAGCAGGTGATGAATCCGCTAAATATCGTCTTAAGTCATTTCTATTAAACTAATCATACTTTTTATATTTTTAACGTTAAGTTCACATTATTTTATATCTAAAACACGTATTTACAATACATTTGGGTGAATACAAAAAATAGCAAAAAAATTTGGTAAAAAATGGTGATAATTTCGCTAAATATCGATTAAAGTCATTTGTATTGAACTAATCATACTTTTTATATTTTTAACGTTAAGTTCACATTATTTTACATCTAAAACACGTATTTACAACACATTTGGGCGAATACAAAAAATAGAAAAAAAATTTGGGAAAAAATTAGGTAAAAAATTGTGATAATTCCGCTAAATATCGTTTAAAGTCATTTCTATTAAACTAATCATACTTTTTATATTTTTATCGTTAAGTTCACATAATTTTACATCTAAAACACGTCTTTACAATACATTTGGGTGAATATAAAAGGTCGTAAAAAAATTTTGAAAAGCAGGTGATGAATCCGCTAAATATCGTCTTAAGTCATTTCTATTAAACTAATCATACTTTTTATATTTTTAACGTTAAGTTCACATTATTTTATATCTAAAACACGTATTTACAATACATTTGGGTGAATACAAAAAATAGCAAAAAAATTTGGTAAAAAATGGTGATAATTTCGCTAAATATCGATTAAAGTCATTTGTATTGAACTAATCATACTTTTTATATTTTTAACGTTAAGTTCACATTATTTTACATCTAAAACACGTATTTACAACACATTTGGGCGAATACAAAAAATAGAAAAAAAATTTGGGAAAAAATTAGGTAAAAAATGGTGATAATTCCGCTAAATATCGTTTAATGTCATTTCTATTAAACTAATCATACTTTTTATATTTTTATCGTTAAGTTCACATAATTTTACATCTAAAACACGTCTTTACAATACATTTGGGTGAATATAAAAGGTCGTAAAAAAATTTTGAAAAGCAGGTGATGAATCCGCTAAATATCGTCTTAAGTCATTTCTATTAAACTAATCATACTTTTTATATTTTTAATGTTAAGTTCACATTATTTTATATCTAAAACACGTATTTACAATACATTTGGGTGAATACAAAAAATAGCAAAAAAATTTGGTAAAAAATGGTGATAATTTCGCTAAATATCGATTAAAGTCATTTGTATTGAACTAATCATACATTTTATATTTTTATCGTTTAGTTCACATAATTTTACATCTAAAACACGTCTTTACAATACATTTGGGTGAATATAAAAGGTCGTAAAAAAATTTTGAAAAGCAGGTGATGAATCCGCTAAATATCGTCTTAAGTCATTTCTATTAAACTAATCATACTTTTTATATTTTTACCGTTAAGTTCACATTATTTTACATCTAAAAAACGTCTCTACATTACATTTGGGTGAATATAAAAGGTCATAAAAAAATTTTAAAAAACAGGTGATGAATCCGCTAAATATCGTCTTAAGTCATTTCTATTAAACTAATCATACTTTTTATATTTTTAACGTTAAGTTCACATAATTTTACATCTAAAACACGTCTTTACAATACATTTAGGTGAATATAAAAGGTCGTAAAAAAATTTTGAAAAACAGGTGATGAATCCGCTAAATATCGTCTTAAGTCATTTTTATTAAACTAATCATACTTTTTTATATTTTTAACGTTAAGTTCACATTATTTTACATCTAAAACACGTATTTACAATACATTTGGGTGAATACAAAAAATAGAAAAAAAATTTGGGAAAAAATTTGGTAAAAAATGGTGATAATTCCGCTAAATATCGTTTAAAGTCATTTGTATAGAACTAATCATACATTTTATATTTTTATCGTTTAGTTCACATAATTTTACATCTAAAACACGTCTTTACAATACATTTGGGTGAATATAAAAGGTCGTAAAAAAATTTTGAATAACAGGTGATGAATACGCTAAATATCGTCTTAAGTCATTTCTATTAAACTAATCATACTTTAAATATTTTTAACGTTAAGTTCACATTATTTTACATCTAAAACACGACTTTACAATACATTCGGGTGAATAAAAAAAATAGAAAAAAAATTTGGGAAAAAATTGGGTAAAAAATGGTGATAATTCCGCTAAATATCGTTTAAAGTCATTTCTATTAAACTAATCATACTTTTTATATTTTTATCGTTAAGTTCACATAATTTTACATCTAAAACACGTCTTTACAATACATTTGGGTGAATATAAAAGGTCGTAAAAAAATTTTGAAAAGCAGGTGATGAATCCGCTAAATATCGTCTTAAGTCATTTCTATTAAACTAATCATACTTTTTATATTTTTAACGTTAAGTTCACATTATTTTATATCTAAAACACGTATTTACAATACATTTGGGTGAATACAAAAAATAGCAAAAAAATTTGGTAAAAAATGGTGATAATTTCGCTAAATATCGATTAAAGTCATTTGTATTGAACTAATCATACTTTTTATATTTTTAACGTTAAGTTCACATTATTTTACATCTAAAACACGTATTTACAACACATTTGGGCGAATACAAAAAATAGAAAAAAAATTTGGGAAAAAATTAGGTAAAAAATTGTGATAATTCCGCTAAATATCGTTTAAAGTCATTTCTATTAAACTAATCATACTTTTTATATTTTTATCGTTAAGTTCACATAATTTTACATCTAAAACACGTCTTTACAATACATTTGGGTGAATATAAAAGGTCGTAAAAAAATTTTGAAAAGCAGGTGATGAATCCGCTAAATATCGTCTTAAGTCATTTCTATTAAACTAATCATACTTTTTATATTTTTAACGTTAAGTTCACATTATTTTACATCTAAAACACGTCTTTACATTACATTTGGGTGAATATAAAAGGTCATAAAAAAATTTTAAAAAACAGGTGATGAATCCGCTAAATATCGTCTTAAGTCATTTCTATTAAACTAATCATACTTTTTTATATTTTTAACGTTAAGTTCACATTATTTTACATCTAAAACACGTATTTACAATACATTTGGGTGAATACAAAAAATAGAAAAAAAATTTGGGAAAAAATTTGGTAAAAAATGGTGATAATTCCGCTAAATATCGTTTAAAGTTATTTCTATTAAACTAATCATACTTTTTATATTTTTATCGTTAAGTTCACATTATTTTACATCTAAAACACGTATTTACAATACATTTGGGTGAATACAAAAAATAGAAAAAAAATTGGGTAAAAAATGGTGATAATTCCGCTAAATATCGTTTAAAGTCATTTGTATTGAATTAATCATACTTTTTATATTTTTATCGTTAAGTTAACATAATTTTACATCTAAAACACGTGTTTACAATACATTTGGGTGAATACAAAAAATAGAAAAAAAATTTGGGAAAAAATTTGGTAAAAAATGGTGATAATTTCGCTAAATATCGATTTAAGTCATTTGTATTGAACTAATAATACTTTTTATATTTTTACCGTTAAGTTCACATTATTTTACATCTAAAACACGTATTTACAATACATTTGGGTGAATACAAAAAATAGAAAAAAAATTTGGGAAAAAATTGGGTAAAAAATGGTGATGAATCCGCTAAATATCGTCTTAAGTCATTTCTATTAATCTAATCATACTTTTTATATTTTTAACGTTAAGTTCACATTATTTTACATCTAAAAAACGTCTTTACAATACATTTGGGTGAATACAAAAAATAGAAAAAAAATTTGGGAAAAAATTTGGTAAAAAATGGTGATAATTCCGCTAAATATCGTTTAAAGTCATTTGTATTGAACTAATCATACATTTTATATTTTTATCGTTAAGTTCACATTATTTTACATCTAAAACACGTCTTTACAATACATTTGGGTGAATACAAAAGGTCGTAAAAAAATATTGAAATACAGGTGATGAATCCGCTAAATATCGTCCTAAGTCATTTCTATTAAACTAATCATACTTTTTATATTTTTAACGTTAAGTTCACATTATTTAATATCTAAAACACGTATTTACAATACATTTGGGTGAATACAAAAAATAGAAAAAAAATTTGGGAAAAAATTTGGTAATAAATGGTGATAATTTCGCTAAATATCGATTAAAGTCATTTGTATTGCACTAATCATACTTTTTATATTTTTATCGTTAAGTTCACATTATTTTACATCTAAAACACGTATTTACAATACATTTGGGTGAATACAAAAACTAGAAAAAAAATTTGGGAAAAAATTGGGTAAAAAATTGTGATAATTCCGCTAAATATCGTTTAAAGTAATTTGTATTGAACTAATCATACTTTTTATATTTTTATCGTTAAGTTCACATTATTTTACATCTAAAACACGTATTTACAATACATTTGGGTGAATATAAAAGAAGGTAATAAAATTTTGAAATACAGGTGATGAATCCGCTAAATATCGTCTTAAGTCATTTCTATTAATCTAATCATACTTTTTATATTTTTAACGTTAAGTTCACATTATTTTACATCTAAAACACGTGTTTACAATACATTTGGGTGAATACAAAAAATAGAAAAAAAATTTGGTAAAAAATGGTGATTATTTCGCTAAATATCGATTAAAGTCATTTGTATTGAACTAATCATACTTTTTATATTTTTATCGTTAAGTTCACATTATTTTACATTTAAAACACGTATTTACAATACATTTGGGTGAATACAAAAAATAGAAAAAAAATTTGGGAAAAAATCGGGTAAAAAATGGAGATAATTCCGCTAAATATCGTTTAAAGTCATTTGTATTGAACTAATCATACTTTTTATATTTTTATCGTTAAGTTCACATTATTTTACATCTAAAACACGTCTTTACAATACATTTGGGTGAATATAAAAGGTCGTAAAAAAATTTTGAAATACAGGTGATGAATCCGCTAAATATCGTCTTAAGTCATTTCTATTAAACTAATCATACTTTTTATATTTTTAACGTTAAGTTCACATTATTTTACATCTAAAACACGTATTTACAACACATTTGGGTGAATACAAAAAATAGAAAAAAAATTTGGGAAAAAATTGGGTAAAAAATGGTGATAATTCCGCTAAATATAGTTTAAAGTCATTTGTATTGAACTAATCATAATTTTATATTTTTATCGTTAAGTTCACATAATTTTACATCTAAAACACGTCTTTACAATACATTTGGGTGAATATAAAAGGTCGTAAAAAAATTTTGAAATACAGGTGATGAATCCGCTAAATATCGTCTTAAGTCATTTCTATTAAATTAATCATACTTTTTATAATTTTAACGTTAAGTTCAAATTATTTTACATCTAAAACACGTGTTTACAATACATTTGGGTGAATACAAAAAATAGAAAAAAAATTTGGTAAAAAATGGTGATAATTTCGCTAAATATCGATTAAAGTCATTTGTATTAAACTAATTATACTTTTTATATTTTTAACGTTTAGTTCATATTAGTTTACATCTAAAACACGTATTTACAATACATTTGGGTGAATAAAAAAAATAGAAAAAAAATTTGGGAAAAAATTGGGTAAAAAATGGTGATAATTCCGCTAAATATCGTTTAAAGTCATTTGTATTGAACTAATCATACATTTTATATTTTTATCGTTAAGTTCACATTATTTTACATCTAAAACACGTCTTTACAATACATTTGGGTGAATACAAAAGGTCGTAAAAAAATATTGAATTACAGGTGATGAATCCGCTAAATATCGTCCTAAGTCATTTCTATTAAACTAATCATACTTTTTATATTTTTAACGTTAAGTTCACATTATTTAATATCTAAAACACGTATTTACAATACATTTGGGTGAATACAAAAAATAGAAAAAAAATTTGGGAAAAAATTTGGTAATAAATGGTGATAATTTCGCTAAATATCGATTAAAGTCATTTGTATTGCACTAATCATACTTTTTATATTTTTATCGTTAAGTTCACATTATTTTACATCTAAAACACGTATTTACAATACATTTGGGTGAATACAAAAACTAGAAAAAAAATTTGGGAAAAAATTGGGTAAAAAATTGTGATAATTCCGCTAAATATCGTTTAAAGTAATTTGTATTGAACTAATCATACTTTTTATATTTTTATCGTTAAGTTCACATTATTTTACATCTAAAACACGTATTTACAATACATTTGGGTGAATATAAAAGAAGGTAATAAAATTTTGAAATACAGGTGATGAATCCGCTAAATATCGTCTTAAGTCATTTCTATTAATCTAATCATACTTTTTATATTTTTAACGTTAAGTTCACATTATTTTACATCTAAAACACGTGTTTACAATACATTTGGGTGAATACAAAAAATAGAAAAAAAATTTGGTAAAAAATGGTGATTATTTCGCTAAATATCGATTAAAGTCATTTGTATTGAACTAATCATACTTTTTATATTTTTATCGTTAAGTTCACATTATTTTACATTTAAAACACGTATTTACAATACATTTGGGTGAATACAAAAAATAGAAAAAAAATTTGGGAAAAAATTGGGTAAAAAATGGAGATAATTCCGCTAAATATCGTTTAAAGTCATTTGTATTGAACTAATCATACTTTTTATATTTTTATCGTTAAGTTCACATTATTTTACATCTAAAACACGTCTTTACAATACATTTGGGTGAATATAAAAGGTCGTAAAAAAATTTTGAAATACAGGTGATGAATCCGCTAAATATCGTCTTAAGTCATTTCTATTAAACTAATCATACTTTTTATATTTTTAACGTTAAGTTCACATTATTTTACATCTAAAACACGTATTTACAACACATTTGGGTGAATACAAAAAATAGAAAAAAAATTTGGGAAAAAATTGGGTAAAAAATGGTGATAATTCCGCTAAATATAGTTTAAAGTCATTTGTATTGAACTAATCATAATTTTATATTTTTATCGTTAAGTTCACATAATTTTACATCTAAAACACGTCTTTACAATACATTTGGGTGAATATAAAAGGTCGTAAAAAAATTTTGAAATACAGGTGATGAATCCGCTAAATATCGTCTTAAGTCATTTCTATTAAATTAATCATACTTTTTATAATTTTAACGTTAAGTTCAAATTATTTTACATCTAAAACACGTGTTTACAATACATTTGGGTGAATACAAAAAATAGAAAAAAAATTTGGTAAAAAATGGTGATAATTTCGCTAAATATCGATTAAAGTCATTTGTATTAAACTAATTATACTTTTTATATTTTTAACGTTAAGTTCATATTAGTTTACATCTAAAACACGTATTTACAATACATTTGGGTGAATAAAAAAAATAGAAAAAAAATTTGGGAAAAAATTGGGTAAAAAATGGTGATAATTCCGCTAAATATCGTTTAAAGTCATTTGTATTGAACTAATCATACATTTTATATTTTTATCGTTTAGTTCACATAATTTTACATCTAAAACACGTCTTTACAATACATTTGGGTGAATACAAAAGGTCGTAAAAAAATATTGAAATACAGGTGATGAATCCGCTAAATATCGTCTTAAGTCATTTCTATTAAACTAATCATACTTTTTATATTTTTAACGTTAAGTTCACATTATTTTACATCTAAAACACGTATTTACAACACATTTGGGTGAATACAAAAAATAGAAAAAAAATTTGGGAAAAAATTGGGTAAAAAATGGTGATAATTCCGCTAAATATAGTTTAAAGTCATTTGTATTGAACTAATCATAATTTTATATTTTTATCGTTAAGTTCACATAATTTTACATCTAAAACACGTCTTTACAATACATTTGGGTGAATATAAAAGGTCGTAAAAAAATTTTGAAATACAGGTGATGAATCCGCTAAATATCGTCTTAAGTCATTTCTATTAAATTAATCATACTTTTTATAATTTTAACGTTAAGTTCAAATTATTTTACATCTAAAACACGTGTTTACAATACATTTGGGTGAATACAAAAAATAGAAAAAAAATTTGGTAAAAAATGGTGATAATTTCGCTAAATATCGATTAAAGTCATTTGTATTAAACTAATTATACTTTTTATATTTTTAACGTTAAGTTCATATTAGTTTACATCTAAAACACGTATTTACAATACATTTGGGTGAATAAAAAAAATAGAAAAAAAATTTGGGAAAAAATTGGGTAAAAAATGGTGATAATTCCGCTAAATATCGTTTAAAGTCATTTGTATTGAACTAATCATACTTTTTATATTTTTATCGTTAAGTTCACATTATTTTACATCTAAAACACGTATTTACAATACATTTGGGTGAATATAAAAGAAGGTAATAAAATTTTGAAATACAGGTGATGAATCCGCTAAATATCGTCTTAAGTCATTTCTATTAATCTAATCATACTTTTTATATTTTTAACGTTAAGTTCACATTATTTTACATCTAAAACACGTGTTTACAATACATTTGGGTGAATACAAAAAATAGAAAAAAAATTTGGTAAAAAATGGTGATTATTTCGCTAAATATCGATTAAAGTCATTTGTATTGAACTAATCATACTTTTTATATTTTTATCGTTAAGTTCACATTATTTTACATTTAAAACACGTATTTACAATACATTTGGGTGAATACAAAAAATAGAAAAAAAATTTGGGAAAAAATTGGGTAAAAAATGGAGATAATTCCGCTAAATATCGTTTAAAGTCATTTGTATTGAACTAATCATACTTTTTATATTTTTATCGTTAAGTTCACATTATTTTACATCTAAAACACGTCTTTACAATACATTTGGGTGAATATAAAAGGTCGTAAAAAAATTTTGAAATACAGGTGATGAATCCGCTAAATATCGTCTTAAGTCATTTCTATTAAACTAATCATACTTTTTATATTTTTAACGTTAAGTTCACATTATTTTACATCTAAAACACGTATTTACAACACATTTGGGTGAATACAAAAAATAGAAAAAAAATTTGGGAAAAAATTGGGTAAAAAATGGTGATAATTCCGCTAAATATAGTTTAAAGTCATTTGTATTGAACTAATCATAATTTTATATTTTTATCGTTAAGTTCACATAATTTTACATCTAAAACACGTCTTTACAATACATTTGGGTGAATATAAAAGGTCGTAAAAAAATTTTGAAATACAGGTGATGAATCCGCTAAATATCGTCTTAAGTCATTTCTATTAAATTAATCATACTTTTTATAATTTTAACGTTAAGTTCAAATTATTTTACATCTAAAACACGTATTTACAATACATTTGGGTGAATACAAAAAATAGAAAAAAAATTTGGTAAAAAATGGTGATAATTCCGCTAAATATCGTTTAAAGTCATTTGTATTGAACTAATCATACTTTTTATATTTTTATCGTTAAGTTCACATTATTTTACATCTAAAACACGTATTTACAATACATTTGGGTGAATAAAAAAAATAGAAAAAAAATTTGGGAAAAAATTGGGTAAAAAATGGTGATAATTCCGCTAAATATCGTTTAAAGTCATTTGTATTGAACTAATCATACTTTTTATATTTTTATCGTTAAGTTCACATAATTTTACATCAAAAACACGTATTTACAATACATTTGGGTGAGTACAAAAAATAGAAAAAAAATTTGGGAAAAAATTAGGTAAAAAATGGTGATAATTCCGCTAAATATCGTTTAAAGTCATTTCTATTAAACTAATCATACTTTTTATATTTTTATCGTTAAGTTCACATAATTTTACATCTAAAACACGTCTTTACAATACATTTGGGTGAATATAAAAGGTCGTAAAAAAATTTTGAAAAGCAGGTGATGAATCCGCTAAATATCGTCTTAAGTCATTTCTATTAAACTAATCATACTTTTTATATTTTTAACGTTAAGTTCACATTATTTTATATCTAAAACACGTATTTACAATACATTTGGGTGAATACAAAAAATAGAAAAAAAATTTGGTAAAAAATGGTGATAATTTCGCTAAATATCGATTAAAGTCATTTGTACTGAACTAATCATACTTTTTATATTTTTATCGTTAAGTTCACATTATTTTACATCTAAAACACGTATTTACAACACATTTGGGTAAATAAAAAAAAATAGAAAAAAAATTAGGGAAAAAATTTGGGAAAAAATGGTGATAATTCCGCTAAATATCGTTTAAAGTCATTTGTATTGAACTAATCATACTTTTTATATTTTTATCGTTAAGTTCACATTATTTTACATCTAAAACACGTATTTACAATACATTTGGGTGAATATAAAAGGTCGTAAAAAAATTTTGAAAAGCAGGTGATGAATCCGCTAAATATCGTCTTAAGTCATTTCTATTAAACTAATCATACTTTTTATATTTTTAACGTTAAGTTCACATAATTTTACATCTAAAACACGTCTTTACAATACATTTAGGTGAATATAAAAGGTCGTAAAAAAATTTTGAAAAACAGGTGATGAATCCGCTAAATATCGTCTTAAGTCATTTTTATTCAACTAATCATACTTTTTTATATTTTTAACGATAAGTTCACATTATTTTACATCTAAAACACGTATTTACAATACATTTGGGTGAATACAAAAAATAGAAAAAAAATTTGGGAAAAAATTTGGTAAAAAATGGTGATAATTCCGCTAAATATAGTTTAAACTCATTTGTATAGAACTAATCATACATTTTATATTTTTATCGTTTAGTTCACATAATTTTACATCTAAAACACGTCTTTACAATACATTTGGGTGAATATAAAAGGTCGTAAAAAAATTTTGAAAAACAGGTGATGAATCCGCTAAATATCGTCTTAAGTCATTTCTATTAAACTTATCATACTTTTTATATTTTTAACGTTAAGTTCACATTATTTTACATCTAAAACACGTATTTACAATACATTTGGGTGAATACAAAAAATAGAAAAAAAATTTGGTAAAAAATGGTGATAATTCCGCTAAATATCGTTTAAAGTCATTTGTATTGAACTAATCATACTTTTTATATTTTTATCGTTAAGTTCACATTATTTTACATCTAAAACACGTATTTACAATACATTTGGGTGAATACAAAAAATAGAAAAAAAATTTGGTAAAAAATGGTGATAATTTCGCTAAATATCGATTAAAGTCATTTGTACTGAACTAATCATACTTTTTATATTTTTATCGTTAAGTTCACATTATTTTACATCTAAAACACGTATTTACAACACATTTGGGTGAATAAAAAAAATAGAAAAAAAATTAGGGAAAAAATTTGGGAAAAAATGGTGATAATTCCGCTAAATATCGTTTAAAGTCATTTCTATTAAACTAATCATACTTTTTATATTTTTAACGTTAAGTTCACATTATTTTACATCTAAAACACGTATTTACAATACATTTGGGTGAATATAAAAGGTCGTAAAAAAATTTTGAAAAACAGGTGATGAATCCGCTAAATATCGTCTTAAGTCATTTCTATTAAACTTATCATACTTTTTATATTTTTAACGTTAAGTTCACATTATTTTACATCTAAAACACGTATTTACAATACATTTGGGTGAATACAAAAAATAGAAAAAAAATTTGGTAAAAAATGGTGATAATTCCGCTAAATATCGTTTAAAGTCTTTTGTATAGAACTAATCATACATTTTATATTTTTATCGTTAAGTTCACATAATTTTACATCTAAAACACGTCTTTACAATACATTTGGGTGAATATAAAAGGTCGTAAAAAATTTTTGAAAAGCAGGTGATGAATCCGCTAATTATCGTCTTAAGTCATTTCTATTAAACTAATCATACTTTTTATATTTTTAACGTAAAGTTCACATTATTTTACATCTAAAACACGTCTTTACATTACATTTGGGTGAATATAAAAGGTCATAAAAAAATTTTAAAAAACAGGTTATGAATCCGCTAAATATCGTCTTAAGTCATTTCTATTAAACTAATCATACTTTTTTATATTTTTAACGTTAAGTTCACATTATTTTACATCTAAAACACGTATTTACAATACATTTGGGTGAATACAAAAAATAGAAAAAAAATTTGGGAAAAAATGGTGATAATTTCGCTAAATATCGATTAAAGTCATTTGTACTGAACTAATCATACTTTTTATATTTTTATCGTTAAGTTCACATTATTTTACATCTAAAACACGTATTTACAACACATTTGGGTAAATAAAAAAAAATAGAAAAAAAATTAGGGAAAAAATTTGGGAAAAAATGGTGATAATTCCGCTAAATATCGTTTAAAGTCATTTGTATTGAACTAATCATACTTTTTATATTTTTATCGTTAAGTTCACATTATTTTACATCTAAAACACGTATTTACAATACATTTGGGTGAATATAAAAGGTCGTAAAAAAATTTTGAAAAGCAGGTGATGAATCCGCTAAATATCGTCTTAAGTCATTTCTATTAAACTAATCATACTTTTTATATTTTTAACGTTAAGTTCACATAATTTTACATCTAAAACACGTCTTTACAATACATTTAGGTGAATATAAAAGGTCGTAAAAAAATTTTGAAAAACAGGTGATGAATCCGCTAAATATCGTCTTAAGTCATTTTTATTCAACTAATCATACTTTTTTATATTTTTAACGATAAGTTCACATTATTTTACATCTAAAACACGTATTTACAATACATTTGGGTGAATACAAAAAATAGAAAAAAAATTTGGGAAAAAATTTGGTAAAAAATGGTGATAATTCCGCTAAATATAGTTTAAACTCATTTGTATAGAACTAATCATACATTTTATATTTTTATCGTTTAGTTCACATAATTTTACATCTAAAACACGTCTTTACAATACATTTGGGTGAATATAAAAGGTCGTAAAAAAATTTTGAAAAACAGGTGATGAATCCGCTAAATATCGTCTTAAGTCATTTCTATTAAACTTATCATACTTTTTATATTTTTAACGTTAAGTTCACATTATTTTACATCTAAAACACGTATTTACAATACATTTGGGTGAATACAAAAAATAGAAAAAAAATTTGGTAAAAAATGGTGATAATTCCGCTAAATATCGTTTAAAGTCATTTGTATTGAACTAATCATACTTTTTATATTTTTATCGTTAAGTTCACATTATTTTACATCTAAAACACGTATTTACAATACATTTGGGTGAATACAAAAAATAGAAAAAAAATTTGGTAAAAAATGGTGATAATTTCGCTAAATATCGATTAAAGTCATTTGTACTGAACTAATCATACTTTTTATATTTTTATCGTTAAGTTCACATTATTTTACATCTAAAACACGTATTTACAACACATTTGGGTGAATAAAAAAAATAGAAAAAAAATTAGGGAAAAAATTTGGGAAAAAATGGTGATAATTCCGCTAAATATCGTTTAAAGTCATTTCTATTAAACTAATCATACTTTTTATATTTTTAACGTTAAGTTCACATTATTTTACATCTAAAACACGTATTTACAATACATTTGGGTGAATATAAAAGGTCGTAAAAAAATTTTGAAAAACAGGTGATGAATCCGCTAAATATCGTCTTAAGTCATTTCTATTAAACTTATCATACTTTTTATATTTTTAACGTTAAGTTCACATTATTTTACATCTAAAACACGTATTTACAATACATTTGGGTGAATACAAAAAATAGAAAAAAAATTTGGTAAAAAATGGTGATAATTCCGCTAAATATCGTTTAAAGTCTTTTGTATAGAACTAATCATACATTTTATATTTTTATCGTTAAGTTCACATAATTTTACATCTAAAACACGTCTTTACAATACATTTGGGTGAATATAAAAGGTCGTAAAAAATTTTTGAAAAGCAGGTGATGAATCCGCTAATTATCGTCTTAAGTCATTTCTATTAAACTAATCATACTTTTTATATTTTTAACGTAAAGTTCACATTATTTTACATCTAAAACACGTCTTTACATTACATTTGGGTGAATATAAAAGGTCATAAAAAAATTTTAAAAAACAGGTTATGAATCCGCTAAATATCGTCTTAAGTCATTTCTATTAAACTAATCATACTTTTTTATATTTTTAACGTTAAGTTCACATTATTTTACATCTAAAACACGTATTTACAATACATTTGGGTGAATACAAAAAATAGAAAAAAAATTTGGGAAAAAATTTGGTAAAAAATGGTGATAATTCCGCTAAATATCGTTTAAAGTTATTTCTATTAAACTAATCATACATTTTATATTTTTATCGTTAAGTTCACATAATTTTACATCTAAAACACGTCTTTACAATACATTTGGGTGAATATAAAAGGTCGTAAAAAAATTTTGAAAAACAGGTGTTGAATCCGCTAAATATCGTCTTAAGTCATTTCTATTAAACTAATCATACTTTTTATATTTTAAACGTTAAGTTCACATAATTTTACATCTAAAACACGTCTTTACAATACATTTGGGTTAATATAAAAGGTGGTAAAAAAATTTTGAAAAACAGGTGATAATTCCGCTAAATATCGTTTAAAGTCATTTGTATAGAACTAATCATACATTTTATATTTTTATCGTTTAGTTCACATAATTTTACATCTAAAACACGTCTTTACATTACATTTGGGTGAATATAAAAGGTCGTAAAAAAATTTTGAAAAGCAGGTGATGAATCCGCTAAATATCGTCTTAAGTCATTTCTATTAAACTAATCATACTTTTTATATTTTTAACGTTAAGTTCACATTATTTTACATCTAAAACACGTATTTACAATACTTTGGGTGAATACAAAAATAGAAAAAACATTTGGGAAAAAATTTGGTAAAAAATGGTGATAATTTCGCTAAATATCGATTAAAGTCATTTGTATTGAACTAATCATACTTTTTATATTTTTATCGTTAAGTTCACATTATTTTACATCTAAAACACGTATTTACAATACATTTGGGTGAGTACAAAAAATAGAAAAAAAATTTGGGAAAAAATTAGGTAAAAAATGGTGATAATTCCGCTAAATATCGTTTAAAGTCATTTCTATTAAACTAATCATACTTTTTATATTTTTATCGTTAAGTTCACATAATTTTACATCTAAAACACGTCTTTACAATACATTTGGGTGAATATAAAAGGTCGTAAAAAAATTTTGAAAAGCAGGTGATGAATCCGCTAAATATCGTCTTAAGTCATTTCTATTAAACTAATCATACTTTTTATATTTTTAACGTTAAGTTCACATTATTTTACATCTAAAAAACGTCTTTACATTACATTTGGGTGAATATAAAAGGTCATAAAAAAATTTTAAAAAACAGGTGATGAATCCGCTAAATATCGTCTTAAGTCATTTCTATTAAACTAATCATACTTTTTTATATTTTTAACGTTAAGTTCACATTATTTTACATCTAAAACACGTATTTACAATACATTTGGGTGAATACAAAAAATAGAAAAAAAATTTGGGAAAAAATTTGGTAAAAATGGTGATAATTCCGCTAAATATCGTTTAAAGTCATTTGTATAGAACTAATCATACATTTTATATTTTTATCGTTTAGTTCACATAATTTTACATCTAAAACACGTCTTTACAATACATTTGGGTGAATATAAAAGGTCGTAAAAAAAATTTGAAATACAGGTGATGAATCCGCTAAATATCGTCTTAAGTCATTTCTATTAAACTAATCATACTTTTTATATTTTTAACGTTAAGTTCACATTATTTTACATCTAAAACACGTATTTACAATACTTTGGGTGAATACAAAAAATAGAAAAAAAATTTGGGAAAAAATTTGGTAAAAAATGGTGATAATTTCGCTAAATATCGATTAAAGTCATTTGTATTGAACTAATCATACTTTTTATATTTTTAACGTTAAGTTCACATTATTTTACATCTAAAACACGTATTTACAATACATTTGGGTGAATACAAAAAATAGAAAAAAAATTTGGGAAAAAATTTGGTAAAAAATGGTGATAATTCCGCTAAATATCGTTTAAAGTCATTTGTATTGAACTAATCATACTTTTTATATTTTTATCGTTAAGTTCACATTATTTTACATCTAAAACACGTATTTACAATACATTTGGGTGAGTACAAAAAATAGAAAAAAAATTTGGGAAAAAATTAGGTAAAAAAGGGTGATAATTCCGCTAAATATCGTTTAAAGTCATTTCTATTAAACTAATCATACTTTTTATATTTTTAACGTTAAGTTCACATAATTTTACATCTAAAACACGTCTTTACAATACATTTGGGTGAATATAAAAGGTCGTAAAAAAATTTTGAAAAGCAGGTGATGAATCCGCTAAATATCGTCTTAAGTCATTTCTATTAAACTAATCATACTTTTTATATTTTTAACGTTAAGTTCACATAATTTTACATCTAAAACACGTCTTTACAATACATTTGGGTGAATACAAAAAATAGAAAAAAAATTTGGGAAAAAATTTGGTAAAAAATGGTGATAATTCCGCTAAATATCGTTTAAAGTTATTTCTATTAAACTAACCATACTTTTTATATTTTTAACGTTAAGTTCACATCATTTTACATCTAAAACACGTATTTACAATACGTTTGGGTGAATACAAAAAATAGAAAAAAAATTTGGGAAAAAATTTGGTAAAAAATGGTGATAATTCCGCTAAATATCGTTTAAAGTCATTTGTATAGAACTAATCATACATTTTATATTTTTATCGTTTAGTTCACATAATTTTACATCTAAAACACGTCTTTACAATACATTTGGGTGAATATAAAAGGTCGTAAAAAAATTTTGAATAACAGGTGATGAATACGCTAAATATCGTCTTAAGTCATTTCTATTAAACTAATCATACTTTAAATATTTTTAACGTTAAGTTCACATTATTTTACATCTAAAACACGTCTTTACAATACATTTGGGTGAATATAAAAGGTCGTAAAAAAATTTTGAAAAACAGGTGATGAATCCGCTAAATATCGTCTTAAGTCATTTCTATTAAACTTATCATACTTTTTATATTTTTAACGTTAAGTTCACATTATTTTACATCTAAAACTTGTATTTACAATACATTTGGGTGAATACAAAAAATAGAAAAAATATTTGGGAAAAAATTTGGTAAAAAATGGTGATAATTCCGCTAAATATCGTTTAAAGTCATTTCTATTAAACTAATCATACTTTTTATATTTTTATCGTTAAGTTCACATAATTTTTCATCTAAAACACGTCTTTACATTACATTTGGGTGAATATAAAAGGTCGTAAAAAAATTTTGAAAGCAGGTGATGAATCCGCTAAATATCGTCTTTAGTCATTTCTATTAAACTAATCATACTTTTTATATTTTTAACGTTAAGTTCACATTATTTTACATCTAAAACACGTCTTTACATTACATTTGGGTGAATATAAAAGGTCATAAAAAAATTTTAAAAAACAGGTGATGAATCCGCTAAATATCGTCTTAAGTCATTTCTATTAAACTAATCATACTTTTTATATTTTAAACGTTAAGTTCACATAATTTTACATCTAAAACACGTCTTTACAATACATTTGGGTTAATATAAAAGGTGGTAAAAAAATTTTGAAAAACAGGTGATAATTCCGCTAAATATCGTTTAAAGTCATTTATATAGAACTAATCATACATTTTATATTTTTATCGTTTAGTTCATATAATTTTACATCTAAAACACGTCTTTACAATACATTTGGGTGAATATAAAAGGTCGTAAAAAAATTTTGAAATACAGGTGATGAATCCGCTAAATATCGTCTTAAGTCATTTCTATTAAACTAATCATACTTTTTATATTTTTATCGTTAAGTTCACATAATTTTACATCTAAAACACGTCTTTACAATACATTTGGGTGAATATAAAAGGTCGTAAAAAAATTTTGAAATACAGGTGATGAATCCGCTAAATATCGTCTTAAGTCATTTCTATTAAACTAATCATACTTTTTATATTTTTAACGTTAAGTTCACATTATTTTACATCTAAAACACGTATTTACAATACTTTGGGTGAATACAAAAAATAGAAAAAAAATTTGGGAAAAAATTTGGTAAAAAATGGTGATAATTTCGCTAAATATCGATTAAAGTCATTTGTATTGAACTAATCATACTTTTTATATTTTTAACGTTAAGTTCACATTATTTTACATCTAAAACACGTATTTACAATACATTTGGGTGAATACAAAAAATAGAAAAAAAATTTGGGAAAAAATTAGGTAAAAAATGGTGATAATTCCGCTAAATATCGTTTAAAGTCATTTCTATTAAACTAATCATACTTTAAATATTTTTAACGTTAAGTTCACATTATTTTACATCTAAAACTTGTATTTACAATACATTTGGGTGAATACAAAAAATAGAAAAAATATTTGGGAAAAAATTTGGTAAAAAATGGTGATAATTCCGCTAAATATCGTCTTAAGTCATTTCTATTAAACTAATCATACTTTAAATATTTTTAACGTTAAGTTCACATAATTTTACATCTAAAACACGTCTTTACAATACATTTGGGTGAATATAAAAGGTCGTAAAAAAATTTTGAATAACAGGTGATGAATACGCTAAATATCGTCTTAAGTCATTTCTATTAAACTAATCATACTTTAAATATTTTTAACGTTAAGTTCACATAATTTTACATCTAAAACACGTCTTTACAATACATTTGGGTGAATATAAAAGGTCGTAAAAAAATTTTGAATAACAGGTGATGAATACGCTAAATATCGTCTTAAGTCATTTCTATTAAACTAATCATACTTTAAATATTTTTAACGTTAAGTTCACATTATTTTACATCTAAAACACGTCTTTACAATACATTTGGGTGAATATAAAAGGTCGTAAAAAAATTTTGAAAAACAGATGATGAATCCGCTAAATATCGTCTTAAGTCATTTCTATTAAACTTATCATACTTTTTATATTTTTAACGTTAAGTTCACATTATTTTACATCTAAAACTTGTATTTACAATACATTTGGGTGAATACAAAAAATAGAAAAAATATTTGGGAAAAAATTTGGTAAAAAATGGTGATAATTCCGCTAAATATCGTTTAAAGTCATTTCTATTAAACTAATCATACTTTTTATATTTTTATCGTTAAGTTCACATAATTTTACATCTAAAATACGTCTTTACATTACATTTGGGTGAATATAAAAGGTCGTAAAAAAATTTTGAAAGCAGGTGATGAATCCGCTAAATATCGTCTTAAGTCATTTCTATTAAACTAATCATACTTTTTATATTTTTAACGTTAAGTTCACATTATTTTACATCTAAAACACGTCTTTACATTACATTTGGGTGAATATAAAAGGTCATAAAAAAATTTTAAAAAACAGGTGATGAATCCGCTAAATATCGTCTTAAGTCATTTCTATTAAACTAATCATACTTTTTTATATTTTTAACGTTAAGTTCACATTATTTTACATCTAAAACACGTATTTACAATACATTTGGGTGAATACAAAAAATAGAAAAAAAATTTGGGAAAAAATTTGGTAAAAAATGGTGATAATTCCGCTAAATATCGTTTAAAGTTATTTCTATTAAACTAATCATA
Organism: Diuraphis noxia; assembly: GCF_037042655.1. Lineage (NCBI taxonomy): Eukaryota > Metazoa > Arthropoda > Insecta > Hemiptera > Aphididae > Diuraphis > Diuraphis noxia. Next base: position 76,199,604 of record NW_028301714.1, read on the forward strand.
CTTTTTATATTTTTATCGTTAAGTTCACATAATTTTACATCTAAAACACGTCTTTACAATACATTTGGGTGAATATAAAAGGTCGTAAAAAAATTTTGAAAAACAGGTGATGAATCCGCTAAATATCGTCTTAAGTCATTTCTATTAAACTAATCATACTTTTTATATTTTAAACGTTAAGTTCACATAATTTTACATCTAAAACACGTCTTTACAATACATTTGGGTGAATATAAAAGGTCGTAAAAAAATTTTGAAATACAGGTGATGAATCCGCTAAATATCGTCTTAAGTCATTTCTATTAAACTAATCATACTTTTTATATTTTTAACGTTAAGTTCACATTATTTTACATCTAAAACACGTATTTACAATACTTTGGGTGAATACAAAAAATAGAAAAAAAATTTGGGAAAAAATTTGGTAAAAAATGGTGATAATTTCGCTAAATATCGATTAAAGTCATTTGTATTGAACTAATCATACTTTTTATATTTTTAACGTTAAGTTCACATTATTTTACATCTAAAACACGTATTTACAATACTTTGGGTGAATACAAAAAATAGAAAAAAAATTTGGGAAAAAATTTGGTAAAAAATGGTGATAATTTCGCTAAATATCGATTAAAGTCATTTGTATTGAACTAATCATACTTTTTATATTTTTAACGTTAAGTTCACATTATTTTACATCTAAAACACGTATTTACAATACATTTGGGTGAATACAAAAAATAGAAAAAAAATTTGGGAAAAAATTAGGTAAAAAATGGTGATAATTCCGCTAAATATCGTTTAAAGTCATTTCTATTAAACTAATCATACTTTAAATAGTTTTAACGTTAAGTTCACATTATTTTACATCTAAAACTTGTATTTACAATACATTTGGGTGAATACAAAAAATAGAAAAAATATTTGGGAAAAAATTTGGTAAAAAATGGTGATAATTCCGCTAAATATCGTCTTAAGTCATTTCTATTAAACTAATCATACTTTAAATATTTTTAACGTTAAGTTCACATAATTTTACATCTAAAACACGTCTTTACAATACATTTGGGTGAATATAAAAGGTCGTAAAAAAATTTTGAATAACAGGTGATGAATACGCTAAATATCGTCTTAAGTCATTTCTATTAAACTAATCATACTTTAAATATTTTTAACGTTAAGTTCACATAATTTTACATCTAAAACACGTCTTTACAATACATTTGGGTGAATATAAAAGGTCGTAAAAAAATTTTGAATAACAGGTGATGAATACGCTAAATATCGTCTTAAGTCATTTCTATTAAACTAATCATACTTTAAATATTTTTAACGTTAAGTTCACATTATTTTACATCTAAAACACGTCTTTACAATACATTTGGGTGAATATAAAAGGTCGTAAAAAAATTTTGAAAAACAGATGATGAATCCGCTAAATATCGTCTTAAGTCATTTCTATTAAACTTATCATACTTTTTATATTTTTAACGTTAAGTTCACATTATTTTACATCTAAAACTTGTATTTACAATACATTTGGGTGAATACAAAAAATAGAAAAAATATTTGGGAAAAAATTTGGTAAAAAATGGTGATAATTCCGCTAAATATCGTTTAAAGTCATTTCTATTAAACTAATCATACTTTTTATATTTTTATCGTTAAGTTCACATAATTTTACATCTAAAATACGTCTTTACATTACATTTGGGTGAATATAAAAGGTCGTAAAAAAATTTTGAAAGCAGGTGATGAATCCGCTAAATATCGTCTTAAGTCATTTCTATTAAACTAATCATACTTTTTATATTTTTAACGTTAAGTTCACATTATTTTACATCTAAAACACGTCTTTACATTACATTTGGGTGAATATAAAAGGTCATAAAAAAATTTTAAAAAACAGGTGATGAATCCGCTAAATATCGTCTTAAGTCATTTCTATTAAACTAATCATACTTTTTTATATTTTTAACGTTAAGTTCACATTATTTTACATCTAAAACACGTATTTACAATACATTTGGGTGAATACAAAAAATAGGAAAAAAATTTGGGAAAAAATTTGGTAAAAAATGGTGATAATTCCGCTAAATATCGTTTAAAGTTATTTCTATTAAACTAATCATACTTTTTATATTTTTATCGTTAAGTTCACATAATTTTACATCTAAAACACGTCTTTACAATACATTTGGGTGAATATAAAAGGTCGTAAAAAAATTTTGAAAAACAGGTGATGAATCCGCTAAATATCGTCTTAAGTCATTTCTATTAAACTAATCATACTTTTTATATTTTAAACGTTAAGTTCACATAATTTTACATCTAAAACACGTCTTTACAATACATTTGGGTTAATATAAAAGGTGGTAAAAAAATTTTGAAAAACAGGTGATAATTCCGCTAAATATCGTTTAAAGTCATTTATATAGAACTAATCATACATTTTATATTTTTATCGTTTAGTTCACATAATTTTACATCTAAAACACGTCTTTACAATACATTTGGGTGAATATAAAAGGTCGTAAAAAAATTTTGAAATACAGGTGATGAATCCGCTAAATATCGTCTTAAGTCATTTCTATTAAACTAATCATACTTTTTATATTTTTAACGTTAAGTTCACATTATTTTACATCTAAAACACGTATTTACAATACTTTGGGTGAATACAAAAAATAGAAAAAAAATTTGGGAAAAAATTTGGTAAAAAATGGTGATAATTTCGCTAAATATCGATTAAAGTCATTTGTATTGAACTAATCATACTTTTTATATTTTTAACGTTAAGTTCACATTATTTTACATCTAAAACACGTATTTACAATACATTTGGGTGAATACAAAAAATAGAAAAAAAATTTGGGAAAAAATTAGGTAAAAAATGGTGATAATTCCGCTAAATATCGTTTAAAGTCATTTCTATTAAACTAATCATACTTTAAATATTTTTAACGTTAAGTTCACATTATTTTACATCTAAAACTTGTATTTACAATACATTTGGGTGAATACAAAAAATAGAAAAAATATTTGGGAAAAAATTTGGTAAAAAATGGTGATAATTCCGCTAAATATCGTCTTAAGTCATTTCTATTAAACTAATCATACTTTTTATATTTTTAACGTTAAGTTCACATAATTTTACATCTAAAACACTTCTTTACAATACATTTAGGTGAATATAAAAGGTCGTAAAAAAATTTTGAAAAACAGGTGATGAATACGCTAAATATCGTCTTAAGTCATTTCTATTAAACTAATCATACTTTAAATATTTTTAACGTTAAGTTCACATAATTTTACATCAAAAACACGTCTTTACAATACATTTGGGTGAATATAAAAGGTCGTAAAAAAATTTTGAATAACAGGTGATGAATACGCTAAATATCGTCTTAAGTCATTTCTATTAAACTAATCATACTTTAAATATTTTTAACGTTAAGTTCACATAATTTTACATCTAAAACACGTCTTTACAATACATTTGGGTGAATATAAAAGGTCGTAAAAAAATTTTGAATAACAGGTGATGAATACGCTAAATATCGTCTTAAGTCATTTCTATTAAACTAATCATACTTTAAATATTTTTAACGTTAAGTTCACATTATTTTACATCTAAAACACGTCTTTACAATACATTTGGGTGAATATAAAAGGTCGTAAAAAAATTTTGAAAAACAGATGATGAATCCGCTAAATATCGTCTTAAGTCATTTCTATTAAACTAATCATACTTTTTATATTTTTAACGTTAAGTTCACATTATTTTACATCTAAAACACGTCTTTACAATACATTTAGGTGAATATAAAAGGTCGTAAAAAAATTTTGAAAAACTGGTGATGAATCCGCTAAATATCGTCTTAAGTCATTTTTATTAAACTAATCATACTTTTTTATATTTTTAACGTTAAGTTCACATTATTTTACATCTAAAACACGTATTTACAATACATTTGGGTGAATACAAAAAATAGAAAAAAAATTTGGGAAAAAATTTGGTAAAAAATGGTGATAATTCCGCTAAATATCGTTTAAAGTTATTTCTATTAAACTAACCATACTTTTTATATTTTTAACGTTAAGTTCACATCATTTTACATCTAAAACACGTATTTACAATACGTTTGGGTGAATACAAAAAATAGAAAAAAAATTTGGGAAAAAATTTGGTAAAAAATGGTGATAATTCCGCTAAATATCGTTTAAAGTCATTTGTATAGAACTAATCATACATTTTATATTTTTATCGTTTAGTTCACATAATTTTACATCTAAAACACGTCTTTACAATACATTTGGGTGAATATAAAAGGTCGTAAAAAAATTTTGAATAACAGGTGATGAATACGCTAAATATCGTCTTAAGTCATTTCTATTAAACTAATCATACTTTAAATATTTTTAACGTTAAGTTCACATTATTTTACATCTAAAACACGTCTTTACAATACATTTGGGTGAATATAAAAGGTCGTAAAAAAATTTTGAAAAACAGGTGATGAATCCGCTAAATATCGTCTTAAGTCATTTCTATTAAACTTATCATACTTTTTATATTTTTAACGTTAAGTTCACATTATTTTACATCTAAAACTTGTATTTACAATACATTTGGGTGAATACAAAAAATAGAAAAAATATTTGGGAAAAAATTTGGTAAAAAATGGTGATAATTCCGCTAAATATCGTTTAAAGTCATTTCTATTAAACTAATCATACTTTTTATATTTTTATCGTTAAGTTCACATAATTTTTCATCTAAAACACGTCTTTACATTACATTTGGGTGAATATAAAAGGTCGTAAAAAAATTTTGAAAGCAGGTGATGAATCCGCTAAATATCGTCTTTAGTCATTTCTATTAAACTAATCATACTTTTTATATTTTTAACGTTAAGTTCACATTATTTTACATCTAAAACACGTCTTTACATTACATTTGGGTGAATATAAAAGGTCATAAAAAAATTTTAAAAAACAGGTGATGAATCCGCTAAATATCGTCTTAAGTCATTTCTATTAAACTAATCATACTTTTTATATTTTAAACGTTAAGTTCACATAATTTTACATCTAAAACACGTCTTTACAATACATTTGGGTTAATATAAAAGGTGGTAAAAAAATTTTGAAAAACAGGTGATAATTCCGCTAAATATCGTTTAAAGTCATTTATATAGAACTAATCATACATTTTATATTTTTATCGTTTAGTTCATATAATTTTACATCTAAAACACGTCTTTACAATACATTTGGGTGAATATAAAAGGTCGTAAAAAAATTTTGAAATACAGGTGATGAATCCGCTAAATATCGTCTTAAGTCATTTCAATTAAACTAATCATACTTTTTATATTTTTATCGTTAAGTTCACATAATTTTACATCTAAAACACGTCTTTACAATACATTTGGGTGAATATAAAAGGTCGTAAAAAAATTTTGAAATACAGGTGATGAATCCGCTAAATATCGTCTTAAGTCATTTCTATTAAACTAATCATACTTTTTATATTTTTAACGTTAAGTTCACATTATTTTACATCTAAAACACGTATTTACAATACTTTGGGTGAATACAAAAAATAGAAAAAAAATTTGGGAAAAAATTTGGTAAAAAATGGTGATAATTTCGCTAAATATCGATTAAAGTCATTTGTATTGAACTAATCATACTTTTTATATTTTTAACGTTAAGTTCACATTATTTTACATCTAAAACACGTATTTACAATACATTTGGGTGAATACAAAAAATAGAAAAAAAATTTGGGAAAAAATTAGGTAAAAAATGGTGATAATTCCGCTAAATATCGTTTAAAGTCATTTCTATTAAACTAATCATACTTTAAATATTTTTAACGTTAAGTTCACATTATTTTACATCTAAAACTTGTATTTACAATACATTTGGGTGAATACAAAAAATAGAAAAAATATTTGGGAAAAAATTTGGTAAAAAATGGTGATAATTCCGCTAAATATCGTCTTAAGTCATTTCTATTAAACTAATCATACTTTAAATATTTTTAACGTTAAGTTCACATAATTTTACATCTAAAACACGTCTTTACAATACATTTGGGTGAATATAAAAGGTCGTAAAAAAATTTTGAATAACAGGTGATGAATACGCTAAATATCGTCTTAAGTCATTTCTATTAAACTAATCATACTTTAAATATTTTTAACGTTAAGTTCACATAATTTTACATCTAAAACACGTCTTTACAATACATTTGGGTGAATATAAAAGGTCGTAAAAAAATTTTGAATAACAGGTGATGAATACGCTAAATATCGTCTTAAGTCATTTCTATTAAACTAATCATACTTTAAATATTTTTAACGTTAAGTTCACATTATTTTACATCTAAAACACGTCTTTACAATACATTTGGGTGAATATAAAAGGTCGTAAAAAAATTTTGAAAAACAGATGATGAATCCGCTAAATATCGTCTTAAGTCATTTCTATTAAACTTATCATACTTTTTATATTTTTAACGTTAAGTTCACATTATTTTACATCTAAAACTTGTATTTACAATACATTTGGGTGAATACAAAAAATAGAAAAAATATTTGGGAAAAAATTTGGTAAAAAATGGTGATAATTCCGCTAAATATCGTTTAAAGTCATTTCTATTAAACTAATCATACTTTTTATATTTTTATCGTTAAGTTCACATAATTTTACATCTAAAATACGTCTTTACATTACATTTGGGTGAATATAAAAGGTCGTAAAAAAATTTTGAAAGCAGGTGATGAATCCGCTAAATATCGTCTTAAGTCATTTCTATTAAACTAATCATACTTTTTATATTTTTAACGTTAAGTTCACATTATTTTACATCTAAAACACGTCTTTACATTACATTTGGGTGAATATAAAAGGTCATAAAAAAATTTTAAAAAACAGGTGATGAATCCGCTAAATATCGTCTTAAGTCATTTCTATTAAACTAATCATACTTTTTTATATTTTTAACGTTAAGTTCACATTATTTTACATCTAATACACGTATTTACAATACATTTGGGTGAATACAAAAAATAGAAAAAAAATTTGGGAAAAAATTTGGTAAAAAATGGTGATAATTCCGCTAAATATCGTTTAAAGTTATTTCTATTAAACTAATCATACTTTTTATATTTTTATCGTTAAGTTCACATAATTTTACATCTAAAACACGTCTTTACAATACATTTGGGTGAATATAAAAGGTCGTAAAAAAATTTTGAAAAACAGGTGATGAATCCGCTAAATATCGTCTTAAGTCATTTCTATTAAACTAATCATACTTTTTATATTTTAAACGTTAAGTTCACATAATTTTACATCTAAAACACGTCTTTACAATACATTTGGGTTAATATAAAAGGTGGTAAAAAAATTTTGAAAAACAGGTGATAATTCCGCTAAATATCGTTTAAAGTCATTTATATAGAACTAATCATACATTTTATATTTTTATCGTTTAGTTCACATAATTTTACATCTAAAACACGTCTTTACAATACATTTGGGTGAATATAAAAGGTCGTAAAAAAATTTTGAAATACAGGTGATGAATCCGCTAAATATCGTCTTAAGTCATTTCTATTAAACTAATCATACTTTTTATATTTTTAACGTTAAGTTCACATTATTTTACATCTAAAACACGTATTTACAATACTTTGGGTGAATACAAAAAATAGAAAAAAAATTTGGGAAAAAATTTGGTAAAAAATGGTGATAATTTCGCTAAATATCGATTAAAGTCATTTGTATTGAACTAATCATACTTTTTATATTTTTAACGTTAAGTTCACATTATTTTACATCTAAAACACGTATTTACAATACATTTGGGTGAATACAAAAAATAGAAAAAAAATTTGGGAAAAAATTAGGTAAAAAATGGTGATAATTCCGCTAAATATCGTTTAAAGTCATTTCTATTAAACTAATCATACTTTAAATATTTTTAACGTTAAGTTCACATTATTTTACATCTAAAACTTGTATTTACAATACATTTGGGTGAATACAAAAAATAGAAAAAATATTTGGGAAAAAATTTGGTAAAAAATGGTGATAATTCCACTAAATATCGTCTTAAGTCATTTCTATTAAACTAATCATACTTTTTATATTTTTAACGTTAAGTTCACATAATTTTACATCTAAAACACTTCTTTACAATACATTTAGGTGAATATAAAAGGTCGTAAAAAAATTTTGAAAAACAGGTGATGAATACGCTAAATATCGTCTTAAGTCATTTCTATTAAACTAATCATACTTTAAATATTTTTAACGTTAAGTTCACATAATTTTACATCAAAAACACGTCTTTACAATACATTTGGGTGAATATAAAAGGTCGTAAAAAAATTTTGAATAACAGGTGATGAATACGCTAAATATCGTCTTAAGTCATTTCTATTAAACTAATCATACTTTAAATATTTTTAACGTTAAGTTCACATAATTTTACATCTAAAACACGTCTTTACAATACATTTGGGTGAATATAAAAGGTCGTAAAAAAATTTTGAATAACAGGTGATGAATACGCTAAATATCGTCTTAAGTCATTTCTATTAAACTAATCATACTTTAAATATTTTTAACGTTAAGTTCACATTATTTTACATCTAAAACACGTCTTTACAATACATTTGGGTGAATATAAAAGGTCGTAAAAAAATTTTGAAAAACAGATGATGAATCCGCTAAATATCGTCTTAAGTCATTTCTATTAAGTTTATCATACTTTTTATATTTTTAACGTTAAGTTCACATTATTTTACATCTAAAACTTGTATTTACAATACATTTGGGTGAATACAAAAAATAGAAAAAATATTTGGGAAAAAATTTGGTAAAAAATGGTGATAATTCCGCTAAATATCGTTTAAAGTCATTTCTATTAAACTAATCATACTTTTTATATTTTTATCGTTAAGTTCACATAATTTTACATCTAAAACACGTCTTTACATTACATTTGGGTGAATATAAAAGGTCGTAAAAAAATTTTGAAAGCAGGTGATGAATCCGCTAAATATCGTCTTAAGTCATTTCTATTAAACTAATCATACTTTTTATATTTTTAACGTTAAGTTCACATTATTTTACATCTAAAACACGTCTTTACATTACATTTGGGTGAATATAAAAGGTCATAAAAAAATTTTAAAAAACAGGTGATGAATCCGCTAAATATCGTCTTAAGTCATTTCTATTAAACTAATCATACTTTTTTATATTTTTAACGTTAATTTCACATTATTTTACATCTAAAACACGTATTTACAATACATTTGGGTGAATACAAAAAATAGAAAAAAAATTTGGGAAAAAATTTGGTAAAAAATGGTGATAATTCCGCTAAATATCGTTTAAAGTTATTTCTATTAAACTAATCATACTTTTTATATTTTTATCGTTAAGTTCACATAATTTTACATCTAAAACACGTCTTTACAATACATTTGGGTGAATATAAAAGGTCGTAAAAAAATTTTGAAAAACAGGTGATGAATCCGCTAAATATCGTCTTAAGTCATTTCTATTAAACTAATCATACTTTTTATATTTTAAACGTTAAGTTCACATAATTTTACATCTAAAACACGTCTTTACAATACATTTGGGTTAATATAAAAGGTGGTAAAAAAATTTTGAAAAACAGGTGATAATTCCGCTAAATATCGTTTAAAGTCATTTATATAGAACTAATCATACATTTTATATTTTTATCGTTTAGTTCATATAATTTTACATCTAAAACACGTCTTTACAATACATTTGGGTGAATATAAAAGGTCGTAAAAAAATTTTGAAAAACAGATGATGAATCCGCTAAATATCGTCTTAAGTCATTTCTATTAAACTTATCATACTTTTTATATTTTTAACGTTAAGTTCACATTATTTTACATCTAAAACTTGTATTTACAATACATTTGGGTGAATACAAAAAATAGAAAAAATATTTGGGAAAAAATTTGGTAAAAAATGGTGATAATTCCGCTAAATATCGTTTAAAGTCATTTCTATTAAACTAATCATACTTTTTATATTTTTATCGTTAAGTTCACATAATTTTACATCTAAAACACGTCTTTACATTACATTTGGGTGAATATAAAAGGTCGTAAAAAAATTTTGAAAGCAGGTGATGAATCCGCTAAATATCGTCTTAAGTCATTTCTATTAAACTAATCATACTTTTTATATTTTTAACGTTAAGTTCACATTATTTTACATCTAAAACACGTCTTTACATTACATTTGGGTGAATATAAAAGGTCATAAAAAAATTTTAAAAAACAGGTGATGAATCCGCTAAATATCGTCTTAAGTCATTTCTATTAAACTAATCATACTTTTTTATATTTTTAACGTTAATTTCACATTATTTTACATCTAAAACACGTATTTACAATACATTTGGGTGAATACAAAAAATAGAAAAAAAATTTGGGAAAAAATTTGGTAAAAAATGGTGATAATTCCGCTAAATATCGTTTAAAGTTATTTCTATTAAACTAATCATACTTTTTATATTTTTATCGTTAAGTTCACATAATTTTACATCTAAAACACGTCTTTACAATACATTTGGGTGAATATAAAAGGTCGTAAAAAAATTTTGAAAAACAGGTGATGAATCCGCTAAATATCGTCTTAAGTCATTTCTATTAAACTAATCATACTTTTTATATTTTAAACGTTAAGTTCACATAATTTTACATCTAAAACACGTCTTTACAATACATTTGGGTTAATATAAAAGGTGGTAAAAAAATTTTGAAAAACAGGTGATAATTCCGCTAAATATCGTTTAAAGTCATTTATATAGAACTAATCATACATTTTATATTTTTATCGTTTAGTTCATATAATTTTACATCTAAAACACGTCTTTACAATACATTTGGGTGAATATAAAAGATCGTAAAAAAATTTTGAAAAACAGATGATGAATCCGCTAAATATCGTCTTAAGTCATTTCTATTAAACTTATCATACTTTTTATATTTTTAACGTTAAGTTCACATTATTTTACATCTAAAACTTGTATTTACAATACATTTGGGTGAATACAAAAAATAGAAAAAATATTTGGGAAAAAATTTGGTAAAAAATGGTGATAATTCCGCTAAATATCGTTTAAAGTCATTTCTATTAAACTAATCATACTTTTTATATTTTTATCGTTAAGTTCACATTATTTTACATCTAAAACACGTCTTTACAATACATTTGGGTTAATATAAAAGGTGGTAAAAAAATTTTGAAAAACAGGTGATAATTCCGCTAAATATCGTTTAAAGTCATTTATATAGAACTAATCATACATTTTATATTTTTATCGTTTAGTTCACATAATTTTACATCTAAAACACGTCTTTACAATACATTTGGGTGAATATAAAAGGTCATAAAAAAATTTTAAAAAACAGGTGATGAATCCGCTAAATATCGTCTTAAGTCATTTCTATTAAACTAATCATACTTTTTTATATTTTTAACGTTAAGTTCACATTATTTTACATCTAAAACACGTATTTACAATACATTTGGGTGAATACAAAAAATAGAAAAAAAATTTGGGAAAAAATTTGGTAAAAAATGGTGATAATTCCGCTAAATATCGTTTAAAGTTATTTCTATTAAACTAATCATACTTTTTATATTTTTATCGTTAAGTTCACATAATTTTACATCTAAAACACGTCTTTACAATACATTTGGGTGAATATAAAAGGTCGTAAAAAAATTTTGAAAAACAGGTGATGAATCCGCTAAATATCGTCTTAAGTCATTTCTATTAAACTAATCATACTTTTTATATTTTAAACGTTAAGTTCACATAATTTTACATCTAAAACACGTCTTTACAATACATTTGGGTTAATATAAAAGGTGGTAAAAAAATTTTGAAAAACAGGTGATAATTCCGCTAAATATCGTTTAAAGTCATTTATATAGAACTAATCATACATTTTATATTTTTATCGTTTAGTTCATATAATTTTACATCTAAAACACGTCTTTACAATACATTTGGGTGAATATAAAAGATCGTAAAAAAATTTTGAAAAACAGATGATGAATCCGCTAAATATCGTCTTAAGTCATTTCTATTAAACTTATCATACTTTTTATATTTTTAACGTTAAGTTCACATTATTTTACATCTAAAACTTGTATTTACAATACATTTGGGTGAATACAAAAAATAGAAAAAATATTTGGGAAAAAATTTGGTAAAAAATGGTGATAATTCCGCTAAATATCGTTTAAAGTCATTTCTATTAAACTAATCATACTTTTTATATTTTTATCGTTAAGTTCACATTATTTTACATCTAAAACACGTCTTTACAATACATTTGGGTTAATATAAAAGGTGGTAAAAAAATTTTGAAAAACAGGTGATAATTCCGCTAAATATCGTTTAAAGTCATTTATATAGAACTAATCATACATTTTATATTTTTATCGTTTAGTTCACATAATTTTACATCTAAAACACGTATTTACAATACATTTGGGTGAATACAAAAAATAGAAAAAAAATTTGGGAAAAAATTTGGTAAAAAATGGTGATAATTCCGCTAAATATCGTTTAAAGTTATTTCTATTAAACTAATCATACTTTTTATATTTTTATCGTTAAGTTCACATAATTTTACATCTAAAACACGTCTTTACAATACATTTGGGTGAATATAAAAGGTCGTAAAAAAATTTTGAAAAACAGGTGATGAATCCGCTAAATATCGTCTTAAGTCATTTCTATTAAACTAATCATACTTTTTATATTTTAAACGTTAAGTTCACATAATTTTACATCTAAAACACGTCTTTACAATACATTTGGGTTAATATAAAAGGTGGTAAAAAAATTTTGAAAAACAGGTGATAATTCCGCTAAATATCGTTTAAAGTCATTTATATAGAACTAATCATACATTTTATATTTTTATCGTTTAGTTCACATAATTTTACATCTAAAACACGTCTTTACAATACATTTGGGTGAATATAAAAGGTCGTAAAAAAATTTTGAAATACAGGTGATGAATCCGCTAAATATCGTCTTAAGTCATTTCTATTAAACTAATCATACTTTTTATATTTTTAACGTTAAGTTCACATTATTTTACATCTAAAACACGTATTTACAATACTTTGGGTGAATACAAAAAATAGAAAAAAAATTTGGGAAAAAATTTGGTAAAAAATGGTGATAATTTCGCTAAATATCGATTAAAGTCATTTGTATTGAACTAATCATACTTTTTATATTTTTAACGTTAAGTTCACATTATTTTACATCTAAAACACGTATTTACAATACATTTGGGTGAATACAAAAAATAGAAAAAAAATTTGGGAAAAAATTAGGTTAAAAATGGTGATAATTCCGCTAAATATCGTTTAAAGTCATTTCTATTAAACTAATCATACTTTAAATATTTTTAACGTTAAGTTCACATTATTTTACATCTAAAACTTGTATTTACAATACATTTGGGTGAATACAAAAAATAGAAAAAATATTTGGGAAAAAATTTGGTAAAAAATGGTGATAATTCCGCTAAATATCGTCTTAAGTCATTTCTATTAAACTAATCATACTTTTTATATTTTTAACGTTAAGTTCACATAATTTTACATCTAAAACACTTCTTTACAATACATTTAGGTGAATATAAAAAGTCGTAAAAAAATTTTGAAAAACAGGTGATGAATACGCTAAATATCGTCTTAAGTCATTTCTATTAAACTAATCATACTTTAAATATTTTTAACGTTAAGTTCACATAATTTTACATCAAAAACACGTCTTTACAATACATTTGGGTGAATATAAAAGGTTGTAAAAAAATTTTGAATAACAGGTGATGAATACGCTAAATATCGTCTTAAGTCATTTCTATTAAACTAATCATACTTTAAATATTTTTAACGTTAAGTTCACATAATTTTACATCTAAAACACGTCTTTACAATACATTTGGGTGAATATAAAAGGTCGTAAAAAAATTTTGAATAACAGGTGATGAATACGCTAAATATCGTCTTAAGTCATTTCTATTAAACTAATCATACTTTAAATATTTTTAACGTTAAGTTCACATTATTTTACATCTAAAACACGTCTTTACAATACATTTGGGTGAATATAAAAGGTCGTAAAAAAATTTTGAAAAACAGATGATGAATCCGCTAAATATCGTCTTAAGTCATTTCTATTAAACTTATCATACTTTTTATATTTTTAACGTTAAGTTCACATTATTTTACATCTAAAACTTGTATTTACAATACATTTGGGTGAATACAAAAAATAGAAAAAATATTTGGGAAAAAATTTGGTAAAAAATGGTGATAATTCCGCTAAATATCGTTTAAAGTCATTTCTATTAAACTAATCATACTTTTTATATTTTTATCGTTAAGTTCACATAATTTTACATCTAAAACACGTCTTTACATTACATTTGGGTGAATATAAAAGGTCGTAAAAAAATTTTGAAAGCAGGTGATGAATCCGCTAAATATCGTCTTAAGTCATTTCTATTAAACTAATCATACTTTTTATATTTTTAACGTTAAGTTCACATTATTTTACATCTAAAACACGTCTTTACATTACATTTGGGTGAATATAAAAGGTCATAAAAAAATTTTAAAAAACAGGTGATGAATCCGCTAAATATCGTCTTAAGTCATTTCTATTAAACTAATCATACTTTTTTATATTTTTAACGTTAATTTCACATTATTTTACATCTAAAACACGTATTTACAATACATTTGGGTGAATACAAAAAATAGAAAAAAAATTTGGGAAAAAATTTGGTAAAAAATGGTGATAATTCCGCTAAATATCGTTTAAAGTTATTTCTATTAAACTAATCATACTTTTTATATTTTTATCGTTAAGTTCACATAATTTTACATCTAAAACACGTCTTTACAATACATTTGGGTGAATATAAAAGGTCGTAAAAAAATTTTGAAAAACAGGTGATGAATCCGCTAAATATCGTCTTAAGTCATTTCTATTAAACTAATCATACTTTTTATATTTTAAACGTTAAGTTCACATAATTTTACATCTAAAACACGTCTTTACAATACATTTGGGTTAATATAAAAGGTGGTAAAAAAATTTTGAAAAACAGGTGATAATTCCGCTAAATATCGTTTAAAGTCATTTATATAGAACTAATCATACATTTTATATTTTTATCGTTTAGTTCATATAATTTTACATCTAAAACACGTCTTTACAATACATTTGGGTGAATATAAAAGGTCGTAAAAAAATTTTGAAATACAGGTGATGAATCCGCTAAATATCGTCTTAAGTCATTTCTATTAAACTAATCATACTTTAAATATTTTTAACGTTAAGTTCACATTATTTTACATCTAAAACTTGTATTTACAATACATTTGGGTGAATATAAAAAATAGAAAAAATATTTGGGAAAAAATTTGGTAAAAAATGGTGATAATTCCGCTAAATATCGTCTTAAGTCATTTCTATTAAACTAATCATACTTTTTATATTTTTAACGTTAAGTTCACATAATTTTACATCTAAAACACTTCTTTACAATACATTTAGGTGAATATAAAAGGTCGTAAAAAAATTTTGAAAAACAGGTGATGAATACGCTAAATATCGTCTTAAGTCATTTCTATTAAACTAATCATACTTTAAATATTTTTAACGTTAAGTTCACATAATTTTACATCTAAAACTTGTATTTACAATACATTTGGGTGAATACAAAAAATAGAAAAAATATTTGGGAAAAAATTTGGTAAAAAATGGTGATAATTCCGCTAAATATCGTTTAAAGTCATTTCTATTAAACTAATCATACTTTTTATATTTTTATCGTTAAGTTCACATAATTTTACATCTAATACACGTCTTTACAATACATTTGGGTGAATATAAAAGGTCGTAAAAAAATTTTGAAAAACAGGTGATGAATCCGCTAAATATCGTCTTAAGTCATTTCTATTAAACTAATCATACTTTTTATATTTTTAACGTTAAGTTCACATTATTTTACATCTAAAACACGTATTTACAATACTTTGGGTGAATACAAAAAATAGAAAAAAAATTTGGGAAAAAATTTGGTAAAAAATGGTGATAATTTCGCTAAATATCGATTAAAGTCATTTGTATTGAACTAATCATACTTTTTATATTTTTAACGTTAAGTTCACATTATTTTACATCTAAAACACGTATTTACAATACATTTGGGTGAATACAAAAAATAGAAAAAATATTTGGGAAAAAATTTGGTAAAAAATGGTGATAATTCCGCTAAATATCGTCTTAAGTCATTTCTATTAAACTAATCATACTTTAAATATTTTTAACGTTAAGTTCACATAATTTTACATCTAAAACACGTCTTTACAATACATTTGGGTGAATATAAAAGGTCGTAAAAAAATTTTGAATAACAGGTGATGAATACGCTAAATATCGTCTTAAGTCATTTCTATTAAACTAATCATACTTTAAATATTTTTAACGTTAAGTTCACATAATTTTACATCTAAAACACGTCTTTACAATACATTTGGGTGAATATAAAAGGTCGTAAAAAAATTTTGAATAACAGGTGATGAATACGCTAAATATCGTCTTAAGTCATTTCTATTAAACTAATCATACTTTAAATATTTTTAACGTTAAGTTCACATTATTTTACATCTAAAACACGTCTTTACAATACATTTGGGTGAATATAAAAGGTCGTAAAAAAATTTTGAAAAACAGATGATGAATCCGCTAAATATCGTCTTAAGTCATTTCTATTAAACTTATCATACTTTTTATATTTTTAACGTTAAGTTCACATTATTTTACATCTAAAACTTGTATTTACAATACATTTGGGTGAATACAAAAAATAGAAAAAATATTTGGGAAAAAATTTGGTAAAAAATGGTGATAATTCCGCTAAATATCGTTTAAAGTCATTTCTATTAAACTAATCATACTTTTTATATTTTTATCGTTAAGTTCACATAATTTTACATCTAAAATACGTCTTTACATTACATTTGGGTGAATATAAAAGGTCGTAAAAAAATTTTGAAAGCAGGTGATGAATCCGCTAAATATCGTCTTAAGTCATTTCTATTAAACTAATCATACTTTTTATATTTTTAACGTTAAGTTCACATTATTTTACATCTAAAACACGTCTTTACATTACATTTGGGTGAATATAAAAGGTCATAAAAAAATTTTAAAAAACAGGTGATGAATCCGCTAAATATCGTCTTAAGTCATTTCTATTAAACTAATCATACTTTTTTATATTTTTAACGTTAAGTTCACATTATTTTACATCTAATACACGTATTTACAATACATTTGGGTGAATACAAAAAATAGAAAAAAAATTTGGGAAAAAATTTGGTAAAAAATGGTGATAATTCCGCTAAATATCGTTTAAAGTTATTTCTATTAAACTAATCATATTTTTTATATTTTTATCGTTAAGTTCACATAATTTTACATCTAAAACACGTCTTTACAATACATTTGGGTGAATATAAAAGGTCGTAAAAAAATTTTGAAAAACAGGTGATGAATCCGCTAAATATCGTCTTAAGTCATTTCTATTAAACTAATCATACTTTTTATATTTTAAACGTTAAGTTCACATAATTTTACATCTAAAACACGTCTTTACAATACATTTGGTTTAATATAAAAGGTGGTAAAAAAATTTTGAAAAACAGGTGATAATTCCGCTAAATATCGTTTAAAGTCATTTATATAGAACTAATCATACATTTTATATTTTTATCGTTTAGTTCACATAATTTTACATCTAAAACACGTCTTTACAATACATTTGGGTGAATATAAAAGGTCGTAAAAAAATTTTGAAATACAGGTGATGAATCCGCTAAATATCGTCTTAAGTCATTTCTATTAAACTAATCATACTTTTTATATTTTTAACGTTAAGTTCACATTATTTTACATCTTAAACACGTATTTACAATACTTTGGGTGAATACAAAAAATAGAAAAAAAATTTGGGAAAAAATTTGGTAAAAAATGGTGATAATTTCGCTAAATATCGATTAAAGTCATTTGTATTGAACTAATCATACTTTTTATATTTTTAACGTTAAGTTCACATTATTTTACATCTAAAACACGTATTTACAATACATTTGGGTGAATACAAAAAATAGAAAAAAAATTTGGGAAAAAATTAGGTAAAAAATGGTGATAATTCCGCTAAATATCGTTTAAAGTCATTTCTATTAAACTAATCATACTTTAAATATTTTTAACGTTAAGTTCACATTATTTTACATCTAAAACTTGTATTTACAATACATTTGGGTGAATACAAAAAATAGAAAAAATATTTGGGAAAAAATTTGGTAAAAAATGGTGATAATTCCACTAAATATCGTCTTAAGTCATTTCTATTAAACTAATCATACTTTTTATATTTTTAACGTTAAGTTCACATAATTTTACATCTAAAACACTTCTTTACAATACATTTAGGTGAATATAAAAGGTCGTAAAAAAATTTTGAAAAACAGGTGATGAATACGCTAAATATCGTCTTAAGTCATTTCTATTAAACTAATCATACTTTAAATATTTTTAACGTTAAGTTCACATAATTTTACATCAAAAACACGTCTTTACAATACATTTGGGTGAATATAAAAGGTCGTAAAAAAATTTTGAATAACAGGTGATGAATACGCTAAATATCGTCTTAAGTCATTTCTATTAAACTAATCATACTTTAAATATTTTTAACGTTAAGTTCACATAATTTTACATCTAAAACACGTCTTTACAATACATTTGGGTGAATATAAAAGGTCGTAAAAAAATTTTGAATAACAGGTGATGAATACGCTAAATATCGTCTTAAGTCATTTCTATTAAACTAATCATACTTTAAATATTTTTAACGTTAAGTTCACAATATTTTACATCTAAAACACGTCTTTACAATACATTTGGGTGAATATAAAAGGTCGTAAAAAAATTTTGAAAAACAGATGATGAATCCGCTAAATATCGTCTTAAGTCATTTCTATTAAGTTTATCATACTTTTTATATTTTTAACGTTAAGTTCACATTATTTTACATCTAAAACTTGTATTTACAATACATTTGGGTGAATACAAAAAATAGAAAAAATATTTGGGAAAAAATTTGGTAAAAAATGGTGATAATTCCGCTAAATATCGTTTAAAGTCATTTCTATTAAACTAATCATACTTTTTATATTTTTATCGTTAAGTTCACATAATTTTACATCTAAAACACGTCTTTACATTACATTTGGGTGAATATAAAAGGTCGTAAAAAAATTTTGAAAGCAGGTGATGAATCCGCTAAATATCGTCTTAAGTCATTTCTATTAAACTAATCATACTTTTTATATTTTTAACGTTAAGTTCACATTATTTTACATCTAAAACACGTCTTTACATTACATTTGGGTGAATATAAAAGGTCATAAAAAAATTTTAAAAAACAGGTGATGAATCCGCTAAATATCGTCTTAAGTCATTTCTATTAAACTAATCATACTTTTTTATATTTTTAACGTTAATTTCACATTATTTTACATCTAAAACACGTATTTACAATACATTTGGGTGAATACAAAAAATAGAAAAAAAATTTGGGAAAAAATTTGGTAAAAAATGGTGATAATTCCGCTAAATATCGTTTAAAGTTATTTCTATTAAACTAATCATACTTTTTATATTTTTATCGTTAAGTTCACATAATTTTACATCTAAAACACGTCTTTACAATACATTTGGGTGAATATAAAAGGTCGTAAAAAAATTTTGAAAAACAGGTGATGAATCCGCTAAATATCGTCTTAAGTCATTTCTATTAAACTAATCATACTTTTTATATTTTAAACGTTAAGTTCACATAATTTTACATCTAAAACACGTCTTTACAATACATTTGGGTTAATATAAAAGGTGGTAAAAAAATTTTGAAAAACAGGTGATAATTCCGCTAAATATCGTTTAAAGTCATTTATATAGAACTAATCATACATTTTATATTTTTATCGTTTAGTTCATATAATTTTACATCTAAAACACGTCTTTACAATACATTTGGGTGAATATAAAAGGTCGTAAAAAAATTTTGAAAAACAGATGATGAATCCGCTAAATATCGTCTTAAGTCATTTCTATTAAACTTATCATACTTTTTATATTTTTAACGTTAAGTTCACATTATTTTACATCTAAAACTTGTATTTACAATACATTTGGGTGAATACAAAAAATAGAAAAAATATTTGGGAAAAAATTTGGTAAAAAATGGTGATAATTCCGCTAAATATCGTTTAAAGTCATTTCTATTAAACTAATCATACTTTTTATATTTTTATCGTTAAGTTCACATAATTTTACATCTAAAACACGTCTTTACATTACATTTGGGTGAATATAAAAGGTCGTAAAAAAATTTTGAAAGCAGGTGATGAATCCGCTAAATATCGTCTTAAGTCATTTCTATTAAACTAATCATACTTTTTATATTTTTAACGTTAAGTTCACATTATTTTACATCTAAAACACGTCTTTACATTACATTTGGGTGAATATAAAAGGTCATAAAAAAATTTTAAAAAACAGGTGATGAATCCGCTAAATATCGTCTTAAGTCATTTCTATTAAACTAATCATACTTTTTTATATTTTTAACGTTAATTTCACATTATTTTACATCTAAAACACGTATTTACAATACATTTGGGTGAATACAAAAAATAGAAAAAAAATTTGGGAAAAAATTTGGTAAAAAATGGTGATAATTCCGCTAAATATCGTTTAAAGTTATTTCTATTAAACTAATCATACTTTTTATATTTTTATCGTTAAGTTCACATAATTTTACATCTAAAACACGTCTTTACAATACATTTGGGTGAATATAAAAGGTCGTAAAAAAATTTTGAAAAACAGGTGATGAATCCGCTAAATATCGTCTTAAGTCATTTCTATTAAACTAATCATACTTTTTATATTTTAAACGTTAAGTTCACATAATTTTACATCTAAAACACGTCTTTACAATACATTTGGGTTAATATAAAAGGTGGTAAAAAAATTTTGAAAAACAGGTGATAATTCCGCTAAATATCGTTTAAAGTCATTTATATAGAACTAATCATACATTTTATATTTTTATCGTTTAGTTCATATAATTTTACATCTAAAACACGTCTTTACAATACATTTGGGTGAATATAAAAGATCGTAAAAAAATTTTGAAAAACAGATGATGAATCCGCTAAATATCGTCTTAAGTCATTTCTATTAAACTTATCATACTTTTTATATTTTTAACGTTAAGTTCACATTATTTTACATCTAAAACTTGTATTTACAATACATTTGGGTGAATACAAAAAATAGAAAAAATATTTGGGAAAAAATTTGGTAAAAAATGGTGATAATTCCGCTAAATATCGTTTAAAGTCATTTCTATTAAACTAATCATACTTTTTATATTTTTATCGTTAAGTTCACATTATTTTACATCTAAAACACGTCTTTACATTACATTTGGGTGAATATAAAAGGTCATAAAAAAATTTTAAAAAACAGGTGATGAATCCGCTAAATATCGTCTTAAGTCATTTCTATTAAACTAATCATACTTTTTTATATTTTTAACGTTAATTTCACATTATTTTACATCTAAAACACGTATTTACAATACATTTGGGTGAATACAAAAAATAGAAAAAAAATTTGGGAAAAAATTTGGTAAAAAATGGTGATAATTCCGCTAAATATCGTTTAAAGTTATTTCTATTAAACTAATCATACTTTTTATATTTTTATCGTTAAGTTCACATAATTTTACATCTAAAACACGTCTTTACAATACATTTGGGTGAATATAAAAGGTCGTAAAAAAATTTTGAAAAACAGGTGATGAATCCGCTAAATATCGTCTTAAGTCATTTCTATTAAACTAATCATACTTTTTATATTTTAAACGTTAAGTTCACATAATTTTACATCTAAAACACGTCTTTACAATACATTTGGGTTAATATAAAAGGTGGTAAAAAAATTTTGAAAAACAGGTGATAATTCCGCTAAATATCGTTTAAAGTCATTTATATAGAACTAATCATACATTTTATATTTTTATCGTTTAGTTCATATAATTTTACATCTAAAACACGTCTTTACAATACATTTGGGTGAATATAAAAGGTCGTAAAAAAATTTTGAAAAACAGATGATGAATCCGCTAAATATCGTCTTAAGTCATTTCTATTAAACTTATCATACTTTTTATATTTTTAACGTTAAGTTCACATTATTTTACATCTAAAACTTGTATTTACAATACATTTGGGTGAATACAAAAAATAGAAAAAATATTTGGGAAAAAATTTGGTAAAAAATGGTGATAATTCCGCTAAATATCGTTTAAAGTCATTTCTATTAAACTAATCATACTTTTTATATTTTTATCGTTAAGTTCACATAATTTTACATCTAAAACACGTCTTTACATTACATTTGGGTGAATATAAAAGGTCGTAAAAAAATTTTGAAAGCAGGTGATGAATCCGCTAAATATCGTCTTAAGTCATTTCTATTAAACTAATCATACTTTTTATATTTTTAACGTTAAGTTCACATTATTTTACATCTAAAACACGTCTTTACATTACATTTGGGTGAATATAAAAGGTCATAAAAAAATTTTAAAAAACAGGTGATGAATCCGCTAAATATCGTCTTAAGTCATTTCTATTAAACTAATCATACTTTTTTATATTTTTAACGTTAATTTCACATTATTTTACATCTAAAACACGTATTTACAATACATTTGGGTGAATACAAAAAATAGAAAAAAAATTTGGGAAAAAATTTGGTAAAAAATGGTGATAATTCCGCTAAATATCGTTTAAAGTTATTTCTATTAAACTAATCATACTTTTTATATTTTTATCGTTAAGTTCACATAATTTTACATCTAAAACACGTCTTTACAATACATTTGGGTGAATATAAAAGGTCGTAAAAAAATTTTGAAAAACAGGTGATGAATCCGCTAAATATCGTCTTAAGTCATTTCTATTAAACTAATCATACTTTTTATATTTTAAACGTTAAGTTCACATAATTTTACATCTAAAACACGTCTTTACAATACATTTGGGTTAATATAAAAGGTGGTAAAAAAATTTTGAAAAACAGGTGATAATTCCGCTAAATATCGTTTAAAGTCATTTATATAGAACTAATCATACATTTTATATTTTTATCGTTTAGTTCATATAATTTTACATCTAAAACACGTCTTTACAATACATTTGGGTGAATATAAAAGATCGTAAAAAAATTTTGAAAAACAGATGATGAATCCGCTAAATATCGTCTTAAGTCATTTCTATTAAACTTATCATACTTTTTATATTTTTAACGTTAAGTTCACATTATTTTACATCTAAAACTTGTATTTACAATACATTTGGGTGAATACAAAAAATAGAAAAAATATTTGGGAAAAAATTTGGTAAAAAATGGTGATAATTCCGCTAAATATCGTTTAAAGTTATTTCTATTAAACTAATCATACTTTTTATATTTTTATCGTTAAGTTCACATAATTTTACATCTAAAACACGTCTTTACAATACATTTGGGTGAATATAAAAGGTCGTAAAAAAATTTTGAAAAACAGGTGATGAATCCGCTAAATATCGTCTTAAGTCATTTCTATTAAACTAATCATACTTTTTATATTTTAAACGTTAAGTTCACATAATTTTACATCTAAAACACGTCTTTACAATACATTTGGGTTAATATAAAAGGTGGTAAAAAAATTTTGAAAAACAGGTGATAATTCCGCTAAATATCGTTTAAAGTCATTTATATAGAACTAATCATACATTTTATATTTTTATCGTTTAGTTCACATAATTTTACATCTAAAACACGTCTTTACAATACATTTGGGTGAATATAAAAGGTCGTAAAAAAATTTGGGAAAAAATTTGGTAAAAAATGGTGATAATTTCGCTAAATATCGATTAAAGTCATTTGTATTGAACTAATCATACTTTTTATATTTTTAACGTTAAGTTCACATTATTTTACATCTAAAACACGTATTTACAATACATTTGGGTGAATACAAAAAATAGAAAAAAAATTTGGGAAAAAATTAGGTTAAAAATGGTGATAATTCCGCTAAATATCGTTTAAAGTCATTTCTATTAAACTAATCATACTTTAAATATTTTTAACGTTAAGTTCACATTATTTTACATCTAAAACTTGTATTTACAATACATTTGGGTGAATACAAAAAATAGAAAAAATATTTGGGAAAAAATTTGGTAAAAAATGGTGATAATTCCGCTAAATATCGTCTTAAGTCATTTCTATTAAACTAATCATACTTTTTATATTTTTAACGTTAAGTTCACATAATTTTACATCTAAAACACTTCTTTACAATACATTTAGGTGAATATAAAAGGTCGTAAAAAAATTTTGAAAAACAGGTGATGAATACGCTAAATATCGTCTTAAGTCATTTCTATTAAACTAATCATACTTTAAATATTTTTAACGTTAAGTTCACATAATTTTACATCAAAAACACGTCTTTACAATACATTTGGGTGAATATAAAAGGTTGTAAAAAAATTTTGAATAACAGGTGATGAATACGCTAAATATCGTCTTAAGTCATTTCTATTAAACTAATCATACTTTAAATATTTTTAACGTTAAGTTCACATAATTTTACATCTAAAACACGTCTTTACAATACATTTGGGTGAATATAAAAGGTCGTAAAAAAATTTTGAATAACAGGTGATGAATACGCTAAATATCGTCTTAAGTCATTTCTATTAAACTAATCATACTTTAAATATTTTTAACGTTAAGTTCACATTATTTTACATCTAAAACACGTCTTTACAATACATTTGGGTGAATATAAAAGGTCGTAAAAAAATTTTGAAAAACAGATGATGAATCCGCTAAATATCGTCTTAAGTCATTTCTATTAAACTTATCATACTTTTTATATTTTTAACGTTAAGTTCACATTATTTTACATCTAAAACTTGTATTTACAATACATTTGGGTGAATACAAAAAATAGAAAAAATATTTGGGAAAAAATTTGGTAAAAAATGGTGATAATTCCGCTAAATATCGTTTAAAGTCATTTCTATTAAACTAATCATACTTTTTATATTTTTATCGTTAAGTTCACATAATTTTACATCTAAAACACGTCTTTACATTACATTTGGGTGAATATAAAAGGTCGTAAAAAAATTTTGAAAGCAGGTGATGAATCCGCTAAATATCGTCTTAAGTCATTTCTATTAAACTAATCATACTTTTTATATTTTTAACGTTAAGTTCACATTATTTTACATCTAAAACACGTCTTTACATTACATTTGGGTGAATATAAAAGGTCATAAAAAAATTTTAAAAAACAGGTGATGAATCCGCTAAATATCGTCTTAAGTCATTTCTATTAAACTAATCATACTTTTTTATATTTTTAACGTTAATTTCACATTATTTTACATCTAAAACACGTATTTACAATACATTTGGGTGAATACAAAAAATAGAAAAAAAATTTGGGAAAAAATTTGGTAAAAAATGGTGATAATTCCGCTAAATATCGTTTAAAGTTATTTCTATTAAACTAATCATACTTTTTATATTTTTATCGTTAAGTTCACATAATTTTACATCTAAAACACGTCTTTACAATACATTTGGGTGAATATAAAAGGTCGTAAAAAAATTTTGAAAAACAGGTGATGAATCCGCTAAATATCGTCTTAAGTCATTTCTATTAAACTAATCATACTTTTTATATTTTAAACGTTAAGTTCACATAATTTTACATCTAAAACACGTCTTTACAATACATTTGGATTAATATAAAAGGTGGTAAAAAAATTTTGAAAAACAGGTGATAATTCCGCTAAATATCGTTTAAAGTCATTTATATAGAACTAATCATACATTTTATATTTTTATCGTTTAGTTCATATAATTTTACATCTAAAACACGTCTTTACAATACATTTGGGTGAATATAAAAGGTCGTAAAAAAATTTTGAAATACAGGTGATGAATCCGCTAAATATCGTCTTAAGTCATTTCTATTAAACTAATCATACTTTAAATATTTTTAACGTTAAGTTCACATTATTTTACATCTAAAACTTGTATTTACAATACATTTGGGTGAATATAAAAAATAGAAAAAATATTTGGGAAAAAATTTGGTAAAAAATGGTGATAATTCCGCTAAATATCGTCTTAAGTCATTTCTATTAAACTAATCATACTTTTTATATTTTTAACGTTAAGTTCACATAATTTTACATCTAAAACACTTCTTTACAATACATTTAGGTGAATATAAAAGGTCGTAAAAAAATTTTGAAAAACAGGTGATGAATACGCTAAATATCGTCTTAAGTCATTTCTATTAAACTAATCATACTTTAAATATTTTTAACGTTAAGTTCACATAATTTTACATCTAAAACTTGTATTTACAATACATTTGGGTGAATACAAAAAATAGAAAAAATATTTGGGAAAAAATTTGGTAAAAAATGGTGATAATTCCGCTAAATATCGTTTAAAGTCATTTCTATTAAACTAATCATACTTTTTATATTTTTATCGTTAAGTTCACATAATTTTACATCTAAAACACGTCTTTACAATACATTTGGGTTAATATAAAAGGTGGTAAAAAAATTTTGAAAAACAGGTGATAATTCCGCTAAATATCGTTTAAAGTCATTTATATAGAACTAATCATACATTTTATATTTTTATCGTTTAGTTCATATAATTTTACATCTAAAACACGTCTTTACAATACATTTGGGTGAATATAAAAGGTCGTAAAAAAATTTTGAAATACAGGTGATGAATCCGCTAAATATCGTCTTAAGTCATTTCTATTAAACTAATCATACTTTTTATATTTTTAACGTTAAGTTCACATTATTTTACATCTAAAACACGTATTTACAATACTTTGGGTGAATACAAAAAATAGAAAAAAAATTTGGTAAAAAATGGTGATAATTTCGCTAAATATCGATTAAAGTCATTTGTATTGAACTAATCATACTTTTTATATTTTTAACGTTAAGTTCACATTATTTTACATCTAAAACACGTATTTACAATACATTTGGGTGAATACAAAAAATAGAAAAAAAATTTGGGAAATAATTAGATAAAAAATGGTGATAATTCCGCTAAATATCGTTTAAAGTCATTTCTATTAAACTAATCATACTTTAAATATTTTTAACGTTAAGTTCACATTATTTTACATCTAAAACACGTCTTTACAATACATTTGGGTGAATATAAAAGGTCGTAAAAAAATGTTGAAAAACAGGTGATGAATACGCTAAATATCGTCTTAAGTCATTTCTATTAAACTAATCATACTTTTTATATTTTTAACGTTAAGTTCACATTATTTTACATCTAAAACACGTCTTTACATTACATTTGGGTGAATATAAAAGGTCATAAAAAAATTTTAAAAAACAGGTGATGAATCCGCTAAATATCGTCTTAAGTCATTTCTATTAAACTAATCATACTTTTTTATATTTTTAACGTTAAGTTCACATTATTTTACATCTAAAACACGTATTTACAATACATTTGGGTGAATACAAAAAATAGAAAAAAAATTTGGGAAAAAATTTGGTAAAAAATGGTGATAATTCCGCTAAATATCGTTTAAAGTTATTTCTATTAAACTAATCATACTTTTTATATTTTTATCGTTAAGTTCACATAATTTTACATCTAAAACACGTCTTTACAATACATTTGGGTGAATATAAAAGGTCGTAAAAAAATTTTGAAAAACAGGTGATGAATCCGCTAAATATCGTCTTAAGTCATTTCTATTAAACTAATCATACTTTTTATATTTTAAACGTTAAGTTCACATAATTTTACATCTAAAACACGTCTTTACAATACATTTGGGTTAATATAAAAGGTGGTAAAAAAATTTTGAAAAACAGGTGATAATTCCGCTAAATATCGTTTAAAGTAATTTATATAGAACTAATCATACTTTTTATATTTTTAACGTTAAGTTCACATAATTTTACATCTAAAACACTTCTTTACAATACATTTAGGTGAATATAAAAGGTCGTAAAAAAATTTTGAAAAACAGGTGATGAATACGCTAAATATCGTCTTAAGTCATTTCTATTAAACTAATCATACTTTAAATATTTTTAACGTTAAGTTCACATAATTTTACATCTAAAACACGTCTTTACAATACATTTGGGTGAATATAAAAGGTCGTAAAAAAATTTTGAATAACAGGTGATGAATACGCTAAATATCGTCTTAAGTCATTTCTATTAAACTAATCATACTTTAAATATTTTTAACGTTAAGTTCACATAATTTTACATCTAAAACACGTCTTTACAATACATTTGGGTGAATATAAAAGGTCGTAAAAAAATTTTGAATAACAGGTGATGAATACGCTAAATATCGTCTTAAGTCATTTCTATTAAACTAATCATACTTTAAATATTTTTAACGTTAAGTTCACATTATTTTACATCTAAAACACGTCTTTACAATACATTTGGGTGAATATAAAAGGTCGTAAAAAAATTTTGAAAAACAGATGATGAATCCGCTAAATATCGTCTTAAGTCATTTCTATTAAACTTATCATACTTTTTATATTTTTAACGTTAAGTTCACATTATTTTACATCTAAAACTTGTATTTACAATACATTTGGGTGAATACAAAAAATAGAAAAAATATTTGGGAAAAAATTTGGTAAAAAATGGTGATAATTCCGCTAAATATCGTTTAAAGTCATTTCTATTAAACTAATCATACTTTTTATATTTTTATCGTTAAGTTCACATAATTTTACATCTAAAACACGTCTTTACAATACATTTGGGTGAATATAAAAGGTCGTAAAAAAATTTTGAAAAACAGGTGATGAATCCGCTAAATATCGTCTTAAGTCATTTCTATTAAACTAATCATACTTTTTATATTTTAAACGTTAAGTTCACATAATTTTACATCTAAAACACGTATTTACAATACATTTGGGTTAATATAAAAGGTGGTAAAAAAATTTTGAAAAACAGGTGATAATTCCGCTAAATATCGTTTAAAGTCATTTATATAGAACTAATGATACATTTTATATTTTTATCGTTTAGTTCATATAATTTTACATCTAAAACACGTCTTTACAATACATTTGGGTGAATATAAAAGGTCGTAAAAAAATTTTGAAATACAGGTGATGAATCCGCTAAATATCGTCTTAAGTCATTTCTATTAAACTAATCATACTTTTTATATTTTAAACGTTAAGTTCACATAATTTTACATCTAAAACACGTATTTACAATACTTTGGGTGAATACAAAAAATAGAAAAAAAATTTGGGAAAAAATTTGGTAAAAAATGGTGATAATTTCGCTAAATATCGATTAAAGTCATTTGTATTGAACTAATCATACTTTTTATATTTTTAACGTTAAGTTCACATTATTTTACATCTAAAACACGTATTTACAATACATTTGGGTGAATACAAAAAATAGAAAAAAAATTTGGGAAATAATTAGATAAAAAATGGTGATAATTCCGCTAAATATCGTCTTAAGTCATTTCTATTAAACTAATCATACTTTTTATATTTTTAACGTTAAGTTCACATAATTTTACATCTAAAACACGTCTTTACATTACATTTGGGTGAATATAAAAGGTCGTAAAAAAATTTTGAAATACAGGTGATGAATCCGCTAAATATCGTCTTAAGTCATTTCTATTAAACTAATCATACTTTTTATATTTTTAACGTTAAGTTCACATTATTTTACATCTAAAACACGTATTTACAATACTTTGGGTGAATACAAAAAATAGAAAAAAAATTTGGGAAAAAATTTGGTAAAAAATGGTGATAATTTCGCTAAATATCGATTAAAGTCATTTGTATTGAACTAATCATACTTTTTATATTTTTAACGTTAAGTTCACATTATTTTACATCTAAAACACGTATTTACAATACATTTGGGTGAATACAAAAAATAGAAAAAAAATTTGGGAAATAATTAGATAAAAAATGGTGATAATTCCGCTAAATATCGTCTTAAGTCATTTCTATTAAACTAATCATACTTTTTATATTTTTAACGTTAAGTTCACATTATTTTACATCTAAAACACGTCTTTACATTACATTTGGGTGAATATAAAAGGTCATAAAAAAATTTTAAAAAACAGGTGATGAATCCGCTAAATATCGTCTTAAGTCATTTCTATTAAACTAATCATACTTTTTTATATTTTTAACGTTAAGTTCACATTATTTTACATCTAAAACACGTATTTACAATACATTTGGGTGAATACAAAAAATAGAAAAAAAATTTGGGAAAAAATTTGGTAAAAAATGGTGATAATTCCGCTAAATATCGTTTAAAGTTATTTCTATTAAACTAATCATACTTTTTATATTTTCATCGTTAAGTTCACATAATTTTACATCTAAAACACGTCTTTACAATACATTTGGGTGAATATAAAAGGTCGTAAAAAAATTTTGAAAAACAGGTGATGAATCCGCTAAATATCGTCTTAAGTCATTTCTATTAAACTAATCATACTTTTTATATTTTAAACGTTAAGTTCACATAATTTTACATCTAAAACACGTCTTTACAATACATTTGGGTTAATATAAAAGGTGGTAAAAAAATTTTGAAAAACAGGTGATAATTCCGCTAAATATCGTTTAAAGTCATTTATATAGAACTAATCATACATTTTATATTTTTATCGTTTAGTTCATATAATTTTACATCTAAAACACGTCTTTACAATACATTTGGGTGAATATAAAAGGTCGTAAAAAAATTTTGAAATACAGGTGATGAATCCGCTAAATATCGTCTTAAGTCATTTCTATTAAACTAATCATACTTTTTATATTTTTAACGTTAAGTTCACATTATTTTACATCTAAAACACGTATTTACAATACTTTGGGTGAATACAAAAAATAGAAAAAAAATTTGGGAAAAAATTTGGTAAAAAATGGTGATAATTTCGCTAAATATCGATTAAAGTCATTTGTATTGAACTAATCATACTTTTTATATTTTTAACGTTAAGTTCACATTATTTTACATCTAAAACACGTATTTACAATACATTTGGGTGAATACAAAAAATAGAAAAAAAATTTGGGAAAAAATTAGGTAAAAAATGGTGATAATTCCGCTAAATATCGTTTAAAGTCATTTCTATTAAACTAATCATACTTTAAATATTTTTAACGTTAAGTTCACATTATTTTACATCTAAAACTTGTATTTACAATACATTTGGGTGAATATAAAAAATAGAAAAAATATTTGGGAAAAAATTTGGTAAAAAATGGTGATAATTCCGCTAAATATCGTCTTAAGTCATTTCTATTAAACTAATCATACTTTTTATATTTTTAACGTTAAGTTCACATAATTTTACATCTAAAACACTTCTTTACAATACATTTAGGTGAATATAAAAGGTCGTAAAAAAATTTTGAAAAACAGGTGATGAATACGCTAAATATCGTCTTAAGTCATTTCTATTAAACTAATCATACTTTAAATATTTTTAACGTTAAGTTCACATAATTTTACATCTAAAACACGTCTTTACAATACATTTGGGTGAATATAAAAGGTCGTAAAAAAATTTTGAATAACAGGTGATGAATACGCTAAATATCGTCTTAAGTCATTTCTATTAAACTAATCATACTTTAAATATTTTTAACGTTAAGTTCACATAATTTTACATCTAAAACACGTCTTTACAATACATTTGGGTGAATATAAAAGGTCGTAAAAAAATTTTGAATAACAGGTGATGAAAACGCTAAATATCGTCTTAAGTCATTTCTATTAAACTAATCATACTTTAAATATTTTTAACGTTAAGTTCACATTATTTTACATCTAAAACACGTATTTACAATACTTTGGGTGAATACAAAAAATAGAAAAAAAATTTGGGAAAAAATTTGGTAAAAAATGGTGATAATTTCGCTAAATATCGATTAAAGTCATTTGTATTGAACTAATCATACTTTTTATATTTTTAACGTTAAGTTCACATTATTTTACATCTAAAACACGTATTTACAATACATTTGGGTGAATACAAAAAATAGAAAAAAAATTTGGGAAATAATTAGATAAAAAATGGTGATAATTCCGCTAAATATCGTTTAAAGTCATTTGTATTGAACTAATCATACTTTTTATATTTTTATCGTTAAGTTCACATTATTTTACATCTAAAACACGTCTTTACAATACATTTGGGTGAATATAAAAGGTCGTAAAAAAATTTTGAAAAACAGGTGATGAATCCGCTAAATATCGTCTTAAGTCATTTCTATTAAACTTATCATACTTTTTATTTTTTTAACGTTAAGTTCACATTATTTTACATCTAAAACACGTATTTACAATAGATTTGGGTGAATAAAAAAAATAGAAAAAAAATTTGAGAAAAAATTTGGTAAAAAATGGTGATAATTCCGCTAAATATCGTTTAAAGTCATTTGTATAGAACTAATCATACATTTTATATTTTTATCGTTTAGTTCACATAATTTTACATCTAAAACACGTCATTACAATATATTTGGGTGAATATAAAAGGTCGTAAAAAAATGTTGAAAAACAGGTGATGAATAAGCTAAATATCGTCTTAAGTCATTTATATTAAACTAATCATACTTTAAATATTTTTAACGTTAAGTTCACATAATTTTACATCTAAAACACGTCTTTACAATACATTTAGGTGAATATAAAAGGTCGTAAAAAAATTTTGAAAAACAAGTGATGAATCCGCTAAATATCGTCTTAAGTCATTTTTATTAAACTAATCATACTTTTTTATATTTTTAACGTTAAGTTCACATTATTTTACATCTAAAACACGTATTTACAATACATTTGGGTGAATACAAAAAATAGAAAAAAAATTTGGGAAAAAATTTGGTAAAAAATGGTGATAATTCCGCTAAATATCGTTTAAAGTTATTTCTATTAAACTAATCATACTTTTTATATTTTTATCGTTAAGTTCACATAATTTTACATCTAAAACACGTCTTTACAATACATTTGGGTGAATATAAAAGGTCGTAAAAAAATTTTGAAAAACAGGTGATGAATCCGCTAAATATCGTCTTAAGTCATTTCTATTAAACTAATCATACTTTTTATATTTTAAACGTTAAGTTCACATAATTTTACATCTAAAACACGTCTTTACAATACATTTGGGTTAATATAAAAGGTGGTAAAAAAATTTTGAAAAACAGGTGATAATTCCGCTAAATATCGTTTAAAGTCATTTATATAGAACTAATCATACATTTTATATTTTTATCGTTTAGTTCATATAATTTTACATCTAAAACACGTCTTTACAATACATTTGGGTGAATATAAAAGGTCGTAAAAAAATTTTGAAATACAGGTGATGAATCCGCTAAATATCGTCTTAAGTCATTTCTATTAAACTAATCATACTTTTTATATTTTTAACGTTAAGTTCACATTATTTTACATCTAAAACACGTATTTACAATACTTTGGGTGAATACAAAAAATAGAAAAAAAATTTCGGGAAAAAATTTGGTAAAAAATGGTGATAATTTCGCTAAATATCGATTAAAGTCATTTGTATTGAACTAATCATACTTTTTATATTTTTAACGTTAAGTTCACATTATTTTACATCTAAAACACGTATTTACAATACATTTGGGTGAATACAAAAAATAGAAAAAAAATTTGGGAAAAAATTAGGTAAAAAATGGTGATAATTCCGCTAAATATCGTTTAAAGTCATTTCTATTAAACTAATCATACTTTAAATATTTTTAACGTTAAGTTCACATTATTTTACATCTAAAACTTGTATTTACAATACATTTGGGTGAATATAAAAAATAGAAAAAATATTTGGGAAAAAATTTGGTAAAAATTGGTGATAATTCCGCTAAATATCGTCTTAAGTCATTTCTATTAAACTAATCATACTTTTTATATTTTTAACGTTAAGTTCACATAATTTTACATCTAAAACACTTCTTTACAATACATTTAGGTGAATATAAAAGGTCGTAAAAAAATTTTGAAAAACAGGTGATGAATACGCTAAATATCGTCTTAAGTCATTTCTATTAAACTAATCATACTTTAAATATTTTTAACGTTAAGTTCACATAATTTTACATCTAAAACACGTCTTTACAATACATTTGGGTGAATATAAAAGGTCGTAAAAAAATTTTGAATAACAGGTGATGAATACGCTAAATATCGTCTTAAGTCATTTCTATTAAACTAATCATACTTTAAATATTTTTAACGTTAAGTTCACATAATTTTACATCTAAAACACGTCTTTACAATACATTTGGGTGAATATAAAAGGTCGTAAACAAATTTTGAATAACAGGTGATGAATACGCTAAATATCGTCTTAAGTCATTTCTATTAAACTAATCATACTTTAAATATTTTTAACGTTAAGTTCACATTATTTTACATCTAAAACACGTCTTTACAATACATTTGGGTGAATATAAAAGGTCGTAAAAAAATTTTGAAAAACAGATGATGAATCCGCTAAATATCGTCTTAAGTCATTTCTATTAAACTTATCATACTTTTTATATTTTTAACGTTAAGTTCACATTATTTTACATCTAAAACTTGTATTTACAATACATTTGGGTGAATACAAAAAATAGAAAAAATATTTGGGAAAAAATTTGGTAAAAAATGGTGATAATTCCGCTAAATATCGTTTAAAGTCATTTCTATTAAACTAATCATACTTTTTATATTTTTATCGTTAAGTTCACATAATTTTACATCTAAAACACGTCTTTACATTACATTTGGGTGAATATAAAAGGTCGTAAAAAAATTTTGAAAGCAGGTGATGAATCCGCTAAATATCGTCTTAAGTCATTTCTATTAAACTAATCATACTTTTTATATTTTTAACGTTAAGTTCACATTATTTTACATCTAAAACACGTCTTTACATTACATTTGGGTGAATATAAAAGGTCATAAAAAAATTTTAAAAAACAGGTGATGAATCCGCTAAATATCGTCTTAAGTCATTTCTATTAAACTAATCATACTTTTTTATATTTTTAACGTTAAGTTCACATTATTTTACATCTAAAACACGTATTTACAATACATTTGGGTGAATACAAAAAATAGAAAAAAAATTTGGGAAAAAATTTGGTAAAAAATGGTGATAATTCCGCTAAATATCGTTTAAAGTTATTTCTATTAAACTAATCATACTTTTTATATTTTTATCGTTAAGTTCACATAATTTTACATCTAAAACACGTCTTTACAATACATTTGGGTGAATATAAAAGGTCGTAAAAAAATTTTGAAAAACAGGTGATGAATCCGCTAAATATCGTCTTAAGTCATTTCTATTAAACTAATCATACATTTTATATTTTTATCGTTTAGTTCATATAATTTTACATCTAAAACACGTCTTTACAATACATTTGGGTGAATATAAAAGGTCGTAAAAAAATTTTGAAATACAGGTGATGAATCCGCTAAATATCGTCTTAAGTCATTTCTATTAAACTAATCATACTTTTTATATTTTTAACGTTAAGTTCACATTATTTTACATCTAAAACACGTATTTACAATACTTTGGGTGAATACAAAAAATAGAAAAAAAATTTGGGAAAAAATTTGGTAAAAAATGGTGATAATTTCGCTAAATATCGATTAAAGTCATTTGTATTGAACTAATCATACTTTTTATATTTTTAACGTTAAGTTCACATTATTTTACATCTAAAACACGTATTTACAATACATTTGGGTGAATACAAAAAATAGAAAAAAAATTTGGGAAATAATTAGATAAAAAATGGTGATAATTCCGCTAAATATCGTTTAAAGTCATTTCTATTAAACTAATCATACTTTAAATATTTTTAACGTTAAGTTCACGTAATTTTACATCTAAAACACGTCTTTACAATACATTTAGGTGAATATAAAAGGTCGTAAAAAAATTTTGAAAAACAAGTGATGAATCCGCTAAATATCGTCTTAAGTCATTTTTATTAAACTAATCATACTTTTTTATATTTTTAACGTTAAGTTCACATTATTTTACATCTAAAACTTGTATTTACAATACATTTGGGTGAATACAAAAAATAGAAAAAATATTTGGGAAAAAATTTGGTAAAAAATGGTGATAATTCCGCTAAATATCGTCTTAAGTCATTTCTATTAAACTAATCATACTTTTTATATTTTTAACGTTAAGTTCACATAATTTTACATCTAAAACACTTCTTTACAATACATTTAGGTGAATATAAAAGGTCGTAAAAAAATTTTGAAAAACAGGTGATGAATTCGCTAAATATCGTCTTAAGTCATTTCTATTAAACTAATCATACTTTTTATATTTTTAACGTTAAGT
Organism: Diuraphis noxia; assembly: GCF_037042655.1. Taxonomy (NCBI): domain Eukaryota; kingdom Metazoa; phylum Arthropoda; class Insecta; order Hemiptera; family Aphididae; genus Diuraphis; species Diuraphis noxia. Next base: position 76,236,382 of record NW_028301714.1, read on the forward strand.
TCACATAATTTTACATCTAAAACACGTCTTTCCAATACATTTGAGTGAATATAAAAGGTCGTAAAAAAATTTTGAAAAACAGGTGATAATTCCGCTAAATATCGTTTAAAGTCATTTCTATTAAACTAATCATACTTTTTATATTTTTATCGTTAAGTTCACATAATTTTACATCTAAAACACGTCTTTACAATACATTTGGGTGAATATAAAAGGTCGTAAAAAAATTTTGAAAAACAGGTGATGAATCCGCTAAATATCGTCTTAAGTCATTTCTATTAAACTAATCATACTTTTTATATTTTAAACGTTAAGTTCACATAATTTTACATCTAAAACACGTCTTTACAATACATTTGGGTTAATATAAAAGGTGGTAAAAAAATTTTGAAAAACAGGTGATAATTCCGCTAAATATCGTTTAAAGTCATTTATATAGAACTAATCATACATTTTATATTTTTATCGTTTAGTTCATATAATTTTACATCTAAAACACGTCTTTACAATACATATGGGTGAATATAAAAGGTCGTAAAAATATTTTGAAATACAGGAGATGAATCCGCTAAATATCGTCTTAAGTCATTTCTATTAAACTAATCATACTTTTTATATTTTTAACGTTAAGTTCACATTATTTTACATCTAAAACACGTATTTACAATACTTTGGGTGAATACAAAAAATAGAAAAAAAATTTGGGAAAAAATTAGATAAAAAATGGTGATAATTCCGCTAAATATCGTTTAAAGTCATTTCTATTAAACTAATTATACTTTAAATATTTTTAACGTTAAGTTCACATTATTTTACATCTAAAACACGTCTTTACAATACATTTGGGTGAATACAAAAAATAGAAAAAAAATTTGGGAAAAAATGGTGATAATTCCGCTAAATATCGTTTAAAGTCATTTGTATTGGACTAATCATACTTTTTATATTTTTATCGTTAAGTTCACATTATTTTACATCTAAAACACGTATTTACAATACATTTGGGTGAATACAAAAAATAGAAAAAAAATTTGGGAGAAAATTTGGTAAAAAATAGAATAAAATTCCGCTAAATATGGTTTAAAGTCATTTGTATTGAACTAATCATACTTTTTATATTTTTATCGTTAAGTTCACATAACTTTACATCTAAAACACGTATTTACAATACATTTGGGTGAATATAAAAGGTCGTAAAAAATTTTGAAATACATGTGATGAATCCGCTAAATATCGTCTTAAGTCATTTCTATTAAAGTAATCATACTTTTTATATTTTTAACGTTAAGTTCACATTATTTTACATCTAAAACACGTGTTTACAATACATTTGGGTGAATACAAAAAATAGAAAAAAAATTTGGGAAAAAATGGTGATAATTCCGCTAAATATCGTTTAAAGTCATTTGTATTGGACTAATCATACTTTTTATATTTTTATCGTTAAGTTCACATTATTTTACATCTAAAACACGTATTTACAATACATTTGGGTGAATACAAAAAATAGAAAAAAAATTTGGGAAAAAATTTGGTAAAAAATGGTGATAATTCCGCTAAATATCGTTTAAAGTCATTTCTATTAAACTAATCATACTTTTTATATTTTTATCGTTTAGTTCACATAATTTTACATCTAAAACACGTCTTTACAATACATTTGGGTGAATATAAAAGGTCGTAAAAAAATGTTGAAAAACAGGTGATGAATACGCTAAATATCGTCTTAAGTCATTTCTATTAAACGAATCATACTTTTTATATTTTTAACGTTAAGTTCACATTATTTTACATCTAAAACACGTCTTTCCAATACATTTGAGTGAATATAAAAGGTCGTAAAAAAATTTTGAAAAACAGGTGATAATTCCGCTAAATATCGTTTAAAGTCATTTCTATTAAACTAATCATACTTTTTATATTTTTATCGTTAAGTTCACATAATTTTACATCTAAAACACGTCTTTACAATACATTTGGGTGAATATAAAAGGTCGTAAAAAAATTTTGAAAAACAGGTGATGAATCCGCTAAATATCGTCTTAAGTCATTTCTATTAAACTAATCATACTTTTTATATTTTAAACGTTAAGTTCACATAATTTTACATCTAAAACACGTCTTTACAATACATTTGGGTTAATATAAAAGGTGGTAAAAAAATTTTGAAAAACAGGTGATAATTCCGCTAAATATCGTTTAAAGTCATTTATATAGAACTAATCATACATTTTATATTTTTATCGTTTAGTTCATATAATTTTACATCTAAAACACGTCTTTACAATACATATGGGTGAATATAAAAGGTCGTAAAAATATTTTGAAATACAGGAGATGAATCCGCTAAATATCGTCTTAAGTCATTTCTATTAAACTAATCATACTTTTTATATTTTTAACGTTAAGTTCACATTATTTTACATCTAAAACACGTATTTACAATACTTTGGGTGAATACAAAAAATAGAAAAAAAATTTGGGAAAAAATTAGATAAAAAATGGTGATAATTCCGCTAAATATCGTTTAAAGTCATTTCTATTAAACTAATCATACTTTAAATATTTTTAACGTTAAGTTCACATTATTTTACATCTAAAACACGTCTTTACAATACATTTGGGTGAATACAAAAAATAGAAAAAAAATTTGGGAAAAAATGGTGATAATTCCGCTAAATATCGTTTAAAGTCATTTGTATTGGACTAATCATACTTTTTATATTTTTATCGTTAAGTTCACATTATTTTACATCTAAAACACGTATTTACAATACATTTGGGTGAATACAAAAAATAGAAAAAAAATTTGGGAGAAAATTTGGTAAAAAATAGAATAAAATTCCGCTAAATATGGTTTAAAGTCATTTGTATTGAACTAATCATACTTTTTATATTTTTATCGTTAAGTTCACATAACTTTACATCTAAAACACGTATTTACAATACATTTGGGTGAATATAAAAGGTCGTAAAAAATTTTGAAATACATGTGATGAATCCGCTAAATATCGTCTTAAGTCATTTCTATTAAAGTAATCATACTTTTTATATTTTTAACGTTAAGTTCACATTATTTTACATCTAAAACACGTGTTTACAATACATTTGGGTGAATACAAAAAATAGAAAAAAAATTTGGGAAAAAATGGTGATAATTCCGCTAAATATCGTTTAAAGTCATTTGTATTGGACTAATCATACTTTTTATATTTTTATCGTTAAGTTCACATTATTTTACATCTAAAACACGTATTTACAATACATTTGGGTGAATACAAAAAATAGAAAAAAAATTTGGGAAAAAATTTGGTAAAAAATGGTGATAATTCCGCTAAATATCGTTTAAAGTCATTTGTATAGAACTAATCATACATTTTATATTTTTATCGTTTAGTTCACATAATTTTACATCTAAAACACGTCTTTACAATACATTTGGGTGAATATAAAAGGTCGTAAAAAAATGTTGAAAAACAGGTGATGAATACGCTAAATATCGTCTTAAGTCATTTCTATTAAACGAATCATACTTTTTATATTTTTAACGTTAAGTTCACATTATTTTACATCTAAAACACGTCTTTACATTACATTTGGGTGAATATAAAAGGTCATAAAAAAATTTTAAAAAACAGGTGATGAATCCGCTAAATATCGTCTTAAGTCATTTCTATTAAACTAATCATACTTTTTATATTTTAAACGTTAAGTTCACATAATTTTACATCTAAAACACGTCTTTACAATACATTTGGGTTAATATAAAAGGTGGTAAAAAAATTTTGAAAAACAGGTGATAATTCCGCTAAATATCGTTTAAAGTCATTTATATAGAACTAATCATACATTTTATATTTTTATCGTTTAGTTCATATAATTTTACATCTAAAACACGTCTTTACAATACATATGGGTGAATATAAAAGGTCGTAAAAATATTTTGAAATACAGGAGATGAATCCGCTAAATATCGTCTTAAGTCATTTCTATTAAACTAATCATACTTTTTATATTTTTAACGTTAAGTTCACATTATTTTACATCTAAAACACGTATTTACAATACTTTGGGTGAATACAAAAAATAGAAAAAAAATTTGGGAAAAAATTAGATAAAAAATGGTGATAATTCCGCTAAATATCGTTTAAAGTCATTTCTATTAAACTAATTATACTTTAAATATTTTTAACGTTAAGTTCACATTATTTTACATCTAAAACACGTCTTTACAATACATTTGGGTGAATACAAAAAATAGAAAAAAAATTTGGGAAAAAATGGTGATAATTCCGCTAAATATCGTTTAAAGTCATTTGTATTGGACTAATCATACTTTTTATATTTTTATCGTTAAGTTCACATTATTTTACATCTAAAACACGTATTTACAATACATTTGGGTGAATACAAAAAATAGAAAAAAAATTTGGGAGAAAATTTGGTAAAAAATAGAATAAAATTCCGCTAAATATGGTTTAAAGTCATTTGTATTGAACTAATCATACTTTTTATATTTTTATCGTTAAGTTCACATAACTTTACATCTAAAACACGTATTTACAATACATTTGGGTGAATATAAAAGGTCGTAAAAAATTTTGAAATACATGTGATGAATCCGCTAAATATCGTCTTAAGTCATTTCTATTAAAGTAATCATACTTTTTATATTTTTAACGTTAAGTTCACATTATTTTACATCTAAAACACGTGTTTACAATACATTTGGGTGAATACAAAAAATAGAAAAAAAATTTGGGAAAAAATGGTGATAATTCCGCTAAATATCGTTTAAAGTCATTTGTATTGGACTAATCATACTTTTTATATTTTTATCGTTAAGTTCACATTATTTTACATCTAAAACACGTATTTACAATACATTTGGGTGAATACAAAAAATAGAAAAAAAATTTGGGAAAAAATTTGGTAAAAAATGGTGATAATTCCGCTAAATATCGTTTAAAGTCATTTGTATAGAACTAATCATACATTTTATATTTTTATCGTTTAGTTCACATAATTTTACATCTAAAACACGTCTTTACAATACATTTGGGTGAATATAAAAGGTCGTAAAAAAATGTTGAAAAACAGGTGATGAATACGCTAAATATCGTCTTAAGTCATTTCTATTAAACGAATCATACTTTTTATATTTTTAACGTTAAGTTCACATTATTTTACATCTAAAACACGTCTTTCCAATACATTTGAGTGAATATAAAAGGTCGTAAAAAAATTTTGAAAAACAGGTGATAATTCCGCTAAATATCGTTTAAAGTCATTTCTATTAAACTAATCATACTTTTTATATTTTTATCGTTAAGTTCACATAATTTTACATCTAAAACACGTCTTTACAATACATTTGGGTGAATATAAAAGGTCGTAAAAAAATTTTGAAAAACAGGTGATGAATCCGCTAAATATCGTCTTAAGTCATTTCTATTAAACTAATCATACTTTTTATATTTTAAACGTTAAGTTCACATAATTTTACATCTAAAACACGTCTTTACAATACATTTGGGTTAATATAAAAGGTGGTAAAAAAATTTTGAAAAACAGGTGATAATTCCGCTAAATATCGTTTAAAGTCATTTATATAGAACTAATCATACATTTTATATTTTTATCGTTTAGTTCATATAATTTTACATCTAAAACACGTCTTTACAATACATATGGGTGAATATAAAAGGTCGTAAAAATATTTTGAAATACAGGAGATGAATCCGCTAAATATCGTCTTAAGTCATTTCTATTAAACTAATCATACTTTTTATATTTTTAACGTTAAGTTCACATTATTTTACATCTAAAACACGTATTTACAATACTTTGGGTGAATACAAAAAATAGAAAAAAAATTTGGGAAAAAATTAGATAAAAAATGGTGATAATTCCGCTAAATATCGTTTAAAGTCATTTCTATTAAACTAATCATACTTTAAATATTTTTAACGTTAAGTTCACATTATTTTACATCTAAAACACGTCTTTACAATACATTTGGGTGAATACAAAAAATAGAAAAAAAATTTGGGAAAAAATGGTGATAATTCCGCTAAATATCGTTTAAAGTCATTTGTATTGGACTAATCATACTTTTTATATTTTTATCGTTAAGTTCACATTATTTTACATCTAAAACACGTATTTACAATACATTTGGGTGAATACAAAAAATAGAAAAAAAATTTGGGAGAAAATTTGGTAAAAAATAGAATAAAATTCCGCTAAATATGGTTTAAAGTCATTTGTATTGAACTAATCATACTTTTTATATTTTTATCGTTAAGTTCACATAACTTTACATCTAAAACACGTATTTACAATACATTTGGGTGAATATAAAAGGTCGTAAAAAATTTTGAAATACATGTGATGAATCCGCTAAATATCGTCTTAAGTCATTTCTATTAAAGTAATCATACTTTTTATATTTTTAACGTTAAGTTCACATTATTTTACATCTAAAACACGTGTTTACAATACATTTGGGTGAATACAAAAAATAGAAAAAAAATTTGGGAAAAAATGGTGATAATTCCGCTAAATATCGTTTAAAGTCATTTGTATTGGACTAATCATACTTTTTATATTTTTATCGTTAAGTTCACATTATTTTACATCTAAAACACGTATTTACAATACATTTGGGTGAATACAAAAAATAGAAAAAAAATTTGGGAAAAAATTTGGTAAAAAATGGTGATAATTCCGCTAAATATCGTTTAAAGTCATTTGTATAGAACTAATCATACATTTTATATTTTTATCGTTTAGTTCACATAATTTTACATCTAAAACACGTCTTTACAATACATTTGGGTGAATATAAAAGGTCGTAAAAAAATGTTGAAAAACAGGTGATGAATACGCTAAATATCGTCTTAAGTCATTTCTATTAAACGAATCATACTTTTTATATTTTTAACGTTAAGTTCACATTATTTTACATCTAAAACACGTCTTTACATTACATTTGGGTGAATATAAAAGGTCATAAAAAAATTTTAAAAAACAGGTGATGAATCCGCTAAATATCGTCTTAAGTCATTTCTATTAAACTAATCATACTTTTTTATATTTTTAACGTTAAGTTCACATTATTTTACATCTAAAACACGTATTTACAATACATTTGGGTGAATACAAAAAATAGAAAAAAAATTTGGGAAAAAATTTGGTAAAAAATGGTGATAATTCCGCTAAATATCGTTTAAAGTTATTTCTATTAAACTAATCATACTTTTTATATTTTTATCGTTAAGTTCACATAATTTTACATCTAAAACACGTCTTTACAATACATTTGGGTGAATATAAAAGGTCGTAAAAAAATTTTGAAAAACAGGTGATGAATCCGCTAAATATCGTCTTAAGTCATTTCTATTAAACTAATCATACTTTTTATATTTTAAACGTTAAGTTCACATAATTTTACATCTAAAACACGTCTTTACAATACATTTGGGTTAATATAAAAGGTGGTAAAAAAATTTTGAAAAACAGGTGATAATTCCGTTAAATATCGTTTAAAGTCATTTATATAGAACTAATCATACATTTTATATTTTTATCGTTTAGTTCACATAATTTTACATCTAAAACACGTCTTTACAATACATTTGGGTGAATATAAAAGGTCGTAAAAAAATTTTGAAATACAGGTGATGAATCCGCTAAATATCGTCTTAAGTCATTTCTATTAAACTAATCATACTTTTAATATTTTTAACGTTAAGTTCACATTATTTTACATCTAAAACACGTATTTACAATACTTTGGGTGAATACAAAAAATAGAAAAAAAATTTGGGAAAAAATTTGGTAAAAAATGGTGATAATTTCGCTAAATATCGATTAAAGTCATTTGTATTGAACTAATCATACTTTTTATATTTTTAACGTTAAGTTCACATTATTATACATCTAAAACACGTATTTACAATACATTTGGGTGAATACAAAAAATAGAAAAAAAATTTGGGAAATAATTAGATAAAAAATGGTGATAATTCCGCTAAATATCGTTTAAAGTCATTTCTATTAAACTAATCATACTTTAAATATTTTTAACGTTAAGTTCACATTATTTTACATCTAAAACACGTCTTTACAATACATTTGGGTGAATATAAAAGGTCGTAAAAAAATTTTGAAAAACAGGTGATGAATCCGCTAAATATCGTTTAAAGTCATTTGTATAGAACTAATCATACATTTTATATTTTTATCGTTTAGTTCACATAATTTTACATCTAAAACACGTCTTTACAATATATTTGGGTGAATATAAAAGGTCGTAAAAAAATGTTGAAAAACAGGTGATGAATACGCTAAATATCGTCTTAAGTCATTTCTATTAAACTAATCATACTTTAAATATTTTTAACGTTAAGTTCACATAATTTTACATCTGAAACACGTCTTTACAATACATTTAGGTGAATATAAAAGGTCGTAAAAAAATTTTGAAAAACAAGTGATGAATCCGCTAAATAACGTCTTAAGTCATTTTTATTAAACTAATCATACTTTTTTATATTTTTAACGTTAAGTTCACATTATTTTACATCTAAAACACGTATTTACAATACATTTGGGTGAATACAAAAAATAGAAAAAAAATTTGGGAAAAAATTTGGTAAAAAATGGTGATAATTCCGCTAAATATCGTTTAAAGTTATTTCTATTAAACTAATCATACTTTTTATATTTTTATCGTTAAGTTCACATAATTTTACATCTAAAACACGTCTTTACAATACATTTGGGTGAATATAAAAGGTCGTAAAAAAATTTTGAAAAACAGGTGATGAATCCGCTAAATATCGTCTTAAGTCATTTCTATTAAACTAATCATACTTTTTATATTTTAAACGTTAAGTTCACATAATTTTACATCTAAAACACGTCTTTACAATACATTTGGGTTAATATAAAAGGTGGTAAAAAATTTTTGAAAAACAGGTGATAATTCCGCTAAATATCGTTTAAAGTCATTTATATAGAACTAATCATACATTTTATATTTTTATCGTTTAGTTCATATAATTTTACATCTAAAACACGTCTTTACAATACATTTGGGTGAATATAAAAGGTCGTAAAAAAATTTTGAAATACAGGTGATGAATCCGCTAAATATCGTCTTAAGTCATTTCTATTAAACTAATCATACTTTTTATATTTTTAACGTTAAGTTCACATTATTTTACATCTAAAACACGTATTTACAATACTTTGGGTGAATACAAAAAATAGAAAAAAAATTTGGGAAAAAATTTGGTAAAAAATGGTGATAATTTCGCTAAATATCGATTAAAGTCATTTGTATTGAACTAATCATACTTTTTATATTTTTAACGTTAAGTTCACATTATTTTACATCTAAAACACGTATTTACAATACATTTGGGTGAATACAAAAAATAGAAAAAAAATTTGGGAAAAAATTAGGTAAAAAATGGTGATAATTCCGCTAAATATCGTTTAAAGTCATTTCTATTAAACTAATCATACTTTAAATATTTTTAACGTTAAGTTCACATTATTTTACATCTAAAACACGTGTTTACAATACATTTGGGTGAATACAAAAAATAGAAAAAAAATTTGGTAAAAAATGGTGATAATTCCGCTAAATATCGTTTAAAGTCATTTGTATTGAACTAATCATACTTTTTATATTTTTATCGTTAAGTTCACATTTTTTTACATCTAAAACACGTCTTTACAATACATTTGGGTGAATATAAAAGGTCGTAAAAAAATTTTGAAAAACAAGTGATGAATCCGCTAAATATCGTCTTAAGTCATTTTTATTAAACTAATCATACTTTTTTATATTTTTAACGTTAAGTTCACATTATTTTACATCTAAAACACGTATTTACAATACATTTGGTTGAATACAAAAAATAGAAAAAAAATTTGGGAAAAAATTTGGTAAAAAATGGTGATAATTCCGCTAAATATCGTTTAAAGTTATTTCTATTAAACTAATCATACTTTTTATATTTTTATCGTTAAGTTCACATAATTTTACATCTAAAACACGTCTTTACAATACATTTAGGTGAATATAAAAGGTCGTAAAAAAATTTTGAAAAACAGGTGATGAATACGCTAAATATCGTCTTAAGTCATTTCTATTAAACTAATCATACTTTAAATATTTTTAACGTTAAGTTCACATAATTTTACATCTAAAACACGTCTTTACAATACATTTGGGTGAATATAAAAGGTCGTAAAAAAATTTTGAATAACAGGTGATGAATACGCTAAATATCGTCTTAAGTCATTTCTATTAAACTAATCATACTTTAAATATTTTTAACGTTAAGTTCACATAATTTTACATCTAAAACACGTCTTTACAATACATTTGGGTGAATATAAAAGGTCGTAAAAAAATTTTGAATAACAGGTGATGAATACGCTAAATATCGTCTTAAGTCATTTCTATTAAACTAATCATACTTTAAATATTTTTAACGTTAAGTTCACATTATTTTACATCTAAAACACGTCTTTACAATACATTTGGGTGAATATAAAAGGTCGTAAAAAAATTTTGAAAAACAGATGATGAATCCGCTAAATATCGTCTTAAGTCATTTCTATTAAACTTATCATACTTTTTATATTTTTAACGTTAAGTTCACATTATTTTACATCTAAAACTTGTATTTACAATACATTTGGGTGAATACAAAAAATAGAAAAAATATTTGGGAAAAAATTTGGTAAAAAATGGTGATAATTCCGCTAAATATCGTTTAAAGTCATTTCTATTAAACTAATCATACTTTTTATATTTTTATCGTTAAGTTCACATAATTTTACATCTAAAACACGTCTTTACATTACATTTGGGTGAATATAAAAGGTCGTAAAAAAATTTTGAAAGCAGGTGATGAATCCGCTAAATATCGTCTTAAGTCATTTCTATTAAACTAATCATACTTTTTATATTTTTAACGTTAAGTTCACATTATTTTACATCTAAAACACGTCTTTACATTACATTTGGGTGAATATAAAAGGTCATAAAAAATTTTTAAAAAACAGGTGATGAATCCGCTAAATATCGTCTTAAGTCATTTCTATTAAACTAATCATACTTTTTTATATTTTTAACGTTAAGTTCACATTATTTTACATCTAAAACACGTATTTACAATACATTTGGGTGAATACAAAAAATAGAAAAAAAATTTTGGGAAAAAATTTGGTAAAAAATGGTGATAATTCCGCTAAATATCGTTTAAAGTTATTTCTATTAAACTAATCATACTTTTTATATTTTTATCGTTAAGTTCACATAATTTTACATCTAAAACACGTCTTTACAATACATTTGGGTGAATATAAAAGGTCGTAAAAAAATTTTGAAAAACAGGTGATGAATCCGCTAAATATCGTCTTAAGTCATTTCTATTAAACTAATCATACTTTTTATATTTTAAACGTTAAGTTCACATAATTTTACATCTAAAACACGTCTTTACAATACATTTGGGTTAATATAAAAGGTGGTAAAAAAATTTTGAAAAACAGGTGATAATTCCGCTAAATATCGTTTAAAGTCATTTATATAGAACTAATCATACATTTTATATTTTTATCGTTTAGTTCATATAATTTTACATCTAAAACACGTCTTTACAATACATTTGGGTGAATATAAAAGGTCGTAAAAAAATTTTGAAATACAAGTGATGAATCCGCTAAATATCGTTTAAAGTCATTTGAATTGAACTAATCATACTTTTTATATTTTTATCGTTAAGTTCACATAACTTTACATCTAAAACACGTCTTTACAATACATTTGGGTGAATATAAAAGGTCGTAAAAAAATTTTGAAATACATGTGATGAATCCGCTAAATATCGTCTTAAGTCATTTCTATTAAACTAATCATACTTTTTATATTTTTAACGTTAAGTTCACATTATTTTACATCTAAACCACGTGTTTACAATACATTTGGGTGAATACAAAAAATAGAAAAAAAATTTGGGAAAAAATGGTGATAATTCCGCTAAATATCGTTTAAAGTCATTTGTATTGAACTAATCATACTTTTTATATTTTTATCGTTAAGTTCACATTATTTTACATCTAAAACACGTATTTACAATACATTTGGGTGAATATAAAAGGTCGTAAAAAAATTTTGAAATACAGGTGATGAATCCGCTAAATATCGTCTTAAGTGATTTCTATTAAACTAATCATACTTTTTATATTTTTAACGTTAAGTTCACATTATTTTACATCTAAAACACGTGTTTACAATACATTTGGGTGAATACAAAAAATAGAAAAAAAATTTGGGAAAAAATGGTGATAATTCCGCTAAATATCGTTTAAAGTCATTTGTATTGAACTAATCATACTTTTTATATTTTTATCGTTAAGTTCACATTATTTTACATCTAAAACACGTATTTACAATACATTTGGGTGAATACAAAAAATAGAAAAAAAATTTGGGAAAAAATTTGGTAAAAAATGGTGATAATTCCGCTAAATATCGTTTAAAGTCATTTGTATTGAACTAATCATACTTTTTATCGTTAAGTTCACATAACTTTACATCTAAAACACGTATTTACAATATATTTGGGTGAATATAAAAGGTCGTAAAAAAATTTTGAAATACAGGTGATGAATCCGCTAAATATTGTCTTAAGTCATTTCTATTAAACTAATCATACTTTTTATATTTTTAACGTTAAGTTCACATTATTTTACATCTAAAACATGTGTTTACAATACATTTGGGTGAATACAAAAAATAGAAAAAAAATTTGGGATAAAATGGTGATAATTCCGCTAAATATCGTTTAAAGTCATTTGTATTGAACTAATCATACTTTTTATATTTTTATCGTTAAGTTCACATTATTTTACATCTAAAACACGTATTTACAATACATTTGGGTGAGTACAAAAAATAGAAAAAAAATTTGGGAAAAAATTTGGTAAAAAATGGTGATAATTCCGCTAAATATCGTTTAAAGTCATTTGTATTGAACTAATCATACTTTTTATATTTTTATCGTTAAGTTCACATAACTTTACATCTAAAACACGTATTTACAATACATTTGGGTGAATATAAAAGGTCGTAAAAAATTTTGAAATACATGTGATGAATCCGCTAAATATCGTCTTAAGTCATTTCTATTAAAGTAATCATACTTTTTATATTTTTAACGTTAAGTTCACATTATTTTACATCTAAAACACGTGTTTACAATACATTTGGGTGAATACAAAAAATAGAAAAAAAATTAGGGAAAAAATGGTGATAATTCCGCTAAATATCGTTTAAAGTCATTTGTATTGGACTAATCATACTTTTTATATTTTTATCGTTAAGTTCACATTATTTTACATCTAAAACACGTATTTACAATACATTTGGGTGAATACAAAAAATAGAAAAAAAATTTGGGAGAAAATTTGGTAAAAAATGGTGATAATTCCGCTAAATATGGTTTAAAGTCATTTGTATTGAACTAATCATACTTTTTATAATTTTATCGTTAAGTTCACATAACTTTACATCTAAAACACGTATTTACAATACATTTGGGTGAATATAAAAGGTCGTAAAAAATTTTGAAATACATGTGATGAATCCGCTAAATATCGTCTTAAGTCATTTCTATTAAAGTAATCATACTTTTTATATTTTTAACGTTAAGTTCACATTATTTTACATCTAAAACACGTGTTTACAATACATTTGGGTGAATACAAAAAATAGAAAAAAAATTTGGGAAAAAATGGTGATAATTCCGCTAAATATCGTTTAAAGTCATTTGTATTGAACTAATCATACTTTTTATATTTTTATCGTTAAGTTCACATTATTTTACATCTAAAACACGTATTTACAATACATTTGGGTGAATACAAAAAATAGAAAAAAAATTTGGGAAAAAATTTGGTAAAAAATGGTGATAATTCCGCTAAATATCGTTTAAAGTCATTTGTATTGAACTAATCATACTTTTTATCGTTAAGTTCACATAACTTTACATCTAAAACACGTATTTACAATACATTTGGGTGAATATAAAAGGTCGTAAAAAAATTTTGAAATACAGGTGATGAATCCGCTAAATATTGTCTTAAGTCATTTCTATTAAACTAATCATACTTTTTATATTTTTAACGTTAAGTTCACATTATTTTACATCTAAAACATGTGTTTACAATACATTTGGGTGAATACAAAAAATAGAAAAAAAATTTGGGAAAAAATGGTGATAATTCCGCTAAATATCGTTTAAAGTCATTTGTATTGAACTAATCATACTTTTTATATTTTTTTCGTTAAGTTCACATTATTTTACATCTAAAACACGTATTTACAATACATTTGGGTGAGTACAAAAAATAGAAAAAAAATTTGGGAAAAAATTTGGTAAAAAATGGTGATAATTCCGCTAAATATCGTTTAAAGTCATTTGTATTGAACTAATCATACTTTTTATATTTTTATCGTTAAGTTCACATAATTTTACATCTAAAACACGTATTTACAATACATTTGGGTGAATATAAAAGGTCGTAAAAAAATTTTGAAATACAGGTGATGAATCCGCTTAATATCGTCTTAAGTCATTTCCATTAAACTAATCATACTTTTTATATTTTTAACGTTAAGTTCACATTATTTTACATCTAAAACACGTATTTACAATACATTTGGGTGAATACAAAAAATAGAAAAAAAATTTGGGAAAAAATTTGGTAAAAAATGGTGATAATTCCGCTAAATATCGTTTAAAGTCATTTGTATTGAACTAATCATACTTTTTATATTTTTATCGTTAAGTTCACATAATTTTACATCTAAAACACGTATTTACAATACATTTGGGTGAATATAAAAGGTCGTAAAAAAATTTTGAAATACAGGTGATGAATCCGCTAAATATCGTCTTAAGTCATTTCTATTAAACTAATCATACTTTTTATATTTTTAACGTTAAGTTCACATTATTTTACATCTAAAACACGTGTTTACAATACATTTGGGTGAATACAAAAAATAGAAAAAAAATTTGGGAAAAAATGGTGATAATTCCGCTAAATATCGTTTAAAGTCATTTGTATTGAACTAATCATACTTTTTATATTTTTATCGTTAAGTTCACATTATTTTACATCTAAAACACGTATTTACAATACATTTGGGTGAATACAAAAAATAGAAAAAAAATTTGGGAAAAAATTTGGTAAAAAATGGTGATAATTCCGCTAAATATCGTTTAAAGTCATTTGTATTGAACTAATCATACTTTTTATATTTTTATCGTTAAGTTCACCTAATTTTACATCTAAAACACGTATTTACAATACATTAGGGTGAATATAAAAGGTCGTAAAAAAATTTTGAAATACAGGTGATGAATCCGCTAAATATCGTCTTAAGTCATTTCTATTAAACTAATCATACTTTTTATATTTTTAACGTTAAGTTCACATTATTTTACATCTTAAACACGTGTTTACAATACATTTGGGTGAATACAAAAAATAGAAAAAAAATTTGGGAAAAAATGGTGATAATTCCGCTAAATATCGTTTAAAGTCATTTGTATTGAACTTATCATACTTTTTATATTTTTATCGTTAAGTTCACATAATTTTACATCTAAAACACGTATTTACAATACATTTGGGTGAATATAAAAGGTCGTAAAAAAATTTTGAAATACAGGTGATGAATCCGCTAAATATCGTCTTAAGTCATTTCTATTATACTAATCATACTTTTTATATTTTTAACGTTAAGTTCACATTATTTTACATCTAAAACACGTGTTTACAATACATTTGGGTGAATACAAAAAATAGAAAAAAAATTTGGGAAAAAATGGTGATAATTCCGCTAAATATCGTTTAAAGTCATTTGTATTGAACTAATCATACTTTTTATATTTTTATCGTTAAGTTCACATTATTTTACATCTAAAACACGTATTTACAATACATTTGGGTGAATACAAAAAATAGAAAAAAAATTTGGGTAAAAATTTGGTAAAAAATGGTGATAATTCCGCTAAATATCGTTTAAAGTTATATGTATTGAACTAATCATACTTTTTATCGTTAAGTTCACATAACTTTACATCTAAAACACGTATTTACAATACATTTGGGTGAATATAAAAGGTCGTAAATAAATTTTGAAATACAGGTGATGAATCCGCTAAATATCGTCTTAAGTCATTTCTATTAAACTAATCATACTTTTTATATTTTTAACGTTAAGTTCACATTATTTTACATCTAAAACACGTGTTTACAATACATTTGGGTGAATACAAAAATTAGAAAAAAAATTTGGGAAAAAATGGTGATAATTCCGCTAAATATCGTTTAAAGTCATTTGTATTGAACTAATCATACTTTTTATATTTTTATCGTTAAGTTCACATTATTTTACATCTAAAACACGTGTTTACAATACATTTGGGTGAATACAAAAAATAGAAAAAAAATTTGGGAAAAAATGGTGATAATTCCGCTAAATATCGTTTAAAGTCATTTGTATTGAACTAATCATACTTTTTATATTTTTATCGTTAAGTTCACATTATTTTACATCTAAAACACGTATTTACACTACATTTGGGTGAATACAAAAAATAGAAAAAAAATTGGGGAAAAAATTTGGTAAAAAATGGTGATAATTCCGCTAAATATCGTTTAAAGTCATTTGTATTGAACTAATCATACTTTTTATATTTTTATCGTTAAGTTCACATAAATTTACATCTAAAACACGTATTTACAATACATTTGGGTGAATATAAAAGGTCGTAAAAAGATTTTGAAATACAGGTGATGAATCCGCTAAATATCGTCTTAAGTCATTTCTATTAAACTAATCATACTTTTTATATTTTTAACGTTAAGTTCACATTATTTTACATCTAAAACACGTGTTTACAATACATTTGGGTGAATACAAAAAATAGAAAAAAAATTTGGGAAAAAATGGTGATAATTCCGCTAAATATCGTTTAAAGTTATATGTATTGAACTAATCATACTTTTTATCGTTAAGTTCACATAACTTTACATCTAAAACACGTATTTACAATACATTTGGGTGAATATAAAAGGTCGTAAATAAATATTGAAATACAGGTGATGAATCCGCTAAATATCGTCTTAAGTCATTTCTATTAAACTAATCATACTTTTTATATTTTTAACGTTAAGTTCACATTATTTTACATCTAAAACACGTGTTTACAATACATTTGGGTGAATACAAAAAATAGAAAAAAAATTTGGGAAAAAATGGTGATAATTCCGCTAAATATCGTTTAAAGTCATTTGTATTGAACTAATCATACTTTTTATATTTTTATCGTTAAGTTCACATTATTTTACATCTAAAACACGTATTTACACTACATTTGGGTGAATACAAAAAATAGAAAAAAAATTGGGGAAAAAATTTGGTAAAAAATGGTGATAATTCCGCTAAATATCGTTTAAAGTCATTTGTATTGAACTAATCATACTTTTTATATTTTTATCGTTAAGTTCACATAAATTTACATCTAAAACACGTATTTACAATACATTTGGGTGAATATAAAAGGTCGTAAAAAGATTTTGAAATACAGGTGATGAATCCGCTAAATATCGTCTTAAGTCATTTCTATTAAACTAATCATACTTTTTATATTTTTAACGTTAAGTTCACATTATTTTACATCTAAAACACGTGTTTACAATACATTTGGGTGAATACAAAAAATAGAAAAAAAATTTGGGAAAAAATGGTGATAATTCCGCTAAATATCGTTTAAAGTCATTTGTATTGAACTAATCATACTTTTTATATTTTTATCGTTAAGTTCACATTATTTTACATCTAAAACTCGTATTTACAATACATTTGGGTGAATATAAAAAATAGAAAAAAAATTTGGGAAAAAATTTGGTAAAAAATGGTGATAATTCCGCTAAAAATCGTTTAAAGTCATTTGTATTGAACTAATCATACTTTTTATATTTTTATCGTTAAGTTCACATAACTTTACATCTAAAACACGTATTTACAATACATTTGGGTGAATATAAAAGGTCGTAAAAAAATTTTGAAATACAGGTGATGAATCCGCTAAATATCGTCTTAAGTCATTTCTATTAAACTAATCATACTTTTTATATTTTTAACGTTAAGTTCACATTATTTTACATCTAAAACACGTGTTTACAATACATTTGGGTGAATACAAAAAATAGAAAAAAAATTTGGGAAAAAATGGTGATAATTCCGCTAAATATCGTCTTAAGTCATTTCTATTAAACTAATCATACTTTTTTTATTTTTAACGTTAAGTTCACATTATTTTACATCTAAAACACGTGTTTACAATACATTTGGGTGAATACAAAAAATAGAAAAAAAATTTGGGAAAAAATTTGGTAAAAAATGGTGATAATTTCGCTAAATATCGATTAAAGTCATTTGTATTGAACTAATCATACTTTTTATATTTTTATCGTTAAGTTCACATTATTTTACATCTAAAACACGTATTTACAATACATTTGGGTGAGTACAAAAAATAGAAAAAAAATTTGGGAAAAAATTTGGTAAAAAATGGTGATAATTCCGCTAAATATCGTTTAAAGTCATTTGTATTGAACTAATCATACTTTTTATATTTTTATCGTTAAGTTCACATAATTTTACATCTAAAACACGTATTTACAATACATTTGGGTGAATATAAAACGTCGTAAAAAAATTTTGAAATACATGTGATGAATCCGCTAAATATCGTCTTAAGTCATTTCTATTAAACTAATCATACTTTTTATATTTTTAACGTTAAGTTCACATTATTTTACATCTAAAACACGTGTTTACAATACATTTGGGTGAATACAAAAAATAGAAAAAAAATTTGGTAAAAAATGGTGATAATTCCGCTAAATATCGTTTAAAGTCATTTGTATTGAACTAATCATACTTTTTATATTTTTATCGTTAAGTTCACATAACTTTACATCTAAAACACGTATTTACAATACATTTGGGTGAATATAAAAGGTCGTAAAAAAATTTTGAAATACAGGTGATGAATCCGCTAAATATCGTCTTAAGTCATTTCTATTAAACTAATCATACTTTTTATATTTTTAACGTTAAGTTCACATTATTTTACATCTAAAACACGTGTTTACAATACATTTGGGTGAATACAAAAAATAGAAAAAAAATTTGGGAAAAAATGGTGATAATTCCGCTAAATATCGTCTTAAGTCATTTCTATTAAACTAATCATACTTTTTATATTTTTAACGTTAAGTTCACATTATTTTACATCTAAAACACGTGTTTACAATACATTTGGGTGAATACAAAAAATAGAAAAAAAATTTGGGAAAAAATTTGGTAAAAAATGGTGATAATTTCGCTAAATATCGATTAAAGTCATTTGTATTGAACTAATCATACTTTTTATATTTTTATCGTTAAGTTCACATTATTTTACATCTAAAACACGTATTTACAATACATTTGGGTGAGTACAAATAATAGAAAAAAAATTTGGGAAAAAATTTGGTAAAAAATGGTGATAATTCCGCTAAATATCGTTTAAAGTCATTTGTATTGAACTAATCATACTTTTTATATTTTTATCGTTAAGTTCACATAATTTTACATCTAAAACACGTATTTACAATACATTTGGGTGAATATAAAAGGTCGTAAAAAAATTTTGAAATACATGTGATGAATCCGCTAAATATCGTCTTAAGTCATTTCTATTAAACTAATCATACTTTTTATATTTTTAACGTTAAGTTCACATTATTTTACATCTAAAACACGTGTTTACAATACATTTGGGTGAATACAAAAAATAGAAAAAAAATTTGGTAAAAAATGGTGATAATTCCGCTAAATATCGTTTAAAGTCATTTGTATTGAACTAATCATACTTTTTATATTTTTATCGTTAAGTTCACATAATTTTACATCTAAAACACGTATTTACAATACATTTGGGTGAATATAAAAGGTCGTAAAAAAATTTTGAAATACAGGTGATGAATCTGCTAAATATCGTCTTAAGTCATTTCTATTAAACTAATCATACTTTTTATATTTTTAACGTTAAGTTCACATTATTTTACATCTAAAACACGTGTTTACAATACATTTGGGTGAATACAAAAAATAGAAAAAAAATTTGGGAAAAAATGGTGATAATTCCGCTAAATATCGTTTAAAGTCATTTGTATTGAACTAATCATACTTTTTATATTTTTATCGTTAAGTTCACATTATTTTACATCTAAAACACGTATTTACAATACATTTGGGTGAATACAAAAAATAGAAAAAAAATTTGGGAAAAAATTTGGTAAAAAATGGTGATAATTCCGCTAAATATCGTTTAAAGTCATTTGTATTGAACTAATCATACTTTTTATATTTTTATCGTTAAGTTCACATAACTTTACATCTAAAACACGTATTTACAATACATTTGGGTGAATATAAAAGGTCGTAAAAAAATTTTGAAATACATGTGATGAATCCGCTAAATATCGTTTAAAGTCATTTGTATTGAACTAATCATACTTTTTATATTTTTATCGTTAAGTTCACATAATTTTACATCTAAAACACGTATTTACAATACATTTGGGTGAATATAAAAGGTCGTAAAAAAATTTTGAAATACAGGTGATGAATCTGCTAAATATCGTCTTAAGTCATTTCTATTAAACTAATCATACTTTTTATATTTTTAACGTTAAGTTCACATTATTTTACATCTAAAACACGTGTTTACAATACATTTGGGTGAATACAAAAAATAGAAAAAAAATTTGGGAAAAAATGGTGATAATTCCGCTAAATATCGTTTAAAGTCATTTGTATTGAACTAATCATACTTTTTATATTTTTATCGTTAAGTTCACATTATTTTACATCTAAAACACGTATTTACAATACATTTGGGTGAATACAAAAAATAGAAAAAAAATTTGGGAAAAAATTTGGTAAAAAATGGTGATAATTCCGCTAAATATCGTTTAAAGTCATTTGTATTGAACTAATCATACTTTTTATATTTTTATCGTTAAGTTCACATAACTTTACATCTAAAACACGTATTTACAATACATTTGGGTGAATATAAAAGGTCGTAAAAAAATTTTGAAATACATGTGATGAATCCGCTAAATATCGTTTAAAGTCATTTGTATTGAACTAATCATACTTTTTATATTTTTATCGTTAAGTTCACATAATTTTACATCTAAAACACGTATTTACAATACATTTGGGTGAATATAAAAGGTCGTAAAAAAATTTTGAAATACAGGTGATGAATCTGCTAAATATCGTCTTAAGTCATTTCTATTAAACTAATCATACTTTTTATATTTTTAACGTTAAGTTCACATTATTTTACATCTAAAACACGTGTTTACAATACATTTGGGTGAATACAAAAAATAGAAAAAAAATTTGGGAAAAAATGGTGATAATTCCGCTAAATATCGTCTTAAGTCATTTCTATTAAACTAATCATACTTTTTATATTTTTAACGTTAAGTTCACATTATTTTACATCTAAAACACGTGTTTACAATACATTTGGGTGAATACAAAAAATAGAAAAAAAATTTGGGAAAAAATTTGGTAAAAAATGGTGATAATTTCGCTAAATATCGATTAAAGTCATTTGTATTGAACTAATCATACTTTTTATATTTTTATCGTTAAGTTCACATTATTTTACATCTAAAACACGTATTTACAATACATTTGGGTGAGTACAAAAAATAGAAAAAAAATTTGGGAAAAAATTTGGTAAAAAATGGTGATAATTCCGCTAAATATCGTTTAAAGTCATTTGTATTGAACTAATCATACTTTTTATATTTTTATCGTTAAGTTCACATAATTTTACATCTAAAACACGTATTTACAATACATTTGGGTGAATATAAAAGGTCGTAAAAAAATTTTGAAATACATGTGATGAATCCGCTAAATATCGTCTTAAGTCATTTCTATTAAACTAATCATACTTTTTATATTTTTAACGTTAAGTTCACATTATTTTACATCTAAAACACGTGTTTACAATACATTTGGGTGAATACAAAAAATAGAAAAAAAATTTGGTAAAAAATGGTGATAATTCCGCTAAATATCGTTTAAAGTCATTTGTATTGAACTAATCATACTTTTTATATTTTTATCGTTAAGTTCACATAATTTTACATCTAAAACACGTATTTACAATACATTTGGGTGAATATAAAAGGTCGTAAAAAAATTTTGAAATACAGGTGATGAATCTGCTAAATATCGTCTTAAGTCATTTCTATTAAACTAATCATACTTTTTATATTTTTATCGTTAAGTTCACATTATTTTACATCTAAAACACGTATTTACAATACATTTGGGTGAATACAAAAAATAGAAAAAAAATTTGGGAAAAAATTTGGTAAAAAATGGTGATAATTCCGCTAAATATCGTTTAAAGTCATTTGTATTGAACTAATCATACTTTTTATATTTTTATCGTTAAGTTCACATAACTTTACATCTAAAACACGTATTTACAATACATTTGGGTGAATATAAAAGGTCGTAAAAAAATTTTGAAATACATGTGATGAATCCGCTAAATATCGTTTAAAGTCATTTGTATTGAACTAATCATACTTTTTATATTTTTATCGTTAAGTTCACATAATTTTACATCTAAAACACGTATTTACAATACATTTGGGTGAATATAAAAGGTCGTAAAAAAATTTTGAAATACAGGTGATGAATCTGCTAAATATCGTCTTAAGTCATTTCTATTAAACTAATCATACTTTTTATATTTTTAACGTTAAGTTCACATTATTTTACATCTAAAACACGTGTTTACAATACATTTGGGTGAATACAAAAAATAGAAAAAAAATTTGGGAAAAAATGGTGATAATTCCGCTAAATATCGTTTAAAGTCATTTGTATTGAACTAATCATACTTTTTATATTTTTATCGTTAAGTTCACATTATTTTACATCTAAAACACGTATTTACAATACATTTGGGTGAATACAAAAAATAGAAAAAAAATTTGGGAAAAAATTTGGTAAAAAATGGTGATAATTCCGCTAAATATCGTTTAAAGTCATTTGTATTGAACTAATCATACTTTTTATATTTTTATCGTTAAGTTCACATAACTTTACATCTAAAACACGTATTTACAATACATTTGGGTGAATATAAAAGGTCGTAAAAAAATTTTGAAATACATGTGATGAATCCGCTAAATATCGTCTTAAGTCATTTCTATTAAACTAATCATACTTTTTATATTTTTAACGTTAAGTTCACATTATTTTACATCTAAAACACGTGTTTACAATACATTTGGGTGAATACAAAAAATAGAAAAAAAATTTGGTAAAAAATGGTGATAATTCCGCTAAATATCGTTTAAAGTCATTTGTATTGAACTAATCATACTTTTTATATTTTTATCGTTAAGTTCACATAACTTTACATCTAAAACACGTATTTACAATACATTTGGGTGAATATAAAATGTCGTAAAAAAATTTTGAAATACAGGTGATGAATCCGCTAAATATCGTCTTAAGTCATTTCTATTAAACTAATCATACTTTTTATATTTTTAACGTTAAGTTCACATTATTTTACATCTAAAACACGTGTTTACAATACATTTGGGTGAATACAAAAAATAGAAAAAAAATTTGGGAAAAAATGGTGATAATTCCGCTAAATATCGTCTTAAGTCATTTCTATTAAACTAATCATACTTTTTATATTTTTAACGTTAAGTTCACATTACTTTACATCTAAAACACGTGTTTACAATACATTTGGGTGAATACAAAAAATAGAAAAAAAATTTGGGAAAAAATTTGGTAAAAAATGGTGATAATTTCGCTAAATATCGATTAAAGTCATTTGTATTGAACTAATCATACTTTTTATATTTTTATCGTTAAGTTCACATTATTTTACATCTAAAACACGTATTTACAATACATTTGGGTGAGTACAAAAAATAGAAAAAAAATTTGGGAAAAAATTTGGTAAAAAATGGTGATAATTCCGCTAAATATCGTTTAAAGTCATTTGTATTGAACTAATCATACTTTTTATATTTTTATCGTTAAGTTCACATAATTTTACATCTAAAACACGTATTTACAATACATTTGGGTGAATATAAAAGGTCGTAAAAAAATTTTGAAATACATGTGATGAATCCGCTAAATATCGTCTTAAGTCATTTCTATTAAACTAATCATACTTTTTATATTTTTAACGTTAAGTTCACATTATTTTACATCTAAAACACGTGTTTACAATACATTTGGGTGAATACAAAAAATAGAAAAAAAATTTGGTAAAAAATGGTGATAATTCCGCTAAATATCGTTTAAAGTCATTTGTATTGAACTAATCATACTTTTTATATTTTTATCGTTAAGTTCACATTATTTTACATCTAAAACACGTATTTACAATACATTTGGGTGAGTACAAAAAATAGAAAAAAAATTTGGGAAAAAATTTGGTAAAAAATGGTGATAATTCCGCTAAATATCGTTTAAAGTCATTTGTATTGAACTAATCATACTTTTTATATTTTTATCGTTAAGTTCACATAATTTTACATCTAAAACACGTATTTACAATACATTTGGGTGAATATAAAAGGTCGTAAAAAAATTTTGAAATACATGTGATGAATCCGCTAAATATCGTCTTAAGTCATTTCTATTAAACTAATCATACTTTTTATATTTTTAACGTTAAGTTCACATTATTTTACATCTAAAACACGTGTTTACAATACATTTGGGTGAATACAAAAAATAGAAAAAAAATTTGGTAAAAAATGGTGATAATTCCGCTAAATATCGTTTAAAGTCATTTGTATTGAACTAATCATACTTTTTATATTTTTATCGTTAAGTTCACATAATTTTACATCTAAAACACGTATTTACAATACATTTGGGTGAATATAAAAGGTCGTAAAAAAATTTTGAAATACAGGTGATGAATCTGCTAAATATCGTATTAAGTCATTTCTATTAAACTAATCATACTTTTTATATTTTTAACGTTAAGTTCACATTATTTTACATCTAAAACACGTGTTTACAATACATTTGGGTGAATACAAAAAATAGAAAAAAAATTTGGGAAAAAATGGTGATAATTCCGCTAAATATCGTTTAAAGTCATTTGTATTGAACTAATCATACTTTTTATATTTTTATCGTTAAGTTCACATTATTTTACATCTAAAACACGTATTTACAATACATTTGGGTGAATACAAAAAATAGAAAAAAAATTTGGGAAAAAATTTGGTAAAAAATGGTGATAATTCCGCTAAATATCGTTTAAAGTCATTTGTATTGAACTAATCATACTTTTTATATTTTTATCGTTAAGTTCACATAACTTTACATCTAAAACACGTATTTACAATACATTTGGGTGAATATAAAAGGTCGTAAAAAAATTTTGAAATACATGTGATGAATCCGCTAAATATCGTTTAAAGTCATTTGTATTGAACTAATCATACTTTTTATATTTTTATCGTTAAGTTCACATAATTTTACATCTAAAACACGTATTTACAATACATTTGGGTGAATATAAAAGGTCGTAAAAAAATTTTGAAATACAGGTGATGAATCTGCTAAATATCGTCTTAAGTCATTTCTATTAAACTAATCATACTTTTTATATTTTTAACGTTAAGTTCACATTATTTTACATCTAAAACACGTGTTTACAATACATTTGGGTGAATACAAAAAATAGAAAAAAAATTTGGGAAAAAATGGTGATAATTCCGCTAAATATCGTTTAAAGTCATTTGTATTGAACTAATCATACTTTTTATATTTTTATCGTTAAGTTCACATTATTTTACATCTAAAACACGTATTTACAATACATTTGGGTGAATACAAAAAATAGAAAAAAAATTTGGGAAAAAATTTGGTAAAAAATGGTGATAATTCCGCTAAATATCGTTTAAAGTCATTTGTATTGAACTAATCATACTTTTTATATTTTTATCGTTAAGTTCACATAACTTTACATCTAAAACACGTATTTACAATACATTTGGGTGAATATAAAAGGTCGTAAAAAAATTTTGAAATACATGTGATGAATCCGCTAAATATCGTCTTAAGTCATTTCTATTAAACTAATCATACTTTTTATATTTTTAACGTTAAGTTCACATTATTTTACATCTAAAACACGTGTTTACAATACATTTGGGTGAATACAAAAAATAGAAAAAAAATTTGGTAAAAAATGGTGATAATTCCGCTAAATATCGTTTAAAGTCATTTGTATTGAACTAATCATAGTTTTTATATTTTTATCTTTAAGTTCACATAACTTTACATCTAAAATACGTATTTACAATACATTTGGGTGAATATAAAATGTCGTAAAAAAATTTTGAAATACAGGTGATGAATCCGCTAAATATCGTCTTAAGTCATTTCTATTAAACTAATCATACTTTTTATATTTTTAACGTTAAGTTCACATTATTTTACATCTAAAACACGTGTTTACAATACATTTGGGTGAATACAAAAAATAGAAAAAAAATTTGGGAAAAAATGGTGATAATTCCGCTAAATATCGTCTTAAGTCATTTCTATTAAACTAATCATACTTTTTATATTTTTAACGTTAAGTTCACATTATTTTACATCTAAAACACGTGTTTACAATACATTTGGGTGAATACAAAAAATAGAAAAAAAATTTGGGAAAAAATTTGGTAAAAAATGGTGATAATTTCGCTAAATATCGATTAAAGTCATTTGTATTGAACTAATCATACTTTTTATATTTTTATCGTTAAGTTCACATTATTTTACATCTAAAACACGTATTTACAATACATTTGGGTGAGTACAAAAAATAGAAAAAAAATTTGGGAAAAAATTTGGTAAAAAATGGTGATAATTCCGCTAAATATCGTTTAAAGTCATTTGTATTGAACTAATCATACTTTTTATATTTTTATCGTTAAGTTCACATAATTTTACATCTAAAACACGTATTTACAATACATTTGGGTGAATATAAAAGGTCGTAAAAAAATTTTGAAATACATGTGATGAATCCGCTAAATATCGTCTTAAGTCATTTCTATTAAACTAATCATACTTTTTATATTTTTAACGTTAAGTTCACATTATTTTACATCTAAAACACGTGTTTACAATACATTTGGGTGAATACAAAAAATAGAAAAAAAATTTGGTAAAAAATGGTGATAATTCCGCTAAATATCGTTTAAAGTCATTTGTATTGAACTAATCATACTTTTTATATTTTTATCGTTAAGTTCACATAATTTTACATCTAAAACACGTATTTACAATACATTTGGGTGAATATAAAAGGTCGTAAAAAAATTTTGAAATACAGGTGATGAATCTGCTAAATATCGTCTTAAGTCATTTCTATTAAACTAATCATACTTTTTATATTTTTAACGTTAAGTTCACATTATTTTACATCTAAAACACGTGTTTACAATACATTTGGGTGAATACAAAAAATAGAAAAAAAATTTGGGAAAAAATGGTGATAATTCCGCTAAATATCGTTTAAAGTCATTTGTATTGAACTAATCATACTTTTTATATTTTTATCGTTAAGTTCACATTATTTTACATCTAAAACACGTATTTACAATACATTTGGGTGAATACAAAAAATAGAAAAAAAATTTGGGAAAAAATTTGGTAAAAAATGGTGATAATTCCGCTAAATATCGTTTAAAGTCATTTGTATTGAACTAATCATACTTTTTATATTTTTATCGTTAAGTTCACATAACTTTACATCTAAAACACGTATTTACAATACATTTGGGTGAATATAAAAGGTCGTAAAAAAATTTTGAAATACATGTGATGAATCCGCTAAATATCGTCTTAAGTCATTTCTATTAAACTAATCATACTTTTTATATTTTTAACGTTAAGTTCACATTATTTTACATCTAAAACACGTGTTTACAATACATTTGGGTGAATACAAAAAATAGAAAAAAAATTTGGGAAAAAATGGTGATAATTCCGCTAAATATCGTTTAAAGTCATTTGTATTGAACTAATCATACTTTTTATATTTTTATCGTTAAGTTCACATAATTTTACATCTAAAACACGTATTTACAATACATTTGGGTGAATATAAAAGGTCGTAAAAAAATTTTGAAATACAGGTGATGAATCCGCTAAATATCGTCTTAAGTCATTTCTATTATACTAATCATACTTTTTATATTTTTAACGTTAAGTTCACATTATTTTACATCTAAAACACGTGTTTACAATACATTTGGGTGAATACAAAAAATAGAAAAAAAATTTGGGAAAAAATGGTGATAATTCCGCTAAATATCGTTTAAAGTCATTTGTATTGAACTAATCATACTTTTTATATTTTTATCGTTAAGTTCACATTATTTTACATCTAAAACAAGTATTTACAATACATTTGGGTGAATACAAAAAATAGAAAAAAAATTTGGGTAAAAATTTGGTAAAAAATGGTGATAATTCCGCTAAATATCGTTTAAAGTTATTTGTATTGAACTAATCATACTTTTTATCGTTAAGTTCACATAACTTTACATCTAAAACACGTATTTACAATACATTTGGGTGAATATAAAAGGTCGTAAATAAATTTTGAAATACAGGTGATGAATCCGCTAAATATCGTCTTAAGTCATTTCTATTAAACTAATCATACTTTTTATATTTTTAACGTTAAGTTCACATTATTTTACATCTAAAACACGTGTTTACAATACATTTGGGTGAATACAAAAATTAGAAAAAAAATTTGGGAAAAAATGGTGATAATTCCGCTAAATATAGTTTAAAGTCATTTGTATTGAACTAATCATACTTTTTATATTTTTATCGTTAAGTTCACATTACTTTACATCTAAAACACGTATTTACAATACATTTGGGTGAATACAAAAAATAGAAAAAAAATTGGGGAAAAAATTTGGTAAAAAATGGTGATAATTCCGCTAAATATCGTTTAAAGTCATTTGTATTGAACTAATCATACTTTTTATATTTTTATCCTTAAGTTCACATAACTTTACATCTAAAACACGTATTTACAATACATTTGGGTGAATATAAAAGGTCGTAAAAAAATTTTGAAATACAGGTGATGAATCCGCTAAATATCGTCTTAAGTCATTTCTATTAAACTAATCATACTTTTTATATTTTTAACGTTAAGTTCACATTATTTTACATCTAAAACACGTGTTTACAATACATTTGGGTGAATACAAAAAATAGAAAAAAAATTTGGGAAAAAATGGTGATAATTCCGCTAAATATCGTTTAAAGTCATTTGTATTGAACTAATCATACTTTTTATATTTTTATCGTTAAGTTCACATTATTTTACATCTAAAACACGTATTTACAATACATTGGGGTGAGTACAAAAAATAGAAAAAAAATTTGGGAAAAAATTTGTTAAAAAATGGTGATAATTCCGCTAAATATCGTTTTAAGTCATTTGTATTGAACTAATCATACTTTTTATATTTTTATCGTTAAGTTCACATAATTTTACATCTAAAACACGTATTTACAATACATTTGGGTGAATATAAAAGGTCGTAAAAAGATTTTGAAATACAGGTGATGAATCCGCTAAATATCGTCTTAAGTCATTTCTATTAAACTAATCATACTTTTTATATTTTTAACGTTAAGTTCACATTATTTTACATCTAAAACACGTGTTTACAATACATTTGGGTGAATACAAAAAATAGAAAAAAAATTTGGGAAAAAATGGTGATAATTCCGCTAAATATCGTTTAAAGTCATTTGTATTGAACTAATCATACTTTTTATATTTTTATCGTTAAGTTCACATTATTTTACATCTAAAACACGTATTTACAATACATTTGGGTGAATACAAAAAATAGAAAAAAAATTTGGGAAAAAATTTGGTAAAAAATGGTGATAATTCCGCTAAATATCGTTTAAAGTCATTTGTATTGAACTAATCATACTTTTTATATTTTTATCGTTAAGTTCACATAACTTTACATCTAAAACACGTATTTACAATACATTTGGGTGAATATAAAAGGTCGTAAAAAAATTTTGAAATACAGGTGATGAATCCGCTAAATATCGTCTTAAGTCATTTCTATTAAACTAATCATACTTTTTATATTTTTAACGTTAAGTTCACATTATTTTACATCTAACACACGTGTTTACAATACATTTGGGTGAATACAAAAAATAGAAAAAAAATTTGGGAAAAAATGGTGATAATTCCGCTAAATATCGTCTTAAGTCATTTGTATTGAACTAATCATAGTTTTTATATTTTTATCGTTAAGTTCACATAATTTTACATCTAAAACACGTATTTACAATACATTTGGGTGAATATAAAAGGTCGTAAAAAAATTTTGAAATACAGGTGATGAATCCGCTAAATATCGTCTTAAGTCATTTCTATTAAACTAATCATACTTTTTATTTTTTTAACGTTAAGTTCACATTATTTTACATCTAAAACACGTGTTTACAATACATTTGGGTGAATACAAAAAATAGAAAAAAAATTTGGGAAAAAATTTGGTAAAAAATGGTGATAATTTCGCTAAATATCGATTAAAGTCATTTGTATTGAACTAATCATACTTTTTATATTTTTATCGTTAAGTTCACATTATTTTACATCTAAAACACGTATTTACAATACATTTGGGTGAGTACAAAAAATAGAAAAAAAATTTGGGAAAAAATTTGGTAAAAAATGGTGATAATTCCGCTAAATATCGTTTAAAGTCATTTGTATTGAACTAATCATACTTTTTATATTTTTATCGTTAAGTTCACCTAATTTTACATCTAAAACACGTATTTACAATACATTAGGGTGAATATAAAAGGTCGTAAAAAAATTTTGAAATACAGGTGATGAATCCGCTAAATATCGTCTTAAGTCATTTCTATTAAACTAATCATACTTTTTATATTTTTAACGTTAAGTTCACATTATTTTACATCTAAAACACGTGTTTACAATACATTTGGGTGAATACAAAAAATAGAAAAAAAATTTGGTAAAAAATGGTGATAATTCCGCTAAATATCGTTTAAAGTCATTTGTATTGAACTAATCATACTTTTTATATTTTTATCGTTAAGTTCACATAACTTTACATCTAAAACACGTATTTACAATACATTTGGGTGAATATAAAATGTCGTAAAAAAATTTTGAAATACAGGTGATGAATCCGCTAAATATCGTCTTAAGTCATTTCTATTAAACTAATCATACTTTTTATATTTTTAACGTTAAGTTCACATTATTTTACATCTAAAACACGTGTTTACAATACATTTGGGTGAATACAAAAATTAGAAAAAAAATTTGGGAAAAAATGGTGATAATTCCGCTAAATATAGTTTAAAGTCATTTGTATTGAACTAATCATACTTTTTATATTTTTATCGTTAAGTTCACATTACTTTACATCTAAAACACGTATTTACAATACATTTGGGTGAATACAAAAAATAGAAAAAAAATTGGGGAAAAAATTTGGTAAAAAATGGTGATAATTCCGCTAAATATCGTTTAAAGTCATTTGTATTGAACTAATCATACTTTTTATATTTTTATCGTTAAGTTCACATTATTTTACATCTAAAACACGTATTTACAATACATTTGGGTGAATACAAAAAATAGAAAAAAAATTTGGGAAAAAATTTGGTAAAAAATGGTGATAATTCCGCTAAATATCGTTTAAAGTCATTTGTATTGAACTAATCATACTTTTTATATTTTTATCGTTAAGTTCACATAACTTTACATCTAAAACATGTATTTACAATACATTTGGGTGAATATAAAAGGTCGTAAAAAAATTTTGAAATACAGGTGATGAATCCGCTAAATATCGTCTTAAGTCATTTCTATTAAACTAATCATACTTTTTATATTTTTAACGTTAAGTTCACATTATTTTACATCTAAAACACGTGTTTACAATACATTTGGGTGAATACAAAAAATAGAAAAAAAATTTGGGAAAAAATGGTGATAATTCCGCTAAATATCGTCTTAAGTCATTTGTATTGAACTAATCATAGTTTTTATATTTTTATCGTTAAGTTCACATAATTTTACATCTAAAACACGTATTTACAATACATTTGGGTGAATATAAAAGGTCGTAAAAAAATTTTGAAATACAGGTGATGAATCCGCTAAATATCGTCTTAAGTCATTTCTATTAAACTAATCATACTTTTTATTTTTTTAACGTTAAGTTCACATTATTTTACATCTAAAACACGTGTTTACAATACATTTGGGTGAATACAAAAAATAGAAAAAAAATTTGGGAAAAAATTTGGTAAAAAATGGTGATAATTTCGCTAAATATCGATTAAAGTCATTTGTATTGAACTAATCATACTTTTTATATTTTTATCGTTAAGTTCACATTATTTTACATCTAAAACACGTATTTACAATACATTTGGGTGAGTACAAAAAAAAGAAAAAAAATTTGGGAAAAAATTTGGTAAAAAATGGTGATAATTCCGCTAAATATCGTTTAAAGTCATTTGTATTGAACTAATCATACTTTTTATATTTTTATCGTTAAGTTCACCTAATTTTACATCTAAAACACGTATTTACAATACATTAGGGTGAATATAAAAGGTCGTAAAAAAATTTTGAAATACAGGTGATGAATCCGCTAAATATCGTCTTAAGTCATTTCTATTAAACTAATCATACTTTTTATATTTTTAACGTTAAGTTCACATTATTTTACATCTAAAACACGTATTTACAATACATTTGGGTGAATATAAAAGGTCGTAAAAAAATTTTGAAATACAGGTGATGAATCCGCTAAATATCGTCTTAAGTCATTTCTATTAAACTAATCATACTTTTTATATTTTTAACGTTAAGTTCACATTATTTTACATCTAAAACACGTGTTTACAATACATTTGGGTGAATACAAAAAATAGAAAAAAAATTTGGTAAAAAATGGTGATAATTCCGCTAAATATCGTTTAAAGTCATTTGTATTGAACTAATCATACTTTTTATATTTTTATCGTTAAGTTCACATAACTTTACATCTAAAACACGTATTTACAATACATTTGGGTGAATATAAAATGTCGTAAAAAAATTTTGAAATACAGGTGATGAATCCGCTAAATATCGTCTTAAGTCATTTCTATTAAACTAATCATACTTTTTATATTTTTAACGTTAAGTTCACATTATTTTACATCTAAAACACGTGTTTACAATACATTTGGGTGAATACAAAAATTAGAAAAAAAATTTGGGAAAAAATGGTGATAATTCCGCTAAATATAGTTTAAAGTCATTTGTATTGAACTAATCATACTTTTTATATTTTTATCGTTAAGTTCACATTACTTTACATCTAAAACACGTATTTACAATACATTTGGGTGAATACAAAAAATAGAAAAAAAATTGGGGAAAAAATTTGGTAAAAAATGGTGATAATTCCGCTAAATATCGTTTAAAGTCATTTGTATTGAACTAATCATACTTTTTATATTTTTATCCTTAAGTTCACATAACTTTACATCCAAAACACGTATTTACAATACATTTGGGTGAATATAAAAGGTCGTAAAAAAATTTTGAAATACAGGTGATGAATCCGCTAAATATCGTCTTAAGTCATTTCTATTAAACTAATCATACTTTTTATATTTTTAACGTTAAGTTCACATTATTTTACATCTAAAACACGTGTTTACAATACATTTGGGTGAATACAAAAAATAGAAAAAAAATTTGGGAAAAAATGGTGATAATTCCGCTAAATATCGTTTAAAGTCATTTGTATTGAACTAATCATACTTTTTATATTTTTATCGTTAAGTTCACATTATTTTACATCTAAAACACGTATTTACAATACATTGGGGTGAGTACAAAAAATAGAAAAAAAATTTGGGAAAAAATTTGTTAAAAAATGGTGATAATTCCGCTAAATATCGTTTTAAGTCATTTGTATTGAACTAATCATACTTTTTATATTTTTATCGTTAAGTTCACATAATTTTACATCTAAAACACGTATTTACAATACATTTGGGTGAATATAAAAGGTCGTAAAAAGATTTTGAAATACAGGTGATGAATCCGCTAAATATCGTCTTAAGTCATTTCTATTAAACTAATCATACTTTTTATATTTTTAACGTTAAGTTCACATTATTTTACATCTAAAACACGTGTTTACAATACATTTGGGTGAATACAAAAAATAGAAAAAAAATTTGGGAAAAAATGGTGATAATTCCGCTAAATATCGTTTAAAGTCATTTGTATTGAACTAATCATACTTTTTATATTTTTATCGTTAAGTTCACATTATTTTACATCTAAAACACGTATTTACAATACATTTGGGTGAATACAAAAAATAGAAAAAAAATTTGGGAAAAAATTTGGTAAAAAATGGTGATAATTCCGCTAAATATCGTTTAAAGTCATTTGTATTGAACTAATCATACTTTTTATATTTTTATCGTTAAGTTCACATAACTTTACATCTAAAACACGTATTTACAATACATTTGGGTGAATATAAAAGGTCGTAAAAAAATTTTGAAATACAGGTGATGAATCCGCTAAATATCGTCTTAAGTCATTTCTATTAAACTAATCATACTTTTTATATTTTTAACGTTAAGTTCACATTATTTTACATCTAAAACACGTGTTTACAATACATTTGGGTGAATACAAAAAATAGAAAAAAAATTTGGGAAAAAATGGTGATAATTCCGCTAAATATCGTCTTAAGTCATTTGTATTGAACTAATCATAGTTTTTATATTTTTATCGTTAAGTTCACATAATTTTACATCTAAAACACGTATTTACAATACATTTGGGTGAATATAAAAGGTCGTAAAAAAATTTTGAAATACAGGTGATGAATCCGCTAAATATCGTCTTAAGTCATTTCTATTAAACTAATCATACTTTTTATTTTTTTAACGTTAAGTTCACATTATTTTACATCTAAAACACGTGTTTACAATACATTTGGGTGAATACAAAAAATAGAAAAAAAATTTGGGAAAAAATTTGGTAAAAAATGGTGATAATTTCGCTAAATATCGATTAAAGTCATTTGTATTGAACTAATCATACTTTTTATATTTTTATCGTTAAGTTCACATTATTTTACATCTAAAACACGTATTTACAATACATTTGGGTGAGTACAAAAAATAGAAAAAAAATTTGGGAAAAAATTTGGTAAAAAATGGTGATAATTCCGCTAAATATCGTTTAAAGTCATTTGTATTGAACTAATCATACTTTTTATATTTTTATCGTTAAGTTCACCTAATTTTACATCTAAAACACGTATTTACAATACATTAGGGTGAATATAAAAGGTCGTAAAAAAATTTTGAAATACAGGTGATGAATCCGCTAAATATCGTCTTAAGTCATTTCTATTAAACTAATCATACTTTTTATATTTTTAACGTTAAGTTCACATTATTTTACATCTAAAACACGTATTTACAATACATTTGGGTGAATATAAAAGGTCGTAAAAAAATTTTGAAATACAGGTGATGAATCCGCTAAATATCGTCTTAAGTCATTTCTATTAAACTAATCATACTTTTTATATTTTTATCGTTAAGTTCACATTATTTTACATCTAAAACACGTATTTACAATACATTTGGGTGAGTACAAAAAATAGAAAAAAAATTTGGGAAAAAATGGTGATAATTCCGCTAAATATCGTTTAAAGTCATTTGTATTGAACTAATCATACTTTTTATATTTTTATCGTTAAGTTCACATAACTTTACATCTAAAACACGTATTTACAATACATTTGGGTGAATATAAAAGGTCGTAAAAAAATTTTGAAATACATGTGATGAATCCGCTAAATATCGTCTTAAGTCATTTCTATTAAACTAATCATACTTTTTATATTTTTAACGTTAAGTTCACATTATTTTACATCTAAAACACGTGTTTACAATACATTTGGGTGAATACAAAAAATAGAAAAAAAATTTGGGAAAAAATGGTGATAATTCCGCTAAATATCGTTTAAAGTCATTTGTATTGAACTAATCATACTTTTTATATTTTTATCGTTAAGTTCACATTATTTTACATCTAAAACACGTATTTACAATACATTTGGGTGAGTACAAAAAATAGAAAAAAAATTTGGGAAAAAATTTGGTAAAAAATGGTGATAATTCCGCTAAATATCGTTAAAAGTCATTTGTATTGAACTAATCATACTTTTTATATTTTTATCGTTAAGTTCACATAATTTTACATCTAAAACACGTATTTACAATACATTTGGGTGAATATAAAAGGTCGTAAAAAAATTTTGAAATACAGGTGATGAATCCGCTAAATATCGTCTTAAGTCATTTCTATTAAACTAATCATACTTTTTATTTTTTTAACGTTAAGTTCACATTATTTTACATCTAAAACACGTGTTTACAATACAGTTGGGTGAATACAAAAAATAGAAAAAAAATTTGGGAAAAAATTTGGTAAAAAATGGTGATAATTTCGCTAAATATCGATTAAAGTCATTTGTATTGAACTAATCATACTTTTTATATTTTTATCGTTAAGTTCACATTATTTTACATCTAAAACACGTATTTACAATACATTTGGGTGAGTACAAAAATAGAAAAAAAATTTGGGAAAAAATTTGGTAAAAAATGGTGATAATTCCGCTAAATATCGTTTAAAGTCATTTGTATTGAACTAATCATACTTTTTATATTTTTATCGTTAAGTTCACCTAATTTTACATCTAAAACACGTATTTACAATACATTTGGGTGAATATAAAAGGTCGTAAAAAAATTTTGAAATACAGGTGATGAATCCGCTAAATATCGTCTTAAGTCATTTCTATTAAACTAATCATACTTTTTATATTTTTAACGTTAAGTTCACATTATTTTACATCTAAAACACGTATTTACAATACATTTGGGTGAATATAAAAGGTCGTAAAAAAATTTTGAAATACAGGTGATGAATCCGCTAAATATCGTCTTAAGTCATTTCTATTAAACTAATCATACTTTTTATATTTTTATCGTTAAGTTCACATTATTTTACATCTAAAACACGTATTTACAATACATTTGGGTGAGTACAAAAAATAGAAAAAAAATTTGGGAAAAAATTGTGATAATTCCGCTAAATATCGTTTAAAGTCATTTGTATTGAACTAATCATACTTTTTATATTTTTATCGTTAAGTTCACATTATTTTACATCTAAAACACGTATTTACACTACATTTGGGTGAATACAAAAAATAGAAAAAAAATTTGGGAAAAAATTTGGTAAAAAATGGTGATAATTCCGCTAAATATCGTTTAAAGTCATTTGTATTGAACTAATCATACTTTTTATATTTTTATCGTTAAGTTCACATAACTTTACATCTAAAACACGTATTTACAATACATTTGGGTGAATATAAAAGGTCGTAAAAAAATTTTGAAATACATGTGATGAATCCGCTAAATATCGTCTTAAGTCATTTCTATTAAACTAATCATACTTTTTATATTTTTAACGTTAAGTTCACATTATTTTACATCTAAAACACGTGTTTACAATACATTTGGGTGAGTACAAAAAATAGAAAAAAAATTTGGGAAAAAATTGTGATAATTCCGCTAAATATCGTTTAAAGTCATTTGTATTGAACTAATCATACTTTTTATATTTTTATCGTTAAGTTCACATTATTTTACATCTAAAACACGTATTTACACTACATTTGGGTGAATACAAAAAATAGAAAAAAAATTTGGGAAAAAATTTGGTAAAAAATGGTGATAATTCCGCTAAATATCGTTTAAAGTCATTTGTATTGAACTAATCATACTTTTTATATTTTTATCGTTAAGTTCACATAATTTTACATCTAAAACACGTATTTACAATACATTTGGGTGAATATAAAAGGTCGTAAAAAAATTTTGAAATACAGGTGATGAATCCGCTAAATATCGTCTTAAGTCATTTCTATTAAACTAATCATACTTTTTATATTTTTAACGTTAAGTTCACATTATTTTACATCTAAAACACGTGTTTACAATACATTTGGATGAATACAAAAAATAGAAAAAAAATTTGGGAAAAAATGGTGATAATTCCGCTAAATATCGTTTAAAGTCATTTGTATTGAACTAATCATACTTTTTATATTTTTATCGTTAAGTTCACATAATTTTACATCTAAAACACGTATTTACAATACATTTGGGTGAATATAAAAGGTCGTAAAAAAATTTTGAAATACAGGTGATGAATCCGCTAAATATCGTCTTAAGTCATTTCTATTAAACTAATCATACTTTTTATATTTTTAACGTTAAGTTCACATTATTTTACATCTAAAACACGTATTTACAATACATTTGGGTGAATATAAAAGGTCGTAAAAAAATTTTGAAATACAGGTGATGAATCCGCTAAATATCGTCTTAAGTCATTTCTATTAAACTAATCATACTTTTTATATTTTTAACGTTAAGTTCACATTATTTTACATCTAAAACACGTGTTTACAATACATTTGGGTGAATACAAAAAATAGAAAAAAAATTTGGGAAAAAATTTGGTAAAAAATGGTGATAATTTCGCTAAATATCGATTAAAGTCATTTGTATTGAACTAATCATACTTTTTATATTTTTATCGTTAAGTTCACATTATTTTACATCTAAAACACGTATTTACAATACATTTGGGTGAGTACAAAAAATAGAAAAAAAATTTGGGAAAAAATTGTGATAATTCCGCTAAATATCGTTTAAAGTAATTTTTATTGAACTAATCATACTTTTTATATTTTTATCGTTAAGTTCACATAATTTTACATCTAAAACACGTATTTACAATACATTTGGGTGAATATAAAAGGTCGTAAAAAAATTTTGAAATACAGGTGATGAATCCGCTAAATATCGTCTTAAGTCATTTCTAT
Source organism: Diuraphis noxia (assembly GCF_037042655.1). Taxonomy (NCBI): domain Eukaryota; kingdom Metazoa; phylum Arthropoda; class Insecta; order Hemiptera; family Aphididae; genus Diuraphis; species Diuraphis noxia. The sequence continues at coordinate 76,275,679 of NW_028301714.1, forward strand.
TAAACTAATCATACTTTTTATATTTTTAACGTTAAGTTCACATTATTTTACATCTAAAACACGTATTTACAATACATTTGGGTGAATATAAAAGGTCGTAAAAAAATTTTGAAATACAGGTGATGAATCCGCTAAATATCGTCTTAAGTCATTTCTATTAAACTAATCATACTTTTTATATTTTTAACGTTAAGTTCACATTATTTTACATCTAAAACACGTGTTTACAATACATTTGGGTGAATACAAAAAATAGAAAAAAAATTTGGGAAAAAATTTGGTAAAAAATGGTGATAATTTCGCTAAATATCGATTAAAGTCATTTTTATTGAACTAATCATACTTTTTATATTTTTATCGTTAAGTTCACATAATTTTACATCTAAAACACGTATTTACAATACATTTCGGTGAATATAAAAGGTCGTAAAAAAATTTTGAAATACAGGTGATGAATCCGCTAAATATCGTCTTAAGTCATTTCTATTAAACTAATCATACTTTTTATATTTTTAACGTTAAGTTCACATTATTTTACATCTAAAACACGTATTTACAATACATGTGGGTGAGTACAAAAAATAGAAAAAAAATTTGGGAAAAAATTGTGATAATTCCGCTAAATATCGTTTAAAGTCATTTTTATTGAACTAATCATACTTTTTATATTTTTATCGTTAAGTTCACATAATTTTACATCTAAAACACGTATTTACAATACATTTGGGTGAATATAAAAGGTCGTAAAAAAATTTTGAAATACAGGTGATGAATCCGCTAAATATCGTCTTAAGTCATTTCTATTAAACTAATCATACTTTTTATATTTTTATCGTTAAGTTCACATTATTTTACATCTAAAACACGTATTTACAATACATTTGGGTGAGTACAAAAAATAGAAAAAAAATTTGGGAAAAAATTGTGATAATTCCGCTAAATATCGTTTAAAGTCATTTGTATTGAACTAATCATACTTTTTATATTTTTATCGTTAAGTTCACATTATTTTACATCTAAAACACGTATTTACACTACATTTGGGTGAATACAAAAAATAGAAAAAAAATTTGGGAAAAAATTTGGTAAAAAATGGTGATAATTCCGCTAAATATCGTTTAAAGTCATTTGTATTGAACTAATCATACTTTTTATATTTTTATCGTTAAGTTCACATAACTTTACATCTAAAACACGTATTTACAATACATTTGGGTGAATATAAAAGGTCGTAAAAAAATTTTGAAATACATGTGATGAATCCGCTAAATATCGTCTTAAGTCATTTCTATTAAACTAATCATACTTTTTATATTTTTAACGTTAAGTTCACATTATTTTACATCTAAAACACGTGTTTACAATACATTTGGGTGAGTACAAAAAATAGAAAAAAAATTTGGGAAAAAATTGTGATAATTCCGCTAAATATCGTTTAAAGTCATTTGTATTGAACTAATCATACTTTTTATATTTTTATCGTTAAGTTCACATTATTTTACATCTAAAACACGTATTTACACTACATTTGGGTGAATACAAAAAATAGAAAAAAAATTTGGGAAAAAATTTGGTAAAAAATGGTGATAATTCCGCTAAATATCGTTTAAAGTCATTTGTATTGAACTAATCATACTTTTTATATTTTTATCGTTAAGTTCACATAATTTTACATCTAAAACACGTATTTACAATACATTTGGGTGAATATAAAAGGTCGTAAAAAAATTTTGAAATACAGGTGATGAATCCGCTAAATATCGTCTTAAGTCATTTCTATTAAACTAATCATACTTTTTATATTTTTAACGTTAAGTTCACATTATTTTACATCTAAAACACGTGTTTACAATACATTTGGATGAATACAAAAAATAGAAAAAAAATTTGGGAAAAAATGGTGATAATTCCGCTAAATATCGTTTAAAGTCATTTGTATTGAACTAATCATACTTTTTATATTTTTATCGTTAAGTTCACATAATTTTACATCTAAAACACGTATTTACAATACATTTGGGTGAATATAAAAGGTCGTAAAAAAATTTTGAAATACAGGTGATGAATCCGCTAAATATCGTCTTAAGTCATTTCTATTAAACTAATCATACTTTTTATATTTTTAACGTTAAGTTCACATTATTTTACATCTAAAACACGTATTTACAATACATTTGGGTGAATATAAAAGGTCGTAAAAAAATTTTGAAATACAGGTGATGAATCCGCTAAATATCGTCTTAAGTCATTTCTATTAAACTAATCATACTTTTTATATTTTTAACGTTAAGTTCACATTATTTTACATCTAAAACACGTGTTTACAATACATTTGGGTGAATACAAAAAATAGAAAAAAAATTTGGGAAAAAATTTGGTAAAAAATGGTGATAATTTCGCTAAATATCGATTAAAGTCATTTGTATTGAACTAATCATACTTTTTATATTTTTATCGTTAAGTTCACATTATTTTACATCTAAAACACGTATTTACAATACATTTGGGTGAGTACAAAAAATAGAAAAAAAATTTGGGAAAAAATTGTGATAATTCCGCTAAATATCGTTTAAAGTCATTTTTATTGAACTAATCATACTTTTTATATTTTTATCGTTAAGTTCACATAATTTTACATCTAAAACACGTATTTACAATACATTTGGGTGAATATAAAAGGTCGTAAAAAAATTTTGAAATACAGGTGATGAATCCGCTAAATATCGTCTTAAGTCATTTCTATTAAACTAATCATACTTTTTATATTTTTAACGTTAAGTTCACATTATTTTACATCTAAAACACGTATTTACAATACATTTGGGTGAATATAAAAGGTCGTAAAAAAATTTTGAAATACAGGTGATGAATCCGCTAAATATCGTCTTAAGTCATTTCTATTAAACTAATCATACTTTTTATATTTTTAACGTTAAGTTCACATTATTTTACATCTAAAACACGTGTTTACAATACATTTGGGTGAATACAAAAAATAGAAAAAAAATTTGGGAAAAAATTTGGTAAAAAATGGTGATAATTTCGCTAAATATCGATTAAAGTCATTTTTATTGAACTAATCATACTTTTTATATTTTTATCGTTAAGTTCACATAATTTTACATCTAAAACACGTATTTACAATACATTTCGGTGAATATAAAAGGTCGTAAAAAAATTTTGAAATACAGGTGATGAATCCGCTAAATATCGTCTTAAGTCATTTCTATTAAACTAATCATACTTTTTATATTTTTAACGTTAAGTTCACATTATTTTACATCTAAAACACGTATTTACAATACATTTGGGTGAGTACAAAAAATAGAAAAAAAATTTGGGAAAAAATTGTGATAATTCCGCTAAATATCGTTTAAAGTCATTTTTATTGAACTAATCATACTTTTTATATTTTTATCGTTAAGTTCACATAATTTTACATCTAAAACACGTATTTACAATACATTTGGGTGAATATAAAAGGTCGTAAAAAAATTTTGAAATACAGGTGATGAATCCGCTAAATATCGTCTTAAGTCATTTCTATTAAACTAATCATACTTTTTATATTTTTAACGTTAAGTTCACATTATTTTACATCTAAAACACGTATTTACAATACATTTGGGTGAATACAAAAAATAGAAAAAAAATTTGGGAAAAAATTTGGTAAAAAATGGTGATAATTTCGCTAAATATCGATTAAAGTCATTTGTGTTGAACTAATCATACTTTTTATATTTTTATCGTTAAGTTCACATTATTTTACATCTAAAACACGTATTTACAATACATTTGGGTGAGTACAAAAAATAGAAAAAAAATTTGGGAAAAAATTGTGATAATTCCGCTAAATATCGTTTAAAGTCATTTGTATTGAACTAATCATACTTTTTATATTTTTATCGTTAAGTTCACATGACTTTACATCTAAAACACGTATTTACAATACATTTGGGTGAATATAAAAGGTCGTAAAAAAATTTTGAAATACAGGTGATGAATCCGCTAAATATCGTCTTAAGTCATTTCTATTAAACTAATCATACTTTTTATATTTTTAACGTTAAGTTCACATTATTTTACATCTAAAACACGTATTTACAATACATTTGGGTGAATACAAAAAATAGAAAAAAAATTTGGGAAAAAATGGTGATAATTCCGCTAAATATCGTTTAAAGTCATTTGTATTGAACTAATCATACTTTTTAAATTTTTATCGTTAAGTTCACATTATTTTACATCTAAAACACGTATTTACAATACATTTGGGTGAATACAAAAAATAGAAAAAAAATTTGGGAAAAAATTTGGTAAAAAATGGTGATAATTCCGCTAAATATCGTTTAAAGTCATTTGTATTGAACTAATCATACTTTTTATATTTTTATCGTTAAGTTCACATAACTTTACATCTAAAACACGTATTTACAATACATTTGGGTGAATATAAAAGGTCGTAAAAAAATTTTGAAATACATGTGATGAATCCGCTAAATATCGTCTTAAGTCATTTCTATTAAACTAATCATACTTTTTATATTTTTAACGTTAAGTTCACATTATTTTACATCTAAAACACGTGTTTACAATACATTTGGGTGAATACAAAAAATAGAAAAAAAATTTGGGAAAAAATGGTGATAATTCCGCTAAATATCGTTTAAAGTCATTTGTATTGAACTAATCATACTTTTTATATTTTTATCGTTAAGTTCACATAATTTTACATCTAAAACACGTATTTACAATACATTTGGGTGAATATAAAAGGTCGTAAAAAAATTTTGAAATACAGGTGATGAATCCGCTAAATATCGTCTTAAGTCATTTCTATTAAACTAATCATACTTTTTATATTTTTATCGTTAAGTTCACATTATTTTACATCTAAAACACGTATTTACAATACATTTGGGTGAGTACAAAAAATAGAAAAAAAATTTGGGAAAAAATTTGGTAAAAAATGGTGATAATTCCGCTAAATATCGTTTAAAGTCATTTTTATTGAACTAATCATACTTTTTATATTTTTATCGTTAAGTTCACATAATTTTACATCTAAAACACGTATTTACAATACATTTGGGTGAATATAAAAGGTCGTAAAAAAATTTTGAAATACAGGTGATGAATCCGCTAAATATCGTCTTAAGTCATTTCTATTAAACTAATCATACTTTTTATATTTTTAACGTTAAGTTCACATTATTTTACATCTAAAACACGTGTTTACAATACATTTGGATGAATACAAAAAATAGAAAAAAAATTTGGGAAAAAATGGTGATAATTCCGCTAAATATCGTTTAAAGTCATTTGTATTGAACTAATCATACTTTTTATATTTTTATCGTTATGTTCACATTATTTAACATCTAAAACACGTATTTACAATACATTTGGGTGAGTACAAAAAATAGAAAAAAAATTTGGGAAAAAATTAGGTAAAAAATGGTGATAATTCCGCTAAATATCGTTTAAAGTCATTACTATTAAACTAATCATACTTTTTATATTTTTAACGTTAAGTTCACATAATTTTACATCTAAAACACGTCTTTACAATACATTTGGGTGAATATAAAAGGTCGTAAAAAAATTTTGAAAAGGAGGTGATGAATCCGCTAAATATCGTCTTAAGTCATTTCTATTAAACTAATCATACTTTTTATATTTTTAACGTTAAGTTCACATTATTTTACATCTAAAACACGTGTTTACAATACATTTGGGTGAATACAAAAAATAGAAAAAAAATTTGGGAAAAAATGGTGATAATTCCGCTAAATATCGTTTAAAGTCATTTGTATTGAACTAATCATACTTTTTATATTTTTATCGTTAAGTTCACATTATTTTACATCTAAAACACGTATTTACAATACATTTGGGTGAATACAATAAATAGAAAAAAAATTTGGGAAAAAATTTGGTAAAAAATGGTGATAATTCCGCTAAATATCGTTTAAAGTCATTTGTATTGAACTAATCATACTTTTTATATTTTTATCGTTAAGTTCACATAATTTTACATCTAAAACACGTATTTACAATACATTTGGGTGAATATAAAAGGTCGTAAAAAAATTTTGAAATACAGGTGATGAATCCGCTAAATATCGTCTTAAGTCATTTCTATTAAACTAATTATACTTTTTATTTTTTTAACGTTAAGTTCACATTATTTTACATCTAAAACACGTGTTTACAATACATTTGGGTGAATACAAAAAATAGAAAAAAAATTTGGGAAAAAATTTGGTAAAAAATGGTGATAATTTCGCTAAATATCGATTAAAGTCATTTGTATTGAACTAATCATACTTTTTATATTTTTATCGTTAAGTTCACATTATTTTACATCTAAAACACGTATTTACAATACATTTGGGTGAATATAAAAGGTCATAAAAAAATTTTGAAATACAGGTGATGAATCCGCTAAATATCGTCTTAAGTCATTTCTATTAAACTAATCATACTTTTTATATTTTTAACGTTAAGTTCACATTATTTTACATCTAAAACACGTGTTTACAATACATTTGGGTGAATACAAAAAATAGAAAAAAAATTTGGGAAAAAATGGTGATAATTCCGCTAAATATCGTTTAAAGTCATTTGTATTGAACTAATCATACTTTTTATATTTTTATCGTTAAGTTCACATAATTTTACATCTAAAACACGTATTTACAATACATTTGGGTGAATATAAAAGGTCGTAAAAAAATTTTGAAATACAGGTGATGAATCCGCTAAATATCGTCTTAAGTCATTTCTATTAAACTAATCATACTTTTTATTTTTTTAACGTTAAGTTCACATTATTTTACATCTAAAACACGTGTTTACAATACATTTGGGTGAATACAAAAAATAGAAAAAAAATTTGGGAAAAAATTTGGTAAAAAATGGTGATAATTTCGCTAAATATCGATTAAAGTCATTTGTATTGAACTAATCATACTTTATATATTTTTATCGTTAAGTTCACATTATTTTACATCTAAAACACGTATTTACAATACATTTGGGTGAGTACAAAAAATAGAAAAAAAATTTGGGAAAAAATTTGGTAAAAAATGGTGATAATTCCGCAAAATATCGTTTAAAGTCATTTGTATTGAACTAATCATACTTTTTATATTTTTATCGTTAAGTTCACATAATTTTACATCTAAAACACGTATTTACAATACATTTGGGTGAATATAAAAGGTCGTAAAAAAATTTTGAAATACAGGTGATGAATCCGCTAAATATCGTCTTAAGTCATTTCTATTAAACTAATCATACTTTTTATTTTTTTAACGTTAAGTTCACATTATTTTACATCTAAAACACGTGTTTACAATACATTTGGGTGAATACAAAAAATAGAAAAAAAATTTGGGAAAAAATTTGGTAAAAAATGGTGATAATTTCGCTAAATATCGATTAAAGTCATTTGTATTGAACTAATCATACTTTTTATATTTTTATCGTTAAGTTCACATTATTTTACATCTAAAACACGTATTTACAATACATTTGGGTGAGTACAAAAAATAGAAAAAAAATTTGGGAAAAAATTTGGTAAAAAATGGTGATAATTCCGCTAAATATCGTTTAAAGTCATTTGTATTGAACTAATCATACTTTTTATATTTTTATCGTTAAGTTCACCTAATTTTACATCTAAAACACGTATTTACAATACATTTGGGTGAATATAAAAGGTCGTAAAAAAATTTTGAAATACAGGTGTTGAATCCGCTAAATATCGTCTTAAGTCATTTCTATTAAACTAATCATACTTTTTATATTTTTAACGTTAAGTTCACATTATTTTACATCTAAAACACGTATTTACAATACATTTGGGTGAATATAAAAGGTCGTAAAAAAATTTTGAAATACAGGTGATGAATCCGCTAAATATCGTCTTAAGTCATTTCTATTAAACTAATCATACTTTTTATATTTTTAACGTTAAGTTCACATTATTTTACATCTAAAACACGTGTTTACAATACATTTGGGTGAATACAAAAAATAGAAAAAAAATTTGGGAAAAAATGGTGATAATTCCGCTAAATATCGTTTAAAGTCATTTGTATTGAACTAATCATACTTTTTATATTTTTATCGTTAAGTTCACATAATTTTACATCTAAAACACGTATTTACAATACATTTGGGTGAATATAAAAGGTCGTAAAAAAATTTTGAAATACAGGTGATGAATCCGCTAAATATCGTCTTAAGTCATTTCTATTAAACTAATCATACTTTTTATATTTTTAACGTTAAGTTCACATTATTTTACATCTAAAACACGTGTTTACAATACATTTGGGTGAATACAAAAAATAGAAAAAAAATTTGGGAAAAAATTTGGTAAAAAATGGTGATAATTTCGCTAAATATCGATTAAAGTCATTTGTATTGAACTAATCATACTTTTTATATTTTTATCGTTAAGTTCACATTATTTTACATCTAAAACACGTATTTACAATACATTTGGGTGAGTACAAAAAATAGAAAAAAAATTTGGGAAAAAATTTGGTAAAAAATGGTGATAATTCCGCTAAATATCGTTTAAAGTCATTTGTATTGAACTAATCATACTTTTTATATTTTTATCGTTAAGTTCACCTAATTTTACATCTAAAACACGTATTTACAATACATTTGGGTGAATATAAAAGGTCGTAAAAAAATTTTGAATTACAGGTGTTGAATCCGCTAAATATCGTCTTAAGTCATTTCTATTAAACTAATCATACTTTTTATATTTTTAACGTTAAGTTCACATTATTTTACATCTAAAACACGTATTTACAATACATTTGGGTGAATATAAAAGGTCGTAAAAAAATTTTGAAATACAGGTGATGAATCCGCTAAATATCGTCTTAAGTCATTTCTATTAAATTAATCATACTTTTTATATTTTTATCGTTAAGTTCACATTATTTTACATCTAAAACACGTATTTACAATACATTTGGGTGAGTACAAAAAATAGAATAAAAATTTGGGAATAAATTTGGTAAAAAATGGTGATAATTCCGCTAAATATCGTTTAAAGTCATTTTTATTGAACTAATCATACTTTTTATATTTTTATCGTTAAGTTCACATAATTTTACATCTAAAACACGTATTTACAATACATTTGGGTGAATATAAAAGGTCGTAAAAAAATTTTGAAATACAGGTGATGAATCCGCTAAATATCGTCTTAAGTCATTTCTATTAAACTAATCATACTTTTTATATTTTTAACGTTAAGTTCACATTATTTTACATCTAAAACACGTGTTTACAATACATTTGGATGAATACAAAAAATAGAAAAAAAATTTGGGAAAAAATGGTGATAATTCCGCTAAATATCGTTTAAAGTCATTTGTATTGAACTAATCATACTTTTTATATTTTTATCGTTAAGTTCACATTATTTTACATCTAAAACACGTATTTACAATACATTTGGGTGAGTACAAAAAATAGAATAAAAATTTGGGAATAAATTTGGTAAAAAATGGTGATAATTCCGCTAAATATCGTTTAAAGTCATTTTTATTGAACTAATCATACTTTTTATATTTTTATCGTTAAGTTCACATAATTTTACATCTAAAACACGTATTTACAATACATTTGGGTGAATATAAAAGGTCGTAAAAAAATTTTGAAATACAGGTGATGAATCCGCTAAATATCGTCTTAAGTCATTTCTATTAAACTAATCATACTTTTTATATTTTTAACGTTAAGTTCACATTATTTTACATCTAAAACACGTGTTTACAATACATTTGGATGAATACAAAAAATAGAAAAAAAATTTGGGAAAAAATGGTGATAATTCCGCTAAATATCGTTTAAAGTCATTTGTATTGAACTAATCATACTTTTTATATTTTTATCGTTAAGTTCACATTATTTTACATCTAAAACACGTATTTACAATACATTTGGGTGAGTACAAAAAATAAAAAAAAAATTTGGGAAAAAATTAGGTAAAAAATGGTGATAATTCCGCTAAATATCGTTTAAAGTCATTACTATTAAACTAATCATACTTTTTATATTTTTAACGTTAAGTTCACATAATTTTACATCTAAAACACGTCTTTACAATACATTTGGGTGAATATAAAAGGTCGTAAAAAAATTTTGAAAAGCAGGTGATGAATCCGCTAAATATCGTCTTAAGTCATTTCTATTAAACTAATCATACTTTTTTATATTTTTAACGTTAAGTTCACAATTATTTTACATCTAAAACACGTGATTACAATACATTTGGGTGAATACAAAAAATAGAAAAAAAATTTGGGAAAAAATGGTGAAAATTCCGCTAAATATCGTTTAAAGTCATTTGTATTGAACTAATCATACTTTTTATATTTTTATCGTTAAGTTCACATAATTTTACATCTAAAACACGTATTTACAATACATTTGGGTGAATATAAAAGGTCGTAAAAAAATATTGAAATACAGGTGATGAATCCGCTAAATATCGTCTTAAGTCATTTCTATTAAACTAATCATACTTTTTATATTTTTAACGTTAAGTTCACATTATTTTACATCTAAAACACGTGTTTACAATACATTTGGGTGAATACAAAAAATAGAAAAAAAATTTGGGAAAAAATGGTGATAATTCCGCTAAATATCGTTTAAAGTCATTTGTATTGAACTAATCATACTTTTTATATTTTTATCGTTAAGTTCACATTATTTTACATCTAAAACACGTATTTACACTACATTTGGGTGAATACAAAAAATAGAAAAAAAATTTGGGAAAAAATTTGGTAAAAAATGGTGATAATTCCGCTAAATATCGTTTAAAGTCATTTGTATTGAACTAATCATACTTTTTATATTTTTATCGTTAAGTTCACATAACTTTACATCTAAAACACGTATTTACAATACATTTGGGTGAATATAAAAGGTCGTAAAAAAATTTTGAAATACATGTGATGAATCCGCTAAATATCGTCTTAAGTCATTTCTATTAAACTAATCATACTTTTTATATTTTTAACGTTAAGTTCACATTATTTTACATCTAAAACACGTGTTTACAATACATTTGGGTGAATACAAAAAATAGAAAAAAAATTTGGGAAAAAATGGTGTTAATTCCGCTAAATATCGTTTAAAGTCATTTGTATTGAACTAATCATACTTTTTATATTTTTATCGTTAAGTTCACATAATTTTACATCTAAAACACGTATTTACAATACATTTGGGTGAATATAAAAGGTCGTAAAAAAATTTTGAAATACAGGTGATGAATCCGCTAAATATCGTCTTAAGTCATTTCTATTAAACTAATCATACTTTTTATATTTTTAACGTTAAGTTCACATTATTTTACATCTAAAACACGTATTTACAATACATTTGGGTGAATATAAAAGGTCGTAAAAAAATTTTGAAATACAGGTGATGAATCCGCTAAATATCGTCTTAAGTCATTTCTATTAAACTAATCATACTTTTTATATTTTTAACGTTAAGTTCACATTATTTTACATCTAAAACACGTGTTTACAATACATTTGGGTGAATACAAAAAATAGAAAAAAAATTTGGGAAAAAATTTGGTAAAAAATGGTGATAATTTCGCTAAATATCGATTAAAGTCATTTGTATTGAACTAATCATACTTTTTATATTTTTATCGTTAAGTTCACATTATTTTACATCTAAAACACGTATTTACAATATATTTGGGTGAGTACAAAAAATAGAAAAAAAATTTGGGAAAAAATTGTGATAATTCCGCTAAATATCGTTTAAAGTCATTTTTATTGAACTAATCATACTTTTTATATTTTTATCGTTAAGTTCACATAATTTTACATCTAAAACACGTATTTACAATACATTTGGGTGAATATAAAAGGTCGTAAAAAAATTTTGAAATACAGGTGATGAATCCGCTAAATATCGTCTTAAGTCATTTCTATTAAACTAATCATACTTTTTATATTTTTAACGTTAAGTTCACATTATTTTACATCTAAAACACGTGTTTACAATACATTTGGGTGAATACAAAAAATAGAAAAAAAATTTGGGAAAAAATGGTGATAATTCCGCTAAATATCGTTTAAAGTCATTTGTATTGAACTAATCATACTTTTTATATTTTTATCGTTAAGTTCACATAATTTTACATCTAAAACACGTATTTACAATACATTTGGGTGAATATAAAAGGTCGTAAAAAAATTTTGAAATACAGGTGATGAATCCGCTAAATATCGTCTTAAGTCATTTCTATTAAACTAATCATACTTTTTATATTTTTAACGTTAAGTTCACATTATTTTACATCTAAAACACGTGTTTACAATACATTTGGGTGAATACAAAAAATAGAAAAAAAATTTGGGAAAAAATTTGGTAAAAAATGGTGATAATTTCGCTAAATATCGATTAAAGTCATTTGTATTTAACTAATCATACTTTTTATATTTTTATCGTTAAGTTCACATTATTTTACATCTAAAACACGTATTTACAATACATTTGGGTGAGTACAAAAAATAGAAAAAAAATTTGGGAAAAAATTTGGTAAAAAATGGTGATAATTCCGCTAAATATCGTTTAAAGTCATTTGTATTGAACTAATCATACTTTTTATATTTTTATCGTTAAGTTCACATAATTTTACATCTAAAACACGTATTTACAATACATTTGGGTGAATATAAAAGGTCGTAAAAAAATTTTGAAATACAGTTGATGAATCCGCTAAATATCGTCTTAAGTCATTTCTATTAAACTAATCATACTTTTTATATTTTTAACGTTAAGTTCACATTATTTTACATCTAAAACACGTATTTACAATACATTTGGGTGAATATAAAAGGTCGTAAAAAAATTTTGAAATACAGGTGATGAATCCGCTAAATATCGTCTTAAGTCATTTCTATTAAACTAATCATACTTTTTATATTTTTAACGTTAAGTTCACATTATTTTACATCTAAAACACGTGTTTACAATACATTTGGGTGAAGACAAAAAATAGAAAAAAAATTTGGGAAAAAATTTGGTAAAAAATGGTGATAATTTCGCTAAATATCGATTAAAGTCATTTGTATTGAACTAATCATACTTTTTATATTTTTATCGTTAAGTTCACATTATTTTACATCTAAAACACGTATTTACAATACATTTGGGTGAGTACAAAAAATAGAAAAAAAATTTGGGAAAAAATTGTGATAATTCCGCTAAATATCGTTTAAAGTCATTTGTATTGAACTAATCATACTTTTTATATTTTTATCGTTAAGTTCACATAATTTTACATCTAAAACACGTATTTACAATACATTTGGGTGAATATAAAAGGTCGTAAAAAAATTTTGAAATACAGGTGATGAATCCGCTAAATATCGTCTTAAGTCATTTCTATTAAACTAATCATACTTTTTATATTTTTAACGTTAAGTTCACATTATTTTACATCTAAAACACGTGTTTACAATACATTTGGGTGAATACAAAAAATAGAAAAAAAATTTGGGAAAAAATTTGGTAAAAAATGGTGATAATTCCGCTAAATATCGTTTAAAGTCATTTGTATTGAACTAATCATACTTTTTAAATTTTTATCGTTAAGTTCACATTATTTTACATCTAAAACACGTATTTACAATACATTTGGGTGAATACAAAAAATAGAAAAAAAATTTGGGAAAAAATTTGGTAAAAAATGGTGATAATTCCGCTAAATATCGTTTAAAGTCATTTGTATTGAACTAATCATACCTTTTATATTTTTATCGTTAAGTTCACATAACTTTACATCTAAAACACGTATTTACAATACATTTGGGTGAGTACAAAAAATAGAAAAAAAATTTGGGAAAAAATTGTGATAATTCCGCTAAATATCGTTTAAAGTCATTTGTATTGAACTAATCATACTTTTTATATTTTTATCGTTAAGTTCACATAATTTTACATCTAAAACACGTATTTACAATACATTTGGGTGAATATAAAAGGTCGTAAAAAAATTTTGAAATACAGGTGATGAATCCGCTAAATATCGTCTTAAGTCATTTCTATTAAACTAATCATACTTTTTATATTTTTAACGTTAAGTTCACATTATTTTACATCTAAAACACGTGTTTACAATACATTTGGGTGAATACAAAAAATAGAAAAAAAATTTGGGAAAAAATGGTGATAATTCCGCTAAATATCGTTTAAAGTCATTTGTATTGAACTAATCATACTTTTTATATTTTTATCGTTAAGTTCACATAATTTTACATCTAAAACACGTATTTACAATACATTTGGGTGAATATAAAAGGTCGTAAAAAAATTTTGAAATACAGGTGATGAATCCGCTAAATATCGTCTTAAGTCATTTCTATTAAACTAATCATACTTTTTATATTTTTAACGTTAAGTTCACATTATTTTACATCTAAAACACGTGTTTACAATACATTTGGGTGAATACAAAAAATAGAAAAAAAATTTGGGAAAAAATTTGGTAAAAAATGGTGATAATTTCGCTAAATATCGATTAAAGTCATTTTTATTGAACTAATCATACTTTTTATATTTTTATCGTTAAGTTCACATAATTTTACATCTAAAACACGTATTTACAATACATTTGGGTGAATATAAAAGGTCGTAAAAAAATTTTGAAATACAGGTGATGAATCCGCTAAATATCGTCTTAAGTCATTTCTATTAAACTAATCATACTTTTTATATTTTTAACGTTAAGTTCACATTATTTTACATCTAAAACACGTATTTACAATACATTTGGGTGAGTACAAAAAATAGAAAAAAAATTTGGGAAAAAATTGTGATAATTCCGCTAAATATCGTTTAAAGTCATTTTTATTGAACTAATCATACTTTTTATATTTTTATCGTTAAGTTCACATAATTTTACATCTAAAACACGTATTTACAATACATTTGGGTGAATATTAAAGGTCGTAAAAAAATTTTGAAATACAGGTGATGAATCCGCTAAATATCGTCTTAAGTCATTTCTATTAAACTAATCATACTTTTTATATTTTTAACGTTAAGTTCACATTATTTTACATCTAAAACACGTATTTACAATACATTTGGGTGAATACAAAAAATAGAAAAAAAATTTGGGAAAAAATGGTGATAATTCCGCTAAATATCGTTTAAAGTCATTTGTATTGAACTAATCATACTTTTTAAATTTTTATCGTTAAGTTCACATTATTTTACATCTAAAACACGTATTTACAATACATTTGGGTGAATACAAAAAATAGAAAAAAAATTTGGGAAAAAATTTGTTAAAAAATGGTGATAATTCCGCTAAATATCGTTTAAAGTCATTTGTATTGAACTAATCATACTTTTTATATTTTTATCGTTAAGTTCACATAACTTTACATCTAAAACACGTATTTACAATACATTTGGGTGAATATAAAAGGTCGTAAAAAAATTTTGAAATACATGTGATGAATCCGCTAAATATCGTCTTAAGTCATTTCTATTAAACTAATCATACTTTTTATATTTTTAACGTTAAGTTCACATTATTTTACATCTAAAACACGTGTTTACAATACATTTGGGTGAATACAAAAAATAGAAAAAAAATTTGGGAAAAAATGGTGATAATTCCGCTAAATATCGTTTAAAGTCATTTGTATTGAACTAATCATACTTTTTATATTTTTATCGTTAAGTTCACATAATTTTACATCTAAAACACGTATTTACAATACATTTGGGTGAATATAAAAGGTCGTAAAAAAATTTTGAAATACAGGTGATGAATCCGCTAAATATCGTCTTAAGTCATTTCTATTAAACTAATCATACTTTTAATATTTTTATCGTTAAGTTCACATTATTTTACATCTAAAACACGTATTTACAATACATTTGGGTGAGTACAAAAAATAGAAAAAAAATTTGGGAAAAAATTTGGTAAAAAATGGTGATAATTCCGCTAAATATCGTTTAAAGTCATTTTTATTGAACTAATCATACTTTTTATATTTTTATCGTTAAGTTCACATAATTTTACATCTAAAACACGTATTTACAATACATTTGGGTGAATATAAAAGGTCGTAAAAAAATTTTGAAATACAGGTGATGAATCCGCTAAATATCGTCTTAAGTCATTTCTATTAAACTAATCATACTTTTTATATTTTTAACGTTAAGTTCACATTATTTTACATCTAAAACACGTGTTTACAATACATTTGGATGAATACAAAAAATAGAAAAAAAATTTGGGAAAAAATGGTGATAATTCCGCTAAATATCGTTTAAAGTCATTTGTATTGAACTAATCATACTTTTTATATTTTTATCGTTAAGTTCACATTATTTTACATCTAAAACACGTATTTACAATACATTTGGGTGAGTACAAAAAATAGAAAAAAAATTTGGGAAAAAATTAGGTAAAAAATGGTGATAATTCCGCTAAATATCGTTTAAAGTCATTACTATTAAACTAATCATACTTTTTATATTTTTAACGTTAAGTTCACATAACTTTACATCTAAAACACGTATTTACAATACATTTGGGTGAATATAAAAGGTCATAAAAAAATTTTGAAATACAGGTGATGAATCCGCTAAATATCGTCTTAAGTCATTTCTATTAAACTAATCATACTTTTTATATTTTTAACGTTAAGTTCACATTATTTTACATCTAAAACACGTATTTACAATACATTTGGGTGAATACAAAAAATAGAAAATAAATTTGGGAAAAAATGGTGATAATTCCGCTAAATATCGTTTAAAGTCATTTGTATTGAACTAATCATACTTTTTATATTTTTATCGTTAAGTTCACATTATTTTACATCTAAAACACGTATTTACAATACATTTGGGTGAATACAATAAATAGAAAAAAAATTTGGGAAAAAATTTGGTAAAAAATGGTGATAATTCCGCTAAATATCGTTTAAAGTCATTTGTATTGAACTAATCATACTTTTTAAATTTTTATCGTTAAGTTCACATTATTTTACATCTAAAACACGTATTTACAATACATTTGGGTGAATACAAAAAATAGAAAAAAAATTTGGGAAAAAATTTGGTAAAAAATGGTGATAATTCCGCTAAATATCGTTTAAAGTCATTTGTATTGAACTAATCATACCTTTTATATTTTTATCGTTAAGTTCACATAACTTTACATCTAAAACACGTATTTACAATACATTTGGGTGAGTACAAAAAATAGAAAAAAAATTTGGGAAAAAATTGTGATAATTCCGCTAAATATCGTTTAAAGTCATTTGTATTGAACTAATCATACTTTTTATATTTTTATCGTTAAGTTCACATAATTTTACATCTAAAACACGTATTTACAATACATTTGGGTGAATATAAAAGGTCGTAAAAAAATTTTGAAATACAGGTGATGAATCCGCTAAATATCGTCTTAAGTCATTTCTATTAAACTAATCATACTTTTTATATTTTTAACGTTAAGTTCACATTATTTTACATCTAAAACACGTGTTTACAATACATTTGGGTGAATACAAAAAATAGAAAAAAAATTTGGGAAAAAATGGTGATAATTCCGCTAAATATCGTTTAAAGTCATTTGTATTGAACTAATCATACTTTTTATATTTTTATCGTTAAGTTCACATAATTTTACATCTAAAACACGTATTTACAATACATTTGGGTGAATATAAAAGGTCGTAAAAAAATTTTGAAATACAGGTGATGAATCCGCTAAATATCGTCTTAAGTCATTTCTATTAAACTAATCATACTTTTTATATTTTTAACGTTAAGTTCACATTATTTTACATCTAAAACACGTGTTTACAATACATTTGGGTGAATACAAAAAATAGAAAAAAAATTTGGGAAAAAATTTGGTAAAAAATGGTGATAATTTCGCTAAATATCGATTAAAGTCATTTTTATTGAACTAATCATACTTTTTATATTTTTATCGTTAAGTTCACATAATTTTACATCTAAAACACGTATTTACAATACATTTGGGTGAATATAAAAGGTCGTAAAAAAATTTTGAAATACAGGTGATGAATCCGCTAAATATCGTCTTAAGTCATTTCTATTAAACTAATCATACTTTTTATATTTTTAACGTTAAGTTCACATTATTTTACATCTAAAACACGTATTTACAATACATTTGGGTGAGTACAAAAAATAGAAAAAAAATTTGGGAAAAAATTGTGATAATTCCGCTAAATATCGTTTAAAGTCATTTTTATTGAACTAATCATACTTTTTATATTTTTATCGTTAAGTTCACATAATTTTACATCTAAAACACGTATTTACAATACATTTGGGTGAATATTAAAGGTCGTAAAAAAATTTTGAAATACAGGTGATGAATCCGCTAAATATCGTCTTAAGTCATTTCTATTAAACTAATCATACTTTTTATATTTTTAACGTTAAGTTCACATTATTTTACATCTAAAACACGTATTTACAATACATTTGGGTGAATACAAAAAATAGAAAAAAAATTTGGGAAAAAATGGTGATAATTCCGCTAAATATCGTTTAAAGTCATTTGTATTGAACTAATCATACTTTTTAAATTTTTATCGTTAAGTTCACATTATTTTACATCTAAAACACGTATTTACAATACATTTGGGTGAATACAAAAAATAGAAAAAAAATTTGGGAAAAAATTTGTTAAAAAATGGTGATAATTCCGCTAAATATCGTTTAAAGTCATTTGTATTGAACTAATCATACTTTTTATATTTTTATCGTTAAGTTCACATAACTTTACATCTAAAACACGTATTTACAATACATTTGGGTGAATATAAAAGGTCGTAAAAAAATTTTGAAATACATGTGATGAATCCGCTAAATATCGTCTTAAGTCATTTCTATTAAACTAATCATACTTTTTATATTTTTAACGTTAAGTTCACATTATTTTACATCTAAAACACGTGTTTACAATACATTTGGGTGAATACAAAAAATAGAAAAAAAATTTGGGAAAAAATGGTGATAATTCCGCTAAATATCGTTTAAAGTCATTTGTATTGAACTAATCATACTTTTTATATTTTTATCGTTAAGTTCACATAATTTTACATCTAAAACACGTATTTACAATACATTTGGGTGAATATAAAAGGTCGTAAAAAAATTTTGAAATACAGGTGATGAATCCGCTAAATATCGTCTTAAGTCATTTCTATTAAACTAATCATACTTTTAATATTTTTATCGTTAAGTTCACATTATTTTACATCTAAAACACGTATTTACAATACATTTGGGTGAGTACAAAAAATAGAAAAAAAATTTGGGAAAAAATTTGGTAAAAAATGGTGATAATTCCGCTAAATATCGTTTAAAGTCATTTTTATTGAACTAATCATACTTTTTATATTTTTATCGTTAAGTTCACATAATTTTACATCTAAAACACGTATTTACAATACATTTGGGTGAATATAAAAGGTCGTAAAAAAATTTTGAAATACAGGTGATGAATCCGCTAAATATCGTCTTAAGTCATTTCTATTAAACTAATCATACTTTTTATATTTTTAACGTTAAGTTCACATTATTTTACATCTAAAACACGTGTTTACAATACATTTGGATGAATACAAAAAATAGAAAAAAAATTTGGGAAAAAATGGTGATAATTCCGCTAAATATCGTTTAAAGTCATTTGTATTGAACTAATCATACTTTTTATATTTTTATCGTTAAGTTCACATTATTTTACATCTAAAACACGTATTTACAATACATTTGGGTGAGTACAAAAAATAGAAAAAAAATTTGGGAAAAAATTAGGTAAAAAATGGTGATAATTCCGCTAAATATCGTTTAAAGTCATTACTATTAAACTAATCATACTTTTTATATTTTTAACGTTAAGTTCACATAATTTTACATCTAAAACACGTCTTTACAATACATTTGGGTGAATATAAAAGGTCGTAAAAAAATTTTGAAAAGCAGGTGATGAATCCGCTAAATATCGTCTTAAGTCATTTCTATTAAACTAATCATACTTTTTATATTTTTAACGTTAAGTTCACATTATTTTACATCTAAAACACGTGTTTACAATACATTTGGGTGAATACAAAAAATAGAAAATAAATTTGGGAAAAAATGGTGATAATTCCGCTAAATATCGTTTAAAGTCATTTGTATTGAACTAATCATACTTTTTATATTTTTATCGTTAAGTTCACATTATTTTACATCTAAAACACGTATTTACAATACATTTGGGTGAATACAATAAATAGAAAAAAAATTTGGGAAAAAATTTGGTAAAAAATGGTGATAATTCCGCTAAATATCGTTTAAAGTCATTTGTATTGAACTAATCATACTTTTTATATTTTTATCGTTAAGTTCACATAACTTTACATCTAAAACACGTATTTACAATACATTTGGGTGAATATAAAAGGTCATAAAAAAATTTTGAAATACAGGTGATGAATCCGCTAAATATCGTCTTAAGTCATTTCTATTAAACTAATCATACTTTTTATATTTTTAACGTTAAGTTCACATTATTTTACATCTAAAACACGTGTTTACAATACATTTGGGTGAATACAAAAAATAGAAAAAAAATTTGGGAAAAAATGGTGATAATTCCGCTAAATATCGTTTAAAGTCATTTGTATTGAACTAATCATACTTTTTATATTTTTATCGTTAAGTTCACATAATTTTACATCTAAAACACGTATTTACAATACATTTGGGTGAATATAAAAGGTCGTAAAAAAATTTTGAAATACAGGTGATGAATCCGCTAAATATCGTCTTAAGTCATTTCTATTAAACTAATCATACTTTTTATTTTTTTAACGTTAAGTTCACATTATTTTACATCTAAAACACGTGTTTACAATACATTTGGGTGAATACAAAAAATAGAAAAAAAATTTGGGAAAAAATTTGGTAAAAAATGGTGATAATTTCGCTAAATATCGATTAAAGTCATTTGTATTGAACTAATCATACTTTATATATTTTTATCGTTAAGTTCACATTATTTTACATCTAAAACACGTATTTACAATACATTTGGGTGAGTACAAAAAATAGAAAAAAAATTTGGGAAAAAATTTGGTAAAAAATGGTGATAATTCCGCTAAATATCGTTTAAAGTCATTTGTATTGAACTAATCATACTTTTTATATTTTTATCGTTAAGTTCACCTAATTTTACATCTAAAACACGTATTTACAATACATTTGGGTGAATATAAAAGGTCGTAAAAAAATTTTGAAATACAGGTGTTGAATCCGCTAAATATCGTCTTAAGTCATTTCTATTAAACTAATCATACTTTTTATATTTTTAACGTTAAGTTCACATTATTTTACATCTAAAACACGTATTTACAATACATTTGGGTGAATATAAAAGGTCGTAAAAAAATTTTGAAATACAGGTGATGAATCCGCTAAATATCGTCTTAAGTCATTTCTATTAAACTAATCATACTTTTTATATTTTTATCGTTAAGTTCACATTATTTTACATCTAAAACACGTATTTACAATACATTTGGGTGAATACAAAAAATAGAAAAAAAATTTGGGAAAAAATGGTGATAATTCCGCTAAATATCGTTTAAAGTCATTTGTATTGAACTAATCATACTTTTTATATTTTTATCGTTAAGTTCACATAATTTTACATCTAAAACACGTATTTACAATACATTTGGGTGAATATAAAAGGTCGTAAAAAAATTTTGAAATACAGGTGATGAATCCGCTAAATATCGTCTTAAGTCATTTCTATTAAACTAACCATACTTTTTATTTTTTTAACGTTAAGTTCACATTATTTTACATCTAAAACACGTGTTTACAATACATTTGGGTGAATACAAAAAATAGAAAAAAAATTTGGGAAAAAATTTGGTAAAAAATGGTGATAATTTCGCTAAATATCGATTAAAGTCATTTGTATTGAACTAATCATACTTTTTATATTTTTATCGTTAAGTTCACATTATTTTACATCTAAAACACGTATTTACAATACATTTGGGTGAGTACAAAAAATAGAAAAAAAATTTGGGAAAAAATTTGGTAAAAAATGGTGATAATTCCGCTAAATATCGTTTAAAGTCATTTGTATTGAACTAATCATACTTTTTATATTTTTATCGTTAAGTTCACCTAATTTTACATCTAAAACACGTATTTACAATACATTTGGGTGAATATAAAAGGTCGTAAAAAAATTTTGAAATACAGGTGTTGAATCCGCTAAATATCGTCTTAAGTCATTTCTATTAAACTAATCATACTTTTTATATTTTTAACGTTAAGTTCACATTATTTTACATCTAAAACACGTATTTACAATACATTTGGGTGAATATAAAAGGTCGTAAAAAAATTTTGAAATACAGGTGATGAATCCGCTAAATATCGTCTTAAGTCATTTCTATTAAACTAATCATACTTTTTATATTTTTATCGTTAAGTTCACATTATTTTACATCTAAAACACGTATTTACAATACATTTGGGTGAGTACAAAAAATAGAAAAAAAATTTGGGAAAAAATTTGGTAAAAAATGGTGATAATTCCGCTAAATATCGTTTAAAGTCATTTTTATTGAACTAATCATACTTTTTATATTTTTATCGTTAAGTTCACATAATTTTACATCTAAAACACGTATTTACAATACATTTGGGTGAATATAAAAGGTCGTAAAAAAATTTTGAAATACAGGTGATGAATCCGCTAAATATCGTCTTAAGTCATTTCTATTAAACTAATCATACTTTTTATATTTTTAACGTTAAGTTCACATTATTTTACATCTAAAACACGTGTTTACAATACATTTGGATGAATACAAAAAATAGAAAAAAAATTTGGGAAAAAATGGTGATAATTCCGCTAAATATCGTTTAAAGTCATTTGTATTGAACTAATCATACTTTTTATATTTTTATCGTTAAGTTCACATTATTTTACATCTAAAACACGTATTTACAATACATTTGGGTGAGTACAAAAAATAGAAAAAAAATTTGGGAAAAAATTAGGTAAAAAATGGTGATAATTCCGCTAAATATCGTTTAAAGTCATTACTATTAAACTAATCATACTTTTTATATTTTTAACGTTAAGTTCACATAATTTTACATCTAAAACACGTCTTTACAATACATTTGGGTGAATATAAAAGGTCATAAAAAAATTTTGAAATACAGGTGATGAATCCGCTAAATATCGTCTTAAGTCATTTCTATTAAACTAATCATACTTTTTATATTTTTAACGTTAAGTTCACATTATTTTACATCTAAAACACGTGTTTACAATACATTTGGGTGAATACAAAAAATAGAAAAAAAATTTGGGAAAAAATGGTGATAATTCCGCTAAATATCGTTTAAAGTCATTTGTATTGAACTAATCATACTTTTTATATTTTTATCGTTAAGTTCACATTATTTTACATCTAAAACACGTATTTACAATACATTTGGGTGAGTACAAAAAATAGAAAAAAAATTTGGGAAAAAATTTGGTAAAAAATGGTGATAATTCCGCTAAATATCGTTTAAAGTCATTTGTATTGAACTAATCATACTTTTTATATTTTTATCGTTAAGTTCACCTAATTTTACATCTAAAACACGTATTTACAATACATTTGGGTGAATATAAAAGGTCGTAAAAAAATTTTGAAATACAGGTGTTGAATCCGCTAAATATCGTCTTAAGTCATTTCTATTAAACTAATCATACTTTTTATATTTTTAACGTTAAGTTCACATTATTTTACATCTAAAACACGTATTTACAATACATTTGGGTGAATATAAAAGGTCGTAAAAAAATTTTGAAATACAGGTGATGAATCCGCTAAATATCGTCTTAAGTCATTTCTATTAAACTAATCATACTTTTTATATTTTTATCGTTAAGTTCACATTATTTTACATCTAAAACACGTATTTACAATACATTTGGGTGAATACAAAAAATAGAAAAAAAATTTGGGAAAAAATGGTGATAATTCCGCTAAATATCGTTTAAAGTCATTTGTATTGAACTAATCATACTTTTTATATTTTTATCGTTAAGTTCACATAATTTTACATCTAAAACACGTATTTACAATACATTTGGGTGAATATAAAAGGTCGTAAAAAAATTTTGAAATACAGGTGATGAATCCGCTAAATATCGTCTTAAGTCATTTCTATTAAACTAACCATACTTTTTATTTTTTTAACGTTAAGTTCACATTATTTTACATCTAAAACACGTGTTTACAATACATTTGGGTGAATACAAAAAATAGAAAAAAAATTTGGGAAAAAATTTGGTAAAAAATGGTGATAATTTCGCTAAATATCGATTAAAGTCATTTGTATTGAACTAATCATACTTTTTATATTTTTATCGTTAAGTTCACATTATTTTACATCTAAAACACGTATTTACAATACATTTGGGTGAGTACAAAAAATAGAAAAAAAATTTGGGAAAAAATTTGGTAAAAAATGGTGATAATTCCGCTAAATATCGTTTAAAGTCATTTGTATTGAACTAATCATACTTTTTATATTTTTATCGTTAAGTTCACCTAATTTTACATCTAAAACACGTATTTACAATACATTTGGGTGAATATAAAAGGTCGTAAAAAAATTTTGAAATACAGGTGTTGAATCCGCTAAATATCGTCTTAAGTCATTTCTATTAAACTAATCATACTTTTTATATTTTTAACGTTAAGTTCACATTATTTTACATCTAAAACACGTATTTACAATACATTTGGGTGAATATAAAAGGTCGTAAAAAAATTTTGAAATACAGGTGATGAATCCGCTAAATATCGTCTTAAGTCATTTCTATTAAACTAATCATACTTTTTATATTTTTATCGTTAAGTTCACATTATTTTACATCTAAAACACGTATTTACAATACATTTGGGTGAGTACAAAAAATAGAAAAAAAATTTGGGAAAAAATTTGGTAAAAAATGGTGATAATTCCGCTAAATATCGTTTAAAGTCATTTTTATTGAACTAATCATACTTTTTATATTTTTATCGTTAAGTTCACATAATTTTACATCTAAAACACGTATTTACAATACATTTGGGTGAATATAAAAGGTCGTAAAAAAATTTTGAAATACAGGTGATGAATCCGCTAAATATCGTCTTAAGTCATTTCTATTAAACTAATCATACTTTTTATATTTTTAACGTTAAGTTCACATTATTTTACATCTAAAACACGTGTTTACAATACATTTGGATGAATACAAAAAATAGAAAAAAAATTTGGGAAAAAATGGTGATAATTCCGCTAAATATCGTTTAAAGTCATTTGTATTGAACTAATCATACTTTTTATATTTTTATCGTTAAGTTCACATTATTTTACATCTAAAACACGTATTTACAATACATTTGGGTGAGTACAAAAAATAGAAAAAAAATTTGGGAAAAAATTAGGTAAAAAATGGTGATAATTCCGCTAAATATCGTTTAAAGTCATTACTATTAAACTAATCATACTTTTTATATTTTTAACGTTAAGTTCACATAATTTTACATCTAAAACACGTCTTTACAATACATTTGGGTGAATATAAAAGGTCGTAAAAAAATTTTGAAATACATGTGATGAATCCGCTAAATATCGTCTTAAGTCATTTCTATTAAACTAATCATACTTTTTATATTTTTAACGTTAAGTTCACATTATTTTACATCTAAAACACGTGTTTACAATACATTTGGGTGAATACAAAAAATAGAAAAAAAATTTGGGAAAAAATGGTGATAATTCCGCTAAATATCGTTTAAAGTCATTTGTATTGAACTAATCATACTTTTTATATTTTTATCGTTAAGTTCACATAATTTTACATCTAAAACACGTATTTACAATACATTTGGGTGAATATAAAAGGTCGTAAAAAAATTTTGAAATACAGGTGATGAATCCGCTAAATATCGTCTTAAGTCATTTCTATTAAACTAATCATACTTTTTATATTTTTATCGTTAAGTTCACATTATTTTACATCTAAAACACGTATTTACAATACATTTGGGTGAGTACAAAAAATAGAAAAAAAATTTGGGAAAAAATTTGGTAAAAAATGGTGATAATTCCGCTAAATATCGTTTAAAGTCATTTTTATTGAACTAATCATACTTTTTATATTTTTATCGTTAAGTTCACCTAATTTTACATCTAAAACACGTATTTACAATACATTTGGGTGAATATAAAAGGTCGTAAAAAAATTTTGAAATACAGGTGTTGAATCCGCTAAATATCGTCTTAAGTCATTTCTATTAAACTAATCATACTTTTTATATTTTTAACGTTAAGTTCACATTATTTTACATCTAAAACACGTATTTACAATACATTTGGGTGAATATAAAAGGTCGTAAAAAAATTTTGAAATACAGGTGATGAATCCGCTAAATATCGTCTTAAGTCATTTCTATTAAACTAATCATACTTTTTATATTTTTATCGTTAAGTTCACATTATTTTACATCTAAAACACGTATTTACAATACATTTGGGTGAGTACAAAAAATAGAAAAAAAATTTGGGAAAAAATTTGGTAAAAAATGGTGATAATTCCGCTAAATATCGTTTAAAGTCATTTTTATTGAACTAATCATACTTTTTATATTTTTATCGTTAAGTTCACATAATTTTACATCTAAAACACGTATTTACAATACATTTGGGTGAATATAAAAGGTCGTAAAAAAATTTTGAAATACAGGTGATGAATCCGCTAAATATCGTCTTAAGTCATTTCTATTAAACTAATCATACTTTTTATATTTTTAACGTTAAGTTCACATTATTTTACATCTAAAACACGTGTTTACAATACATTTGGATGAATACAAAAAATAGAAAAAAAATTTGGGAAAAAATGGTGATAATTCCGCTAAATATCGTTTAAAGTCATTTGTATTGAACTAATCATACTTTTTATATTTTTATCGTTAAGTTCACATTATTTTACATCTAAAACACGTATTTACAATACATTTGGGTGAGTACAAAAAATAGAAAAAAAATTTGGGAAAAAATTAGGTAAAAAATGGTGATAATTCCGCTAAATATCGTTTAAAGTCATTACTATTAAACTAATCATACTTTTTATATTTTTAACGTTAAGTTCACATAATTTTACATCTAAAACACGTCTTTACAATACATTTGGGTGAATATAAAAGGTCGTAAAAAAATTTTGAAATACATGTGATGAATCCGCTAAATATCGTCTTAAGTCATTTCTATTAAACTAATCATACTTTTTATATTTTTAACGTTAAGTTCACATTATTTTACATCTAAAACACGTGTTTACAATACATTTGGGTGAATACAAAAAATAGAAAAAAAATTTGGGAAAAAATGGTGATAATTCCGCTAAATATCGTTTAAAGTCATTTGTATTGAACTAATCATACTTTTTATATTTTTATCGTTAAGTTCACATAATTTTACATCTAAAACACGTATTTACAATACATTTGGGTGAATATAAAAGGTCGTAAAAAAATTTTGAAATACAGGTGATGAATCCGCTAAATATCGTCTTAAGTCATTTCTATTAAACTAATCATACTTTTTATATTTTTATCGTTAAGTTCACATTATTTTACATCTAAAACACGTATTTACAATACATTTGGGTGAGTACAAAAAATAGAAAAAAAATTTGGGAAAAAATTTGGTAAAAAATGGTGATAATTCCGCTAAATATCGTTTAAAGTCATTTTTATTGAACTAATCATACTTTTTATATTTTTATCGTTAATTTCACATAATTTTACATCTAAAACACGTATTTACAATACATTTGGGTGAATATAAAAGGTCGTAAAAAAATTTTGAAATACAGGTGATGAATCCGCTAAATATCGTCTTAAGTCATTTCTATTAAACTAATCATACTTTTTATATTTTTAACGTTAAGTTCACATTATTTTACATCTAAAACACGTGTTTACAATACATTTGGATGAATACAAAAAATAGAAAAAAAATTTGGGAAAAAATGGTGATAATTCCGCTAAATATCGTTTAAAGTCATTTGTATTGAACTAATCATACTTTTTATATTTTTATCGTTAAGTTCACATTATTTTACATCTAAAACACGTATTTACAATACATTTGGGTGAGTACAAAAAATAGAAAAAAAATTTGGGAAAAAATTAGGTAAAAAATGGTGATAATTCCGCTAAATATCGTTTAAAGTCATTACTATTAAACTAATCATACTTTTTATATTTTTAACGTTAAGTTCACATAATTTTACATCTAAAACACGTCTTTACAATACATTTGGGTGAATATAAAAGGTCGTAAAAAAATTTTGAAAAGCAGGTGATGAATCCGCTAAATATCGTCTTAAGTCATTTCTATTAAACTAATCATACTTTTTATATTTTTAACGTTAAGTTCACATTATTTTACATCTAAAACACGTGTTTACAATACATTTGGATGAATACAAAAAATAGAAAAAAAATTTGGGAAAAAATGGTGATAATTCCGCTAAATATCGTTTAAAGTCATTTGTATTGAACTAATCATACTTTTTATATTTTTATCGTTAAGTTCACATTATTTTACATCTAAAACACGTATTTACAATACATTTGGGTGAGTACAAAAAATAGAAAAAAAATTTGGGAAAAAATTAGGTAAAAAATGGTGATAATTCCGCTAAATATCGTTTAAAGTCATTACTATTAAACTAATCATACTTTTTATATTTTTAACGTTAAGTTCACATAATTTTACATCTAAAACACGTCTTTACAATACATTTGGGTGAATATAAAAGGTCGTAAAAAAATTTTGAAATACATGTGATGAATCCGCTAAATATCGTCTTAAGTCATTTCTATTAAACTAATCATACTTTTTATATTTTTAACGTTAAGTTCACATTATTTTACATCTAAAACACGTGTTTACAATACATTTGGGTGAATACAAAAAATAGAAAAAAAATTTGGGAAAAAATGGTGATAATTCCGCTAAATATCGTTTAAAGTCATTTTTATTGAACTAATCATACTTTTTATATTTTTATCGTTAAGTTCACATAATTTTACATCTAAAACACGTATTTACAATACATTTGGGTGAATATAAAAGGTCGTAAAAAAATTTTGAAATACAGGTGATGAATCCGCTAAATATCGTCTTAAGTCATTTCTATTAAACTAATCATACTTTTTATATTTTTAACGTTAAGTTCACATTATTTTACATCTAAAACACGTGTTTACAATACATTTGGATGAATACAAAAAATAGAAAAAAAATTTGGGAAAAAATGGTGATAATTCCGCTAAATATCGTTTAAAGTCATTTGTATTGAACTAATCATACTTTTTATATTTTTATCGTTAAGTTCACATTATTTTACATCTAAAACACGTATTTACAATACATTTGGGTGAGTACAAAAAATAGAAAAAAAATTTGGGAAAAAATTAGGTAAAAAATGGTGATAATTCCGCTAAATATCGTTTAAAGTCATTACTATTAAACTAATCATACTTTTTATATTTTTAACGTTAAGTTCACATAATTTTACATCTAAAACACGTCTTTACAATACATTTGGGTGAATATAAAAGGTCGTAAAAAAATTTTGAAATACATGTGATGAATCCGCTAAATATCGTCTTAAGTCATTTCTATTAAACTAATCATACTTTTTATATTTTTAACGTTAAGTTCACATTATTTTACATCTAAAACACGTGTTTACAATACATTTGGGTGAATACAAAAAATAGAAAAAAAATTTGGGAAAAAATGGTGATAATTCCGCTAAATATCGTTTAAAGTCATTTGTATTGAACTAATCATACTTTTTATATTTTTATCGTTAAGTTCACATAATTTTACATCTAAAACACGTATTTACAATACATTTGGGTGAATATAAAAGGTCGTAAAAAAATTTTGAAATACAGGTGATGAATCCGCTAAATATCGTCTTAAGTCATTTCTATTAAACTAATCATACTTTTTATATTTTTATCGTTAAGTTCACATTATTTTACATCTAAAACACGTATTTACAATACATTTGGGTGAGTACAAAAAATAGAAAAAAAATTTGGGAAAAAATTTGGTAAAAAATGGTGATAATTCCGCTAAATATCGTTTAAAGTCATTTTTATTGAACTAATCATACTTTTTATATTTTTATCGTTAAGTTCACATAATTTTACATCTAAAACACGTATTTACAATACATTTGGGTGAATATAAAAGGTCGTAAAAAAATTTTGAAATACAGGTGATGAATCCGCTAAATATCGTCTTAAGTCATTTCTATTAAACTAATCATACTTTTTATATTTTTAACGTTAAGTTCACATTATTTTACATCTAAAACACGTGTTTACAATACATTTGGATGAATACAAAAAATAGAAAAAAAATTTGGGAAAAAATGGTGATAATTCCGCTAAATATCGTTTAAAGTCATTTGTATTGAACTAATCATACTTTTTATATTTTTATCGTTAAGTTCACATTATTTTACATCTAAAACACGTATTTACAATACATTTGGGTGAGTACAAAAAATAGAAAAAAAATTTGGGAAAAAATTAGGTAAAAAATGGTGATAATTCCGCTAAATATCGTTTAAAGTCATTACTATTAAACTAATCATACTTTTTATATTTTTAACGTTAAGTTCACATAATTTTACATCTAAAACACGTCTTTACAATACATTTGGGTGAATATAAAAGGTCGTAAAAAAATTTTGAAAAGCAGGTGATGAATCCGCTAAATATCGTCTTAAGTCATTTCTATTAAACTAATCATACTTTTTATATTTTTAACGTTAAGTTCACATTATTTTACATCTAAAACACGTGTTTACAATACATTTGGGTGAATACAAAAAATAGAAAATAAATTTGGGAAAAAATGGTGATAATTCCGCTAAATATCGTTTAAAGTCATTTGTATTGAACTAATCATACTTTTTATATTTTTATCGTTAAGTTCACATTATTTTACATCTAAAACACGTATTTACAATACATTTGGGTGAGTACAAAAAATAGAAAAAAAATTTGGGAAAAAATTTGGTAAAAAATGGTGATAATTCCGCTAAATATCGTTTAAAGTCATTTTTATTGAACTAATCATACTTTTTATATTTTTATCGTTAAGTTCACATAATTTTACATCTAAAACACGTATTTACAATACATTTGGGTGAATATAAAAGGTCGTAAAAAAATTTTGAAATACAGGTGATGAATCCGCTAAATATCGTCTTAAGTCATTTCTATTAAACTAATCATACTTTTTATATTTTTAACGTTAAGTTCACATTATTTTACATCTAAAACACGTGTTTACAATACATTTGGATGAATACAAAAAATAGAAAAAAAATTTGGGAAAAAATGGTGATAATTCCGCTAAATATCGTTTAAAGTCATTTGTATTGAACTAATCATACTTTTTATATTTTTATCGTTAAGTTCACATTATTTTACATCTAAAACACGTATTTACAATACATTTGGGTGAGTACAAAAAATAGAAAAAAAATTTGGGAAAAAATTAGGTAAAAAATGGTGATAATTCCGCTAAATATCGTTTAAAGTCATTACTATTAAACTAATCATACTTTTTATATTTTTAACGTTAAGTTCACATAATTTTACATCTAAAACACGTCTTTACAATACATTTGGGTGAATATAAAAGGTCGTAAAAAAATTTTGAAAAGCAGGTGATGAATCCGCTAAATATCGTCTTAAGTCATTTCTATTAAACTAATCATACTTTTTATATTTTTAACGTTAAGTTCACATTATTTTACATCTAAAACACGTGTTTACAATACATTTGGGTGAATACAAAAAATAGAAAATAAATTTGGGAAAAAATGGTGATAATTCCGCTAAATATCGTATAAAGTCATTTGTATTGAACTAATCATACTTTTTATATTTTTATCGTTAAGTTCACATTATTTTACATCTAAAACACGTATTTACAATACATTTGGGTGAATACAATAAATAGAAAAAAAATTTGGGAAAAAATTTGGTAAAAAATGGTGATAATTCCGCTAAATATCGTTTAAAGTCATTTGTATTGAACTAATCATACTTTTTATATTTTTATCGTTAAGTTCACATTATTTTACATCTAAAACACGTATTTACAATACATTTGGGTGAATATAAAAGGTCATAAAAAAATTTTGAAATACAGGTGATGAATCCGCTAAATATCGTCTTAAGTCATTTCTATTAAACTAATCATACTTTTTATATTTTTAACGTTAAGTTCACATTATTTTACATCTAAAACACGTGTTTACAATACATTTGGGTGAATACAAAAAATAGAAAAAAAATTTGGGAAAAAATGGTGATAATTCCGCTAAATATCGTTTAAAGTCATTTGTATTGAACTAATCATACTTTTTATATTTTTATCGTTAAGTTCACATAATTTTACATCTAAAACACGTATTTACAATACATTTGGGTGAATATAAAAGGTCGTAAAAAAATTTTGAAATACAGGTGATGAATCCGCTAAATATCGTCTTAAGTCATTTCTATTAAACTAATCATACTTTTTATTTTTTTAACGTTAAGTTCACATTATTTTACATCTAAAACACGTGTTTACAATACATTTGGGTGAATACAAAAAATAGAAAAAAAATTTGGGAAAAAATTTGGTAAAAAATGGTGATAATTTCGCTAAATATCGATTAAAGTCATTTGTATTGAACTAATCATACTTTATATATTTTTATCGTTAAGTTCACATTATTTTACATCTAAAACACGTATTTACAATACATTTGGGTGAGTACAAAAAATAGAAAAAAAATTTGGGAAAAAATTTGGTAAAAAATGGTGATAATTCCGCTAAATATCGTTTAAAGTCATTTGTATTGAACTAATCATACTTTTTATATTTTTATCGTTAAGTTCACCTAATTTTACATCTAAAACACGTATTTACAATACATTTGGGTGAATATAAAAGGTCGTAAAAAAATTTTGAAATACAGGTGTTGAATCCGCTAAATATCGTCTTAAGTCATTTCTATTAAACTAATCATACTTTTTATATTTTTAACGTTAAGTTCACATTATTTTACATCTAAAACACGTATTTACAATACATTTGGGTGAATATAAAAGGTCGTAAAAAAATTTTGAAATACAGGTGATGAATCCGCTAAATATCGTCTTAAGTCATTTCTATTAAACTAATCATACTTTTTATATTTTTATCGTTAAGTTCACATTATTTTACATCTAAAACACGTATTTACAATACATTTGGGTGAATACAAAAAATAGAAAAAAAATTTGGGAAAAAATGGTGATAATTCCGCTAAATATCGTTTAAAGTCATTTGTATTGAACTAATCATACTTTTTATATTTTTATCGTTAAGTTCACATAATTTTACATCTAAAACACGTATTTACAATACATTTGGGTGAATATAAAAGGTCGTAAAAAAATTTTGAAATACAGGTGATGAATCCGCTAAATATCGTCTTAAGTCATTTCTATTAAACTAACCATACTTTTTATTTTTTTAACGTTAAGTTCACATTATTTTACATCTAAAACACGTGTTTACAATACATTTGGGTGAATACAAAAAATAGAAAAAAAATTTGGGAAAAAATTTGGTAAAAAATGGTGATAATTTCGCTAAATATCGATTAAAGTCATTTGTATTGAACTAATCATACTTTTTATATTTTTATCGTTAAGTTCACATTATTTTACATCTAAAACACGTATTTACAATACATTTGGGTGAGTACAAAAAATAGAAAAAAAATTTGGGAAAAAATTTGGTAAAAAATGGTGATAATTCCGCTAAATATCGTTTAAAGTCATTTGTATTGAACTAATCATACTTTTTATATTTTTATCGTTAAGTTCACCTAATTTTACATCTAAAACACGTATTTACAATACATTTGGGTGAATATAAAAGGTCGTAAAAAAATTTTGAAATACAGGTGTTGAATCCGCTAAATATCGTCTTAAGTCATTTCTATTAAACTAATCATACTTTTTATATTTTTAACGTTAAGTTCACATTATTTTACATCTAAAACACGTATTTACAATACATTTGGGTGAATATAAAAGGTCGTAAAAAAATTTTGAAATACAGGTGATGAATCCGCTAAATATCGTCTTAAGTCATTTCTATTAAACTAATCATACTTTTTATATTTTTATCGTTAAGTTCACATTATTTTACATCTAAAACACGTATTTACAATACATTTGGGTGAGTACAAAAAATAGAAAAAAAATTTGGGAAAAAATTTGGTAAAAAATGGTGATAATTCCGCTAAATATCGTTTAAAGTCATTTTTATTGAACTAATCATACTTTTTATATTTTTATCGTTAAGTTCACATAATTTTACATCTAAAACACGTATTTACAATACATTTGGGTGAATATAAAAGGTCGTAAAAAAATTTTGAAATACAGGTGATGAATCCGCTAAATATCGTCTTAAGTCATTTCTATTAAACTAATCATACTTTTTATATTTTTAACGTTAAGTTCACATTATTTTACATCTAAAACACGTGTTTACAATACATTTGGATGAATACAAAAAATAGAAAAAAAATTTGGGAAAAAATGGTGATAATTCCGCTAAATATCGTTTAAAGTCATTTGTATTGAACTAATCATACTTTTTATATTTTTATCGTTAAGTTCACATTATTTTACATCTAAAACACGTATTTACAATACATTTGGGTGAGTACAAAAAATAGAAAAAAAATTTGGGAAAAAATTAGGTAAAAAATGGTGATAATTCCGCTAAATATCGTTTAAAGTCATTACTATTAAACTAATCATACTTTTTATATTTTTAACGTTAAGTTCACATAATTTTACATCTAAAACACGTCTTTACAATACATTTGGGTGAATATAAAAGGTCGTAAAAAAACTTTGAAAAGCAGGTGATGAATCCGCTAAATATCGTCTTAAGTCATTTCTATTAAACTAATCATACTTTTTTATATTTTTAACGTTAAGTTCACATTATTTTACATCTAAAAACACGTGTTTACAATACATTTGGGTGAATACAAAAAATAGAAAAAAAATTTGGGAAAAAATGGTGATAATTCCGCTAAATATCGTTTAAAGTCATTTGTATTGAACTAATCATACTTTTTATATTTTTATCGTTAAGTTCACATTATTTTACATCTAAAACACGTATTTACAATACATTTGGGTGAGTACAAAAAATAGAAAAAAAATTTGGGAAAAAATTTGGTAAAAAATGGTGATAATTCCGCTAAATATCGTTTAAAGTCATTTGTATTGAACTAATCATACTTTTTATATTTTTATCGTTAAGTTCACCTAATTTTACATCTAAAACACGTCTTTACATTACATTTGGGTGAATATAAAAGGTCGTAAAAAAATTTTGAAAGCAGGGGATGAATCCGCTAAATATCGTCTTAAGTCATTTCTATTAAACTAATCATACTTTTTATATTTTTAACGTTAAGTTCACATTATTTTACATCTAAAACACGTCTTTACATTACATTTGGGTGAATATAAAAGGTCATAAAAAAATTTTAAAAAACAGGTGATGAATCCGCTAAATATCGTCTTAAGTCATTTCTATTAAACTAATCATACTTTTTTATATTTTTAACGTTAAGTTCACATTATTTTACATCTAAAACACGTATTTACAATACATTTGGGTGAATACAAAAAATAGAAAAAAAATTTGGGAAAAAATTTGGTAAAAAATGGTGATAATTCCGCTAAATATCGTTTAAAGTTATTTCTATTAAACTAATCATACTTTTTATATTTTTATCGTTAAGTTCACATAATTTTACATCTAAAACACGTCTTTACAATACATTTGGGTGAATATAAAAGGTCGTAAAAAAATTTTGAAAAACAGGTGATGAATCCGCTAAATATCGTCTTAAGTCATTTCTATTAAACTAATCATACTTTTTATATTTTAAACGTTAAGTTCACATAATTTTACATCTAAAACACGTATTTACAATACATTTGGGTGAATATAAAAGGTCGTAAAAAAATTTTGAAATACAGGTGATGAATCCGCTAAATATCGTCTTAAGTCATTTCTATTAAACTAATCATACTTTTTATATTTTTAACGTTAAGTTCACATTATTTTACATCTAAAACACGTGTTTACAATACATTTGGGTGAATACAAAAAATAGAAAAAAAATTTGGGAAAAAATGGTGATAATTCCGCTAAATATCGTTTAAAGTCATTTGTATTGAACTAATCATACTTTTTATATTTTTATCGTTAAGTTCACATTATTTTACATCTAAAACACGTCTTTACATTACATTTGGGTGAATATAAAAGGTCATAAAAAAATTTTAAAAAACAGGTGATGAATCCGCTAAATATCGTCTTAAGTCATTTCTATTAAACTAATCATACTTTTTTATATTTTTAACGTTAAGTTCACATTATTTTACATCTAAAACACGTATTTACAATACATTTGGGTGAATACAAAAAATAGAAAAAAAATTTGGGAAAAAATTTGGTAAAAAATGGTGATAATTCCGCTAAATATCGTTTAAAGTTATTTCTATTAAACTAATCATACTTTTTATATTTTTATCGTTAAGTTCACATAATTTTACATCTAAAACACGTCTTTACAATACATTTGGGTGAATATAAAAGGTCGTAAAAAAATTTTGAAAAACAGGTGATGAATCCGCTAAATATCGTCTTAAGTCATTTCTATTAAACTAATCATACTTTTTATATTTTAAACGTTAAGTTCACATAATTTTACATCTAAAACACGTATTTACAATACATTTGGGTGAATATAAAAGGTCGTAAAAAAATTTTGAAATACAGGTGATGAATCCGCTAAATATCGTCTTAAGTCATTTCTATTAAACTAATCATACTTTTTATTTTTTTAACGTTAAGTTCACATTATTTTACATCTAAAACACGTGTTTACAATACATTTGGGTGAATACAAAAAATAGAAAAAAAATTTGGGAAAAAATTTGGTAAAAAATGGTGATAATTTCGCTAAATATCGATTAAAGTCATTTGTATTGAACTAATCATACTTTTTATATTTTTATCGTTAAGTTCACATTATTTTACATCTAAAACACGTATTTACAATACATTTGGGTGAGTACAAAAAATAGAAAAAAAATTAGGGAAAAAATTTGGTAAAAAATGGTGATAATTCCGCTAAATATCGTTTAAAGTCATTTGTATTGAACTAATCATACTTTTTATATTTTTATCGTTAAGTTCACCTAATTTTACATCTAAAACACGTATTTACAATACATTTGGGTGAATATAAAAGGTCGTAAAAAAATTTTGAAATACAGGTGTTGAATCCGCTAAATATCGTCTTAAGTCATTTCTATTAAACTAATCATACTTTTTATATTTTTAACGTTAAGTTCACATTATTTTACATCTAAAACACGTATTTACAATACATTTGGGTGAATATAAAAGGTCGTAAAAAAATTTTGAAATACAGGTGATGAATCCGCTAAATATCGTCTTAAGTCATTTCTATTAAACTAATCATACTTTTTATATTTTTATCGTTAAGTTCACATTATTTTACATCTAAAACACGTATTTACAATACATTTGGGTGAGTACAAAAAATAGAAAAAAAATTTGGGAAAAAATTTGGTAAAAAATGGTGATAATTCCGCTAAATATCGTTTAAAGTCATTTGTATTGAACTAATCATACTTTTTATATTTTTATCGTTAAGTTCACCTAATTTTACATCTAAAACACGTCTTTACATTACATTTGGGTGAATATAAAAGGTCGTAAAAAAATTTTGAAAGCAGGTGATGAATCCGCTAAATATCGTCTTAAGTCATTTCTATTAAACTAATCATACTTTTTATATTTTTAACGTTAAGTTCACATTATTTTACATCTAAAACACGTCTTTACATTACATTTGGGTGAATATAAAAGGTCATAAAAAAATTTTAAAAAACAGGTGATGAATCCGCTAAATATCGTCTTAAGTCATTTCTATTAAACTAATCATACTTTTTATTTTTTTAACGTTAAGTTCACATTATTTTACATCTAAAACACGTGTTTACAATACATTTGGGTGAATACAAAAAATAGAAAAAAAATTTGGGAAAAAATTTGGTAAAAAATGGTGATAATTTCGCTAAATATCGATTAAAGTCATTTGTATTGAACTAATCATACTTTTTATATTTTTATCGTTAAGTTCACATTATTTTACATCTAAAACACGTATTTACAATACATTTGGGTGAGTACAAAAAATAGAAAAAAAATTAGGGAAAAAATTTGGTAAAAAATGGTGATAATTCCGCTAAATATCGTTTAAAGTCATTTGTATTGAACTAATCATACTTTTTATATTTTTATCGTTAAGTTCACCTAATTTTACATCTAAAACACGTATTTACAATACATTTGGGTGAATATAAAAGGTCGTAAAAAAATTTTGAAATACAGGTGTTGAATCCGCTAAATATCGTCTTAAGTCATTTCTATTAAACTAATCATACTTTTTATATTTTTAACGTTAAGTTCACATTATTTTACATCTAAAACACGTATTTACAATACATTTGGGTGAATATAAAAGGTCGTAAAAAAATTTTGAAATACAGGTGATGAATCCGCTAAATATCGTCTTAAGTCATTTCTATTAAACTAATCATACTTTTTATATTTTTATCGTTAAGTTCACATTATTTTACATCTAAAACACGTATTTACAATACATTTGGGTGAGTACAAAAAATAGAAAAAAAATTTGGGAAAAAATTTGGTAAAAAATGGTGATAATTCCGCTAAATATCGTTTAAAGTCATTTGTATTGAACTAATCATACTTTTTATATTTTTATCGTTAAGTTCACCTAATTTTACATCTAAAACACGTCTTTACATTACATTTGGGTGAATATAAAAGGTCGTAAAAAAATTTTGAAAGCAGGTGATGAATCCGCTAAATATCGTCTTAAGTCATTTCTATTAAACTAATCATACTTTTTATATTTTTAACGTTAAGTTCACATTATTTTACATCTAAAACACGTCTTTACATTACATTTGGGTGAATATAAAAGGTCATAAAAAAATTTTAAAAAACAGGTGATGAATCCGCTAAATATCGTCTTAAGTCATTTCTATTAAACTAATCATACTTTTTATTTTTTTAACGTTAAGTTCACATTATTTTACATCTAAAACACGTGTTTACAATACATTTGGGTGAATACAAAAAATAGAAAAAAAATTTGGGAAAAAATTTGGTAAAAAATGGTGATAATTCCGCTAAATATCGTTTAAAGTCATTTGTATTGAACTAATCATACTTTTTATATTTTTATCGTTAAGTTCACCTAATTTTACATCTAAAACACGTCTTTACATTACATTTGGGTGAATATAAAAGGTCGTAAAAAAATTTTGAAAGCAGGTGATGAATCCGCTAAATATCGTCTTAAGTCATTTCTATTAAACTAATCATACTTTTTATATTTTTAACGTTAAGTTCACATTATTTTACATCTAAAACACGTCTTTACATTACATTTGGGTGAATATAAAAGGTCATAAAAAAATTTTAAAAAACAGGTGATGAATCCGCTAAATATCGTCTTAAGTCATTTCTATTAAACTAATCATACTTTTTATTTTTTTAACGTTAAGTTCACATTATTTTACATCTAAAACACGTGTTTACAATACATTTGGGTGAATACAAAAAATAGAAAAAAAATTTGGGAAAAAATTTGGTAAAAAATGGTGATAATTTCGCTAAATATCGATTAAAGTCATTTGTATTGAACTAATCATACTTTTTATATTTTTATCGTTAAGTTCACATTATTTTACATCTAAAACACGTATTTACAATACATTTGGGTGAGTACAAAAAATAGAAAAAAAATTAGGGAAAAAATTTGGTAAAAAATGGTGATAATTCCGCTAAATATCGTTTAAAGTCATTTGTATTGAACTAATCATACTTTTTATATTTTTATCGTTAAGTTCACCTAATTTTACATCTAAAACACGTATTTACAATACATTTGGGTGA
Organism: Diuraphis noxia; assembly: GCF_037042655.1. Lineage (NCBI taxonomy): Eukaryota > Metazoa > Arthropoda > Insecta > Hemiptera > Aphididae > Diuraphis > Diuraphis noxia. The sequence goes on from NW_028301714.1 coordinate 76,316,035, forward strand.
ATATAAAAGGTCGTAAAAAAATTTTGAAATACAGGTGTTGAATCCGCTAAATATCGTCTTAAGTCATTTCTATTAAACTAATCATACTTTTTATATTTTTAACGTTAAGTTCACATTATTTTACATCTAAAACACGTATTTACAATACATTTGGGTGAATATAAAAGGTCGTAAAAAAATTTTGAAATACAGGTGATGAATCCGCTAAATATCGTCTTAAGTCATTTCTATTAAACTAATCATACTTTTTATATTTTTATCGTTAAGTTCACATTATTTTACATCTAAAACACGTATTTACAATACATTTGGGTGAGTACAAAAAATAGAAAAAAAATTTGGGAAAAAATTTGGTAAAAAATGGTGATAATTCCGCTAAATATCGTTTAAAGTCATTTGTATTGAACTAATCATACTTTTTATATTTTTATCGTTAAGTTCACCTAATTTTACATCTAAAACACGTCTTTACATTACATTTGGGTGAATATAAAAGGTCGTAAAAAAATTTTGAAAGCAGGTGATGAATCCGCTAAATATCGTCTTAAGTCATTTCTATTAAACTAATCATACTTTTTATATTTTTAACGTTAAGTTCACATTATTTTACATCTAAAACACGTCTTTACATTACATTTGGGTGAATATAAAAGGTCATAAAAAAATTTTAAAAAACAGGTGATGAATCCGCTAAATATCGTCTTAAGTCATTTCTATTAAACTAATCATACTTTTTATTTTTTTAACGTTAAGTTCACATTATTTTACATCTAAAACACGTGTTTACAATACATTTGGGTGAATACAAAAAATAGAAAAAAAATTTGGGAAAAAATTTGGTAAAAAATGGTGATAATTTCGCTAAATATCGATTAAAGTCATTTGTATTGAACTAATCATACTTTTTATATTTTTATCGTTAAGTTCACATTATTTTACATCTAAAACACGTCTTTACATTACATTTGGGTGAATATAAAAGGTCGTAAAAAAATTTTGAAAGCAGGTGATGAATCCGCTAAATATCGTCTTAAGTCATTTCTATTAAACTAATCATACTTTTTATATTTTTAACGTTAAGTTCACATTATTTTACATCTAAAACACGTCTTTACATTACATTTGGGTGAATATAAAAGGTCATAAAAAAATTTTAAAAAACAGGTGATGAATCCGCTAAATATCGTCTTAAGTCATTTCTATTAAACTAATCATACTTTTTTATATTTTTAACGTTAAGTTCACATTATTTTACATCTAAAACACGTATTTACAATACATTTGGGTGAATACAAAAAATAGAAAAAAAATTTGGGAAAAAATTTGGTAAAAAATGGTGATAATTCCGCTAAATATCGTTTAAAGTTATTTCTATTAAACTAATCATACTTTTTATATTTTTATCGTTAAGTTCACATAATTTTACATCTAAAACACGTCTTTACAATACATTTGGGTGAATATAAAAGGTCGTAAAAAAATTTTTAAAAACAGGTGATGAATCCGCTAAATATCGTCTTAAGTCATTTCTATTAAACTAATCATACTTTTTATATTTTAAACGTTAAGTTCACATAATTTTACATCTAAAACACGTATTTACAATACATTTGGGTGAATATAAAAGGTCGTAAAAAAATTTTGAAATACAGGTGATGAATCCGCTAAATATCGTCTTAAGTCATTTCTATTAAACTAATCATACTTTTTATTTTTTTAACGTTAAGTTCACATTATTTTACATCTAAAACACGTGTTTACAATACATTTGGGTGAATACAAAAAATAGAAAAAAAATTTGGGAAAAAATTTGGTAAAAAATGGTGATAATTTCGCTAAATATCGATTAAAGTCATTTGTATTGAACTAATCATACTTTTTATATTTTTATCGTTAAGTTCACATTATTTTACATCTAAAACACGTATTTACAATACATTTGGGTGAGTACAAAAAATAGAAAAAAAATTAGGGAAAAAATTTGGTAAAAAATGGTGATAATTCCGCTAAATATCGTTTAAAGTCATTTGTATTGAACTAATCATACTTTTTATATTTTTATCGTTAAGTTCACCTAATTTTACATCTAAAACACGTATTTACAATACATTTGGGTGAATATAAAATGTCGTAAAAAAATTTTGAAATACAGGTGTTGAATCCGCTAAATATCGTCTTAAGTCATTTCTATTAAACTAATCATACTTTTTATATTTTTAACGTTAAGTTCACATTATTTTACATCTAAAACACGTATTTACAATACATTTGGGTGAATATAAAAGGTCGTAAAAAAATTTTGAAATACAGGTGATGAATCCGCTAAATATCGTCTTAAGTCATTTCTATTAAACTAATCATACTTTTTATATTTTTATCGTTAAGTTCACATTATTTTACATCTAAAACACGTATTTACAATACATTTGGGTGAGTACAAAAAATAGAAAAAAAATTTGGGAAAAAATTTGGTAAAAAATGGTGATAATTCCGCTAAATATCGTTTAAAGTCATTTTTATTGAACTAATCATACTTTTTATATTTTTATCGTTAAGTTCACATAATTTTACATCTAAAACACGTATTTACAATACATTTGGGTGAATATAAAAGGTCGTAAAAAAATTTTGAAATACAGGTGATGAATCCGTTAAATATCGTCTTAAGTCATTTCTATTAAACTAATCATACTTTTTATATTTTTAACGTTAAGTTCACATTATTTTACATCTAAAACACGTGTTTACAATACATTTGGATGAATACAAAAAATAGAAAAAAAATTTGGGAAAAAATGGTGATAATTCCGCTAAATATCGTTTAAAGTCATTTGTATTGAACTAATCATACTTTTTATATTTTTATCGTTAAGTTCACATTATTTTACATCTAAAACACGTATTTACAATACATTTGGGTGAGTACAAAAAATAGAAAAAAAATTTGGGAAAAAATTAGGTAAAAAATGGTGATAATTCCGCTAAATATCGTTTAAAGTCATTACTATTAAACTAATCATACTTTTTATATTTTTAACGTTAAGTTCACATAATTTTACATCTAAAACACGTCTTTACAATACATTTGGGTGAATATAAAAGGTCGTAAAAAAATTTTGAAAAGCAGGTGATGAATCCGCTAAATATCGTCTTAAGTCATTTCTATTAAACTAATCATACTTTTTTATATTTTTAACGTTAAGTTCACATTATTTTACATCTAAAACACGTGTTTACAATACATTTGGGTGAATACAAAAAATAGAAAAAAAATTTGGGAAAAAATGGTGATAATTCCGCTAAATATCGTTTAAAGTCATTTGTATTGAACTAATCATACTTTTTATATTTTTATCGTTAAGTTCACATAATTTTACATCTAAAACACGTATTTACAATACATTTGGGTGAATATAAAAGGTCGTAAAAAAATATTGAAATACAGGTGATGAATCCGCTAAATATCGTCTTAAGTCATTTCTATTAAACTAATCATACTTTTTATATTTTTAACGTTAAGTTCACATTATTTTACATCTAAAACACGTGTTTACAATACATTTGGATGAATACAAAAAATAGAAAAAAAATTTGGGAAAAAATGGTGATAATTCCGCTAAATATCGTTTAAAGTCATTTGTATTGAACTAATCATACTTTTTATATTTTTATCGTTAAGTTCACATTATTTTACATCTAAAACACGTATTTACAATACATTTGGGTGAATATAAAAGGTCGTAAAAAAACTTTGAAAAGCAGGTGATGAATCCGCTAAATATCGTCTTAAGTCATTTCTATTAAACTAATCATACTTTTTTATATTTTTAACGTTAAGTTCACATTATTTTACATCTAAAAACACGTGTTTACAATACATTTGGGTGAATACAAAAAATAGAAAAAAAATTTGGGAAAAAATGGTGATAATTCCGCTAAATATCGTTTAAAGTCATTTGTATTGAACTAATCATACTTTTTATATTTTTATCGTTAAGTTCACATTATTTTACATCTAAAACACGTATTTACAATACATTTGGGTGAGTACAAAAAATAGAAAAAAAATTTGGGAAAAAATTAGGTAAAAAATGGTGATAATTCCGCTAAATATCGTTTAAAGTCATTACTATTAAACTAATCATACTTTTTATATTTTTAACGTTAAGTTCACATTATTTTACATCTAAAACACGTATTTACAATACATTTGGGTGAATATAAAAGGTCGTAAAAAAATTTTGAAATACAGGTGATGAATCCGCTAAATATCGTCTTAAGTCATTTCTATTAAACTAATCATACTTTTTATATTTTTATCGTTAAGTTCACATTATTTTACATCTAAAACACGTATTTACAATACATTTGGGTGAGTACAAAAAATAGAAAAAAAATTTGGGAAAAAATTTGGTAAAAAATGGTGATAATTCCGCTAAATATCGTTTAAAGTCATTTTTATTGAACTAATCATACTTTTTATATTTTTATCGTTAAGTTCACATAATTTTACATCTAAAACACGTATTTACAATACATTTGGGTGAATATAAAAGGTCGTAAAAAAATTTTGAAATACAGGTGATGAATCCGTTAAATATCGTCTTAAGTCATTTCTATTAAACTAATCATACTTTTTATATTTTTAACGTTAAGTTCACATTATTTTACATCTAAAACACGTGTTTACAATACATTTGGATGAATACAAAAAATAGAAAAAAAATTTGGGAAAAAATGGTGATAATTCCGCTAAATATCGTTTAAAGTCATTTGTATTGAACTAATCATACTTTTTATATTTTTATCGTTAAGTTCACATTATTTTACATCTAAAACACGTATTTACAATACATTTGGGTGAGTACAAAAAATAGAAAAAAAATTTGGGAAAAAATTAGGTAAAAAATGGTGATAATTCCGCTAAATATCGTTTAAAGTCATTACTATTAAACTAATCATACTTTTTATATTTTTAACGTTAAGTTCACATAATTTTACATCTAAAACACGTCTTTACAATACATTTGGGTGAATATAAAAGGTCGTAAAAAAATTTTGAAAAGCAGGTGATGAATCCGCTAAATATCGTCTTAAGTCATTTCTATTAAACTAATCATACTTTTTTATATTTTTAACGTTAAGTTCACATTATTTTACATCTAAAACACGTGTTTACAATACATTTGGGTGAATACAAAAAATAGAAAAAAAATTTGGGAAAAAATGGTGATAATTCCGCTAAATATCGTTTAAAGTCATTTGTATTGAACTAATCATACTTTTTATATTTTTATCGTTAAGTTCACATAATTTTACATCTAAAACACGTATTTACAATACATTTGGGTGAATATAAAAGGTCGTAAAAAAATATTGAAATACAGGTGATGAATCCGCTAAATATCGTCTTAAGTCATTTCTATTAAACTAATCATACTTTTTATATTTTTAACGTTAAGTTCACATTATTTTACATCTAAAACACGTGTTTACAATACATTTGGATGAATACAAAAAATAGAAAAAAAATTTGGGAAAAAATGGTGATAATTCCGCTAAATATCGTTTAAAGTCATTTGTATTGAACTAATCATACTTTTTATATTTTTATCGTTAAGTTCACATTATTTTACATCTAAAACACGTATTTACAATACATTTGGGTGAGTACAAAAAATAGAAAAAAAATTTGGGAAAAAATTAGGTAAAAAATGGTGATAATTCCGCTAAATATCGTTTAAAGTCATTACTATTAAACTAATCATACTTTTTATATTTTTAACGTTAAGTTCACATAATTTTACATCTAAAACACGTCTTTACAATACATTTGGGTGAATATAAAAGGTCGTAAAAAAACTTTGAAAAGCGGTTGATGAATCCGCTAAATATCGTCTTAAGTCATTTCTATTAAACTAATCATACTTTTTTATATTTTTAACGTTAAGTTCACATTATTTTACATCTAAAAACACGTGTTTACAATACATTTGGGTGAATACAAAAAATAGAAAAAAAATTTGGGAAAAAATGGTGATAATTCCGCTAAATATCGTTTAAAGTCATTTGTATTGAACTAATCATACTTTTTATATTTTTATCGTTAAGTTCACATTATTTTACATCTAAAACACGTATTTACAATACATTTGGGTGAGTACAAAAAATAGAAAAAAAATTTGGGAAAAAATTTGGTAAAAAATGGTGATAATTCCGCTAAATATCGTTTAAAGTCATTTGTATTGAACTAATCATACTTTTTATATTTTTATCGTTAAGTTCACCTAATTTTACATCTAAAACACGTCTTTACATTACATTTGGGTGAATATAAAAGGTCGTAAAAAAATTTTGAAAGCAGGTGATGAATCCGCTAAATATCGTCTTAAGTCATTTCTATTAAACTAATCATACTTTTTATATTTTTAACGTTAAGTTCACATTATTTTACATCTAAAACACGTCTTTACATTACATTTGGGTGAATATAAAAGGTCATAAAAAAATTTTAAAAAACAGGTGATGAATCCGCTAAATATCGTCTTAAGTCATTTCTATTAAACTAATCATACTTTTTTATATTTTTAACGTTAAGTTCACATTATTTTACATCTAAAACACGTATTTACAATACATTTGGGTGAATACAAAAAATAGAAAAAAAATTTGGGAAAAAATTTGGTAAAAAATGGTGATAATTCCGCTAAATATCGTTTAAAGTTATTTCTATTAAACTAATCATACTTTTTATATTTTTATCGTTAAGTTCACATAATTTTACATCTAAAACACGTCTTTACAATACATTTGGGTGAATATAAAAGGTCGTAAAAAAATTTTGAAAAACAGGTGATGAATCCGCTAAATATCGTCTTAAGTCATTTCTATTAAACTAATCATACTTTTTATATTTTAAACGTTAAGTTCACATAATTTTACATCTTAAACACGTATTTACAATACATTTGGGTGAATATAAAAGGTCGTAAAAAAATTTTGAAATACAGGTGATGAATCCGCTAAATATCGTCTTAAGTCATTTCTATTAAACTAATCATACTTTTTATTTTTTTAACGTTAAGTTCACATTATTTTACATCTAAAACACGTGTTTACAATACATTTGGGTGAATACAAAAAATAGAAAAAAAATTTGGGAAAAAATTTGGTAAAAAATGGTGATAATTTCGCTAAATATCGATTAAAGTCATTTGTATTGAACTAATCATACTTTTTATATTTTTATCGTTAAGTTCACATTATTTTACATCTAAAACACGTATTTACAATACATTTGGGTGAGTACAAAAAATAGAAAAAAAATTTGGGAAAAAATTTGGTAAAAAATGGTGATAATTCCGCTAAATATCGTTTAAAGTCATTTTTATTGAACTAATCATACTTTTTATATTTTTATCGTTAAGTTCACATAATTTTACATCTAAAACACGTATTTACAATACATTTGGGTGAATATAAAAGGTCGTAAAAAAATTTTGAAATACAGGTGATGAATCCGTTAAATATCGTCTTAAGTCATTTCTATTAAACTAATCATACTTTTTATATTTTTAACGTTAAGTTCACATTATTTTACATCTAAAACACGTGTTTACAATACATTTGGATGAATACAAAAAATAGAAAAAAAATTTGGGAAAAAATGGTGATAATTCCGCTAAATATCGTTTAAAGTCATTTGTATTGAACTAATCATACTTTTTATATTTTTATCGTTAAGTTCACATTATTTTACATCTAAAACACGTATTTACAATACATTTGGGTGAGTACAAAAAATAGAAAAAAAATTTGGGAAAAAATTAGGTAAAAAATGGTGATAATTCCGCTAAATATCGTTTAAAGTCATTACTATTAAACTAATCATACTTTTTATATTTTTAACGTTAAGTTCACATAATTTTACATCTAAAACACGTCTTTACAATACATTTGGGTGAATATAAAAGGTCGTAAAAAAATTTTGAAAAGCAGGTGATGAATCCGCTAAATATCGTCTTAAGTCATTTCTATTAAACTAATCATACTTTTTTATATTTTTAACGTTAAGTTCACATTATTTTACATCTAAAACACGTGTTTACAATACATTTGGGTGAATACAAAAAATAGAAAAAAAATTTGGGAAAAAATGGTGATAATTCCGCTAAATATCGTTTAAAGTCATTTGTATTGAACTAATCATACTTTTTATATTTTTATCGTTAAGTTCACATAATTTTACATCTAAAACACGTATTTACAATACATTTGGGTGAATATAAAAGGTCGTAAAAAAATATTGAAATACAGGTGATGAATCCGCTAAATATCGTCTTAAGTCATTTCTATTAAACTAATCATACTTTTTATATTTTTAACGTTAAGTTCACATTATTTTACATCTAAAACACGTGTTTACAATACATTTGGATGAATACAAAAAATAGAAAAAAAATTTGGGAAAAAATGGTGATAATTCCGCTAAATATCGTTTAAAGTCATTTGTATTGAACTAATCATACTTTTTATATTTTTATCGTTAAGTTCACATTATTTTACATCTAAAACACGTATTTACAATACATTTGGGTGAGTACAAAAAATAGAAAAAAAATTTGGGAAAAAATTAGGTAAAAAATGGTGATAATTCCGCTAAATATCGTTTAAAGTCATTACTATTAAACTAATCATACTTTTTATATTTTTAACGTTAAGTTCACATAATTTTACATCTAAAACACGTCTTTACAATACATTTGGGTGAATATAAAAGGTCGTAAAAAAACTTTGAAAAGCAGGTGATGAATCCGCTAAATATCGTCTTAAGTCATTTCTATTAAACTAATCATACTTTTTTATATTTTTAACGTTAAGTTCACATTATTTTACATCTAAAAACACGTGTTTACAATACATTTGGGTGAATACAAAAAATAGAAAAAAAATTTGGGAAAAAATGGTGATAATTCCGCTAAATATCGTTTAAAGTCATTTGTATTGAACTAATCATACTTTTTATATTTTTATCGTTAAGTTCACATTATTTTACATCTAAAACACGTATTTACAATACATTTGGGTGAGTACAAAAAATAGAAAAAAAATTTGGGAAAAAATTTGGTAAAAAATGGTGATAATTCCGCTAAATATCGTTTAAAGTCATTTGTATTGAACTAATCATACTTTTTATATTTTTATCGTTAAGTTCACCTAATTTTACATCTAAAACACGTCTTTACATTACATTTGGGTGAATATAAAAGGTCGTAAAAAAATTTTGAAAGCAGGTGATGAATCCGCTAAATATCGTCTTAAGTCATTTCTATTAAACTAATCATACTTTTTATATTTTTAACGTTAAGTTCACATTATTTTACATCTAAAACACGTCTTTACATTACATTTGGGTGAATATAAAAGGTCATAAAAAAATTTTAAAAAACAGGTGATGAATCCGCTAAATATCGTCTTAAGTCATTTCTATTAAACTAATCATACTTTTTTATATTTTTAACGTTAAGTTCACATTATTTTACATCTAAAACACGTATTTACAATACATTTGGGTGAATACAAAAAATAGAAAAAAAATTTGGGAAAAAATTTGGTAAAAAATGGTGATAATTCCGCTAAATATCGTTTAAAGTTATTTCTATTAAACTAATCATACTTTTTATATTTTTATCGTTAAGTTCACATAATTTTACATCTAAAACACGTCTTTACAATACATTTGGGTGAATATAAAAGGTCGTAAAAAAATTTTGAAAAACAGGTGATGAATCCGCTAAATATCGTCTTAAGTCATTTCTATTAAACTAATCATACTTTTTATATTTTAAACGTTAAGTTCACATAATTTTACATCTAAAACACGTATTTACAATACATTTGGGTGAATATAAAAGGTCGTAAAAAAATTTTGAAATACAGGTGATGAATCCGCTAAATATCGTCTTAAGTCATTTCTATTAAACTAATCATACTTTTTATTTTTTTAACGTTAAGTTCACATTATTTTACATCTAAAACACGTGTTTACAATACATTTGGGTGAATACAAAAAATAGAAAAAAAATTTGGGAAAAAATTTGGTAAAAAATGGTGATAATTTCGCTAAATATCGATTAAAGTCATTTGTATTGAACTAATCATACTTTTTATATTTTTATCGTTAAGTTCACATTATTTTACATCTAAAACACGTATTTACAATACATTTGGGTGAGTACAAAAAATAGAAAAAAAATTAGGGAAAAAATTTGGTAAAAAATGGTGATAATTCCGCTAAATATCGTTTAAAGTCATTTGTATTGAACTAATCATACTTTTTATATTTTTATCGTTAAGTTCACCTAATTTTACATCTAAAACACGTATTTACAATACATTTGGGTGAATATAAAAGGTCGTAAAAAAATTTTGAAATACAGGTGTTGAATCCGCTAAATATCGTCTTAAGTCATTTCTATTAAACTAATCATACTTTTTATATTTTTAACGTTAAGTTCACATTATTTTACATCTAAAACACGTATTTACAATACATTTGGGTGAATATAAAAGGTCGTAAAAAAATTTTGAAATACAGGTGATGAATCCGCTAAATATCGTCTTAAGTCATTTCTATTAAACTAATCATACTTTTTATATTTTTATCGTTAAGTTCACATTATTTTACATCTAAAACACGTATTTACAATACATTTGGGTGAGTACAAAAAATAGAAAAAAAATTTGGGAAAAAATTTGGTAAAAAATGGTGATAATTCCGCTAAATATCGTTTAAAGTCATTTTTATTGAACTAATCATACTTTTTATATTTTTATCGTTAAGTTCACATAATTTTACATCTAAAACACGTATTTACAATACATTTGGGTGAATATAAAAGGTCGTAAAAAAATTTTGAAATACAGGTGATGAATCCGTTAAATATCGTCTTAAGTCATTTCTATTAAACTAATCATACTTTTTATATTTTTAACGTTAAGTTCACATTATTTTACATCTAAAACACGTGTTTACAATACATTTGGATGAATACAAAAAATAGAAAAAAAATTTGGGAAAAAATGGTGATAATTCCGCTAAATATCGTTTAAAGTCATTTGTATTGAACTAATCATACTTTTTATATTTTTATCGTTAAGTTCACATTATTTTACATCTAAAACACGTATTTACAATACATTTGGGTGAGTACAAAAAATAGAAAAAAAATTTGGGAAAAAATTAGGTAAAAAATGGTGATAATTCCGCTAAATATCGTTTAAAGTCATTACTATTAAACTAATCATACTTTTTATATTTTTAACGTTAAGTTCACATAATTTTACATCTAAAACACGTCTTTACAATACATTTGGGTGAATATAAAAGGTCGTAAAAAAATTTTGAAAAGCAGGTGATGAATCCGCTAAATATCGTCTTAAGTCATTTCTATTAAACTAATCATACTTTTTTATATTTTTAACGTTAAGTTCACATTATTTTACATCTAAAACACGTGTTTACAATACATTTGGGTGAATACAAAAAATAGAAAAAAAATTTGGGAAAAAATGGTGATAATTCCGCTAAATATCGTTTAAAGTCATTTGTATTGAACTAATCATACTTTTTATATTTTTATCGTTAAGTTCACATAATTTTACATCTAAAACACGTATTTACATTACATTTGGGTGAATATAAAAGGTCGTAAAAAAATTTTGAAAGCAGGTGATGAATCCGCTAAATATCGTCTTAAGTCATTTCTATTAAACTAATCATACTTTTTATATTTTTAACGTTAAGTTCACATTATTTTACATCTAAAACACGTCTTTACATTACATTTGGGTGAATATAAAAGGTCATAAAAAAATTTTAAAAAACAGGTGATGAATCCGCTAAATATCGTCTTAAGTCATTTCTATTAAACTAATCATACTTTTTTATATTTTTAACGTTAAGTTCACATTATTTTACATCTAAAACACGTATTTACAATACATTTGGGTGAATACAAAAAATAGAAAAAAAATTTGGGAAAAAATTTGGTAAAAAATGGTGATAATTCCGCTAAATATCGTTTAAAGTTATTTCTATTAAACTAATCATACTTTTTATATTTTTATCGTTAAGTTCACATAATTTTACATCTAAAACACGTCTTTACAATACATTTGGGTGAATATAAAAGGTCGTAAAAAAATTTTGAAAAACAGGTGATGAATCCGCTAAATATCGTCTTAAGTCATTTCTATTAAACTAATCATACTTTTTATATTTTAAACGTTAAGTTCACATAATTTTACATCTAAAACACGTATTTACAATACATTTGGGTGAATATAAAAGGTCGTAAAAAAATTTTGAAATACAGGTGATGAATCCGCTAAATATCGTCTTAAGTCATTTCTATTAAACTAATCATACTTTTTATTTTTTTAACGTTAAGTTCACATTATTTTACATCTAAAACACGTGTTTACAATACATTTGGGTGAATACAAAAAATAGAAAAAAAATTTGGGAAAAAATTTGGTAAAAAATGGTGATAATTTCGCTAAATATCGATTAAAGTCATTTGTATTGAACTAATCATACTTTTTATATTTTTATCGTTAAGTTCACATTATTTTACATCTAAAACACGTATTTACAATACATTTGGGTGAGTACAAAAAATAGAAAAAAAATTAGGGAAAAAATTTGGTAAAAAATGGTGATAATTCCGCTAAATATCGTTTAAAGTCATTTGTATTGAACTAATCATACTTTTTATATTTTTATCGTTAAGTTCACCTAATTTTACATCTAAAACACGTATTTACAATACATTTGGGTGAATATAAAAGGTCGTAAAAAAATTTTGAAATACAGGTGTTGAATCCGCTAAATATCGTCTTAAGTCATTTCTATTAAACTAATCATACTTTTTATATTTTTAACGTTAAGTTCACATTATTTTACATCTAAAACACGTATTTACAATACATTTGGGTGAATATAAAAGGTCGTAAAAAAATTTTGAAATACAGGTGATGAATCCGCTAAATATCGTCTTAAGTCATTTCTATTAAACTAATCATACTTTTTATATTTTTATCGTTAAGTTCACATTATTTTACATCTAAAACACGTATTTACAATACATTTGGGTGAGTACAAAAAATAGAAAAAAAATTTGGGAAAAAATTTGGTAAAAAATGGTGATAATTCCGCTAAATATCGTTTAAAGTCATTTTTATTGAACTAATCATACTTTTTATATTTTTATCGTTAAGTTCACATAATTTTACATCTAAAACACGTATTTACAATACATTTGGGTGAATATAAAAGGTCGTAAAAAAATTTTGAAATACAGGTGATGAATCCGTTAAATATCGTCTTAAGTCATTTCTATTAAACTAATCATACTTTTTATATTTTTAACGTTAAGTTCACATTATTTTACATCTAAAACACGTGTTTACAATACATTTGGATGAATACAAAAAATAGAAAAAAAATTTGGGAAAAAATGGTGATAATTCCGCTAAATATCGTTTAAAGTCATTTGTATTGAACTAATCATACTTTTTATATTTTTATCGTTAAGTTCACATTATTTTACATCTAAAACACGTATTTACAATACATTTGGGTGAGTACAAAAAATAGAAAAAAAATTTGGGAAAAAATTAGGTAAAAAATGGTGATAATTCCGCTAAATATCGTTTAAAGTCATTACTATTAAACTAATCATACTTTTTATATTTTTAACGTTAAGTTCACATAATTTTACATCTAAAACACGTCTTTACAATACATTTGGGTGAATATAAAAGGTCGTAAAAAAATTTTGAAAAGCAGGTGATGAATCCGCTAAATATCGTCTTAAGTCATTTCTATTAAACTAATCATACTTTTTTATATTTTTAACGTTAAGTTCACATTATTTTACATCTAAAACACGTGTTTACAATACATTTGGGTGAATACAAAAAATAGAAAAAAAATTTGGGAAAAAATGGTGATAATTCCGCTAAATATCGTTTAAAGTCATTTGTATTGAACTAATCATACTTTTTATATTTTTATCGTTAAGTTCACATAATTTTACATCTAAAACACGTATTTACAATACATTTGGGTGAATATAAAAGGTCGTAAAAAAATATTGAAATACAGGTGATGAATCCGCTAAATATCGTCTTAAGTCATTTCTATTAAACTAATCATACTTTTTATATTTTTAACGTTAAGTTCACATTATTTTACATCTAAAACACGTGTTTACAATACATTTGGGTGAATACAAAAAATAGAAAAAAAATTTGGGAAAAAATGGTGATAATTCCGCTAAATATCGTTTAAAGTCATTTGTATTGAACTAATCATACTTTTTATATTTTTATCGTTAAGTTCACATTATTTTACATCTAAAACACGTATTTACACTACATTTGGGTGAATACAAAAAATAGAAAAAAAATTTGGGAAAAAATTTGGTAAAAAATGGTGATAATTCCGCTAAATATCGTTTAAAGTCATTTGTATTGAACTAATCATACTTTTTATATTTTTATCGTTAAGTTCACATAACTTTACATCTAAAACACGTATTTACAATACATTTGGGTGAATATAAAAGGTCGTAAAAAAATTTTGAAATACATGTGATGAATCCGCTAAATATCGTCTTAAGTCATTTCTATTAAACTAATCATACTTTTTATATTTTTAACGTTAAGTTCACATTATTTTACATCTAAAACACGTGTTTACAATACATTTGGGTGAATACAAAAAATAGAAAAAAAATTTGGGAAAAAATGGTGATAATTCCGCTAAATGTCGTTTAAAGTCATTTGTATTGAACTAATCATACTTTTTATATTTTTATCGTTAAGTTCACATAATTTTACATCTAAAACACGTATTTACAATACATTTGGGTGAATATAAAAGGTCGTAAAAAAATTTTGAAATACAGGTGATGAATCCGCTAAATATCGTCTTAAGTCATTTCTATTAAACTAATCATACTTTTTATATTTTTAACGTTAAGTTCACATTATTTTACATCTAAAACACGTATTTACAATACATTTGGGTGAATATAAAAGGTCGTAAAAAAATTTTGAAATACAGGTGATGAATCCGCTAAATATCGTCTTAAGTCATTTCTATTAAACTAATCATACTTTTTATATTTTTAACGTTAAGTTCACATTATTTTACATCTAAAACACGTATTTACAATACATTTGGGTGAATATAAAAGGTCGTAAAAAAATTTTGAAATACAGGTGATGAATCCGCTAAATATCGTCTTAAGTCATTTCTATTAAACTAATCATACTTTTTATATTTTTAACGTTAAGTTCACATTATTTTACATCTAAAACACGTGTTTACAATACATTTGGGTGAATACAAAAAATAGAAAAAAAATTTGGGAAAAAATTTGGTAAAAAATGGTGATAATTTCGCTAAATATCGATTAAAGTCATTTGTATTGAACTAATCATACTTTTTATATTTTTATCGTTAAGTTCACATTATTTTACATCTAAAACACGTATTTACAATACCTTTGGGTGAGTACAAAAAATAGAAAAAAAATTTGGGAAAAAATTGTGATAATTCCGCTAAATATCGTTTAAAGTCATTTTTATTGAACTAATCATACTTTTTATATTTTTATCGTTAAGTTCACATAATTTTACATCTAAAACACGTGTTTACAATACATTTGGGTGAATACAAAAAATAGAAAAAAAATTTGGGAAAAAATGGTGATAATTCCGCTAAATATCGTTTAAAGTCATTTGTATTGAACTAATCATACTTTTTATATTTTTATCGTTAAGTTCACATAACTTTACATCTAAAACACGTATTTACAATACATTTGGGTGAATATAAAAGGTCGTAAAAAAATTTTGAAATACATGTGATGAATCCGCTAAATATCGTCTTAAGTCATTTCTATTAAACTAATCATACTTTTTATATTTTTATCGTTAAGTTCACATTATTTTACATCTAAAACACGTATTTACAATACATTTGGGTGAGTACAAAAAATAGAAAAAAAATTTGGGAAAAAATTTGGTAAAAAATGGTGATAATTCCGCTAAATATCGTTTAAAGTCATTTTTATTGAACTAATCATACTTTTTATATTTTTATCGTTAAGTTCACATAATTTTACATCTAAAACACGTATTTACAATACATTTGGGTGAATATAAAAGGTCGTAAAAAAATTTTGAAATACAGGTGATGAATCCGTTAAATATCGTCTTAAGTCATTTCTATTAAACTAATCATACTTTTTATATTTTTAACGTTAAGTTCACATTATTTTACATCTAAAACACGTGTTTACAATACATTTGGATGAATACAAAAAATAGAAAAAAAATTTGGGAAAAAATGGTGATAATTCCGCTAAATATCGTTTAAAGTCATTTGTATTGAACTAATCATACTTTTTATATTTTTATCGTTAAGTTCACATTATTTTACATCTAAAACACGTATTTACAATACATTTGGGTGAGTACAAAAAATAGAAAAAAAATTTGGGAAAAAATTAGGTAAAAAATGGTGATAATTCCGCTAAATATCGTTTAAAGTCATTACTATTAAACTAATCATACTTTTTATATTTTTAACGTTAAGTTCACATAATTTTACATCTAAAACACGTCTTTACAATACATTTGGGTGAATATAAAAGGTCGTAAAAAAATTTTGAAAAGCAGGTGATGAATCCGCTAAATATCGTCTTAAGTCATTTCTATTAAACTAATCATACTTTTTTATATTTTTAACGTTAAGTTCACATTATTTTACATCTAAAACACGTGTTTACAATACATTTGGGTGAATACAAAAAATAGAAAAAAAATTTGG
Organism: Diuraphis noxia; assembly: GCF_037042655.1. Classification (NCBI taxonomy): domain Eukaryota; kingdom Metazoa; phylum Arthropoda; class Insecta; order Hemiptera; family Aphididae; genus Diuraphis; species Diuraphis noxia. Next base: position 76,332,941 of record NW_028301714.1, read on the forward strand.
GAAAAAATGGTGATAATTCCGCTAAATATCGTTTAAAGTCATTTGTATTGAACTAATCATACTTTTTATATTTTTATCGTTAAGTTCACATAATTTTACATCTAAAACACGTATTTACAATACATTTGGGTGAATATAAAAGGTCGTAAAAAAATATTGAAATACAGGTGATGAATCCGCTAAATATCGTCTTAAGTCATTTCTATTAAACTAATCATACTTTTTATATTTTTAACGTTAAGTTCACATTATTTTACATCTAAAACACGTGTTTACAATACATTTGGGTGAATACAAAAAATAGAAAAAAAATTTGGGAAAAAATGGTGATAATTCCGCTAAATATCGTTTAAAGTCATTTGTATTGAACTAATCATACTTTTTATATTTTTATCGTTAAGTTCACATTATTTTACATCTAAAACACGTATTTACACTACATTTGGGTGAATACAAAAAATAGAAAAAAAATTTGGGAAAAAATTTGGTAAAAAATGGTGATAATTCCGCTAAATATCGTTTAAAGTCATTTGTATTGAACTAATCATACTTTTTATATTTTTATCGTTAAGTTCACATAACTTTACATCTAAAACACGTATTTACAATACATTTGGGTGAATATAAAAGGTCGTAAAAAAATTTTGAAATACATGTGATGAATCCGCTAAATATCGTCTTAAGTCATTTCTATTAAACTAATCATACTTTTTATATTTTTAACGTTAAGTTCACATTATTTTACATCTAAAACACGTGTTTACAATACATTTGGGTGAATACAAAAAATAGAAAAAAAATTTGGGAAAAAATGGTGATAATTCCGCTAAATGTCGTTTAAAGTCATTTGTATTGAACTAATCATACTTTTTATATTTTTATCGTTAAGTTCACATAATTTTACATCTAAAACACGTATTTACAATACATTTGGGTGAATATAAAAGGTCGTAAAAAAATTTTGAAATACAGGTGATGAATCCGCTAAATATCGTCTTAAGTCATTTCTATTAAACTAATCATACTTTTTATATTTTTAACGTTAAGTTCACATTATTTTACATCTAAAACACGTATTTACAATACATTTGGGTGAATATAAAAGGTCGTAAAAAAATTTTGAAATACAGGTGATGAATCCGCTAAATATCGTCTTAAGTCATTTCTATTAAACTAATCATACTTTTTATATTTTTAACGTTAAGTTCACATTATTTTACATCTAAAACACGTATTTACAATACATTTGGGTGAATATAAAAGGTCGTAAAAAAATTTTGAAATACAGGTGATGAATCCGCTAAATATCGTCTTAAGTCATTTCTATTAAACTAATCATACTTTTTATATTTTTAACGTTAAGTTCACATTATTTTACATCTAAAACACGTGTTTACAATACATTTGGGTGAATACAAAAAATAGAAAAAAAATTTGGGAAAAAATTTGGTAAAAAATGGTGATAATTTCGCTAAATATCGATTAAAGTCATTTGTATTGAACTAATCATACTTTTTATATTTTTATCGTTAAGTTCACATTATTTTACATCTAAAACACGTATTTACAATACCTTTGGGTGAGTACAAAAAATAGAAAAAAAATTTGGGAAAAAATTGTGATAATTCCGCTAAATATCGTTTAAAGTCATTTTTATTGAACTAATCATACTTTTTATATTTTTATCGTTAAGTTCACATAATTTTACATCTAAAACACGTATTTACAATACATTTGGGTGAATATAAAAGGTCGTAAAAAAATTTTGAAATACAGGTGATGAATCCGCTAAATATCGTCTTAAGTCATTTCTATTAAACTAATCATACTTTTTATATTTTTAACGTTAAGTTCACATTATTTTACATCTAAAACACGTGTTTACAATACATTTGGGTGAATACAAAAAATAGAAAAAAAATTTGGGAAAAAATGGTGATAATTCCGCTAAATATCGTTTAAAGTCATTTGTATTGAACTAATCATACTTTTTATATTTTTATCGTTAAGTTCACATAATTTTACATCTAAAACACGTATTTACAATACATTTGGGTGAATATAAAAGGTCGTAAAAAAATTTTGAAATACAGGTGATGAATCCGCTAAATATCGTCTTAAGTCATTTCTATTAAACTAATCATACTTTTTATATTTTTAACGTTAAGTTCACATTATTTTACATCTAAAACACGTGTTTACAATACATTTGGGTGAATACAAAAAATAGAAAAAAAATTTGGGAAAAAATTTGGTAAAAAATGGTGATAATTTCGCTAAATATCGATTAAAGTCATTTGTATTGAACTAATCATACTTTTTATATTTTTATCGTTAAGTTCACATTATTTTACATCTAAAACACGTATTTACAATACATTTGGGTGAGTACAAAAAATAGAAAAAAAATTTGGGAAAAAATTTGGTAAAAAATGGTGATAATTCCGCTAAATATCGTTTAAAGTCATTTGTATTGAACTAATCATACTTTTTATATTTTTATCGTTAAGTTCACATAATTTTACATCTAAAACACGTATTTACAATACATTTGGGTGAATATAAAAGGTCGTAAAAAAATTTTGAAATACAGTTGATGAATCCGCTAAATATCGTCTTAAGTCATTTCTATTAAACTAATCATACTTTTTATATTTTTAACGTTAAGTTCACATTATTTTACATCTAAAACACGTATTTACAATACATTTGGGTGAATATAAAAGGTCGTAAAAAAATTTTGAAATACAGGTTATGAATCCGCTAAATATCGTCTTAAGTCATTCCTATTAAACTAATCATACTTTTTATATTTTTAACGTTAAGTTCACATTATTTTACATCTAAAACACGTGTTTACAATACATTTGGGTGAAGACAAAAAATAGAAAAAAAATTTGGGAAAAAATTTGGTAAAAAATGGTGATAATTTCGCTAAATATCGATTAAAGTCATTTGTATTGAACTAATCATACTTTTTATATTTTTATCGTTAAGTTCACATTATTTTACATCTAAAACACGTATTTACAATACATTTGGGTGAGAACAAAAAATAGAAAAAAAATTTGGGAAAAAATTGTGATAATTCCGCTAAATATCGTTTAAAGTCATTTGTATTGAACTAATCATACTTTTTATATTTTTATCGTTAAGTTCACATAATTTTACATCTAAAACACGAATTTACAATACATTTGGGTGAATATAAAAGGTCGTAAAAAAATTTTGAAATACAGGTGATGAATCCGCTAAATATCGTCTTAAGTCATTTCTATTAAACTAATCATACTTTTTATATTTTTAACGTTAAGTTCACATTATTTTACATCTAAAACACGTGTTTACAATACATTTGGGTGAATACAAAAAATAGAAAAAAAATTTGGGAAAAAATGGTGATAATTCCGCTAAATGTCGTTTAAAGTCATTTGTATTGAACTAATCATACTTTTTATATTTTTATCGTTAAGTTCACATAATTTTACATCTAAAACACGTATTTACAATACATTTGGGTGAATATAAAAGGTCGTAAAAAAATTTTGAAATACAGGTGATGAATCCGCTAAATATCGTCTTAAGTCATTTCTATTAAACTAATCATACTTTTTATATTTTTAACGTTAAGTTCACATTATTTTACATCTAAAACACGTATTTACAATACATTTGGGTGAATATAAAAGGTCGTAAAAAAATTTTGAAATACAGGTGATGAATCCGCTAAATATCGTCTTAAGTCATTTCTATTAAACTAATCATACTTTTTATATTTTTAACGTTAAGTTCACATTATTTTACATCTAAAACACGTATTTACAATACATTTGGGTGAATATAAAAGGTCGTAAAAAAATTTTGAAATACAGGTGATGAATCCGCTAAATATCGTCTTAAGTCATTTCTATTAAACTAATCATACTTTTTATATTTTTAACGTTAAGTTCACATTATTTTACATCTAAAACACGTGTTTACAATACATTTGGGTGAATACAAAAAATAGAAAAAAAATTTGGGAAAAAATTTGGTAAAAAATGGTGATAATTTCGCTAAATATCGATTAAAGTCATTTGTATTGAACTAATCATACTTTTTATATTTTTATCGTTAAGTTCACATTATTTTACATCTAAAACACGTATTTACAATACCTTTGGGTGAGTACAAAAAATAGAAAAAAAATTTGGGAAAAAATTGTGATAATTCCGCTAAATATCGTTTAAAGTCATTTTTATTGAACTAATCATACTTTTTATATTTTTATCGTTAAGTTCACATAATTTTACATCTAAAACACGTATTTACAATACATTTGGGTGAATATAAAAGGTCGTAAAAAAATTTTGAAATACAGGTGATGAATCCGCTAAATATCGTCTTAAGTCATTTCTATTAAACTAATCATACTTTTTATATTTTTAACGTTAAGTTCACATTATTTTACATCTAAAACACGTGTTTACAATACATTTGGGTGAATACAAAAAATAGAAAAAAAATTTGGGAAAAAATGGTGATAATTCCGCTAAATATCGTTTAAAGTCATTTGTATTGAACTAATCATACTTTTTATATTTTTATCGTTAAGTTCACATAATTTTACATCTAAAACACGTATTTACAATACATTTGGGTGAATATAAAAGGTCGTAAAAAAATTTTGAAATACAGGTGATGAATCCGCTAAATATCGTCTTAAGTCATTTCTATTAAACTAATCATACTTTTTATATTTTTAACGTTAAGTTCACATTATTTTACATCTAAAACACGTGTTTACAATACATTTGGGTGAATACAAAAAATAGAAAAAAAATTTGGGAAAAAATTTGGTAAAAAATGGTGATAATTTCGCTAAATATCGATTAAAGTCATTTGTATTGAACTAATCATACTTTTTATATTTTTATCGTTAAGTTCACATTATTTTACATCTAAAACACGTATTTACAATACATTTGGGTGAGTACAAAAAATAGAAAAAAAATTTGGGAAAAAATTTGGTAAAAAATGGTGATAATTCCGCTAAATATCGTTTAAAGTCATTTGTATTGAACTAATCATACTTTTTATATTTTTATCGTTAAGTTCACATAATTTTACATCTAAAACACGTATTTACAATACATTTGGGTGAATATAAAAGGTCGTAAAAAAATTTTGAAATACAGTTGATGAATCCGCTAAATATCGTCTTAAGTCATTTCTATTAAACTAATCATACTTTTTATATTTTTAACGTTAAGTTCACATTATTTTACATCTAAAACACGTATTTACAATACATTTGGGTGAATATAAAAGGTCGTAAAAAAATTTTGAAATACAGGTTATGAATCCGCTAAATATCGTCTTAAGTCATTCCTATTAAACTAATCATACTTTTTATATTTTTAACGTTAAGTTCACATTATTTTACATCTAAAACACGTGTTTACAATACATTTGGGTGAAGACAAAAAATAGAAAAAAAATTTGGGAAAAAATTTGGTAAAAAATGGTGATAATTTCGCTAAATATCGATTAAAGTCATTTGTATTGAACTAATCATACTTTTTATATTTTTATCGTTAAGTTCACATTATTTTACATCTAAAACACGTATTTACAATACATTTGGGTGAGAACAAAAAATAGAAAAAAAATTTGGGAAAAAATTGTGATAATTCCGCTAAATATCGTTTAAAGTCATTTGTATTGAACTAATCATACTTTTTATATTTTTATCGTTAAGTTCACATAATTTTACATCTAAAACACGTATTTACAATACATTTGGGTGAATATAAAAGGTCGTAAAAAAATTTTGAAATACAGTTGATGAATCCGCTAAATATCGTCTTAAGTCATTTCTATTAAACTAATCATACTTTTTATATTTTTAACGTTAAGTTCACATTATTTTACATCTAAAACACGTATTTACAATACATTTGGGTGAATATAAAAGGTCGTAAAAAAATTTTGAAATACAGGTTATGAATCCGCTAAATATCGTCTTAAGTCATTCCTATTAAACTAATCATACTTTTTATATTTTTAACGTTAAGTTCACATTATTTTACATCTAAAACACGTGTTTACAATACATTTGGGTGAAGACAAAAAATAGAAAAAAAATTTGGGAAAAAATTTGGTAAAAAATGGTGATAATTTCGCTAAATATCGATTAAAGTCATTTGTATTGAACTAATCATACTTTTTATATTTTTATCGTTAAGTTCACATTATTTTACATCTAAAACACGTATTTACAATACATTTGGGTGAGAACAAAAAATAGAAAAAAAATTTGGGAAAAAATTGTGATAATTCCGCTAAATATCGTTTAAAGTCATTTGTATTGAACTAATCATACTTTTTATATTTTTATCGTTAAGTTCACATAATTTTACATCTAAAACACGAATTTACAATACATTTGGGTGAATATAAAAGGTCGTAAAAAAATTTTGAAATACAGGTGATGAATCCGCTAAATATCGTCTTAAGTCATTTCTATTAAACTAATCATACTTTTTATATTTTTAACGTTAAGTTCACATTATTTTACATCTAAAACACGTGTTTACAATACATTTGGGTGAATACAAAAATAGAAAAAAAATTTGGGAAAAAATGGTGATAATTCCGCTAAATATCGTTTAAAGTCATTTGTATTGAACTAATCATACTTTTTATATTTTTATCGTTAAGTTCACATTATTTTACATCTAAAACACGTATTTACAATACATTTGGGTGAGAACAAAAAATAGAAAAAAAATTTGGGAAAAAATTGTGATAATTCCGCTAAATATCGTTTAAAGTCATTTGTATTGAACTAATCATACTTTTTATATTTTTATCGTTAAGTTCACATAATTTTACATCTAAAACACGAATTTACAATACATTTGGGTGAATATAAAAGGTCGTAAAAAAATTTTGAAATACAGGTGATGAATCCGCTAAATATCGTCTTAAGTCATTTCTATTAAACTAATCATACTTTTTATATTTTTAACGTTAAGTTCACATTATTTTACATCTAAAACACGTGTTTACAATACATTTGGGTGAATACAAAAATAGAAAAAAAATTTGGGAAAAAATGGTGATAATTCCGCTAAATATCGTTTAAAGTCATTTGTATTGAACTAATCATACTTTTTATATTTTTATCGTTAAGTTCACATAATTTTACATCTACAACACGTATTTACAATACATTTGGGTGAATATAAAAGGTCGTAAAAAAATTTTGAAATACAGGTGATGAATCCGCTAAATATCGTCTTAAGTCATTTCTATTAAACTAATCATACTTTTTATATTTTTAACGTTAAGTTCACATTATTTTACATCTAAAACACGTGTTTACAATACATTTGGGTGAATACAAAAAATAGAAAAAAAATTTGGGAAAAAATTTGGTAAAAAATGGTGATAATTTCGCTAAATATCGATTAAAGTCATTTGTATTGAACTAATCATACTTTTTATATTTTTATCGTTAAGTTCACATTATTTTACATCTAAAACACGTATTTACAATACATTTGGGTGAGTACAAAAAATAGAAAAAAAATTTGGGAAAAAATTTGGTAAAAAATGGTGATAATTCCGCTAAATATCGTTTAAAGTCATTTGTATTGAACTAATCATACTTTTTATATTTTTATCGTTAAGTTCACATAATTTTACATCTAAAACACGTATTTACAATACATTTGGGTGAATATAAAAGGTCGTAAAAAAATTTTGAAATACAGTTGATGAATCCGCTAAATATCGTCTTAAGTCATTTCTATTAAACTAATCATACTTTTTATATTTTTAACGTTAAGTTCACATTATTTTACATCTAAAACACGTATTTACAATACATTTGGGTGAATATAAAAGGTCGTAAAAAAATTTTGAAATACAGGTGATGAATCCGCTAAATATCGTCTTAAGTCATTTCTATTAAACTAATCATACTTTTTATATTTTTAACGTTAAGTTCACATTATTTTACATCTAAAACACGTGTTTACAATACATTTGGGTGAATACAAAAATAGAAAAAAAATTTGGGAAAAAATGGTGATAATTTCGCTAAATATCGATTAAAGTCATTTGTATTGAACTAATCATACTTTTTATATTTTTATCGTTAAGTTCACATTATTTTACATCTAAAACACGTATTTACAATACATTTGGGTGAGAACAAAAAATAGAAAAAAAATTTGGGAAAAAATTGTGATAATTCCGCTAAATATCGTTTAAAGTCATTTGTATTGAACTAATCATACTTTTTATATTTTTATCGTTAAGTTCACATAATTTTACATCTAAAACACGAATTTACAATACATTTGGGTGAATATAAAAGGTCGTAAAAAAATTTTGAAATACAGGTGATGAATCCGCTAAATATCGTCTTAAGTCATTTCTATTAAACTAATCATACTTTTTATATTTTTAACGTTAAGTTCACATTATTTTACATCTAAAACACGTGTTTACAATACATTTGGGTGAATACAAAAATAGAAAAAAAATTTGGGAAAAAATGGTGATAATTCCGCTAAATATCGTTTAAAGTCATTTGTATTGAACTAATCATACTTTTTATATTTTTATCGTTAAGTTCACATAATTTTACATCTACAACACGTATTTACAATACATTTGGGTGAATATAAAAGGTCGTAAAAAAATTTTGAAATACAGGTGATGAATCCGCTAAATATCGTCTTAAGTCATTTCTATTAAACTAATCATACTTTTTATATTTTTAACGTTAAGTTCACATTATTTTACATCTAAAACACGTGTTTACAATACATTTGGGTGAATACAAAAAATAGAAAAAAAATTTGGGAAAAAATTTGGTAAAAAATGGTGATAATTTCGCTAAATATCGATTAAAGTCATTTGTATTGAACTAATCATACTTTTTATATTTTTATCGTTAAGTTCACATTATTTTACATCTAAAACACGTATTTACAATACATTTGGGTGAGTACAAAAAATAGAAAAAAAATTTGGGAAAAAATTTGGTAAAAAATGGTGATAATTCCGCTAAATATCGTTTAAAGTCATTTGTATTGAACTAATCATACTTTTTATATTTTTATCGTTAAGTTCACATAATTTTACATCTAAAACACGTATTTACAATACATTTGGGTGAATATAAAAGGTCGTAAAAAAATTTTGAAATACAGTTGATGAATCCGCTAAATATCGTCTTAAGTCATTTCTATTAAACTAATCATACTTTTTATATTTTTAACGTTAAGTTCACATTATTTTACATCTAAAACACGTATTTACAATACATTTGGGTGAATATAAAAGGTCGTAAAAAAATTTTGAAATACAGGTGATGAATCCGCTAAATATCGTCTTAAGTCATTTCTATTAAACTAATCATACTTTTTATATTTTTAACGTTAAGTTCACATTATTTTACATCTAAAACACGTGTTTACAATACATTTGGGTGAAGACAAAAAATAGAAAAAAAATTTGGGAAAAAATTTGGTAAAAAATGGTGATAATTTCGCTAAATATCGATTAAAGTCATTTGTATTGAACTAATCATACTTTTTATATTTTTATCGTTAAGTTCACATTATTTTACATCTAAAACACGTATTTACAATACATTTGGGTGAGAACAAAAAATAGAAAAAAAATTTGGGAAAAAATTGTGATAATTCCGCTAAATATCGTTTAAAGTCATTTGTATTGAACTAATCATACTTTTTATATTTTTATCGTTAAGTTCACATAATTTTACATCTAAAACACGAATTTACAATACATTTGGGTGAATATAAAAGGTCGTAAAAAAATTTTGAAATACAGGTGATGAATCCGCTAAATATCGTCTTAAGTCATTTCTATTAAACTAATCATACTTTTTATATTTTTAACGTTAAGTTCACATTATTTTACATCTAAAACACGTGTTTACAATACATTTGGGTGAATACAAAAATAGAAAAAAAATTTGGGAAAAAATGGTGATAATTCCGCTAAATATCGTTTAAAGTCATTTGTATTGAACTAATCATACTTTTTATATTTTTATCGTTAAGTTCACATAATTTTACATCTAAAACACGTATTTACAATACATTTGGGTGAATATAAAAGGTCGTAAAAAAATTTTGAAATACAGGTGATGAATCCGCTAAATATCGTCTTAAGTCATTTCTATTAAACTAATCATACTTTTTATATTTTTAACGTTAAGTTCACATTATTTTACATCTAAAACACGTGTTTACAATACATTTGGGTGAATACAAAAAATAGAAAAAAAATTTGGGAAAAAATTTGGTAAAAAATGGTGATAATTTCGCTAAATATCGATTAAAGTCATTTGTATTGAACTAATCATACTTTTTATATTTTTATCGTTAAGTTCACATTATTTTACATCTAAAACACGTATTTACAATACATTTGGGTGAGTACAAAAAATAGAAAAAAAATTTGGGAAAAAATTTGGTAAAAAATGGTGATAATTCCGCTAAATATCGTTTAAAGTCATTTGTATTGAACTAATCATACTTTTTATATTTTTATCGTTAAGTTCACATAATTTTACATCTAAAACACGTATTTACAATACATTTGGGTGAATATAAAAGGTCGTAAAAAAATTTTGAAATACAGTTGATGAATCCGCTAAATATCGTCTTAAGTCATTTCTATTAAACTAATCATACTTTTTATATTTTTAACGTTAAGTTCACATTATTTTACATCTAAAACACGTATTTACAATACATTTGGGTGAATATAAAAGGTCGTAAAAAAATTTTGAAATACAGGTGATGAATCCGCTAAATATCGTCTTAAGTCATTTCTATTAAACTAATCATACTTTTTATATTTTTAACGTTAAGTTCACATTATTTTACATCTAAAACACGTGTTTACAATACATTTGGGTGAAGACAAAAAATAGAAAAAAAATTTGGGAAAAAATTTGGTAAAAAATGGTGATAATTTCGCTAAATATCGATTAAAGTCATTTGTATTGAACTAATCATACTTTTTATATTTTTATCGTTAAGTTCACATTATTTTACATCTAAAACACGTATTTACAATACATTTGGGTGAGAACAAAAAATAGAAAAAAAATTTGGGAAAAAATTGTGATAATTCCGCTAAATATCGTTTAAAGTCATTTGTATTGAACTAATCATACTTTTTATATTTTTATCGTTAAGTTCACATAATTTTACATCTAAAACACGAATTTACAATACATTTGGGTGAATATAAAAGGTCGTAAAAAAATTTTGAAATACAGGTGATGAATCCGCTAAATATCGTCTTAAGTCATTTCTATTAAACTAATCATACTTTTTATATTTTTAACGTTAAGTTCACATTATTTTACATCTAAAACACGTGTTTACAATACATTTGGGTGAATACAAAAATAGAAAAAAAATTTGGGAAAAAATGGTGATAATTCCGCTAAATATCGTTTAAAGTCATTTGTATTGAACTAATCATACTTTTTATATTTTTATCGTTAAGTTCACATAATTTTACATCTAAAACACGTATTTACAATACATTTGGGTGAATATAAAAGGTCGTAAAAAAATTTTGAAATACAGGTGATGAATCCGCTAAATATCGTCTTAAGTCATTTCTATTAAACTAATCATACTTTTTATATTTTTAACGTTAAGTTCACATTATTTTACATCTAAAACACGTGTTTACAATACATTTGGGTGAATACAAAAAATAGAAAAAAAATTTGGGAAAAAATTTGGTAAAAAATGGTGATAATTTCGCTAAATATCGATTAAAGTCATTTGTATTGAACTAATCATACTTTTTATATTTTTATCGTTAAGTTCACATTATTTTACATCTAAAACACGTATTTACAATACATTTGGGTGAGTACAAAAAATAGAAAAAAAATTTGGGAAAAAATTTGGTAAAAAATGGTGATAATTCCGCTAAATATCGTTTAAAGTCATTTGTATTGAACTAATCATACTTTTTATATTTTTAACGTTAAGTTCACATTATTTTACATCTAAAACACGTATTTACAATACATTTGGGTGAATATAAAAGGTAGTAAAAAAATTTTGAAATACAGGTGATGAATCCGCTAAATATCGTCTTAAGTCATTTGTATTGAACTAATCATACTTTTTATATTTTTATCGTTAAGTTCACATAATTTTACATCTAAAACACGTATTTACAATACATTTGGGTGAATATAAAAGGTCGTAAAAAAATTTTGATATACAGTTGATGAATCCGCTAAATATCGTCTTAAGTCATTTCTATTAAACTAATCATACTTTTTATATTTTTAACGTTAAGTTCACATTATTTTACATCTAAAACACGTATTTACAATACATTTGGGTGAATATAAAAGGTCGTAAAAAAATTTTGAAATACAGGTGATGAATCCGCTAAATATCGTCTTAAGTCATTTCTATTAAACTAATCATACTTTTTATATTTTTAACGTTAAGTTCACATTATTTTACATCTAAAACACGTGTTTACAATACATTTGGGTGAAGACAAAAAATAGAAAAAAAATTTGGGAAAAAATTTGGTAAAAAATGGTGATAATTTCGCTAAATATCGATTAAAGTCATTTGTATTGAACTAATCATACTTTTTATATTTTTATCGTTAAGTTCACATTATTTTACATCTAAAACACGTATTTACAATACATTTGGGTGAGTACAAAAAATAGAAAAAAAATTTGGGAAAAAATTGTGATAATTCCGCTAAATATCGTTTAAAGTCATTTGTATTGAACTAATCATACTTTTTATATTTTTATCGTTAAGTTCACATAATTTTACATCTAAAACACGAATTTACAATACATTTGGGTGAATATAAAAGGTCGTAAAAAAATTTTGAAATACAGGTGATGAATCCGCTAAATATCGTCTTAAGTCATTTCTATTAAACTAATCATACTTTTTATATTTTTAACGTTAAGTTCACATTATTTTACATCTAAAACACGTGTTTACAATACATTTGGGTGAATACAAAAAATAGAAAAAAAATTTGGGAAAAAATGGTGATAATTCCGCTAAATATCGTTTAAAGTCATTTGTATTGAACTAATCATACTTTTTATATTTTTATCGTTAAGTTCACATAATTTTACATCTAAAACACGTATTTACAATACATTTGGGTGAATATAAAAGGTCGTAAAAAAATTTTGAAATACAGGTGATGAATCCGCTAAATATCGTCTTAAGTCATTTCTATTAAACTAATCATACTTTTTATATTTTTAACGTTAAGTTCACATTATTTTACATCTAAAACACGTGTTTACAATACATTTGGGTGAATACAAAAAATAGAAAAAAAATTTGGGAAAAAATTTGGTAAAAAATGGTGATAATTTCGCTAAATATCGATTAAAGTCATTTGTATTGAACTAATCATACTTTTTATATTTTTATCGTTAAGTTCACATTATTTTACATCTAAAACACGTATTTACAATACATTTGGGTGAGTACAAAAAATAGAAAAAAAATTTGGGAAAAAATTTGGTAAAAAATGGTGATAATTCCGCTAAATATCGTTTAAAGTCATTTGTATTGAACTAATCATACTTTTTATATTTTTATCGTTAAGTTCACATAATTTTACATCTAAAACACGTATTTACAATACATTTGGGTGAATATAAAAGGTCGTAAAAAAATTTTGAAATACAGTTGATGAATCCGCTAAATATCGTCTTAAGTCATTTCTATTAAACTAATCATACTTTTTATATTTTTAACGTTAAGTTCACATTATTTTACATCTAAAACACGTATTTACAATACATTTGGGTGAATATAAAAGGTCGTAAAAAAATTTTGAAATACAGGTGATGAATCCGCTAAATATCGTCTTAAGTCATTTCTATTAAACTAATCATACTTTTTATATTTTTAACGTTAAGTTCACATTATTTTACATCTAAAACACGTGTTTACAATACATTTGGGTGAATACAAAAAATAGAAAAAAAATTTGGGAAAAAATTTGGTAAAAAATGGTGATAATTTCGCTAAATATCGATTAAAGTCATTTGTATTGAACTAATCATACTTTTTATATTTTTATCGTTAAGTTCACATTATTTTACATCTAAAACACGTATTTACAATACATTTGGGTGAGTACAAAAAATAGAAAAAAAATTTGGTAAAAAATGGTGATAATTCCGCTAAATATCGTTTAAAGTCATTTGTATTGAACTAATCATACTTTTTATATTTTTATCGTTAAGTTCACATAATTTTACATCTAAAACACGTATTTACAATACATTTGGGTGAATATAAAAGGTCGTAAAAAAATTTTGAAATACAGGTGATGAATCCGCTAAATATCGTCTTCAGTCATTTCTATTAAACTAATCATACTTTTTATATTTTTAACGTTAAGTTCACATTATTTTACATCTAAAACACGTATTTACAATACATTTGGGTGAATATAAAAGGTCGTAAAAAAATTTTGAAATACAGGTGATGAATCCGCTAAATATCGTCTTAAGTCATTTCTATTAAACTAATCATACTTTTTATATTTTTAACGTTAAGTTCACATTATTTTACATCTAAAACACGTGTTTACAATATATTTGGGTGAATACAAAAAATAGAAAAAAAATTTGGGAAAAAATGGTGATAATTCTGCTAAATATCGTTTAAAGTCATTTGTATTGAACTAATCATACTTTTTATATTTTTATCGTTAAGTTCACATAATTTTACATCTAAAACACGTATTTACAATACATTTGGGTGAATACAAAAAATAGAAAAAAAATTTGGGAAAGAATTTGGTAAAAAATGGTGATAATTCCGCTAAATATCGTTTAAAGTCATTTCTATTAAACTAATCATACTTTTTATATTTTTATCGTTAAGTTCACATAATTTTACATCTAAAACACGTATTTACAATACATTTGGGTGAATATAAAAGGTCGTAAAAAAATTTTGAAATACAGGTGATGAATCCGCTAAATATCGTCTTAAGTCATTTCTATTGAACTAATCATACTTTTTATATTTTTAACGTTAAGTTCACATTATTTTACATCTAAAACACGTGTTTACAATACATTTGGGTGAATACAAAAAATAGAAAAAAAATTTGGGAAAAAATTTGGTAAAAAATGGTGATAATTTCGCTAAATATCGATTAAAGTCATTTGTATTGAACTAATCATACTTTTTATATTTTTATCGTTAAGTTCACATTATTTTACATCTAAAACACGTATTTACAATACATTTGGGTGAGTACAAAAAATAGAAAAAAAATTTGGTAAAAAATGGTGATAATTCCGCTAAATATCGTTTAAAGTCATTTGTATTGAACTAATCATACTTTTTATATTTTTATCGTTAAGTTCACATAACTTTACATCTAAAACACGTATTTACAATACATTTGGGTGAATATAAAAGGTCGTAAAAAAATTTTGAAATACAGTTGATGAATCCGCTAAATATCGTCTTAAGTCATTTCTATTAAACTAATCATACTTTTTATATTTTTAACGTTAAGTTCACATTATTTTACATCTAAAACACGTGTTTACAATACATTTGGGTGAATACAAAAAATAGAAAAAAAATTTGGGAAAAAATGGTGATAATTCCGCTAAATATCGTTTAAAGTCATTTGTATTGAACTAATCATACTTTTTATATTTTTATCGTTAAGTTCACATAATTTTACATCTAAAACACGTATTTACAATACATTTGGGTGAATACAAAAAATAGAAAAAAAATTTGGGAAAGAATTTGGTAAAAAATGGTGATAATTCCGCTAAATATCGTTTAAAGTCATTTCTATTAAACTAATCATACTTTTTATATTTTTATCGTTAAGTTCACATAATTTTACATCTAAAACACGTATTTACAATACATTTGGGTGAATATAAAAGGTCGTAAAAAAATTTTGAAATACAGGTGATGAATCCGCTAAATATCGTCTTAAGTCATTTCTATTAAACTAATCATACTTTTTATTTTTTTAACGTTAAGTTCACATTATTTTACATCTAAAACACGTGTTTACAATACATTTGGGTGAATACAAAAAATAGAAAAAAAATTTGGGAAAAAATTTGGTAAAAAATGGTGATAATTTCGCTAAATATCGATTAAAGTCATTTGTATTGAACTAATCATACTTTTTATATTTTTATCGTTAAGTTTACATTATTTTACATCTAAAACACGTATTTACAATACATTTGGGTGAGTACAAAAAATAGAAAAAAAATTTGGGAAAAAATTTGGTAAAAAATGGTGATAATTCCGCTAAATATCGTTTAAAGTCATTTGTATTGAACTAATCATACTTTTTATATTTTTATCGTTAAGTTCACCTAATTTTACATCTAAAACACGTATTTACAATACATTTGGGTGAATATAAAAGGTCGTAAAAAAATTTTGAAATACAGGTGTTGAATCCGCTAAATATCGTCTTAAGTCATTTCTATTAAACTAATCATACTTTTTATATTTTTAACGTTAAGTTCACATTATTTTACATCTAAAACACGTATTTACAATACATTTGGGTGAATATAAAAGGTCGTAAAAAAATTTTGAAATACAGGTGATGAATCCGCTAAATATCGTCTTAAGTCATTTCTATTAAACTAATCATACTTTTTATATTTTTATCGTTAAGTTCACATTATTTTACATCTAAAACACGTATTTACAATACATTTGGGTGAGTACAAAAAATAGAAAAAAAATTTGGGAAAAAATTTGGTAAAAAATGGTGATAATTCCGCTAAATATCGTTTAAAGTCATTTTTATTGAACTAATCATACTTTTTATATTTTTATCGTTAAGTTCACATAATTTTACATCTAAAACACGTATTTACAATACATTTGGGTGAATATAAAAGGTCGTAAAAAAATTTTGAAATACAGGTGATGAATCCGCTAAATATCGTCTTAAGT
The DNA here is from genome assembly GCF_037042655.1 of Diuraphis noxia. Lineage (NCBI taxonomy): Eukaryota > Metazoa > Arthropoda > Insecta > Hemiptera > Aphididae > Diuraphis > Diuraphis noxia. The sequence goes on from NW_028301714.1 coordinate 76,349,980, forward strand.
CATTTCTATTAAACTAATCATACTTTTTATATTTTTAACGTTAAGTTCACATAATTTTACATCTAAAACACGTCTTTACAATACATTTAGGTGAATATAAAAGGTCGTAAAAAAATTTTGAAAAACAGGTGATGAATCCGCTAAATATCGTCTTAAGTCATTTTTATTAAACTAATCATACTTTTTTATATTTTTAACGTTAAGTTCACATTATTTTACATCTAAAACACGTGTTTACAATACATTTGGGTGAATACAAAAAATAGAAAAAAAATTTGGGAAAAAATGGTGATAATTCCGCTAAATATCGTTTAAAGTCATTTGTATTGAACTAATCATACTTTTTATATTTTTATCGTTAAGTTCACATAATTTTACATCTAAAACACGTATTTACAATACATTTGGGTGAATATAAAAGGTCGTAAAAAAATTTTGAAATACAGGTGATGAATCCGCTAAATATCGTCTTAAGTCATTTCTATTAAACTAATCATACTTTTTATATTTTTAACGTTAAGTTCACATTATTTTACATCTAAAACACGTGTTTACAATACATTTGGATGAATACAAAAAATAGAAAAAAAATTTGGGAAAAAATGGTGATAATTCCGCTAAATATCGTTTAAAGTCATTTGTATTGAACTAATCATACTTTTTATATTTTTATCGTTAAGTTCACATTATTTTACATCTAAAACACGTATTTACAATACATTTGGGTGAGTACAAAAAATAGAAAAAAAATTTGGGAAAAAATTAGGTAAAAAATGGTGATAATTCCGCTAAATATCGTTTAAAGTCATTACTATTAAACTAATCATACTTTTTATATTTTTAACGTTAAGTTCACATAATTTTACATCTAAAACACGTCTTTACAATACATTTGGGTGAATATAAAAGGTCGTAAAAAAATTTTGAAAAGCAGGTGATGAATCCGCTAAATATCGTCTTAAGTCATTTCTATTAAACTAATCATACTTTTTATATTTTTAACGTTAAGTTCACATTATTTTACATCTAAAAAACGTCTTTACATTACATTTGGGTGAATATAAAAGGTCATAAAAAAATTTTAAAAAACAGGTGATGAATCCGCTAAATATCGTCTTAAGTCATTTCTATTAAACTAATCATACTTTTTATATTTTTAACGTTAAGTTCACATAATTTTACATCTAAAACACGTCTTTACAATACATTTAGGTGAATATAAAAGGTCGTAAAAAAATTTTGAAAAACAGGTGATGAATCCGCTAAATATCGTCTTAAGTCATTTTTATTAAACTAATCATACTTTTTTATATTTTTAACGTTAAGTTCACATTATTTTACATCTAAAACACGTGTTTACAATACATTTGGGTGAATACAAAAAATAGAAAAAAAATTTGGGAAAAAATGGTGATAATTCCGCTAAATATCGTTTAAAGTCATTTGTATTGAACTAATCATACTTTTTATATTTTTATCGTTAAGTTCACATAATTTTACATCTAAAACACGTATTTACAATACATTTGGGTGAATATAAAAGGTCGTAAAAAAATTTTGAAATACAGGTGATGAATCCGCTAAATATCGTCTTAAGTCATTTCTATTAAACTAATCATACTTTTTATATTTTTAACGTTAAGTTCACATTATTTTACATCTAAAACACGTGTTTACAATACATTTGGGTGAATACAAAAAATAGAAAAAAAATTTGGGAAAAAATTTGGTAAAAAATGGTGATAATTTCGCTAAATATCGATTAAAGTCATTTGTATTGAACTAATCATACTTTTTATATTTTTATCGTTAAGTTCACATTATTTTACATCTAAAACACGTATTTACAATACATTTGGGTGAGTACAAAAAATAGAAAAAAAATTTGGGAAAATATTTGGTAAAAAATGGTGATAATTCCGCTAAATATCGTTTAAAGTCATTTGTATTGAACTAATCATACTTTTTATATTTTTATCGTTAAGTTCACCTAATTTTACATCTAAAACACGTATTTACAATACATTTGGGTGAATATAAAAGGTCGTAAAAAAATTTTGAAATACAGTTGATGAATCCGCTAAATATCGTCTTAAGTCATTTCTATTAAACTAATCATACTTTTTATATTATTAACGTTAAGTTCACATTATTTTACATCTAAAACACGTATTTACAATACATTTGGTTGAATATAAAAGGTCGTAAAAAAATTTTGAAAAGCAGGTGATGAATCCGCTAAATATCGTCTTAAGTCATTTCTATTAAACTAATCATACTTTTTATATTTTTAACGTTAAGTTCACATAATTTTACATCTAAAACACGTCTTTACAATACATTTAGGTGAATATAAAAGGTCGTAAAAAAATTTTGAAAAACAGGTGATGAATCCGCTAAATATCGTCTTAAGTCATTTTTATTAAACTAATCATACTTTTTTATATTTTTAACGTTAAGTTCACATTATTTTACATCTAAAACACGTGTTTACAATACATTTGGGTGAATACAAAAAATAGAAAAAAAATTTGGGAAAAAATGGTGATAATTCCGCTAAATATCGTTTAAAGTCATTTGTATTGAACTAATCATACTTTTTATATTTTTATCGTTAAGTTCACATAATTTTACATCTAAAACACGTATTTACAATACATTTGGGTGAATATAAAAGGTCGTAAAAAAATTTTGAAATACAGGTGATGAATCCGCTAAATATCGTCTTAAGTCATTTCTATTAAACTAATCATACTTTTTATATTTTTAACGTTAAGTTCACATTATTTTACATCTAAAACACGTGTTTACAATACATTTGGGTGAATACAAAAAATAGAAAAAAAATTTGGGAAAAAATTTGGTAAAAAATGGTGATAATTTCGCTAAATATCGATTAAAGTCATTTGTATTGAACTAATCATACTTTTTATATTTTTATCGTTAAGTTCACATTATTTTACATCTAAAACACGTATTTACAATACATTTGGGTGAGTACAAAAAATAGAAAAAAAATTTGGGAAAAAATTAGGTAAAAAATGGTGATAATTCCGCTAAATATCGTTTAAAGTCATTACTATTAAACTAATCATACTTTTTATATTTTTAACGTTAAGTTCACATAATTTTACATCTAAAACACGTCTTTACAATACATTTGGGTGAATATAAAAGGTCGTAAAAAAATTTTGAAAAGCAGGTGATGAATCCGCTAAATATCGTCTTAAGTCATTTCTATTAAACTAATCATACTTTTTATATTTTTAACGTTAAGTTCACATTATTTTACATCTAAAAAACGTCTTTACATTACATTTGGGTGAATATAAAAGGTCATAAAAAAATTTTAAAAAACAGGTGATGAATCCGCTAAATATCGTCTTAAGTCATTTCTATTAAACTAATCATACTTTTTATATTTTTAACGTTAAGTTCACATAATTTTACATCTAAAACACGTCTTTACAATACATTTAGGTGAATATAAAAGGTCGTAAAAAAATTTTGAAAAACAGGTGATGAATCCGCTAAATATCGTCTTAAGTCATTTTTATTAAACTAATCATACTTTTTTATATTTTTAACGGTAAGTTCACATTATTTTACATCTAAAACACGTGTTTACAATACATTTGGGTGAATACAAAAAATAGAAAAAAAATTTGGGAAAAAATGGTGATAATTCCGCTAAATATCGTTTAAAGTCATTTGTATTGAACTAATCATACTTTTTATATTTTTATCGTTAAGTTCGCATAATTTTACATCTAAAACACGTATTTACAATACATTTGGGTGAATATAAAAGGTCGTAAAAAAATTTTGAAATACAGGTGATGAATCCGCTAAATATCGTCTTAAGTCATTTCTATTAAACTAATCATACTTTTTATATTTTTAACGTTAAGTTCACATTATTTTACATCTAAAACACGTGTTTACAATACATTTGGGTGAATACAAAAAATAGAAAAAAAATTTGGGAAAAAATGGTGATAATTCCGCTAAATATCGTTTAAAGTCATTTGTATTGAACTAATCATACTTTTTATATTTTTATCGTTAAGTTCACATTATTTTACATCTAAAACACGTATTTACACTACATTTGGGTGAATACAAAAAATAGAAAAAAAATTTGGGAAAAAATTTGGTAAAAAATGGTGATAATTCCGCTAAATATCGTTTAAAGTCATTTGTATTGAACTAATCATACTTTTTATATTTTTATCGTTAAGTTCACATAACTTTACATCTAAAACACGTATTTACATTACATTTGGGTGAATATAAAAGGTCGTAAAAAAATTTTGAAATACATGTGATGAATCCGCTAAATATCGTCTTAAGTCATTTCTATTAAACTAATCATACTTTTTATATTTTTAACGTTAAGTTCACATTATTTTACATCTAAAACACGTGTTTACAATACATTTGGGTGAATACAAAAAATAGAAAAAAAATTTGGGAAAAAATGGTGATAATTCCGCTAAATATCGTTTAAAGTCATTTGTATTGAACTAATCATACTTTTTATATTTTTATCGTTAAGTTCACATAATTTTACATCTAAAACACGTATTTACAATACATTTGGGTGAATATAAAAGGTCGTAAAAAAATTTTGAAATACAGGTGATGAATCCGCTAAATATCGTCTTAAGTCATTTCTATTAAACTAATCATACTTTTTATATTTTTAACGTTAAGTTCACATTATTTTACATCTAAAACACGTGTTTACAATACATTTGGATGAACACAAAAAATAGAAAAAAAATTAGGGAAAAAATGGTGATAATTCCGCTAAATATCGTTTAAAGTCATTTGTATTGAACTAATCATACTTTTTATATTTTTATCGTTAAGTTCACATTATTTTACATCTAAAACACGTATTTACAATACATTTGGGTGAGTACAAAAAATAGAAAAAAAATTTGGGAAAAAATTAGGTAAAAAATGGTGATAATTCCGCTAAATATCGTTTAAAGTCATTACTATTAAACTAATCATACTTTTTATATTTTTAACGTTAAGTTCACATAATTTTACATCTAAAACACGTCTTTACAATACATTTGGGTGAATATAAAAGGTCGTAAAAAAATTTTGAAAAGCAGGTGATGAATCCGCTAAATATCGTCTTAAGTCATTTCTATTAAACTAATCATACTTTTTATATTTTTAACGTTAAGTTCACATTATTTTACATCTAAAAAACGTCTTTACATTACATTTGGGTGAATATAAAAGGTCATAAAAAAATTTTAAAAAACAGGTGATGAATCCGCTAAATATCGTCTTAAGTCATTTCTATTAAACTAATCATACTTTTTATATTTTTAACGTTAAGTTCACATAATTTTACATCTAAAACACGTCTTTACAATACATTTAGGTGAATATAAAAGGTCGTAAAAAAATTTTGAAAAACAGGTGATGAATCCGCTAAATATCGTCTTAAGTCATTTTTATTAAACTAATCATACTTTTTTATATTTTTAACGTTAAGTTCACATTATTTTACATCTAAAACACGTGTTTACAATACATTTGGGTGAATACAAAAAATAGAAAAAAAATTTGGGAAAAAATGGTGATAATTCCGCTAAATATCGTTTAAAGTCATTTGTATTGAACTAATCATACTTTTTATATTTTTATCGTTAAGTTCACATAATTTTACATCTAAAACACGTATTTACAATACATTTGGGTGAATATAAAAGGTCGTAAAAAAATTTTGAAATACAGGTGATGAATCCGCTAAATATCGTCTTAAGTCATTTCTATTAAACTAATCATACTTTTTATATTTTTAACGTTAAGTTCACATTATTTTACATCTAAAACACGTGTTTACAATACATTTGGGTGAATACAAAAAATAGAAAAAAAATTTGGGAAAAAATGGTGATAATTCCGCTAAATATCGTTTAAAGTCATTTGTATTGAACTAATCATACTTTTTATATTTTTATCGTTAAGTTCACATTATTTTACATCTAAAACACGTATTTACACTACATTTGGGTGAATACAAAAAATAGAAAAAAAATTTGGGAAAAAATTTGGTAAAAAATGGTGATAATTCCGCTAAATAACGTTTAAAGTCATTTGTATTGAACTAATCATACTTTTTATATTTTTATCGTTAAGTTCACATAACTTTACATCTAAAACACGTATTTACAATACATTTGGGTGAATATAAAAGGTCGTAAAAAAATTTTGAAATACATGTGATGAGTCCGCTAAATATCGTCTTAAGTCATTTCTATTAAACTAATCATACTTTTTATATTTTTAACGTTAAGTTCACATTATTTTACATCTAAAACACGTGTTTACAATACATTTGGGTGAATACAAAAAATAGAAAAAAAATTTGGGAAAAAATGGTGATAATTCCGCTAAATATCGTTTAAAGTCATTTGTATTGAACTAATCATACTTTTTATATTTTTATCGTTAAGTTCACATAATTTTACATCTAAAACACGTATTTACAATACATTTGGGTGAATATAAAAGGTCGTAAAAAAATTTTGAAATACAGGTGATGAATCCGCTAAATATCGTCTTAAGTCATTTCTATTAAACTAATCATACTTTTTATATTTTTAACGTTAAGTTCACATTATTTTACATCTAAAAAACGTCTTTACATTACATTTGGGTGAATATAAAAGGTCATAAAAAAATTTTAAAAAACAGGTGATGAATCCGCTAAATATCGTCTTAAGTCATTTCTATTAAACTAATCATACTTTTTATATTTTTAACGTTAAGTTCACATAATTTTACATCTAAAACACGTCTTTACAATACATTTAGGTGAATATAAAAGGTCGTAAAAAAATTTTGAAAAACAGGTGATGAATCCGCTAAATATCGTCTTAAGTCATTTTTATTAAACTAATCATACTTTTTTATATTTTTAACGTTAAGTTCACATTATTTTACATCTAAAACACGTGTTTACAATACATTTGGGTGAATACAAAAAATAGAAAAAAAATTTGGGAAAAAATGGTGATAATTCCGCTAAATATCGTTTAAAGTCATTTGTATTGAACTAATCATACTTTTTATATTTTTATCGTTAAGTTCACATAACTTTACATCTAAAACACGTATTTACAATACATTTGGGTGAATATAAAAGGTCGTAAAAAAATTTTGAAATACATGTGATGAATCCGCTAAATATCGTCTTAAGTCATTTCTATTAAACTAATCATACTTTTTATATTTTTAACGTTAAGTTCACATTATTTTACATCTAAAACACGTGTTTACAATACATTTGGGTGAATACAAAAAATAGAAAAAAAATTTGGGAAAAAATGGTGATAATTCCGCTAAATATCGTTTAAAGTCATTTGTATTGAACTAATCATACTTTTTATATTTTTATCGTTAAGTTCACATAATTTTACATCTAAAACACGTATTTACAATACATTTGGGTGAATATAAAAGGTCGTAAAAAAATTTTGAAATACAGGTGATGAATCCGCTAAATATCGTCTTAAGTCATTTCTATTAAACTAATCATACTTTTTATATTTTTAACGTTAAGTTCACATTATTTTACATCTAAAACACGTGTTTACAATACATTTGGGTGAATACAAAAAATAGAAAAAAAATTTGGGAAAAAATGGTGATAATTCCGCTAAATATCGTTTAAAGTCATTTGTATTGAACTAATCATACTTTTTATATTTTTATCGTTAAGTTCACATAATTTTACATCTAAAACACGTATTTACAATACATTTGGGTGAATATAAAAGGTCGTAAAAAAATTTTGAAATACAGGTGATGAATCCGCTAAATATCGTCTTAAGTCATTTCTATTAAACTAATCATACTTTTTATATTTTTAACGTTAAGTTCACATTATTTTACATCTAAAACACGTGTTTACAATACATTTGGGTGAATACAAAAAATAGAAAAAAAATTTGGGAAAAAATGGTGATAATTCCGCTAAATATCGTTTAAAGTCATTTGTATTGAACTAATCATACTTTTTATATTTTTATCGTTAAGTTCACATTATTTTACATCTAAAACACGTATTTACAATACATTTGGGTGAATACAAAAAATAGAAAAAAAATTTGGGAAAAAATGGTGATAATTCCGCTAAATATCGTTTAAAGTCATTTGTATTGAACTAATCATACTTTTTATATTTTTATCGTTAAGTTCACATAACTTTACATCTAAAACACGTATTTACAATACATTTGGGTGAATATAAAAGGTCGTAAAAAAATTTTGAAATACATGTGATGAATCCGCTAAATATCGTCTTAAGTCATTTCTATTAAACTAATCATACTTTTTATATTTTTAACGTTAAGTTCACATTATTTTACATCTAAAACACGTGTTTACAATACATTTGGGTGAATACAAAAAATAGAAAAAAAATTTGGGAAAAAATGGTGATAATTCCGCTAAATATCGTTTAAAGTCATTTGTATTGAACTAATCATACTTTTTATATTTTTATCGTTAAGTTCACATAATTTTACATCTAAAACACGTATTTACAATACATTTGGGTGAATATAAAAGGTCGTAAAAAAATTTTGAAATACAGGTGATGAATCCGCTAAATATCGTCTTAAGTCATTTCTATTAAACTAATCATACTTTTTATATTTTTAACGTTAAGTTCACATTATTTTACATCTAAAACACGTGTTTACAATACATTTGGGTGAATATAAAAGGTCGTAAAAAAATTTTGAATAACAGGTGATGAATACGCTAAATATCGTCTTAAGTCATTTCTATTAAACTAATCATACTTTAAATATTTTTAACGTTAAGTTCACATTATTTTACATCTAAAACACGTATTTACAATACATTTGGGTGAATATAAAAGGTCGTAAAAAAATTTTGAAAAGCAGGTGATGAATCCGCTAAATATCGTCTTAAGTCATTTCTATTAAACTAATCATACTTTTTATATTTTTAACGTTAAGTTCACATTATTTTACATCTAAAAAACGTCTTTACATTACATTTGGGTGCATATAAAAGGTCATAAAAAAATTTTAAAAAACAGGTGATGAATCCGCTAAATATCGTCTTAAGTCATTTCTATTAAACTAATCATACTTTTTATATTTTTAACGTTAAGTTCACATAATTTTACATCTAAAACACGTCTTTACAATACATTTAGGTGAATATAAAAGGTCGTAAAAAAATTTTGAAAAACAGGTGATGAATCCGCTAAATATCGTTTAAAGTCATTTGTATTGAACTAATCATACTTTTTATATTTTTATCGTTAAGTTCACATAATTTTACATCTAAAACAAGTATTTACAATACATTTGGGTGAATATAAAAGGTCGTAAAAAAATTTTGAAATACAGGTGATGAATCCGCTAAATATCGTCTTAAGTCATTTCTATTAAACTAATCATACTTTTTATATTTTTAACGTTAAGTTCACATTATATTACATCTAAAACACGTGTTTACAATACATTTGGGTGAATACAAAAAATAGAAAAAAAATTTGGTAAAAAATGGTGATAATTTCGCTAAATATCGATTAAAGTCATTTGTATTGAACTAATCATACTTTTTATATTTTTATCGTTAAGTTCACATTATTTTACATCTAAAACACGTATTTACAATACATTTGGGTGAGTACAAAAAATAGAAAAAAAATTTGGGAAAAAATTTGGTAAAAAATGGTGATAATTCCGCTAAATATCTTTTAAAGTCATTTGTATTGAACTAATCATACTTTTTATATTTTTATCGTTAAGTTCACATAATTTTACATCTAAAACACGTATTTACAATACATTTGGTTGAATATAAAAGGTCGTAAAAAAATTTTGAAATACAGGTGATGAATCCGCTAAATATCGTCTTAAGTCATTTCTATTAAACTAATCATACTTTTTATATTTTTAACGTTAAGTTCACATTATTTTACATCTAAAACACGTGTTTACAATACATTTGGGTGAATACAAAAAATAGAAAAAGTATTTGGGAAAAAATGGTGATAATTCCGCTAAATATCGTTTAAAGTCATTTGTATTGAACTAATCATACTTTTTATATTTTTATCGTTAAGTTCACATTATTTTACAACTAAAACACGTATTTACAATACATTTGGGTGAATACAAAAAATTGAAAAAAAATTTGGGAAAAAATTTGGTAAAAAATGGTGATAATTCCGCTAAATATCGTTTAAAGTCATTTGTATTGAACTAATCATACTTTTTATATTTTTATCGTTAAGTTCACATTATTTTACATCTAAAACACGTATTTACAATACATTTGGGTGAGTACAAAAAATAGAAAAAAAATTTGGGAAAAAATTTGGTAAAAAATGGTGATAATTCCGCTAAATATCGTTTAAAGTCATTTGTATTGAACTAATCATACTTTTTATATTTTTGTCGTTAAGTTCACATAATTTTACATCTAAAACACGTATTTACAATACATTTGGGTGAATATAAAAGGTCGTAAAAAAATTTTGAAATACAGGTGATGAATCCGCTAAATATCGTCTTAAGTCATTTCTATTAAACTAATCATACTTTTTATATTTTTAACGTTAAGTTCACATTATTTAACATCTAAAACACGTGTTTACAATACATTTGGGTGAATACAAAAAATAGAAAAAAAATTTGGGAAAAAATGGTGATAATTCCGCTAAATATCGTTTAAAGTCATTTGTATTGAACTAATCATACTTTTTATATTTTTATCGTTAAGTTCACATTATTTTACATCTAAAACACTTCATTACAATACATTTGGGTGAATATAAAAGGTCGTAAAAAATTTTTGAAATACAGGTGATAATTCCGCTAAATATCGTTTAAAGTCATTTGTATTGAACTAATCATACTTTTTATATTTTTATCGTTAAGTTCACATAATTTTACATCTAAAACACGTATTTACAATACATTTGGGTGAATATAAAAGGTCGTAAAAAAATTTTGAAATACAGGTGATGAATCCGCTAAATATCGTCTTAAGTCATTTGTATTGAACTAATCATACTTTTTATATTTTTATCGTTAAGTACACATTATTTTACATCTAAAACACGTGTTTACAATACATTTGGGTGAATACAAAAAATAGAAAAAAAATTTGGGAAAAAATTTGGTAAAAAATGGTGATAATTTCGCTAAATATCGATTAAAGTCATTTGTATTGAACTAATCATACTTTTTATATTTTTATCGTTAAGTTCACATTATTTTACATCTAAAACACGTATTTACAATACATTTGGGTGAGTACAAAAAATAGAAAAAAAATTTGGGAAAAAATTTGGTAAAAAATGGTGATAATTCCGCTAAATATCGTTTAAAGTCATTTGTATTGAACTAATCATACTTTTTATATTTTTATCGTTAAGTTCACATAATTTTACATCTAAAACACGTATTTACAATACATTTGGGTGAATATAAAAGGTCGTAAAAAAATTTTGAAATACAGGTGATGAATCCGCTAAATATCGTCTTAAGTCATTTCTATTAAACTAATCATACTTTTTATATTTTTAACGTTAAGTTCACATTATTTTACATCTAAAACACGTATTTACAATACATTTGGGTGAATATAAAAGGTCGTAAAAAAATTTTGAAATACAGGTGATGAATCCGCTAAATATCGTCTTAAGTCATTTCTATTAAACTAATCATACTTTTTATATTTTTAACGTTAAGTTCACATTATTTTACATCTAAAACACGTGTTTACAATACATTTGGGTGAATACAAAAAATAGAAAAAGTATTTGGGAAAAAATGGTGATAATTCCGCTAAATATCGTTTAAAGTCATTTGTATTGAACTAATCATACTTTTTATATTTTTATCGTTAAGTTCACATTATTTTACAACTAAAACACGTATTTACAATACATTTGGGTGAATACAAAAAATTGAAAAAAAATTTGGGAAAAAATTTGGTAAAAAATGGTGATAATTCCGCTAAATATCGTTTAAAGTCATTTGTATTGAACTAATCATACTTTTTATATTTTTATCGTTAAGTTCACATTATTTTACATCTAAAACACGTATTTACAATACATTTGGGTGAATATAAAAGGTCGTAAAAAAATTTTGAAATACAGGTGATGAATCCGCTAAATATCGTCTTAAGTCATTTCTATTAAACTAATCATACTTTTTATATTTTTAACGTTAAGTTCACATTATTTTACATCTAAAACACGTGTTTACAATACATTTGGGTGAATACAAAAAATAGAAAAAAAATTTGGTAAAAAATGGTGATAATTTCGCTAAATATCGATTAAAGTCATTTGTATTGAACTAATCATACTTTTTATATTTTTATCGTTAAGTTCACATTATTTTACATCTAAAACACGTATTTACAATACATTTGGGTGAGTACAAAAAATAGAAAAAAAATTTGGGAAAAAATTTGGTAAAAAATGGTGATAATTCCGCTAAATATCGTTTAAAGTCATTTGTATTGAACTAATCATACTTTTTATATTTTTATCGTTAAGTTCACATAATTTTACATCTAAAACACGTATTTACAATACATTTGGTTGAATATAAAAGGTCGTAAAAAAATTTTGAAATACAGGTGATGAATCCGCTAAATATCGTCTTAAGTCATTTCTATTAAACTAATCATACTTTTTATATTTTTAACGTTAAGTTCACATTATTTTACATCTAAAACACGTGTTTACAATACATTTGGGTGAATACAAAAAATAGAAAAAGTATTTGGGAAAAAATGGTGATAATTCCGCTAAATATCGTTTAAAGTCATTTGTATTGAACTAATCATACTTTTTATATTTTTATCGTTAAGTTCACATTATTTAACAACTAAAACACGTATTTACAATACATTTGGGTGAATACAAAAAATTGAAAAAAAATTTGGGAAAAAATTTGGTAAAAAATGGTGATAATTCCGCTAAATATCGTTTAAAGTCATTTGTATTGAACTAATCATACTTTTTATATTTTTATCGTTAAGTTCACATTATTTTACATCTAAAACACGTATTTACAATACATTTGGGTGAGTACAAAAAATAGAAAAAAAATTTGGGAAAAAATTTGGTAAAAAATGGTGATAATTCCGCTAAATATCGTTTAAAGTCATTTATATTGAACTAATCATACTTTTTATATTTTTGTCGTTAAGTTCACATAATTTTACATCTAAAACACGTATTTACAATACATTTGGGTGAATATAAAAGGTCGTAAAAAAATTTTGAAATACAGGTGATGAATCCGCTAAATATCGTCTTAAGTCATTTCTATTAAACTAATCATACTTTTTATATTTTTAACGTTAAGTTCACATTATTTAACATCTAAAACACGTGTTTACAATACATTTGGGTGAATACAAAAAATAGAAAAAAAATTTGGGAAAAAATGGTGATAATTCCGCTAAATATCGTTTAAAGTCATTTGTATTGAACTAATCATACTTTTTATATTTTTATCGTTAAGTTCACATTATTTTACATCTAAAACACTTCTTTACAATACATTTGGGTGAATATAAAAGGTCGTAAAAAATTTTTAAATACAGGTGATGAATCCGCTAAATATCGTCTTAAGTCATTTGTATCGAACTAATCATACTTTTTATATTTTTATCGTTAAGTTCACATTATTTTACATCTAAAACACTTCTTTACAATACATTTGGGTGAATATAAAAGGTCGTAAAAAAATTTTGAAATACAGGTGATAAATCCGCTAAATATCGTCTTAAGTCATTTGTATTGAACTAATCATACTTTTTATATTTTTATCGTTAAGTACACATTATTTTACATCTAAAACACGTATTTACAATACATTTGGGTGAATACAAAAAATTTGGGAAAAAATTTGGTAAAACATGGTGATAATTCCGCTAAATATCGTTTAAAGTCATTTGTATTGAACTAATCATACTTTTTATATTTTTATCGTTAAGTTCACATAATTTTACATCTAAAACACGTATTTACAATACATTTGGGTGAATATAAAAGGTCGTAAAAAAATTTTGAAATACAGGTGATGAATCCGCTAAATATCGTCTTAAGTCATTTCTATTAAACTAATCATACTTTTTATATTTTTAACGTTAAGTTCACATTATTTTACATCTAAAACACGTGTTTACAATACATTTGGGTGAATACAAAAAATAGAAAAAGTATTTGGGAAAAAATGGTGATAATTCCGCTAAATATCGTTTAAAGTCATTTGTATTGAACTAATCATACTTTTTATATTTTTAACGTTAAGTTCACATTATTTTACATCTAAAACACGTGTTTACAATACATTTGGGTGAATACAAAAAATAGAAAAAAAATTTGGTAAAAAATGGTGATAATTTCGCTAAATATCGATTAAAGTCATTTGTATTGAACTAATCATACTTTTTATATTTTTATCGTTAAGTTCACATTATTTTACATCTAAAACACGTATTTACAATACATTTGGGTGAGTACAAAAAATAGAAAAAAAATTTGGGAAAAAATTTGGTAAAAAATGGTGATAATTCCGCTAAATATCTTTTAAAGTCATTTGTATTGAACTAATCATACTTTTTATATTTTTATCGTTAAGTTCACATAATTTTACATCTAAAACACGTATTTACAATACATTTGGTTGAATATAAAAGGTCGTAAAAAAATTTTGAAATACAGGTGATGAATCCGCTAAATATCGTCTTAAGTCATTTCTATTAAACTAATCATACTTTTTATATTTTTAACGTTAAGTTCACATTATTTTACATCTAAAACACGTGTTTACAATACATTTGGGTGAATACAAAAAATAGAAAAAGTATTTGGGAAAAAATGGTGATAATTCCGCTAAATATCGTTTAAAGTCATTTGTATTGAACTAATCATACTTTTTATATTTTTATCGTTAAGTTCACATTATTTTACAACTAAAACACGTATTTACAATACATTTGGGTGAATACAAAAAATTGAAAAAAAATTTGGGAAAAAATTTGGTAAAAAATGGTGATAATTCCGCTAAATATCGTTTAAAGTCATTTGTATTGAACTAATCATACTTTTTATATTTTTATCGTTAAGTTCACATTATTTTACATCTAAAACACGTATTTACAATACATTTGGGTGAGTACAAAAAATAGAAAAAAAATTTGGGAAAAAATTTGGTAAAAAATGGTGATAATTCCGCTAAATATCGTTTAAAGTCATTTGTATTGAACTAATCATACTTTTTATATTTTTGTCGTTAAGTTCACATAATTTTACATCTAAAACACGTATTTACAATACATTTGGGTGAATATAAAAGGTCGTAAAAAAATTTTGAAATACAGGTGATGAATCCGCTAAATATCGTCTTAAGTCATTTCTATTAAACTAATCATACTTTTTATATTTTTAACGTTAAGTTCACATTATTTAACATCTAAAACACGTGTTTACAATACATTTGGGTGAATACAAAAAATAGAAAAAAAATTTGGGAAAAAATGGTGATAATTCCGCTAAATATCGTTTAAAGTCATTTGTATTGAACTAATCATACTTTTTATATTTTTATCGTTAAGTTCACATTATTTTACATCTAAAACACTTCATTACAATACATTTGGGTGAATATAAAAGGTCGTAAAAAATTTTTGAAATACAGGTGATAATTCCGCTAAATATCGTTTAAAGTCATTTGTATTGAACTAATCATACTTTTTATATTTTTATCGTTAAGTTCACATAATTTTACATCTAAAACACGTATTTACAATACATTTGGGTGAATATAAAAGGTCGTAAAAAAATTTTGAAATACAGGTGATGAATCCGCTAAATATCGTCTTAAGTCATTTGTATTGAACTAATCATACTTTTTATATTTTTATCGTTAAGTACACATTATTTTACATCTAAAACACGTGTTTACAATACATTTGGGTGAATACAAAAAATAGAAAAAAAATTTGGGAAAAAATTTGGTAAAAAATGGTGATAATTTCGCTAAATATCGATTAAAGTCATTTGTATTGAACTAATCATACTTTTTATATTTTTATCGTTAAGTTCACATTATTTTACATCTAAAACACGTATTTACAATACATTTGGGTGAGTACAAAAAATAGAAAAAAAATTTGGGAAAAAATTTGGTAAAAAATGGTGATAATTCCGCTAAATATCGTTTAAAGTCATTTGTATTGAACTAATCATACTTTTTATATTTTTATCGTTAAGTTCACATAATTTTACATCTAAAACACGTATTTACAATACATTTGGGTGAATATAAAAGGTCGTAAAAAAATTTTGAAATACAGGTGATGAATCCGCTAAATATCGTCTTAAGTCATTTCTATTAAACTAATCATACTTTTTATATTTTTAACGTTAAGTTCACATTATTTTACATCTAAAACACGTATTTACAATACATTTGGGTGAATATAAAAGGTCGTAAAAAAATTTTGAAATACAGGTGATGAATCCGCTAAATATCGTCTTAAGTCATTTCTATTAAACTAATCATACTTTTTATATTTTTAACGTTAAGTTCACATTATTTTACATCTAAAACACGTGTTTACAATACATTTGGGTGAATACAAAAAATAGAAAAAGTATTTGGGAAAAAATGGTGATAATTCCGCTAAATATCGTTTAAAGTCATTTGTATTGAACTAATCATACTTTTTATATTTTTATCGTTAAGTTCACATTATTTTACAACTAAAACACGTATTTACAATACATTTGGGTGAATACAAAAAATTGAAAAAAAATTTGGGAAAAAATTTGGTAAAAAATGGTGATAATTCCGCTAAATATCGTTTAAAGTCATTTGTATTGAACTAATCATACTTTTTATATTTTTATCGTTAAGTTCACATTATTTTACATCTAAAACACGTATTTACAATACATTTGGGTGAATATAAAAGGTCGTAAAAAAATTTTGAAATACAGGTGATGAATCCGCTAAATATCGTCTTAAGTCATTTCTATTAAACTAATCATACTTTTTATATTTTTAACGTTAAGTTCACATTATTTTACATCTAAAACACGTGTTTACAATACATTTGGGTGAATACAAAAAATAGAAAAAAAATTTGGTAAAAAATGGTGATAATTTCGCTAAATATCGATTAAAGTCATTTGTATTGAACTAATCATACTTTTTATATTTTTATCGTTAAGTTCACATTATTTTACATCTAAAACACGTATTTACAATACATTTGGGTGAGTACAAAAAATAGAAAAAAAATTTGGGAAAAAATTTGGTAAAAAATGGTGATAATTCCGCTAAATATCGTTTAAAGTCATTTGTATTGAACTAATCATACTTTTTATATTTTTATCGTTAAGTTCACATAATTTTACATCTAAAACACGTATTTACAATACATTTGGTTGAATATAAAAGGTCGTAAAAAAATTTTGAAATACAGGTGATGAATCCGCTAAATATCGTCTTAAGTCATTTCTATTAAACTAATCATACTTTTTATATTTTTAACGTTAAGTTCACATTATTTTACATCTAAAACACGTGTTTACAATACATTTGGGTGAATACAAAAAATAGAAAAAGTATTTGGGAAAAAATGGTGATAATTCCGCTAAATATCGTTTAAAGTCATTTGTATTGAACTAATCATACTTTTTATATTTTTATCGTTAAGTTCACATTATTTAACAACTAAAACACGTATTTACAATACATTTGGGTGAATACAAAAAATTGAAAAAAAATTTGGGAAAAAATTTGGTAAAAAATGGTGATAATTCCGCTAAATATCGTTTAAAGTCATTTGTATTGAACTAATCATACTTTTTATATTTTTATCGTTAAGTTCACATTATTTTACATCTAAAACACGTATTTACAATACATTTGGGTGAGTACAAAAAATAGAAAAAAAATTTGGGAAAAAATTTGGTAAAAAATGGTGATAATTCCGCTAAATATCGTTTAAAGTCATTTATATTGAACTAATCATACTTTTTATATTTTTGTCGTTAAGTTCACATAATTTTACATCTAAAACACGTATTTACAATACATTTGGGTGAATATAAAAGGTCGTAAAAAAATTTTGAAATACAGGTGATGAATCCGCTAAATATCGTCTTAAGTCATTTCTATTAAACTAATCATACTTTTTATATTTTTAACGTTAAGTTCACATTATTTAACATCTAAAACACGTGTTTACAATACATTTGGGTGAATACAAAAAATAGAAAAAAAATTTGGGAAAAAATGGTGATAATTCCGCTAAATATCGTTTAAAGTCATTTGTATTGAACTAATCATACTTTTTATATTTTTATCGTTAAGTTCACATTATTTTACATCTAAAACACTTCTTTACAATACATTTGGGTGAATATAAAAGGTCGTAAAAAATTTTTAAATACAGGTGATGAATCCGCTAAATATCGTCTTAAGTCATTTGTATCGAACTAATCATACTTTTTATATTTTTATCGTTAAGTTCACATTATTTTACATCTAAAACACTTCTTTACAATACATTTGGGTGAATATAAAAGGTCGTAAAAAAATTTTGAAATACAGGTGATAAATCCGCTAAATATCGTCTTAAGTCATTTGTATTGAACTAATCATACTTTTTATATTTTTATCGTTAAGTACACATTATTTTACATCTAAAACACGTATTTACAATACATTTGGGTGAATACAAAAAATTTGGGAAAAAATTTGGTAAAACATGGTGATAATTCCGCTAAATATCGTTTAAAGTCATTTGTATTGAACTAATCATACTTTTTATATTTTTATCGTTAAGTTCACATAATTTTACATCTAAAACACGTATTTACAATACATTTGGGTGAATATAAAAGGTCGTAAAAAAATTTTGAAATACAGGTGATGAATCCGCTAAATATCGTCTTAAGTCATTTCTATTAAACTAATCATACTTTTTATATTTTTAACGTTAAGTTCACATTATTTTACATCTAAAACACGTATTTACAATACATTTGGGTGAATATAAAAGGTCGTAAAAAAATTTTGAAATACAGGTGATGAATCCGCTAAATATCGTCTTAAGTCATTTCTATTAAACTAATCATACTTTTTATATTTTTAACGTTAAGTTCACATTATTTTACATCTAAAACACGTGTTTACAATACATTTGGGTGAATACAAAAAATAGAAAAAGTATTTGGGAAAAAATGGTGATAATTCCGCTAAATATCGTTTAAAGTCATTTGTATTGAACTAATCATACTTTTTATATTTTTATCGTTAAGTTCACATTATTTTACAACTAAAACACGTATTTACAATACATTTGGGTGAATACAAAAAATTGAAAAAAAATTTGGGAAAAAATTTGGTAAAAAATGGTGATAATTCCGCTAAATATCGTTTAAAGTCATTTGTATTGAACTAATCATACTTTTTATATTTTTATCGTTAAGTTCACATTATTTTACATCTAAAACACGTATTTACAATACATTTGGGTGAATATAAAAGGTCGTAAAAAAATTTTGAAATACAGGTGATGAATCCGCTAAATATCGTCTTAAGTCATTTCTATTAAACTAATCATACTTTTTATATTTTTAACGTTAAGTTCACATTATTTTACATCTAAAACACGTGTTTACAATACATTTGGGTGAATACAAAAAATAGAAAAAAAATTTGGTAAAAAATGGTGATAATTTCGCTAAATATCGATTAAAGTCATTTGTATTGAACTAATCATACTTTTTATATTTTTATCGTTAAGTTCACATTATTTTACATCTAAAACACGTATTTACAATACATTTGGGTGAGTACAAAAAATAGAAAAAAAATTTGGGAAAAAATTTGGTAAAAAATGGTGATAATTCCGCTAAATATCGTTTAAAGTCATTTGTATTGAACTAATCATACTTTTTATATTTTTATCGTTAAGTTCACATAATTTTACATCTAAAACACGTATTTACAATACATTTGGTTGAATATAAAAGGTCGTAAAAAAATTTTGAAATACAGGTGATGAATCCGCTAAATATCGTCTTAAGTCATTTCTATTAAACTAATCATACTTTTTATATTTTTAACGTTAAGTTCACATTATTTTACATCTAAAACACGTGTTTACAATACATTTGGGTGAATACAAAAAATAGAAAAAGTATTTGGGAAAAAATGGTGATAATTCCGCTAAATATCGTTTAAAGTCATTTGTATTGAACTAATCATACTTTTTATATTTTTATCGTTAAGTTCACATTATTTAACAACTAAAACACGTATTTACAATACATTTGGGTGAATACAAAAAATTGAAAAAAAATTTGGGAAAAAATTTGGTAAAAAATGGTGATAATTCCGCTAAATATCGTTTAAAGTCATTTGTATTGAACTAATCATACTTTTTATATTTTTATCGTTAAGTTCACATTATTTTACATCTAAAACACGTATTTACAATACATTTGGGTGAGTACAAAAAATAGAAAAAAAATTTGGGAAAAAATTTGGTAAAAAATGGTGATAATTCCGCTAAATATCGTTTAAAGTCATTTGTATTGAACTAATCATACTTTTTATATTTTTGTCGTTAAGTTCACATAATTTTACATCTAAAACACGTATTTACAATACATTTGGGTGAATATAAAAGGTCGTAAAAAAATTTTGAAATACAGGTGATGAATCCGCTAAATATCGTCTTAAGTCATTTCTATTAAACTAATCATACTTTTTATATTTTTAACGTTAAGTTCACATTATTTAACATCTAAAACACGTGTTTACAATACATTTGGGTGAATACAAAAAATAGAAAAAAAATTTGGGAAAAAATGGTGATAATTCCGCTAAATATCGTTTAAAGTCATTTGTATTGAACTAATCATACTTTTTATATTTTTATCGTTAAGTTCACATTATTTTACATCTAAAACACTTCTTTACAATACATTTGGGTGAATATAAAAGGTCGTAAAAAATTTTTAAATACAGGTGATGAATCCGCTAAATATCGTCTTAAGTCATTTGTATCGAACTAATCATACTTTTTATATTTTTATCGTTAAGTTCACATTATTTTACATCTAAAACACTTCTTTACAATACATTTGGGTGAATATAAAAGGTCGTAAAAAAATTTTGAAATACAGGTGATAAATCCGCTAAATATCGTCTTAAGTCATTTGTATTGAACTAATCATACTTTTTATATTTTTATCGTTAAGTACACATTATTTTACATCTAAAACACGTATTTACAATACATTTGGGTGAATACAAAAAATTTGGGAAAAAATTTGGTAAAACATGGTGATAATTCCGCTAAATATCGTTTAAAGTCATTTGTATTGAACTAATCATACTTTTTATATTTTTATCGTTAAGTTCACATAATTTTACATCTAAAACACGTATTTACAATACATTTGGGTGAATATAAAAGGTCGTAAAAAAATTTTGAAATACAGGTGATGAATCCGCTAAATATCGTCTTAAGTCATTTCTATTAAACTAATCATACTTTTTATATTTTTAACGTTAAGTTCACATTATTTTACATCTAAAACACGTGTTTACAATACATTTGGGTGAATACAAAAAATAGAAAAAGTATTTGGGAAAAAATGGTGATAATTCCGCTAGATATCGTTTAAAGTCATTTGTATTGAACTAATCAAACTGATTATATTTTTATCGTTAAGTTCACATTATTTTACAACTAAAACACGTATTTACAATACATTTGGGTGAATACAAAAAATAGAAAAAAAATTTGGGAAAAAATTTGGTAAAAAATGGTGATAATTCCGCTAAATATCGTTTAAAGTAATTTGTATTGAACTAATCATACTTTTTATATTTTTATCGTTAAGTTCACATTATTTTACATCTAAAACACGTATTTACAATACATTTGGGTGAGTACAAAAAATAGAAAAAAAATTTGGGAAAAAATTTGGTAAAAAATGGTGATAATTCCGCTAAATATCGTTTAAAGTCATTTGTATTGAACTAATCATACTTTTTATATTTTTATCGTTAAGTTCACATAATTTTACATCTAAAACACGTATTTACAATACATTTGGGTGAATATAAAAGGTCGTAAAAAAATTTTGAAATACAGGTGATGAATCCGCTAAATATCGTCTTAAGTCATTTCTATTAAACTAATCATACTTTTTATATTTTTAACGTTAAGTTCACATTATTTTACATCTAAAACACGTGTTTACAATACATTTGGGTGAATACAAAAAATAGAAAAAAAATTTGGGAAAAAATGGTGATAATTCCGCTAAATATCGTTTAAAGTCATTTGTATTGAACTAATCCTACTTTTTATATTTTTATCGTTAAGTTCACATTATTTTACATCTAAAACACGTATTTACAATACATTTGGGTGAATACAAAAAATAGAAAAAAAATTTGGGAAAAAATTTGGTAAAAAATGGTGATAATTCCGCTAAATATCGTTTAAAGTCATTTGTATTGAACTAATCATACTTTTTATATTTTTGTCGTTAAGTTCACATAATTTTACATCTAAAACACGTATTTACAATACATTTGGGTGAATATAAAAGGTCGTAAAATAATTTTGAAATACAGGTGATGAATCCGCTAAATATCGTCTTAAGTCATTTCTATTAAACTAATCATACTTTTTATATTTTTAACGTTAAGTTCACATTATTTTACATCTAAAACACGTGTTTACAATACATTTGGGTGAATACAAAAAATAGAAAAAAAATTTGGGAAAAAATGGTGATAATTCCGCTAAATATCGTTTAAAGTCATTTGTATTGATCTAATCATACTTTTTATATTTTTATCGTTAAGTTCACATAATTTTACATCTAAAACACGTATTTACAATACATTTGGGTGAATATAAAAGGTCGTAAAAAAATTTTGAAATACAGGTGATGAATCCGCTAAATATCGTCTTAAGTCATTTGTATTGAACTAATCATACTTTTTATATTTTTATCGTTAAGTTCACATAACTTTACATCTAAAACACGTATTTACAATACATTTGGGTGAATATAAAAGGTCGTAAAAAAATTTTGAAATACAGGTGATAAATCCGCTAAATATCGTCTTAAGTCATTTGTATTGAACTAATCATACTTTTTATATTTTTATCGTTAAGTACACATTATTTTACATCTAAAACACGTATTTACAATACATTTGGGTGAATACAAAAAATAGAAAAAAAATTTGGGAAAAAATGGTGATAATTCCGCTAAATATCGTTTAAAGTCATTTGTATTGAACTAATCATACTTTTTATATTTTTATCGTTAAGTTCACATTATTTTACATCTAAAACACTTCTTTACAATACATTTGGGTGAATATAAAAGGTCGTAAAAAATTTTTGAAATACAGGTGATGAATCCGCTAAATATCGTCTTAAGTCATTTGTATCGAACTAATCATACTTTTTATATTTTTATCGTTAAGTTCACATTATTTTACATCTAAAACACTTCTTTACAATACATTTGGGTGAATATAAAAGGTCGTAAAAAAATTTTGAAATACAGGTGATGAATCCGCTAAATATCGTCTTAAGTCATTTGTATTGAACTAATCATACTTTTTATATTTTTATCGTTAAGTACACATTATTTTACATCTAAAACACGTATTTACAATACATTTGGGTGAATACAAAAAATTTGGGAAAAAATTTGGTAAAACATGGTGATAATTCCGCTAAATATCGTTTAAAGTCATTTGTATTGAACTAATCATACTTTTTATATTTTTATCGTTAAGTTCACATTATTTTACATCTAAAACACGTGTTTACAATACATTTGGGTGAATACAAAAAATAGAAAAAGTATTTGGGAAAAAATGGTGATAATTCCGCTAGATATCGTTTAAAGTCATTTGTATTGAACTAATCATACTTTTTATATTTTTATCGTTAAGTTCACATTATTTTACAACTAAAACACGTATTTACAATACATTTGGGTGAATACAAAAAATAGAAAAAAAATTTGGGAAAAAATTTGGTAAAAAATGGTGATAATTCCGCTAAATATCGTTTAAAGTCATTTGTATTGAGCTAATCATACTTTTTATATTTTTATCGTTAAGTTCACATTATTTTACATCTAAAACACGTATTTACAATACATTTGGGTGAGTACAAAAAATAGAAAAAAAATTTGGGAAAAAATTTGGTAAAAAATGGTGATAATTCCGCTAAATATCGTTTAAAGTCATTTGTATTGAACTAATCATACTTTTTATATTTTTGTCGTTAAGTTCACATAATTTTACATCTAAAACACGTATTTACAATACATTTGGGTGAATATAAAAGGTCGTAAAATAATTTTGAAATACAGGTGATGAATCCGCTAAATATCGTCTTAAGTCATTTCTATTAAACTAATCATACTTTTTATATTTTTAACGTTAAGTTCACATTATTTTACATCTAAAACACGTGTTTACAATACATTTGGGTGAATACAAAAAATAGAAAAAAAATTTGGGAAAAAATGGTGATAATTCCGCTAAATATCGTTTAAAGTCATTTGTATTGAACTAATCATACTTTTTATATTTTTATCGTTAAGTTCACATAATTTTACATCTAAAACACGTATTTACAATACATTTGGGTGAATATAAAAGGTCGTAAAAAAATTTTGAAATACAGGTGATGAATCCGCTAAATATCGTCTTAAGTCATTTCTATTAAACTAATCATACTTTTTATATTTTTAACGTTAAGTTCACATTATTTTACATCTAAAACACGTATTTACAATACATTTGGGTGAATATAAAAGGTCGTAAAAAAATTTTGAAATACAGGTCATGAATCCGCTAAATATCGTCTTAAGTCATTTCTATTAAACTAATCATACTTTTTATATTTTTAACGTTAAGTTCACATTATTTTACATCTAAAACACGTGTTTACAATACATTTGGGTGAATACAAAAAATAGAAAAAAAATTTGGGAAAAAATTTGGTAAAAAATGGTGATAATTTCGCTAAATATCGATTAAAGTCATTTGTATTAAACTAATCATACTTTTTATATTTTTATCGTTAAGTTCACATTATTTTACATCTAAAACACATATTTACAATACATTTGGGTGAATATAAAAGGTCGTAAAAAAATTTTGAAATACAGGTGATGAATCCGCTAAATATCGTCTTAAGTCATTTCTATTAAACTAATCATACTTTTTATATTTTTAACGTTAAGTTCACATTATTTTACATCTAAAACACGTGTTTACAATACATTTGGGTGAATACAAAAAATAGAAAAAAAATTTGGTAAAAAATGGTGATAATTTCGCTAAATATCGATTAAAGTCATTTGTATTGAACTAATCATACTTTTTATATTTTTATCGTTAAGTTCACATTATTTTACATCTAAAACACGTATTTACAATACATTTGGGTGAGTACAAAAAATAGAAAAAAAATTTGGGAAAAAATTTGGTAAAAAATGGTGATAATTCCGCTAAATATCGTTTAAAGTCATTTGTATTGAACTAATCATACTTTTTATATTTTTGTCGTTAAGTTCACATAATTTTACATCTAAAACACGTATTTACAATACATTTGGGTGAATATAAAAGGTCGTAAAATAATTTTGAAATACAGGTGATGAATCCGCTAAATTTCGTCTTAAGTCATTTCTATTAAACTAATCATACTTTTTATATTTTTAACGTTAAGTTCACATTATTTTACATCTAAAACACGTGTTTACAATACATTTGGGTGAATACAAAAAATAGAAAAAAAATTTGGGAAAAAATGGTGATAATTCCGCTAAATATCGTTTAAAGTCATTTGTATTGAACTAATCATACTTTTTATATTTTTATCGTTAAGTTCACATAATTTTACATCTAAAACACGTATTTACAATACATTTGGGTGAATATAAAAGGTCGTAAAAAAATTTTGAAATACAGGTGATGAATCCGCTAAATATCGTCTTAAGTCATTTCTATTAAACTAATCATACTTTTTATATTTTTAACGTTAAGTTCACATTATTTTACATCTAAAACACGTATTTACAATACATTTGGGTGAATATAAAAGGTCGTAAAAAAATTTTGAAATACAGGTGATGAATCCGCTAAATATCGTCTTAAGTCATTTCTATAAAACTAATCATACTTTTTATATTTTTAACGTTAAGTTCACATTATTTTACATCTAAAACACGTGTTTACAATACATTTGGGTGAATACAAAAAATAGAAAAAAAATTTGGGAAAAAATTTGGTAAAAAATGGTGATAATTTCGCTAAATATCGATTAAAGTCATTTGTATTAAACTAATCATACTTTTTATATTTTTATCGTTAAGTTCACATTATTTTACATCTAAAACACATATTTACAATACATTTGGGTGAATATAAAAGGTCGTAAAAAAATTTTGAAATACAGGTGATGAATCCGCTAAATATCGTCTTAAGTCATTTCTATTAAACTAATCATACTTTTTATATTTTTAACGTTAAGTTCACATTATTTTACATCTAAAACACGTGTTTACAATACATTTGGGTGAATACAAAAAATAGAAAAAAAATTTGGTAAAAAATGGTGATAATTTCGCTAAATATCGATTAAAGTCATTTGTATTGAACTAATCATACTTTTTATATTTTTATCGTTAAGTTCACATTATTTTACATCTAAAACACGTATTTACAATACATTTGGGTGAGTACAAAAAATAGAAAAAAAATTTGGGAAAAAATTTGGTAAAAAATGGTGATAATTCCGCTAAATATCGTTTAAAGTCATTTGTATTGAACTAATCATACCTTTTATATTTTTATCGTTAAGTTCACATTATTTTACATCTAAAACACGTATTTACAATACATTTGGGTGAGTACAAAAAATAGAAAAAAAATTTGGGAAAAAATTTGGTAAAAAATGGTGATAATTCCGCTAAATATCGTTTAAAGTCATTTGTATTGAACTAATCATACTTTTTATATTTTTGTCGTTAAGTTCACATAATTTTACATCTAAAACACGTATTTACAATACATTTGGGTGAATATAAAAGGTCGTAAAAAAATTTTGAAATACAGGTGATGAATCCGCTAAATATCGTCTTAAGTCATTTCTATTAAACTAATCATACTTTTTATATTTTTAACGTTAAGTTCACATTATTTAACATCTAAAACACGTGTTTACATCATTTGGGTGAATACAAAAAATAGAAAAAAAATTTGGGAAAAAATGGTGATAATTCCGCTAAATATCGTTTAAAGTCATTTGTATTGAACTAATCATACTTTTTATATTTTTATCGTTAAGTTCACATTATTTTACATCTAAAACACTTCTTTACAATACATTTGGGTGAATATAAAAGGTCGTAAAAAATTTTTGAAATACAGGTGATGAATCCGCTAAATATCGTCTTAAGTCATTTGTATCGAACTAATCATACTTTTTATATTTTTATCGTTAAGTTCACATTATTTTACATCTAAAACACTTCTTTACAATACATTTGGGTGAATATAAAAGGTCGTAAAAAAATTTTGAAATACAGGTGATGAATCCGCTAAATATCGTCTTAAGTCATTTGTATTGAACTAATCATACTTTTTATATTTTTATCGTTAAGTACACATTATTTTACATCTAAAACACGTATTTACAATACATTTGGGTGAATATAAAAGGTCGTAAAAAAATTTTGAAATACAGGTGATGAATCCGCTAAATATCGTCTTAAGTCATTTCTATTAAACTAATCATACTTTTTATATTTTTAACGTTAAGTTCACATTATTTTACATCTAAAACACGTGTTTACAATACATTTGGGTGAATACAAAAAATAGAAAAAGTATTTGGGAAAAAATGGTGATAATTCCGCTAGATATCGTTTAAAGTCATTTGTATTGAACTAATCATACTTTTTATATTTTTATCGTTAAGTTCACATTATTTTACAACTAAAACACGTATTTACAATACATTTGGGTGAATACAAAAAATAGAAAAAAAATTTGGGAAAAAATTTGGTAAAAAATGGTGATAATTCCGCTAAATATCGTTTAAAGTAATTTGTATTGAACTAATCATACTTTTTATCTTTTTATCGTTAAGTTCACATTATTTTACATCTAAAACACGTATTTACAATACATTTGGGTGAGTACAAAAAATAGAAAAAAAATTTGGGAAAAAATTTGGTAAAAAATGGTGATAATTCCGCTAAATATCGTTTAAAGTCATTTGTATTGAACTAATCATACTTTTTATATTTTTGTCGTTAAGTTCACATAATTTTACATCTAAAACACGTATTTACAATACATTTGGGTGAATATAAAAGGTCGTAAAATAATTTTGAAATACAGGTGATGAATCCGCTAAATATCGTCTTAAGTCATTTCTATTAAACTAATCATACTTTTTATATTTTTAACGTTAAGATCACATTATTTTACATCTAAAACACTTCTTTACAATACATTTGGGTGAATACAAAAAATAGAAAAAAAATTTGGGAAAAAATTGTGATAATTCCGCTAAATATCGTTTAAAGTCATTTGTATTGAACTAATCATACTTTTTATATTTTTATCGTTAAGTTCACATAATTTTACATCTAAAACACGTATTTACAATACATTTGGGTGAATATAAAAGGTCGTAAAAAAATTTTGAAATACAGGTGATGAATCCGCTAAATATCGTCTTAAGTCATTTCTATTAAACTAATCATACTTTTTATATTTTTAACGTTAAGTTCACATTATTTTACATCTAAAACACGTGTTTACAATACATTTGGGTGAATACAAAAAATAGAAATAAAATTTGGGAAAAAATGGTGATAATTCCGCTAAATATCGTTTAAAGTCATTTGTATTGAACTAATCATACTTTTTATATTTTTATCGTTAAGTTCACATTATTTTACATCTAAAACACGTGTTTACAATACATTTGGGTGAATACAAAAAATAGAAAAAAAATTTGGGAAAAAATTTGGTAAAAAATGGTGATAATTTCGCTAAATATCGATTAAAGTCATTTGTATTGAACTAATCATACTTTTTATATTTTTATCGTTAAGTTCACATTATTTTACATCTAAAACACGTATTTACAATACATTTGGGTGAGTACAAAAAATAGAAAAAAAATTTGGGAAAAAATTTGGTAAAAAATGGTGATAATTCCGCTAAATATCGTTTAAAGTCATTTGTATTGAACTAATCATACTTTTTATATTTTTATCGTTAAGTTCACATAATTTTACATCTAAAACACGTATTTACAATACATTTGGGTGAATATAAAAGGTCGTAAAAAAATTTTGAAATACAGGTGATGAATCCGCTAAATATCGTCTTAAGTCATTTCTATTAAACTAATCATACTTTTTATATTTTTAACGTTAAGTTCACATTATTTTACATCTAAAACACGTATGTACAATACATTTGGGTGAATATAAAAGGTCGTAAAAAAATTTTGAAATACAGGTGATGAATCCGCTAAATATCGTCTTAAGTCATTTCTATTAAACTAATCATACTTTTTATATTTTTAACGTTAAGTTCACATTATTTTACATCTAAAACACGTGTTTACAATATATTTGGGTGAATACAAAAAATAGAAAAAAAATTTGGGAAAAAATTTGGTAAAAAATGGTGATAATTTCGCTAAATATCGATTAAAGTCATTTGTATTGAACTAATCATACTTTTTATATTTTTATCGTTAAGTTCACATTATTTTACATCTAAAACACGTATTTACAATACATTTGGGTGAATATAAAAGGTCGTAAAAAAATTTTGAAATACAGGTGATGAATCCGCTAAATATCGTCTTAAGTCATTTCTATTAAACTAATCATACTTTTTATATTTTTAACGTTAAGTTCACATTATTTTACATCTAAAACACGTGTTTACAATACATTTGGGTGAATACAAAAAATAGAAAAAAAATTTGGTAAAAAATGGTGATAATTTCGCTAAATATCGATTAAAGTCATTTGTACTGAACTAATCATACTTTTTATATTTTTATCGTTAAGTTCACATTATTTTACATCTAAAACACGTATTTACAATACATTTGGGTGAGTACAAAAAATAGAAAAAAAAATTGGGAAAAAATTTGGTAAAAAATGGTGATAATTCCGCTAAATATCGTTTAAAGTCATTTGTATTGAACTAATCATACTTTTTATATTTTTATCGTTAAGTTCACATAATTTTACATCTAAAACACGTATTTACAATACATTTGGGTGAATACAAAAAATAGAAAAAAAATTTGGGAAAAAATTTGGTAAAAAATGGTGATAATTTCGCTAAATATCGATTAAAGTCATTTGTATTAAACTAATCATACTTTTTATATTTTTATCGTTAAGTTCACATTATTTTACATCTAAAACACGTATTTACAATACATTTGGGTGAATATAAAAGGTCGTAAAAAAATTTTGAAATACAGGTGATGAATCCGCTAAATATCGTCTTAAGTCATTTCTATTAAACTAATCATACTTTTTATATTTTTAACGTTAAGTTCACATTATTTTACATCTTAAACACGTGTTTACAATACATTTGGGTGAATACAAAAAATAGAAAAAAAATTTGGGAAAAAATGGTGATAATTCCGCTAAATATCGTTTAAAGTCATTTGTATTGAACTAATCATACTTTTTATATTTTTATCGTTAAGTTCACATTATTTTACATCTAAAACACGTGTTTACAATACATTTGGGTGAATACAAAAAATAGAAAAAAAATTTGGGAAAAAATTTGGTAAAAAATGGTGATAATTTCGCTAAATATCGATTAAAGTCATTTGTATTGAACTAATCATACTTTTTATATTTTTATCGTTAAGTTCACATTATTTTACATCTAAAACACGTATTTACAATACATTTGGGTGAGTACAAAAAATAGAAAAAAAATTTGGGAAAAAATTTGGGAAAAAATTTGGTAAAAAATGGTGATAATTCCGCTAAATATCGTTTAAAGTCATTTGTATTGAACTAATCATACTTTTTATATTTTTATCGTTAAGTTCACATAATTTTACATCTAAAACACGTATTTACAATACATTTGGGTGAATATAAAAGGTCGTAAAAAAATTTTGAAATACAGGTGATGAATCCGCTAAATATCGTCTTAAGTCATTTCTATTAAACTAATCATACTTTTTATATTTTTAACGTTAAGTTCACATTATTTTACATCTAAAACACGTATTTACAATACATTTGGGTGAATATAAAAGGTAGTAAAAAAATTTGGGAAAAAATTTGGTAAAAAATGGTGATAATTTCGCTAAATATCGATTAAAGTCATTTGTATTGAACTAATCATACTTTTTATATTTTTATCGTTAAGTTCACATTATTTTACATCTAAAACACGTATTTACAATACATTTGGGTGAATATAAAAGGTCGTAAAAAAATTTTGAAATACAGGTGATGAATCCGCTAAATATCGTCTTAAGTCATTTCTATTAAACTAATCATACTTTTTATATTTTTAACGTTAAGTTCACATTATTTTACATCTAAAACACGTGTTTACAATACATTTGGGTGAATACAAAAAATAGAAAAAAAATTTGGTAAAAAATGGTGATAATTTCGCTAAATATCGATTAAAGTCATTTGTACTGAACTAATCATACTTTTTATATTTTTATCGTTAAGTTCACATTATTTTACATCTAAAACACGTATTTACAATACATTTGGGTGAGTACAAAAAATAGAAAAAAAAATTGGGAAAAAATTTGGTAAAAAATGGTGATAATTCCGCTAAATATCGTTTAAAGTCATTTGTATTGAACTAATCATACTTTTTATATTTTTATCGTTAAGTTCACATAATTTTACATCTAAAACACGTATTTACAATACATTTGGGTGAATACAAAAAATAGAAAAAAAATTTGGGAAAAAATTTGGTAAAAAATGGTGATAATTTCGCTAAATATCGATTA
Organism: Diuraphis noxia; assembly: GCF_037042655.1. Classification (NCBI taxonomy): domain Eukaryota; kingdom Metazoa; phylum Arthropoda; class Insecta; order Hemiptera; family Aphididae; genus Diuraphis; species Diuraphis noxia. The sequence continues at coordinate 76,382,167 of NW_028301714.1, forward strand.
AAGTCATTTGTATTAAACTAATCATACTTTTTATATTTTTATCGTTAAGTTCACATTATTTTACATCTAAAACACGTATTTACAATACATTTGGGTGAATATAAAAGGTCGTAAAAAAATTTTGAAATACAGGTGATGAATCCGCTAAATATCGTCTTAAGTCATTTCTATTAAACTAATCATACTTTTTATATTTTTAACGTTAAGTTCACATTATTTTACATCTAAAACACGTGTTTACAATACATTTGGGTGAATACAAAAAATAGAAAAAAAATTTGGTAAAAAATGGTGATAATTTCGCTAAATATCGATTAAAGTCATTTGTATTGAACTAATCATACTTTTTATATTTTTATCGTTAAGTTCACATTATTTTACATCTAAAACACGTATTTACAATACATTTGGGTGAGTACAAAAAATAGAAAAAAAATTTGGGAAAAAATTTGGTAAAAAATGGTGATAATTCCGCTAAATATCGTTTAAAGTCATTTGTATTGAACTAATCATACTTTTTATATTTTTATCGTTAAGTTCACATAATTTTACATCTAAAACACGTATTTACAATACATTTGGTTGAATATAAAAGGTCGTAAAAAAATTTTGAAATACAGGTGATGAATCCGCTAAATATCGTCTTAAGTCATTTCTATTAAACTAATCATACTTTTTATATTTTTAACGTTAAGTTCACATTATTTTACATCTAAAACACATGTTTACAATACATTTGGGTGAATACAAAAAATAGAAAAAAAATTTGGGAAAAAATGGTGATAATTCCGCTAAATATCGTTTAAAGTCATTTGTATTGAACTAATCATACTTTTTATATTTTTATCGTTAAGTTCACATTATTTTACATCTAAAACACGTGTTTACAATACATTTGGGTGAATACAAAAAATAGAAAAAAAATTTGGGAAAAAATTTGGTAAAAAATGGTGATAATTTCGCTAAATATCGATTAAAGTCATTTGTATTGAACTAATCATACTTTTTATATTTTTATCGTTAAGTTCACATTATTTTACATCTAAAACACGTATTTACAATACATTTGGGTGAGTACAAAAAATAGAAAAAAAATTTGGGAAAAAATTTGGTAAAAAATGGTGATAATTCCGCTAAATATCGTTTAAAGTCATTTGTATTGAACTAATCATACTTTTTATATTTTTATCGTTAAGTTCACATAATTTTACATCTAAAACACGTATTTACAATACATTTGGGTGAATATAAAAGGTCGTAAAAAAATTTTGAAATACAGGTGATGAATCCGCTAAATATCGTCTTAAGTCATTTCTATTAAACTAATCATACTTTTTATATTTTTAACGTTAAGTTCACATTATTTTACATCTAAAACACGTATTTACAATACATTTGGGTGAATATAAAAGGTAGTAAAAAAATTTTGAAATACAGGTGATGAATCCGCTAAATATCGTCTTAAGTCATTTCTATTAAACTAATCATACTTTTTATATTTTTAACGTTAAGTTCACATTATTTTACATCTAAAACACGTGTTTACAATATATTTGGGTGAATACAAAAAATAGAAAAAAAATTTGGGAAAAAATTTGGTAAAAAATGGTGATAATTTCGCTAAATATCGATTAAAGTCATTTGTATTGAACTAATCATACTTTTTATATTTTTATCGTTAAGTTCACATTATTTTACATCTAAAACACGTATTTACAATACATTTGGGTGAATATAAAAGGTCGTAAAAAAATTTTGAAATACAGGTGATGAATCTGCTAAATATCGTCTTAATTCATTTCTATTAAACTAATCATACTTTTTATATTTTTAACGTTAAGTTCACATTATTTTACATCTAAAACACGTGTTTACAATACATTTGGGTGAATACAAAAAATAGAAAAAAAATTTGGTAAAAAATGGTGATAATTTCGCTAAATATCGATTAAAGTCATTTGTACTGAACTAATCATACTTTTTATATTTTTATCGTTAAGTTCACATTATTTTACATCTAAAACACGTATTTACAATACATTTGGGTGAGTACAAAAAATAGAAAAAAAAATTGGGAAAAAATTTGGTAAAAAATGGTGATAATTCCGCTAAATATCGTTTAAAGTCATTTGTATTGAACTAATCATACTTTTTATATTTTTATCGTTAAGTTCACATAATTTTACATCTAAAACACGTATTTACAATACATTTGGTTGAATATAAAAGGTCGTAAAAAAATTTTGAAATACAGGTGATGAATCCGCTAAATATCGTCTTAAGTCATTTCTATTAAACTAATCATACTTTTTATATTTTTAACGTTAAGTTCACATTATTTTACATCTAAAACACATGTTTACAATACATTTGGGTGAATACAAAAAATAGAAAAAAAATTTGGGAAAAAATGGTGATAATTCCGCTAAATATCGTTTAAAGTCATTTGTATTGAACTAATCATACTTTTTATATTTTTATCGTTAAGTTCACATTATTTTACATCTAAAACACGTATTTACAATACATTTGGGTGAATATAAAAGGTCGTAAAAAAATTTTGAAATACAGGTGATGAATCCGCTAAATATCGTCTTAAGTCATTTCTATTAAACTAATCATACTTTTTATATTTTTAACGTTAAGTTCACATTATTTTACATCTAAAACACGTGTTTACAATACATTTGGGTGAATACAAAAAATAGAAAAAATAATTTGGGAAAAAATGGTGATAATTCCGCTAAATATCGTTTAAAGTCATTTGTATTGAACTAATCATACTTTTTATATTTTTATCGTTAAGTTCACATTATTTTACATCTAAAACACGTGTTTACAATACATTTGGGTGAATACAAAAAATAGAAAAAAAATTTGGGAAAAAATTTGGTAAAAAATGGTGATAATTTCGCTAAATATCGATTAAAGTCATTTGTATTGAACTAATCATACTTTTTATATTTTTATCGTTAAGTTCACATTATTTTACATCTAAAACACGTATTTACAATACATTTGGGTGAGTACAAAAAATAGAAAAAAAATTTGGGAAAAAATTTGGTAAAAAATGGTGATAATTCCGCTAAATATCGTTTAAAGTCATTTGTATTGAACTAATCATACTTTTTATATTTTTATCGTTAAGTTCACATAATTTTACATCTAAAACACGTATTTACAATACATTTGGGTGAATATAAAAGGTCGTAAAAAAATTTTGAAATACAGGTGATGAATCCGCTAAATATCGTCTTAAGTCATTTCTATTAAACTAATCATACTTTTTATATTTTTAACGTTAAGTTCACATTATTTTACATCTAAAACACGTATTTACAATACATTTGGGTGAATATAAAAGGTCGTAAAAAAATTTTGAAATACAGGTGATGAATCCGCTAAATATCGTCTTAAGTCATTTCTATTAAACTAATCATACTTTTTATATTTTTAACGTTAAGTTCACATTATTTTACATCTAAAACACGTATTTACAATACATTTGGGTGAATACAAAAAATAGAAAAAAAATTTGGGAAAAAATTTGGTAAAAAATGGTGATAATTCCGCTAAATATCGTTTAAAGTCATTTGTATTGAACTAATCATACTTTTTATATTTTTATCGTTAAGTTCACATAACTTTACATCTAAAACACGTATTTACAATACATTTGGGTGAATATAAAAGGTCGTAAAAAAATTTTGAAATACAGGTGATGAATCCGCTAAATATCGTCTTAAGTCATTTCTATTAAACTAATCATACTTTTTATATTTTTAACGTTAAGTTCACATTATTTTACATCTAAAACACGTATTTACAATACATTTGGGTGAATACAAAAAATAGAAAAAAAATTTGGTAAAAAATGGTGATAATTCCGCTAAATATCGTTTAAAGTCATTTGTATTGAACTAATCATACTTTTTATATTTTTATCGTTAAGTTCACATTATTTTACATCTAAAACACGTATTTACAATACATTTGGGTGAATACAAAAAATAGAAAAAAAATTTGGTAAAAAATGGTGATAATTTCGCTAAATATCGATTAAAGTCATTTGTATTGAACTAATCATACTTTTTATATTTTTATCGTTAAGTTCACATTATTTTACATCTAAAACACGTATTTACAATACATTTGGGTGAGTACAAAAAATAGAAAAAAAATTTGGGAAAAAATTTGGTAAAAAATGGTGATAATTCCGCTAAATATCGTTTAAAGTCATTTGTATTGAACTAATCATACTTTTTATATTTTTATCGTTAAGTTCACATAATTTTACATCTAAAACACGTATTTACAATACATTTGGTTGAATATAAAAGGTCGTAAAAAAATTTTGAAATACAGGTGATGAATCCGCTAAATATCGTCTTAAGTCATTTCTATTAAACTAATCATACTTTTTATATTTTTAACGTTAAGTTCACATTATTTTACATCTAAAACACATGTTTACAATACATTTGGGTGAATACAAAAAATAGAAAAAAAATTTGGGAAAAAATGGTGATAATTCCGCTAAATATCGTTTAAAGTCATTTGTATTGAACTAATCATACTTTTTATATTTTTATCGTTAAGTTCACATTATTTTACATCTAAAACACGTATTTACAATACATTTGGGTGAATATAAAAGGTCGTAAAAAAATTTTGAAATACAGGTGATGAATCCGCTAAATATCGTCTTAAGTCATTTCTATTAAACTAATCATACTTTTTATATTTTTAACGTTAAGTTCACATTATTTTACATCTAAAACACGTGTTTACAATACATTTGGGTGAATACAAAAAATAGAAAAAAAAATTTGGGAAAAAATGGTGATAATTCCGCTAAATATCGTTTAAAGTCATTTGTATTGAACTAATCATACTTTTTATATTTTTATCGTTAAGTTCACATTATTTTACATCTAAAACACGTGTTTACAATACATTTGGGTGAATACAAAAAATAGAAAAAAAATTTGGGAAAAAATTTGGTAAAAAATGGTGATAATTTCGCTAAATATCGATTAAAGTCATTTGTATTGAACTAATCATACTTTTTATATTTTTATCGTTAAGTTCACATTATTTTACATCTAAAACACGTATTTACAATACATTTGGGTGAGTACAAAAAATAGAAAAAAAATTTGGGAAAAAATTTGGTAAAAAATGGTGATAATTCCGCTAAATATCGTTTAAAGTCATTTGTATTGAACTAATCATACTTTTTATATTTTTATCGTTAAGTTCACATAATTTTACATCTAAAACACGTATTTACAATACATTTGGGTGAATATAAAAGGTCGTAAAAAAATTTTGAAATACAGGTGATGAATCCGCTAAATATCGTCTTAAGTCATTTCTATTAAACTAATCATACTTTTTATATTTTTAACGTTAAGTTCACATTATTTTACATTTAAAACACGTATTTACAATACATTTGGGTGAATATAAAAGGTCGTAAAAAAATTTTGAAATACAGGTGATGAATCCGCTAAATATCGTCTTAAGTCATTTCTATTAAACTAATCATACTTTTTATATTTTTAACGTTAAGTTCACATTATTTTACATCTAAAACACGTGTTTACAATATATTTGGGTGAATACAAAAAATAGAAAAAAAATTTGGGAAAAAATTTGGTAAAAAATGGTGATAATTTCGCTAAATATCGATTAAAGTCATTTGTATTGAACTAATCATACTTTTTATATTTTTATCGTTAAGTTCACATTATTTTACATCTAAAACACGTATTTACAATACATTTGGGTGAATATAAAAGGTCGTAAAAAAATTTTGAAATACAGGTGATGAATCCGCTAAATATCGTCTTAAGTCATTTCTATTAAACTAATCATACTTTTTATATTTTTAACGTTAAGTTCACATTATTTTACATCTAAAACACTTCTTTACAATACATTTGGGTGAATACAAAAAATAGAAAAAAAATTTGGGAAAAAATGGTGATAATTCCGCTAAATATCGTTTAAAGTCATTTGTATTGAACTAATCATACTTTTTATATTTTTATCGTTAAGTTCACATAATTTTACATCTAAAACACGTATTTACAATACATTTGGGTGAATATAAAAGGTCGTAAAAAAATTTTGAAATACAGGTGATGAATCCGCTAAATATCGTCTTAAGTCATTTCTATTAAACTAATCATACTTTTTATATTTTTAACGTTAAGTTCACATTATTTTACATCTAAAACACGTATTTACAATACATTTGGTTGAATATAAAAGGTCGTAAAAAAATTTTGAAATACAGGTGATGAATCCGCTAAATATCGTCTTAAGTCATTTCTATTAAACTAATCATACTTTTTATATTTTTAACGTTAAGTTCACATTATTTTACATCTAAAACACATGTTTACAATACATTTGGGTGAATACAAAAAATAGAAAAAAAATTTGGGAAAAAATGGTGATAATTCCGCTAAATATCGTTTAAAGTCATTTGTATTGAACTAATCATACTTTTTATATTTTTATCGTTAAGTTCACATTATTTTACATCTAAAACACGTGTTTACAATACATTTGGATGAATACAAAAAATAGAAAAAAAATTTGGGAAAAAATTTGGTAAAAAATGGTGATAATTTCGCTAAATATCGATTAAAGTCATTTGTATTGAACTAATCATACTTTTTATATTTTTATCGTTAAGTTCACATTATTTTACATCTAAAACACGTATTTACAATACATTTGGGTGAGTACAAAAAATAGAAAAAAAATTTGGGAAAAAATTTGGTAAAAAATGGTGATAATTCCGCTAAATATCGTTTAAAGTCATTTGTATTGAACTAATCATACTTTTTATATTTTTATCGTTAAGTTCACATAATTTTACATCTAAAACACGTATTTACAATACATTTGGGTGAATATAAAAGGTCGTAAAAAAATTTTGAAATACAGGTGATGAATCCGCTAAATATCGTCTTAAGTCATTTCTATTAAACTAATCATACTTTTTATATTTTTAACGTTAAGTTCACATTATTTTACATCTAAAACACGTAATTACAATACATTTGGGTGAATATAAAAGGTCGTAAAAAAATTTTGAAATACAGGTGATGAATCCGCTAAATATCGTCTTAAGTCATTTCTATTAAACTAATCATACTTTTTATATTTTTAACGTTAAGTTCACATTATTTTACATCTAAAACACGTGTTTACAATATATTTGGGTGAATACAAAAAATAGAAAAAAAATTTGGGAAAAAATTTGGTAAAAAATGGTGATAATTTCGCTAAATATCGATTAAAGTCATTTGTATTGAACTAATCATACTTTTTATATTTTTATCGTTAAGTTCACATTATTTTACATCTAAAACACGTATTTACAATACATTTGGGTGAATATAAAAGGTCGTAAAAAAATTTTGAAATACAGGTGATGAATCCGCTAAATATCGTCTTAAGTCATTTCTATTAAACTAATCATACTTTTTATATTTTTAACGTTAAGTTCACATTATTTTACATCTAAAACACTTCTTTACAATACATTTGGGTGAATACAAAAAATAGAAAAAAAATTTGGGAAAAAATGGTGATAATTCCGCTAAATATCGTTTAAAGTCATTTGTATTGAACTAATCATACTTTTTATATTTTTATCGTTAAGTTCACATAATTTTACATCTAAAACACGTATTTAAAATACATTTGGGTGAATATAAAAGGTCGTAAAAAAATTTTGAAATACAGGTGATGAATCCGCTAAATATCGTCTTAAGTCATTTCTATTAAACTAATCATACTTTTTATATTTTTAACGTTAAGTTCACATTATTTTACATCTAAAACACGTGTTTACAATACATTTGGGTGAATACAAAAAATAGAAAAAAAATTTGGGAAAAAATGGTGATAATTCCGCTAAATATCGTTTAAAGTCATTTGAATTGAACTAATCATACTTTTTATATTTTTATCGTTAAGTTCACATTATTTTACATCTAAAACACGTATTTACAATACATTTGGTTGAATATAAAAGGTCGTAAAAAAATTTTGAAATACAGGTGATGAATCCGCTAAATATCGTCTTAAGTCATTTCTATTAAACTAATCATACTTTTTATATTTTTAACGTTAAGTTCACATTATTTTACATCTAAAACACATGTTTACAATACATTTGGGTGAATACAAAAAATAGAAAAAAAATTTGGGAAAAAATGGTGATAATTCCGCTAAATATCGTTTAAAGTCATTTGCATTGAACTAATCATACTTTTTATATTTTTATCGTTAAGTTCACATTATTTTACATCTAAAACACGTATTTACAATACATTTGGGTGAATACAAAAAATAGAAAAAAAATTTGGGAAAAAATTTGGTAAAAAATGGTGATAATTCCGCTAAATATCGTTTAAAGTCATTTGTATTGAACTAATCATACTTTTTATATTTTTATCGTTAAGTTCACATAACTTTACATCTAAAACACGTATTTACAATACATTTGGGTGAATATAAAAGGTCGTAAAAAAATTTTGAAATACAGGTGATGAATCCGCTAAATATCGTCTTAAGTCATTTCTATTAAACTAATCATACTTTTTATATTTTTAACGTTAAGTTCACATTATTTTACATCTAAAACACTTCTTTACAATACATTTGGGTGAATACAAAAAATAGAAAAAAAATTTGGGAAAAAATGGTGATAATTCCGCTAAATATCGTTTAAAGTCATTTGTATTGAACTAATCATACTTTTTATATTTTTATCGTTAAGTTCACATAATTTTACATCTAAAACACGTATTTACAATACATTTGGGTGAATATAAAAGGTCGTAAAAAAATTTTGAAATACAGGTGATGAATCCGCTAAATATCGTCTTAAGTCATTTGTATTCAACTAATCATACTTTTTATATTTTTATCGTTAAGTTCACATAACTTTACATCTAAAACACGTATTTACAATACATTTGGGTGAATATAAAAGGTCGTAAAAAAATTTTGAAATACAGGTGATGAATCCGCTAAATATCGTCTTAAGTCATTTCTATTAAACTAATCATACTTTTTATATTTTTAACGTTAAGTTCACATTATTTTACATCTAAAACACTTCTTTACAATACATTTGGGTGAATACAAAAAATAGAAAAAAAATTTGGGAAAAAATGGTGATAATTCCGCTAAATATCGTTTAAAGTCATTTGTATTGAACTAATCATACTTTTTATATTTTTATCGTTAAGTTCACATAATTTTACATCTAAAACACGTATTTACAATACATTTGGGTGAATATAAAAGGTCGTAAAAAAATTTTGAAATACAGGTGATGAATCCGCTAAATATCGTCTTAAGTCATTTCTATTAAACTAATCATACTTTTTATATTTTTAACGTTAAGTTCACATTATTTTACATCTAAAACACGTGTTTACAATACTTTTGGGTGAATACAAAAAATAGAAAAAAAATTTGGGAAAAAATGGTGATAATTCCGCTAAATATCGTTTAAAGTCATTTGTATTGAACTAATCATACTTTTTATATTTTTATCGTTAAGTTCACATTATTTTACATCTAAAACACGTATTTACAATACATTTGGGTGAATACAATAAATAGAAAAAAAATTTGGGAAAAAATTTGGTAAAAAATGGTGATAATTCCGCTAAATATCGTTTAAAGTCATTTGTATTGAACTAATCATACTTTTTATATTTTTATCGTTAAGTTCACATAATTTTACATCTAAAACACGTATTTACAATACATTTGGTTGAATATAAAAGGTCGTAAAAAAATTTTGAAATACAGGTGATGAATCCGCTAAATATCGTCTTAAGTCATTTCTATTAAACTAATCATACTTTTTATATTTTTAACGTTAAGTTCACATTATTTTTCATCTAAAACACATGTTTACAATACATTTGGGTGAATACAAAAAATAGAAAAAAAATTTGGGAAAAAATGGTGATAATTCCGCTAAATATCGTTTAAAGTCATTTGTATTGAACTAATCATACTTTTTATATTTTTATCGTTAAGTTCACATTATTTTACATCTAAAACACGTATTTACAATACATTTGGGTGAATACAAAAAATAGAAAAAAAATTTGGGAAAAAATTTGGTAAAAAATGGTGATAATTCCGCTAAATATCGTTTAAAGTCATTTGTATTGAACTAATCATACTTTTTATATTTTTATCGTTAAGTTCACATAACTTTACATCTAAAACACGTATTTACAATACATTTGGGTGAATATAAAAGGTCGTAAAAAAATTTTGAAATACAGGTGATGAATCCGCTAAATATCGTCTTAAGTCATTTCTATTAAACTAATCATACTTTTTATATTTTTAACGTTAAGTTCACATTATTTTACATCTAAAACACGTATTTACAATACATTTGGGTGAATACAAAAAATAGAAAAAAAATTTGGGAAAAAATGGTGATAATTCCGCTAAATATCGTTTAAAGTCATTTGTATTGAACTAATCATACTTTTTATATTTTTATCGTTAAGTTCACATAATTTTACATCTAAAACACGTATTTACAATACATTTGGGTGAATATAAAAGGTCGTAAAAAAATTTTGAAATACAGGTGATGAATCCGCTAAATATCGTCTTAAGTCATTTCTATTAAACTAATCATACTTTTTATATTTTTAACGTTAAGTTCACATTATTTTACATCTAAAACACGTATTTACAATACATTTGGGTGAATATAAAAGGTCGTAAAAAAATTTTGAAATACAGGTGATGAATCCGCTAAATATCGTCTTAAGTCATTTCTATTAAACTAATCATACTTTTTATATTTTTAACGTTAAGTTCACATTATTTTACATCTAAAACACGTGTTTACAATACATTTGGGTGAATACAAAAAATAGAAAAAAAATTTGGGAAAAAATGGTGATAATTCCGCTAAATATCGTTTAAAGTCATTTGTATTGAACTAATCATACTTTTTATATTTTTATCGTTAAGTTCACATTATTTTACATCTAAAACACGTATTTACAATACATTTGGGTGAATACAATAAATAGAAAAAAAATTTGGGAAAAAATTTGGTAAAAAATGGTGATAATTTCGCTAAATATCGATTAAAGTCATTTGTATTGAACTAATCATACTTTTTATATTTTTATCGTTAAGTTCACATTATTTTACATCTAAAACACGTATTTACAATACATTTGGGTGAGTACAAAAAATAGAAAAAAAATTTGGGAAAAAATTTGGTAAAAAATGGTGATAATTCCGCTAAATATCGTTTAAAGTCATTTGTATTGAACTAATCATACTTTTTATATTTTTATCGTTAAGTTCACATAATTTTACATCTAAAACACGTATTTACAATACATTTGGGTGAATATAAAAGGTCGTAAAAAAATTTTGAAATACAGGTGATGAATCCGCTAAATATCGTCTTAAGTCATTTCTATTAAACTAATCATACTTTTTATATTTTTAACGTTAAGTTCACATTATTTTACATCTAAAACACGTATTTACAATACATTTGGGTGAATATAAAATGTCGTAAAAAAATTTTGAAATACAGATGATGAATCCGCTAAATATCGTCTTAAGTCATTTCTATTAAACTAATCATACTTTTTATATTTTTAACGTTAAGTTCACATTATTTTACATCTAAAACACGTGTTTACAATATATTTGGGTGAATACAAAAAATAGAAAAAAAATTTGGGAAAAAATTTGGTAAAAAATGGTGATAATTTCGCTAAATATCGATTAAAGTCATTTGTATTGAACTAATCATACTTTTTATATTTTTATCGTTAAGTTCACATTATTTTACATCTAAAACACGTATTTACAATACATTTGGGTGAATATAAAAGGTCGTAAAAAAATTTTGAAATACAGGTGATGAATCCGCTAAATATCGTCTTAAGTCATTTCTATTAAACTAATCATACTTTTTATATTTTTAACGTTAAGTTCACATTATTTTACATCTAAAACACGTGTTTACAATACATTTGGGTGAATACAAAAAATAGAAAAAAAATTTGGTAAAAAATGGTGATAATTTCGCTAAATATCGATTAAAGTCATTTGTATTGAACTAATCATACTTTTTATATTTTTATCGTTAAGTTCACATTATTTTACATCTAAAACACGTATTTACAATACATTTGGGTGAGTACAAAAAATAGAAAAAAAATTTGGGAAAAAATTTGGTAAAAAATGGTGATAATTCCGCTAAATATCGTTTAAAGTCATTTGTATTGAACTAATCATACTTTTTATATTTTTATCGTTAAGTTCACATAATTTTACATCTAAAACACGTATTTACAATACATTTGGTTGAATATAAAAGGTCGTAAAAAAATTTTGAAATACAGGTGATGAATCCGCTAAATATCGTCTTAAGTCATTTCTATTAAACTAATCATACTTTTTATATTTTTAACGTTAAGTTCACATTATTTTACATCTAAAACACATGTTTACAATACATTTGGGTGAATACAAAAAATAGAAAAAAAATTTGGGAAAAAATGGTGATAATTCCGCTAAATATCGTTTAAAGTCATTTGTATTGAACTAATCATACTTTTTATATTTTTATCGTTAAGTTCACATTATTTTACATCTAAAACACGTATTTACAATACATTTGGGTGAATACAAAAAATAGAAAAAAAATTTGGGAAAAAATTTGGTAAAAAATGGTGATAATTCCGCTAAATATCGTTTAAAGTCATTTGTATTGAACTAATCATACTTTTTATATTTTTATCGTTAAGTTCACATAACTTTACATCTAAAACACGTATTTACAATACATTTGGGTGAATATAAAAGGTCGTAAAAAAATTTTGAAATACAGGTGATGAATCCGCTAAATATCGTCTTAAGTCATTTCTATTAAACTAATCATACTTTTTATATTTTTAACGTTAAGTTCACATTATTTTACATCTAAAACACGTGTTTACAATACATTTGGGTGAATACAAAAAATAGAAAAAAAATTTGGGAAAAAATGGTGATAATTCCGCTAAATATCGTTTAAAGTCATTTGTATTGAACTAATCATACTTTTTATATTTTTATCGTTAAGTTCACATTATTTTACATCTAAAACACGTATTTACAATACATTTGGGTGAATACAATAAATAGAAAAAAAATTTGGGAAAAAATTTGGTAAAAAATGGTGATAATTTCGCTAAATATCGATTAAAGTCATTTGTATTGAACTAATCATACTTTTTATATTTTTATCGTTAAGTTCACATTATTTTACATCTAAAACACGTATTTACAATACATTTGGGTGAGTACAAAAAATAGAAAAAAAATTTGGGAAAAAATTTGGTAAAAAATGGTGATAATTCCGCTAAATATCGTTTAAAGTCATTTGTATTGAACTAATCATACTTTTTATATTTTTATCGTTAAGTTCACATAATTTTACATCTAAAACACGTATTTACAATACATTTGGGTGAATATAAAAGGTCGTAAAAAAATTTTGAAATACAGGTGATGAATCCGCTAAATATCGTCTTAAGTCATTTCTATTAAACTAATCATACTTTTTATATTTTTAACGTTAAGTTCACATTATTTTACATCTAAAACACGTATTTACAATACATTTGGGTGAATATAAAAGGTCGTAAAAAAATTTTGAAATACAGGTGATGAATCCGCTAAATATCGTCTTAAGTCATTTCTATTAAACTAATCATACTTTTTATATTTTTAACGTTAAGTTCACATTATTTTACATCTAAAACACGTATTTACAATACATTTGGGTGAATACAAAAAATAGAAAAAAAATTTGGGAAAAAATGGTGATAATTCCGCTAAATATCGTTTAAAGTCATTTGTATTGAACTAATCATACTTTTTATATTTTTATCGTTAAGTTCACATAATTTTACATCTAAAACACGTATTTACAATACATTTGGGTGAATATAAAAGGTCGTAAAAAAATTTTGAAATACAGGTGATGAATCCGCTAAATATCGTCTTAAGTCATTTCTATTAAACTAATCATACTTTTTATATTTTTAACGTTAAGTTCACATTATTTTACATCTAAAACACGTATTTACAATACATTTGGGTGAATATAAAAGGTCGTAAAAAAATTTTGAAATACAGGTGATGAATCCGCTAAATATCGTCTTAAGTCATTTCTATTAAACTAATCATACTTTTTATATTTTTAACGTTAAGTTCACATTATTTTACATCTAAAACACGTGTTTACAATACATTTGGGTGAATACAAAAAATAGAAAAAAAATTTGGGAAAAAATGGTGATAATTCCGCTAAATATCGTTTAAAGTCATTTGTATTGAACTAATCATACTTTTTATATTTTTATCGTTAAGTTCACATTATTTTACATCTAAAACACGTATTTACAATACATTTGGGTGAATACAATAAATAGAAAAAAAATTTGGGAAAAAATTTGGTAAAAAATGGTGATAATTTCGCTAAATATCGATTAAAGTCATTTGTATTGAACTAATCATACTTTTTATATTTTTATCGTTAAGTTCACATTATTTTACATCTAAAACACGTATTTACAATACATTTGGGTGAGTACAAAAAATAGAAAAAAAATTTGGGAAAAAATTTGGTAAAAAATGGTGATAATTCCGCTAAATATCGTTTAAAGTCATTTGTATTGAACTAATCATACTTTTTATATTTTTATCGTTAAGTTCACATAATTTTACATCTAAAACACGTATTTACAATACATTTGGGTGAATATAAAAGGTCGTAAAAAAATTTTGAAATACAGGTGATGAATCCGCTAAATATCGTCTTAAGTCATTTCTATTAAACTAATCATACTTTTTATATTTTTAACGTTAAGTTCACATTATTTTACATCTAAAACACGTATTTACAATACATTTGGGTGAATATAAAATGTCGTAAAAAAATTTTGAAATACAGATGATGAATCCGCTAAATATCGTCTTAAGTCATTTCTATTAAACTAATCATACTTTTTATATTTTTAACGTTAAGTTCACATTATTTTACATCTAAAACACGTGTTTACAATATATTTGGGTGAATACAAAAAATAGAAAAAAAATTTGGGAAAAAATTTGGTAAAAAATGGTGATAATTTCGCTAAATATCGATTAAAGTCATTTGTATTGAACTAATCATACTTTTTATATTTTTATCGTTAAGTTCACATTATTTTACATCTAAAACACGTATTTACAATACATTTGGGTGAATATAAAAGGTCGTAAAAAAATTTTGAAATACAGGTGATGAATCCGCTAAATATCGTCTTAAGTCATTTCTATTAAACTAATCATACTTTTTATATTTTTAACGTTAAGTTCACATTATTTTACATCTAAAACACGTGTTTACAATACATTTGGGTGAATACAAAAAATAGAAAAAAAATTTGGTAAAAAATGGTGATAATTTCGCTAAATATCGATTAAAGTCATTTGTATTGAACTAATCATACTTTTTATATTTTTATCGTTAAGTTCACATTATTTTACATCTAAAACACGTATTTACAATACATTTGGGTGAGTACAAAAAATAGAAAAAAAATTTGGGAAAAAATTTGGTAAAAAATGGTGATAATTCCGCTAAATATCGTTTAAAGTCATTTGTATTGAACTAATCATACTTTTTATATTTTTATCGTTAAGTTCACATAATTTTACATCTAAAACACGTATTTACAATACATTTGGTTGAATATAAAAGGTCGTAAAAAAATTTTGAAATACAGGTGATGAATCCGCTAAATATCGTCTTAAGTCATTTCTATTAAACTAATCATACTTTTTATATTTTTAACGTTAAGTTCACATTATTTTACATCTAAAACACATGTTTACAATACATTTGGGTGAATACAAAAAATAGAAAAAAAATTTGGGAAAAAATGGTGATAATTCCGCTAAATATCGTTTAAAGTCATTTGTATTGAACTAATCATACTTTTTATATTTTTATCGTTAAGTTCACATTATTTTACATCTAAAACACGTATTTACAATACATTTGGGTGAATACAAAAAATAGAAAAAAAATTTGGGAAAAAATTTGGTAAAAAATGGTGATAATTCCGCTAAATATCGTTTAAAGTCATTTGTATTGAACTAATCATACTTTTTATATTTTTATCGTTAAGTTCACATAACTTTACATCTAAAACACGTATTTACAATACATTTGGGTGAATATAAAAGGTCGTAAAAAAATTTTGAAATACAGGTGATGAATCCGCTAAATATCGTCTTAAGTCATTTCTATTAAACTAATCATACTTTTTATATTTTTAACGTTAAGTTCACATTATTTTACATCTAAAACACTTCTTTATAATACATTTGGGTGAATACAAAAAATAGAAAAAAAATTTGGGAAAAAATGGTGATAATTCCGCTAAATATCGTTTAAAGTCATTTGTATTGAACTAATCATACTTTTTATATTTTTATCGTTAAGTTCACATAATTTTACATCTAAAACACGTATTTACAATACATTTGGGTGAATATAAAAGGTCGTAAAAAAATTTTGAAATACAGGTGATGAATCCGCTAAATATCGTCTTAAGTCATTTCTATTAAACTAATCATACTTTTTATATTTTTAACGTTAAGTTCACATTATTTTACATCTAAAACACGTGTTTACAATACATTTGGGTGAATACAAAAAATAGAAAAAAAAATTTGGGAAAAAATGGTGATAATTCCGCTAAATATCGTTTAAAGTCATTTGTATTGAACTAATCATACTTTTTATATTTTTATCGTTAAGTTCACATTATTTTACATCTAAAATACGTGTTTACAATACATTTGGGTGAATACAAAAAATAGAAAAAAAATTTGGGAAAAAATTTGGTAAAAAATGGTGATAATTTCGCTAAATATCGATTAAAGTCATTTGTATTGAACTAATCATACTTTTTATATTTTTATCGTTAAGTTCACATTATTTTACATCTAAAACACGTATTTACAATACATTTGGGTGAGTACAAAAAATAGAAAAAAAATTTGGGAAAAAATTTGGTAAAAAATGGTGATAATTCCGCTAAATATCGTTTAAAGTCATTTGTATTGAACTAATCATACTTTTTATATTTTTATCGTTAAGTTCACATAATTTTACATCTAAAACACGTATTTACAATACATTTGGGTGAATATAAAAGGTCGTAAAAAAATTTTGAAATACAGGTGATGAATCCGCTAAATATCGTCTTAAGTCATTTCTATTAAACTAATCATACTTTTTATATTTTTAACGTTAAGTTCACATTATTTTACATCTAAAACAAGTATTTACAATACATTTGGGTGAATATAAAAGGTCGTAAAAAAATTTTGAAATACAGGTGATGAATCCGCTAAATATCGTCTTAAGTCATTTCTATTAAACTAATCATACTTTTTATATTTTTAACGTTAAGTTCACATTATTTTACATCTAAAACACGTATTTACAATACATTTGGGTGAATATAAAAGGTCGTAAAAAAATTTTGAAATACAGGTGATGAATCCGCTAAATATCGTCTTAAGTCATTTCTATTAAACTAATCATACTTTTTATATTTTTAACGTTAAGTTCACATTATTTTACATCTAAAACACGTGTTTACAATACATTTGGGTGAATACAAAAAATAGAAAAAAAATTTGGGAAAAAATGGTGATAATTCCGCTAAATATCGTTTAAAGTCATTTGTATTGAACTAATCATACTTTTTATATTTTTATCGTTAAGTTCACATTATTTTACATCTAAAACACGTATTTACAATACATTTGGGTGAATACAATAAATAGAAAAAAAATTTGGGAAAAAATTTGGTAAAAAATGGTGATAATTTCGCTAAATATCGATTAAAGTCATTTGTATTGAACTAATCATACTTTTTATATTTTTATCGTTAAGTTCACATTATTTTACATCTAAAACACGTATTTACAATACATTTGGGTGAGTACAAAAAATAGAAAAAAAATTTGGGAAAAAATTTGGTAAAAAATGGTGATAATTCCGCTAAATATCGTTTAAAGTCATTTGTATTGAACTAATCATACTTTTTATATTTTTATCGTTAAGTTCACATAATTTTACATCTAAAACACGTATTTACAATACATTTGGGTGAATATAAAAGGTCGTAAAAAAATTTTGAAATACAGGTGATGAATCCGCTAAATATCGTCTTAAGTCATTTCTATTAAACTAATCATACTTTTTATATTTTTAACGTTAAGTTCACATTATTTTACATCTAAAACACGTATTTACAATACATTTGGGTGAATATAAAATGTCGTAAAAAAATTTTGAAATACAGATGATGAATCCGCTAAATATCGTCTTAAGTCATTTCTATTAAACTAATCATACTTTTTATATTTTTAACGTTAAGTTCACATTATTTTACATCTAAAACACGTGTTTACAATATATTTGGGTGAATACAAAAAATAGAAAAAAAATTTGGGAAAAAATTTGGTAAAAAATGGTGATAATTTCGCTAAATATCGATTAAAGTCATTTGTATTGAACTAATCATACTTTTTATATTTTTATCGTTAAGTTCACATTATTTTACATCTAAAACACGTATTTACGATACATTTGGGTAAGTACAAAAAATAGAAAAAAAATTTGGGAAAAAATTTGGTAAAAAATGGTGATAATTCCGCTAAATATCGTTTAAAGTCATTTGTATTGAACTAATCATACTTTTTATATTTTTGTCGTTAAGATCACATAATTTTACATCTAAAACACGTATTTACAATACATTTGGGTGAATATAAAAGGTCGTAAAAAAATTTTGAAATACAGAAGATGAATCCGCTAAATATCGTCTTAAGTCATTTCTATTAAACTAATCATACTTTTTATATTTTTAACGTTAAGTTCACATTATTTTACATCTAAAACACGTGTTTACAATACATTTGGGTGAATAAAAAAAATAGAAAAAAAATTTGGGAAAAAATGGTGATAATTCCGCTAAATATCGTTTAAAGTCATTTGTATTGAACTAATCATACTTTTTATATTTTTATCGTTAAGTTCACATTATTTTACAACTAAAACACGTATTTACAATACATTTGGGTGAATACAAAAAATAGAAAAAAAATTTGGGAAAAAATTTGGTAAAAAATGGTGATAATTCCGCTAAATATCGTTTAAAGTCATTTGTATTGAACTAATCATACTTTTTATATTTTTATCGTTAAGTTCACATTCTTTTACATATAAAACACTTCTTTACAATACATTTGGGTGAATATAAAAGGTCGTAAAAAAATTTTGAAATACATGTGATGAATCCGCTAAATATCGTCCTAAGTCATTTCTATTAAACTAATCATACTTTTTATATTTTTAACGTTAAGTTCACATTATTTTACATCTAAAACACGTGTTTACAATACATTTGGGTGAATACAAAAAATAGAAAAAAAATTTGGGAAAAAATTTGGTAAAAAATGGTGATAATTTGGCTAAATATCGATTAAAGTCATTTGTATTGAACTAATCATACTTTTTATATTTTTATCGTTAAGTTCACATTATTTTACATCTAAAACACTTCTTTACAATACATTTGGGTGAATATAAAATGTCGTAAAAAATTTTTGAAATACAGGTGATGAATCCGCTAAATATCGTCTTAAGTCATTTGTATTGAACTAATCATACTTTTTATATTTTTATCGTTAAGTTCACATTATTTTACATCTAAAACACTTCTTTACAATACATTTGGGTGAATACAAAAAATAGAAAAAAAATTTGGGAAAAAATTTGCTAAAAAATGGTGATAATTTGGCTAAATATCGATTAAAGTCATTTGTATTGAACTAATCATACTTTTTATATTTTTATCGTTAAGTTCATATTATTTTACATCTAAAACACGTGTTTACAATACATTTGGGTGAATAAAAAAAATAGAAAAAAAATTTGGGAAAAAATGGTGATAATTCCGCTAAATATCGTTTAAAGTCATTTGTATTGAACTAATCATACTTTTTATATTTTTAACGTTAAGTTCACATTATTTTACATCTAAAACACGTGTTTACAATACATTTGGGTGAATACAAAAAATAGAAAAAAAATTTGGGAAAAAATTTGGTAAAAAATGGTGATAATTTGGCTAAATATCGATTAAAGTCATTTGTATTGAACTAATCATACTTTTTATATTTTTATCGTTAAGTTCACATTATTTTACATCTAAAACACGTATTTACAATACATTTGGGTGAGTACAAAAAATAGAAAAAAAATTTGGGAAAAAATTTGGTAAAAAATGGTGATAATTCCGCTAAATATCGTTTAAAGTCATTTGTATTGAACTAATCATACTTTTTATATTTTTATCGTTAAGTTCACATTATTTTACATCTAAAACACTTCTTTACAATACATTTGGGTGAATATAAAAGGTCGTAAAAAAATTTTGAAATACAGGTGATGAATCCGCTAAATATCGTCCTAAGTCATTTCTATTAAACTAATCATACTTTTTATATTTTTATCGTTAAGTTCACATTATTTTACATCTAAAACACTTCTTTACAATACATTTGGGTGAATATAAAAGGTCGTAAAAAATTTTTGAAATACAGGTGATGAATCCGCTAAATATCGTCTTAAGTCATTTGTATTGAACTAATCATACTTTTTATATTTTTATCGTTAAGTTCACATTATTTTACATCTAAAACACTTCTTTACAATACATTTGGGTGAATATAAAAGGTCGTAAAAAAATTTTGAAATACAGGTGATGAATCCGCTAAATATCGTCTTAAGTCATTTGTATTGAACTAATCATACTTTTTATATTTTTATCGTTAAGTACACATTATTTTACATCTAAAACACGTATTTACAATACATTTGGGTGAATACAAAAAATAGAAAAAAAATTTGGGAAAAAATTTGGTAAAACATGGTGATAATTCCGCTAAATATCGTTTAAAGTCATTTTTATTGAACTAATCATACTTTTTATATTTTTATCGTTAAGTTCACATAATTTTACATCTAAAACACGTATTTACAATACATTTGGGTGAATATAAAAGGTCGTAAAAAAATTTTGAAATACAGGTGATGAATCCGCTAAATATCGTCTTAAGTCATTTTTATTAAACTAATCATACTTTTTATATTTTTAACGTTAAGTTCACATTATTTTACATCTAAAACACGTGTTTACAATACATTTGGGTGAATACAAAAAATAGAAAAAAAATTTGGGAAAAAATGGTGATAATTCCGCTAAATATCGTTTAAAGTCATTTGTATTGAACTAATCATACTTTTTATATTTTTATCGTTAAGTTCACATTATTTTACAACTAAAACACGTATTTACAATACATTTGGGTGAATACAAAAAATAGAAAAAAAATTTGGGAAAAAATTTGGTAAAAAATGGTGATAATTCCGCTAAATATCGTTTAAAGTCATTTGTATTGAACTAATCATACTTTTTATATTTTTATCGTTAAGTTCACATTATTTTACATCTAAAACACGTATTTACAATACATTTGGGTGAGCACAAAAAATAGAAAAAAAATTTGGGAAAAAATTTGGTAAAAAATGGTGATAATTCCGCTAAATATCGTTTAAAGTCATTTGTATTGAACTAATCATACTTTTTATATTTTTATCGTTAAGTACACATTATTTTACATCTAAAACACGTATTTACAATACATTTGGGTGAATACAAAAAATAGAAAAAAAATTTGGGAAAAAATTTGGTAAAACATGGTGATAATTCCGCTAAATATCGTTTAAAGTCATTTTTATTGAACTAATCATACTTTTTATATTTTTATCGTTAAGTTCACATAATTTTACATCTAAAACACGTATTTACAATACATTTGGGTGAATATAAAAGGTCGTAAAAAAATTTTGAAATACAGGTGATGAATCCGCTAAATATCGTCTTAAGTCATTTTTATTAAACTAATCATACTTTTTATATTTTTAACGTTAAGTTCACATTATTTTACATCTAAAACACGTGTTTACAATACATTTGGGTGAATACAAAAAATAGAAAAAAAATTTGGGAAAAAATGGTGATAATTCCGCTAAATATCGTTTAAAGTCATTTGTATTGAACTAATCCTACTTTTTATATTTTTATCGTTAAGTTCACATTATTTTACATCTAAAACACGTATTTACAATACATTTGGGTGAATACAAAAAATAGAAAAAAAATTTGGGAAAAAATTTGGTAAAAAATGGTGATAATTCCGCTAAATATCGTTTAAAGTCATTTGTATTGAACTAATCATACTTTTTATATTTTTATCGTTAAGTTCAAATTATTTTACATCTAAAACACTTCTTTACAATACATTTGGGTGAATATAAAAGGTCGTAAAAAAATTTTGAAATACAGGTGATGAATCCGCTAAATATCGTCCTAAGTCATTTCTATTAAACTAATCATACTTTTTATATTTTTAACGTTAAGTTCACATTATTTTATATCTAAAACACGTATTTACAATACATTTGGGTGAATACAAAAAATAGAAAAAAAATTTGGGAAAAAATTTGGTAAAAAATGGTGATAATTTCGCTAAATATCGATTAAAGTCATTTGTATTGAACTAATCATACTTTTTATATTTTTATCGTTAAGTTCACATTATTTTACATCTAAAACACGTATTTACAATACATTTGGGTGAATACAAAAAATAGAAAAAAAATTTGGGAAAAAATTTGGTAAAAAATGGTGATAATTCCGCTAAATATCGTTTAAAGTCATTTGTATTGAACTAATCATACTTTTTATATTTTTATCGTTAAGTTCACATTATTTTACATCTAAAACACTTCTTTACAATATATTTGGGTGAATATAAAAGGTCGTAAAAAAATTTTGAAATACAGGTGATGAATCCGCTAAATATCGTCCTAAGTCATTTCTATTAAACTAATCATACTTTTTATATTTTTATCGTTAAGTTCACATTATTTTACATCTAAAACACTTCTTTACAATACATTTGGGTGAATATAAAAGGTCGTAAAAAATTTTTGAAATACAGGTGATGAATCCGCTAAATATCGTCTTAAGTCATTTGTATTGAACTAATCATACTTTTTATATTTTTATCGTTAAGTTCACATTATTTTACATCTAAAACACTTCTTTACAATACATTTGGGTGAATATAAAAGGTCGTAAAAAAATTTTGAAATACAGGTGATGAATCCGCTAAATATCGTCTTAAGTCATTTGTATTGAACTAATCATACTTTTTATATTTTTATCGTTAAGTACACATTATTTTACATCTAAAACACGTATTTACAATACATTTGGGTGAATACAAAAAATAGAAAAAAAATTTGGGAAAAAATTTGGTAAAACATGGTGATAATTCCGCTAAATATCGTTTAAAGTCATTTTTATTGAACTAATCATACTTTTTATATTTTTATCGTTAAGTTCACATAATTTTACATCTAAAACACGTATTTACAATACATTTGGGTGAATATAAAAGGTCGTAAAAAAATTTTGAAATACAGGTGATGAATCCGCTAAATATCGTCTTAAGTCATTTTTATTAAACTAATCATACTTTTTATATTTTTAACGTTAAGTTCACATTATTTTACATCTAAAACACGTGTTTACAATACATTTGGGTGAATACAAAAAATAGAAAAAAAATTTGGGAAAAAATGGTGATAATTCCGCTAAATATCGTTTAAAGTCATTTGTATTGAACTAATCATACTTTTTATATTTTTATCGTTAAGTTCACATTATTTTACAACTAAAACACGTATTTACAATACATTTGGGTGAATACAAAAAATAGAAAAAAAATTTGGGAAAAAATTTGGTAAAAAATGGTGATAATTCCGCTAAATATCGTTTAAAGTCATTTGTATTGAACTAATCATACTTTTTATATTTTTATCGTTAAGTTCACATTATTTTACATCTAAAACACGTATTTACAATACATTTGGGTGAGCACAAAAAATAGAAAAAAAATTTGGGAAAAAATTTGGTAAAAAATGGTGATAATTCCGCTAAATATCGTTTAAAGTCATTTGTATTGAACTAATCATACTTTTTATATTTTTATCGTTAAGTTCACATAATTTTACATCTAAAACACGTATTTACAATACATTTGGGTGAATATAAAAGGTCGTAAAAAAATTTTGAAATACAGGTGATGAATCCGCTAAATATCGTCTTAAGTCATTTCTATTAAACTAATCATACTTTTTATATTTTTAACGTTAAGTTCACATTATTTTACATCTAAAACACGTGTTTACAATACATTTGGGTGAATACAAAAAATAGAAAAAAAATTTGGGAAAAAATGGTGATAATTCCGCTAAATATCGTTTAAAGTCATTTGTATTGAACTAATCCTACTTTTTATATTTTTATCGTTAAGTTCACATTATTTTACATCTAAAACACGTATTTACAATACATTTGGGTGAATACAAAAAATAGAAAAAAAATTTGGGAAAAAATTTGGTAAAAAATGGTGATAATTCCGCTAAATATCGTTTAAAGTCATTTGTATTGAACTAATCATACTTTTTATATTTTTATCGTTAAGTTCAAATTATTTTACATCTAAAACACTTCTTTACAATACATTTGGGTGAATATAAAAGGTCGTAAAAAATTTTTGAAATACAGGTGATGAATCCGCTAAATATCGTCCTAAGTCATTTCTATTAAACTAATCATACTTTTTATATTTTTAACGTTAAGTTCACATTATTTTATATCTAAAACACGTATTTACAATACATTTGGGTGAATACAAAAAATAGAAAAAAAATTTGGGAAAAAATTTGGTAAAAAATGGTGATAATTTCGCTAAATATCGATTAAAGTCATTTGTATTGAACTAATCATACTTTTTATATTTTTATCGTTAAGTTCACATTATTTTACATCTAAAACACGTATTTACAATACATTTGGGTGAATACAAAAAATAGAAAAAAAATTTGGGAAAAAATTTGGTAAAAAATGGTGATAATTCCGCTAAATATCGTTTAAAGTCATTTGTATTGAACTAATCATACTTTTTATATTTTTGTCGTTAAGATCACATAATTTTACATCTAAAACACGTATTTACAATACATTTGGGTGAATATAAAAGGTCGTAAAAAAATTTTGAAATACAGGTGATGAATCCGCTAAATATCGTCTTAAGTCATTTCTATTAAACTAATCATACTTTTTATATTTTTAACGTTAAGTTCACATTATTTTACATCTAAAACACGTATTTACAATACATTTGGGTGAATACAAAAAATAGAAAAAAAATTTGGGAAAAAATGGTGATAATTCCGCTAAATATCGTTTAAAGTCATTTGTATTGAACTAATCATACTTTTTATATTTTTATCGTTAAGTTCACATAATTATACATCTAAAACACGTATTTACAATACATTTGGGTGAATATAAAAGGTCGTAAAAAAATTTTGAAATACAGGTGATGAATCCGCTAAATATCGTCTTAAGTCATTTCTATTAAACTAATCATACTTTTTATATTTTTAACGTTAAGTTCACATTATTTTATATCTAAAACACGTATTTACAATACATTTGGGTGAATACAAAAAATAGAAAAAAAATTTGGGAAAAAATTTGGTAAAAAATGGTGATAATTTCGCTAAATATCGATTAAAGTCATTTGTATTGAACTAATCATACTTTTTATATTTTTATCGTTATATTCACATTATTTTACATCTAAAACACGTATTTACGATACATTTGGGTAAGTACAAAAAATAGAAAAAAAATTTGGGAAAAAATTTGGTAAAAAATGGTGATAATTCCGCTAAATATCGTTTAAAGTCATTTGTATTGAACTAATCATACTTTTTATATTTTTGTCGTTAAGATCACATAATTTTACATCTAAAACACGTATTTACAATACATTTGGGTGAATATAAAAGGTCGTAAAAAAATTTTGAAATACAGAAGATGAATCCGCTAAATATCGTCTTAAGTCATTTCTATTAAACTAATCATACTTTTTATATTTTTAACGTTAAGTTCACATTATTTTACATCTAAAACACGTGTTTACAATACATTTGGGTGAATAAAAAAAATAGAAAAAAAATTTGGGAAAAAATGGTGATAATTCCGCTAAATATCGTTTAAAGTCATTTGTATTGAACTAATCATACTTTTTATATTTTTATCGTTAAGTTCACATTATTTTACATCTAAAACACTTCTTTACAATATATTTGGGTGAATATAAAAGGTCGTAAAAAAATTTTGAAATACAGGTGATGAATCCGCTAAATATCGTCCTAAGTCATTTCTATTAAACTAATCATACTTTTTATATTTTTATCGTTAAGTTCACATTATTTTACATCTAAAACACTTCTTTACAATACATTTGGGTGAATATAAAAGGTCGTAAAAAATTTTTGAAATACAGGTGATGAATCCGCT
Organism: Diuraphis noxia; assembly: GCF_037042655.1. Classification (NCBI taxonomy): domain Eukaryota; kingdom Metazoa; phylum Arthropoda; class Insecta; order Hemiptera; family Aphididae; genus Diuraphis; species Diuraphis noxia. The sequence continues at coordinate 76,408,836 of NW_028301714.1, forward strand.
AAATATCGTCTTAAGTCATTTGTATTGAACTAATCATACTTTTTATATTTTTATCGTTAAGTTCACATTATTTTACATCTAAAACACTTCTTTACAATACATTTGGGTGAATATAAAAGGTCGTAAAAAAATTTTGAAATACAGGTGATGAATCCGCTAAATATCGTCTTAAGTCATTTGTATTGAACTAATCATACTTTTTATATTTTTATCGTTAAGTACACATTATTTTACATCTAAAACACGTATTTACAATACATTTGGGTGAATACAAAAAATAGAAAAAAAATTTGGGAAAAAATTTGGTAAAACATGGTGATAATTCCGCTAAATATCGTTTAAAGTCATTTTTATTGAACTAATCATACTTTTTATATTTTTATCGTTAAGTTCACATAATTTTACATCTAAAACACGTATTTACAATACATTTGGGTGAATATAAAAGGTCGTAAAAAAATTTTGAAATACAGGTGATGAATCCGCTAAATATCGTCTTAAGTCATTTTTATTAAACTAATCATACTTTTTATATTTTTAACGTTAAGTTCACATTATTTTACATCTAAAACACGTGTTTACAATACATTTGGGTGAATACAAAAAATAGAAAAAAAATTTGGGAAAAAATGGTGATAATTCCGCTAAATATCGTTTAAAGTCATTTGTATTGAACTAATCATACTTTTTATATTTTTATCGTTAAGTTCACATTATTTTACAACTAAAACACGTATTTACAATACATTTGGGTGAATACAAAAAATAGAAAAAAAATTTGGGAAAAAATTTGGTAAAAAATGGTGATAATTCCGCTAAATATCGTTTAAAGTCATTTGTATTGAACTAATCATACTTTTTATATTTTTATCGTTAAGTTCACATTATTTTACATCTAAAACACGTATTTACAATACATTTGGGTGAGCACAAAAAATAGAAAAAAAATTTGGGAAAAAATTTGGTAAAAAATGGTGATAATTCCGCTAAATATCGTTTAAAGTCATTTGTATTGAACTAATCATACTTTTTATATTTTTATCGTTAAGTTCACATAATTTTACATCTAAAACACGTATTTACAATACATTTGGGTGAATATAAAAGGTCGTAAAAAAATTTTGAAATACAGGTGATGAATCCGCTAAATATCGTCTTAAGTCATTTCTATTAAACTAATCATACTTTTTATATTTTTAACGTTAAGTTCACATTATTTTACATCTAAAACACGTGTTTACAATACATTTGGGTGAATACAAAAAATAGAAAAAAAATTTGGGAAAAAATGGTGATAATTCCGCTAAATATCGTTTAAAGTCATTTGTATTGAACTAATCCTACTTTTTATATTTTTATCGTTAAGTTCACATTATTTTACATCTAAAACACGTATTTACAATACATTTGGGTGAATACAAAAAATAGAAAAAAAATTTGGGAAAAAATTTGGTAAAAAATGGTGATAATTCCGCTAAATATCGTTTAAAGTCATTTGTATTGAACTAATCATACTTTTTATATTTTTATCGTTAAGTTCAAATTATTTTACATCTAAAACACTTCTTTACAATACATTTGGGTGAATATAAAAGGTCGTAAAAAAATTTTGAAATACAGGTGATGAATCCGCTAAATATCGTCCTAAGTCATTTCTATTAAACTAATCATACTTTTTATATTTTTAACGTTAAGTTCACATTATTTTATATCTAAAACACGTATTTACAATACATTTGGGTGAATACAAAAAATAGAAAAAAAATTTGGGAAAAAATTTGGTAAAAAATGGTGATAATTTCGCTAAATATCGATTAAAGTCATTTGTATTGAACTAATCATACTTTTTATATTTTTATCGTTAAGTTCACATTATTTTACATCTAAAACACGTATTTACAATACATTTGGGTGAATACAAAAAATAGAAAAAAAATTTGGGAAAAAATTTGGTAAAAAATGGTGATAATTCCGCTAAATATCGTTTAAAGTCATTTGTATTGAACTAATCATACTTTTTATATTTTTGTCGTTAAGATCACATAATTTTACATCTAAAACACGTATTTACAATACATTTGGGTGAATATAAAAGGTCGTAAAAAAATTTTGAAATACAGGTGATGAATCCGCTAAATATCGTCTTAAGTCATTTCTATTAAACTAATCATACTTTTTATATTTTTAACGTTAAGTTCACATTATTTTACATCTAAAACACGTATTTACAATACATTTGGGTGAATACAAAAAATAGAAAAAAAATTTGGGAAAAAATGGTGATAATTCCGCTAAATATCGTTTAAAGTCATTTGTATTGAACTAATCATACTTTTTATATTTTTATCGTTAAGTTCACATAATTATACATCTAAAACACGTATTTACAATACATTTGGGTGAATATAAAAGGTCGTAAAAAAATTTTGAAATACAGGTGATGAATCCGCTAAATATCGTCTTAAGTCATTTCTATTAAACTAATCATACTTTTTATATTTTTAACGTTAAGTTCACATTATTTTATATCTAAAACACGTATTTACAATACATTTGGGTGAATACAAAAAATAGAAAAAAAATTTGGGAAAAAATTTGGTAAAAAATGGTGATAATTTCGCTAAATATCGATTAAAGTCATTTGTATTGAACTAATCATACTTTTTATATTTTTATCGTTATATTCACATTATTTTACATCTAAAACACGTATTTACGATACATTTGGGTAAGTACAAAAAATAGAAAAAAAATTTGGGAAAAAATTTGGTAAAAAATGGTGATAATTCCGCTAAATATCGTTTAAAGTCATTTGTATTGAACTAATCATACTTTTTATATTTTTGTCGTTAAGATCACATAATTTTACATCTAAAACACGTATTTACAATACATTTGGGTGAATATAAAAGGTCGTAAAAAAATTTTGAAATACAGAAGATGAATCCGCTAAATATCGTCTTAAGTCATTTCTATTAAACTAATCATACTTTTTATATTTTTAACGTTAAGTTCACATTATTTTACATCTAAAACACGTGTTTACAATACATTTGGGTGAATAAAAAAAATAGAAAAAAAATTTGGGAAAAAATGGTGATAATTCCGCTAAATATCGTTTAAAGTCATTTGTATTGAACTAATCATACTTTTTATATTTTTATCGTTAAGTTCACATTATTTTACATATAAAACACTTCTTTACAATACATTTGGGTGAATATAAAAGGTCGTAAAAAAATTTTGAAATACAGGTGATGAATCCGCTAAATATCGTCCTAAGTCATTTCTATTAAACTAATCATACTTTTTATATTTTTAACGTTAAGTTCACATTATTTTACATCTAAAACACGTGTTTACAATACATTTGGGTGAATACAAAAAATAGAAAAAAAATTTGGGAAAAAATTTGGTAAAAAATGGTGATAATTTGGCTAAATATCGATTAAAGTCATTTGTATTGAACTAATCATACTTTTTATATTTTTATCGTTAAGTTCACATTATTTTACATCTAAAACACTTCTTTACAATACATTTGGGTGAATATAAAATGTCGTAAAAAATTTTTGAAATACAGGTGATGAATCAGCTAAATATCGTCTTAAGTCATTTGTATTGAACTAATCATACTTTTTATATTTTTATCGTTAAGTTCACATTATTTTACATCTAAAACACTTCTTTACAATACATTTGGGTGAATACAAAAAATAGAAAAAAAATTTGGGAAAAAATTTGCTAAAAAATGGTGATAATTTGGCTAAATATCGATTAAAGTCATTTGTATTGAACTAATCATACTTTTTATATTTTTATCGTTAAGTTCACATTATTTTACATCTAAAACACGTGTTTACAATACATTTGGGTGAATAAAAAAAATAGAAAAAAAATTTGGGAAAAAATGGTGATAATTCCGCTAAATATCGTTTAAAGTCATTTGTATTGAACTAATCATACTTTTTATATTTTTAACGTTAAGTTCACATTATTTTACATCTAAAACACGTGTTTACAATACATTTGGGTGAATACAAAAAATAGAAAAAAAATTTGGGAAAAAATTTGGTAAAAAATGGTGATAATTTGGCTAAATATCGATTAAAGTCATTTGTATTGAACTAATCATACTTTTTATATTTTTATCGTTAAGTTCACATTATTTTACATCTAAAACACGTATTTACAATACATTTGGGTGAGTACAAAAAATAGAAAAAAAATTTGGGAAAAAATTTGGTAAAAAATGGTGATAATTCCGCTAAATATCGTTTAAAGTCATTTGTATTGAACTAATCATACTTTTTATATTTTTATCGTTAAGTTCACATTATTTTACATCTAAAACACTTCTTTACAATACATTTGGGTGAATATAAAAGGTCGTAAAAAATTTTTGAAATACAGGTGATGAATCCGCTAAATATCGTCTTAAGTCATTTGTATTGAACTAATCATACTTTTTATATTTTTATCGTTAAGTACACATTATTTTACATCTAAAACACGTATTTACAATACATTTGGGTGAATACAAAAAATAGAAAAAAAATTTGGGAAAAAATTTGGTAAAACATGGTGATAATTCCGCTAAATATCGTTTAAAGTCATTTGTATTGAACTAATCATACTTTTTATATTTTTATCGTTAAGTTCACATAATTTTACATCTAAAACACGTATTTACAATACATTTGGGTGAATATAAAAGGTCGTAAAAAAATTTTGAAATACAGGTGATGAATCCGCTAAATATCGTCTTAAGTCATTTCTATTAAACTAATCATACTTTTTATATTTTTAACGTTAAGTTCACATTATTTTACATCTAAAACACGTGTTTACAATACATTTGGGTGAATACAAAAAATAGAAAAAAAATTTGGGAAAAAATGGTGATAATTCCGCTAAATATCGTTTAAAGTCATTTGTATTGAACTAATCATACTTTTTATATTTTTATCGTTAAGTTCACATTATTTTACAACTAAAACACGTATTTACAATACATTTGGGTGAATACAAAAAATAGAAAAAAAATTTGGGAAAAAATTTGGTAAAAAATGGTGATAATTCCGCTAAATATCGTTTAAAGTCATTTGTATTGAACTAATCATACTTTTTATATTTTTATCGTTAAGTTCACATTATTTTACATCTAAAACACGTATTTACAATACATTTGGGTGAGTACAAAAAATAGAAAAAAAATTTGGGAAAAAATTTGGTAAAAAATGGTGATAATTCCGCTAAATATCGTTTAAAGTCATTTGTATTGAACTAATCATACTTTTTATATTTTTATCGTTAAGTTCACATAATTTTACATCTAAAACACGTATTTACAATACATTTGGGTGAATATAAAAGGTCGTAAAAAAATTTTGAAATACAGGTGATGAATCCGCTAAATATCGTCTTAAGTCATTTCTATTAAACTAATCATACTTTTTATATTTTTAACGTTAAGTTCACATTATTTTACATCTAAAACACGTGTTTACAATACATTTGGGTGAATACAAAAAATAGAAAAAAAATTTGGGAAAAAATGGTGATAATTCCGCTAAATATCGTTTAAAGTCATTTGTATTGAACTAATCATACTTTTTATATTTTTATCGTTAAGTTCACATTATTTTACATCTAAAACACGTATTTACAATACATTTGGGTGAATACAAAAAATAGAAAAAAAATTTGGGAAAAAATTTGGTAAAAAATGGTGATAATTCCGCTAAATATCGTTTAAAGTCATTTGTATTGAACTAATCATACTTTTTATATTTTTATCGTTAAGTTCACATTATTTTACATCTAAAACACTTCTTTACAATACATTTGGGTGAATATAAAAGGTCGTAAAAAAATTTTGAAATACAGGTGATGAATCCGCTAAATATCGTCCTAAGTCATTTCTATTAAACTAATCATACTTTTTATATTTTTAACGTTAAGTTCACATTATTTTATATCTAAAACACGTATTTACAATACATTTGGGTGAATACAAAAAATAGAAAAAAAATTTGGGAAAAAATTTGGTAAAAAATGGTGATAATTTGGCTAAATATCGATTAAAGTCATTTGTATTGAACTAATCATACTTTTTATATTTTTATCGTTAAGTTCACATTATTTTACATCTAAAACACGTATTTACAATACATTTGGGTGAGTACAAAAAATAGAAAAAAAATTTGGGAAAAAATTTGGTAAAAAATGGTGATAATTCCGCTAAATATCGTTTAAAGTCATTTGTATTGAACTAATCATACTTTTTATATTTTTAACGTTAAGTTCACATTATTTTACATCTAAAACACGTATTTACAATACATTTGGGTGAATACAAAAAATAGAAAAAAAATTTGGGAAAAAATTTGGTAAAAAATGGTGATAATTTGGCTAAATATCGATTAAAGTCATTTGTATTGAACTAATCATACTTTTTATATTTTTATCGTTAAGTTCACATTATTTTACATCTAAAACACGTATTTACAATACATTTGGGTGAGTACAAAAAATAGAAAAAAAATTTGGGAAAAAATTTGGTAAAAAATGGTGATAATTCCGCTAAATATCGTTTAAAGTCATTTGTATTGAACTAATCATACTTTTTATATTTTTATCGTTAAGTTCACATTATTTTACATCTAAAACACTTCTTTACAATACATTTGGGTGAATATAAAATGTCGTGAAAAATTTTTGAAATACAGGTGATGAATCCGCTAAATATCGTCTTAAGTCATTTGTATTGAACTAATCATACTTTTTATATTTTTATCGTTAAGTTCACATTATTTTACATCTAAAACACTTCTTTACAATACATTTGGGTGAATACAAAAAATAGAAAAAAAATTTGGGAAAAAATTTGGTAAAAAATGGTGATAATTTGGCTAAATATCGATTAAAGTCATTTGTATTGAACTAATCATACTTTTTATATTTTTATCGTTAAGTTCACATTATTTTACATCTAAAACACGTGTTTACAATACATTTGGGTGAATACAAAAAATAGAAAAAAAATTTGGAAAAAATTTGGTAAAAAATGGTGATAATTCCGCTAAATATCGTTTAAAGTCATTTTTATTGAACTAATCATACTTTTTATATTTTTATCGTTAAGTTCACATAATTTTACATCTAAAACACGTATTTACAATACATTTGGGTGAATATAAAAGGTCGTAAAAAAATTTTGAAATACAGGTGATGAATCCGCTAAATATCGTCTTAAGTCATTTCTATTAAACTAATCATACTTTTTATATTTTTAACGTTAAGTTCACATTATTTTACATCTAAAACACGTGTTTACAATACATTTGGGTGAATACAAAAAATAGAAAAAAAATTTGGAAAAAAATTTGGTAAAAAATGGTGATAATTTCGCTAAATATCGATTAAAGTCATTTGTATTGAACTAATCATACTTTTAATATTTTTATCGTTAAGTTCACATTATTTTACATCTAAAACACGTATTTACAATACATTTGGGTGAATACAAAAAATAGAAAAAAAATTTGGGAAAAAATTTGGTAAAAAATGGTGATAATTCCGCTAAATATCGTTTAAAGTCATTTGTATTGAACTAATCATACTTTTTATATTTTTATCGTTAAGTTCACATTATTTTACATCTAAAACACTTCTTTACAATACATTTGGGTGAATATAAAAGGTCGTAAAAAAATTTTGAAATACAGGTGATGAATCCGCTAAATATCGTCCTAAGTCATTTCTATTAAACTAATCATACTTTTTATATTTTTAACGTTAAGTTCACATTATTTTATATCTAAAACACGTATTTACAATACATTTGGGTGAATACAAAAAATAGAAAAAAAATTTGGGAAAAAATTTGGTAAAAAATGGTGATAATTTGGCTAAATATCGATTAAAGTCATTTGTATTGAACTAATCATACTTTTTATATTTTTATCGTTAAGTTCACATTATTTTACATCTAAAACACGTATTTACAATACATTTGGGTGAGTACAAAAAATAGAAAAAAAATTTGGGAAAAAATTTGGTAAAAAATGGTGATAATTCCGCTAAATATCGTTTAAAGTCATTTGTATTGAACTAATCATACTTTTTATATTTTTAACGTTAAGTTCACATTATTTTACATCTAAAACACGTGTTTACAATACATTTGGGTGAATACAAAAAATAGAAAAAAAATTTGGGAAAAAATTTGGTAAAAAATGGTGATAATTTGGCTAAATATCGATTAAAGTCATTTGTATTGAACTAATCATACTTTTTATATTTTTATCGTTAAGTTCACATTATTTTACATCTAAAACACGTATTTACAATACATTTGGGTGAGTACAAAAAATAGAAAAAAAATTTGGGAAAAAATTTGGTAAAAAATGGTGATAATTCCGCTAAATATCGTTTAAAGTCATTTGTATTGAACTAATCATACTTTTTATATTTTTATCGTTAAGTTCACATTATTTTACATCTAAAACACTTCTTTACAATACATTTGGGTGAATATAAAAGGTCGTAAAAAAATTTTGAAATACAGGTGATGAATCCGCTAAATATCGTCCTAAGTCATTTCTATTAAACTAATCATACTTTTTATATTTTTAACGTTAAGTTCACATTATTTTATATCTAAAACACGTATTTACAATACATTTGGGTGAATACAAAAAATAGAAAAAAAATTTGGGAAAAAATTTGGTAAAAAATGGTGATAATTTGGCTAAATATCGATTAAAGTCATTTGTATTGAACTAATCATACTTTTTATATTTTTATCGTTAAGTTCACATTATTTTACATCTAAAACACGTATTTACAATACATTTGGGTGAATAAAAAAAATAGAAAAAAAATTTGGGAAAAAATGGTGATAATTCCGCTAAATATCGTTTAAAGTCATTTGTATTGAACTAATCATACTTTTATATTTTTATCGTTAAGTTCACATTATTTTACAACTAAAACACGTATTTACAATACATTTGGGTGAATACAAAAAATAGAAAAAAAATTTGGGAAAAAATTTGGTAAAAAATGGTGATAATTCCGCTAAATATCGTTTAAAGTCATTTGTATTGAACTAATCATACTTTTTATATTTTTATCGTTAAGTTCACATTCTTTTACATATAAAACACTTCTTTACAATACATTTGGGTGAATATAAAAGGTCGTAAAAAAATTTTGAAATACAGGTGATGAATCCGCTAAATATCGTCCTAAGTCATTTCTATTAAACTAATCATACTTTTTATATTTTTAACGTTAATTTCACATTATTTTATATCTAAAACACGTATTTACAATACATTTGGGTGAATACAAAAAATAGAAAAAAAATTTGGGAAAAAATTTGGTAAAAAATGGTGATAATTTGGCTAAATATCGATTAAAGTCATTTGTATTGAACTAATCATACTTTTTATATTTTTATCGTTAAGTTCACATTATTTTACATCTAAAACACGTATTTACAATACATTTGGGTGAGTACAAAAAATAGAAAAAAAATTTGGGAAAAAATTTGGTAAAAAATGGTGATAATTCCGCTAAATATCGTTTAAAGTCATTTGTATTGAACTAATCATACTTTTTATATTTTTAACGTTAAGTTCACATTATTTTACATCTAAAACACGTGTTTACAATACATTTGGGTGAATACAAAAAATAGAAAAAAAATTTGGGAAAAAATTTGGTAAAAAATGGTGATAATTCCGCTAAATATCGTTTAAAGTCATTTGTATTGAACTAATCATACTTTTTATATTTTTATCGTTAAGTTCACATAATTTTACATCTAAAACACGTATTTACAATACATTTGGGTGAATATAAAAGGTCGTAAAAAAATTTTGAAATACAGGTGATGAATCCGCTAAATATCGTCTTAAGTCATTTCTATTAAACTAATCATACTTTTTATATTTTTAACGTTAAGTTCACATTATTTTACATCTAAAACACGTATTTACAATACATTTGGGTGAATATAAAAGGTCGTAAAATAATTTTGAAATACAGGTGATGAATCCGCTAAATATCGTCTTAAGTCATTTCTATTAAACTAATCATACTTTTTATATTTTTAACGTTAAGTTCACATTATTTTATATCTAAAACACGTATTTACAATACATTTGGGTGAATACAAAAAATAGAAAAAAAATTTGGGAAAAAATTTGGTAAAAAATGGTGATAATTTCGCTAAATATCGATTAAAGTCATTTGTATTGAACTAATCATACTTTTTATATTTTTATCGTTATATTCACATTATTTTACATCTAAAACACGTATTTACGATACATTTGGAAGAGTACAAAAAATAGAAAAAAAATTTGGGAAAAAATTTGGTAAAAAATGGTGATAATTCCGCTAAATATCGTTTAAAGTCATTTGTATTGAACTAATCATACTTTTTATATTTTTGTCGTTAAGATCACATAATTTTACATCTAAAACACGTATTTACAATACATTTGGGTGAATATAAAAGGTCGTAAAAAAATTTTGAAATACAGGTGATGAATCCGCTAAATATCGTCTTAAGTCATTTCTATTAAACTAATCATACTTTTTATATTTTTAACGTTAAGTTCACATTATTTTACATCTAAAACACGTGTTTACAATACATTTGGGTGAATAAAAAAAATAGAAAAAAAATTTGGGAAAAAATGGTGATAATTCCGCTAAATATCGTTTAAAGTCATTTGTATTGAACTAATCATACTTTTTATATTTTTATCGTTAAGTTCACATTATTTTACAACTAAAACACGTATTTACAATACATTTGGGTGAATACAAAAAATAGAAAAAAAATTTGGGAAAAAATTTGGTAAAAAATGGTGATAATTCCGCTAAATATCGTTTAAAGTCATTTGTATTGAACTAATCATACTTTTTATATTTTTATCGTTAAGTTCACATTCTTTTACATATAAAACACTTCTTTACAATACATTTGGGTGAATATAAAAGGTCGTAAAAAAATTTTGAAATACAGGTGATGAATCCGCTAAATATCGTCCTAAGTCATTTCTATTAAACTAATCATACTTTTTATATTTTTAACGTTAAGTTCACATTATTTTATATCTAAAACACGTATTTACAATACATTTGGGTGAATACAAAAAATAGAAAAAAAATTTGGGAAAAAATTTGGTAAAAAATGGTGATAATTTGGCTAAATATCGATTAAAGTCATTTGTATTGAACTAATCATACTTTTTATATTTTTATCGTTAAGTTCACATTATTTTACATCTAAAACACGTATTTACAATACATTTGGGTGAGTACAAAAAATAGAAAAAAAATTTGGGAAAAAATTTGGTAAAAAATGGTGATAATTCCGCTAAATATCGTTTAAAGTCATTTGTATTGAACTAATCATACTTTTTATATTTTTGTCGTTAAGATCACATAATTTTACATCTAAAACACGTATTTACAATACATTTGGGTGAATATAAAAGGTCGTAAAAAAATTTTGAAATACAGGTGATGAATCCGCTAAATATCGTCTTAAGTCATTTCTATTAAACTAATCATACTTTTTATATTTTTAACGTTAAGTTCACATTATTTTACATCTAAAACACGTGTTTACAATACATTTGGGTGAATAAAAAAAATAGAAAAAAAATTTGGGAAAAAATGGTGATAATTCCGCTAAATATCGTTTAAAGTCATTTGTATTGAACTAATCATACTTTTTATATTTTTATCGTTAAGTTCACATTATTTTACAACTAAAACACGTATTTACAATACATTTGGGTGAATACAAAAAATAGAAAAAAAATTTGGGAAAAAATTTGGTAAAAAATGGTGATAATTCCGCTAAATATCGTTTAAAGTCATTTGTATTGAACTAATCATACTTTTTATATTTTTATCGTTAAGTTCACATTCTTTTACATATAAAACACTTCTTTACAATACATTTGGGTGAATATAAAAGGTCGTAAAAAAATTTTGAAATACAGGTGATGAATCCGCTAAATATCGTCCTAAGTCATTTCTATTAATCTAATCATACTTTTTATATTTTTAACGTTAAGTTCACATTATTTTATATCTAAAACACGTATTTACAATACATTTGGGTGAATACAAAAAATAGAAAAAAAATTTGGGAAAAAATTTGGTAAAAAATGGTGATAATTTGGCTAAATATCGATTAAAGTCATTTGTATTGAACTAATCATACTTTTTATATTTTTATCGTTAAGTTCACATTATTTTACATCTAAAACACGTATTTACAATACATTTGGGTGAGTACAAAAAATAGAAAAAAAATTTGGGAAAAAATTTGGTAAAAAATGGTGATAATTCCGCTAAATATCGTTTAAAGTCATTTGTATTGAACTAATCATACTTTTTATATTTTTAACGTTAAGTTCACATTATTTTACATCTAAAACACGTGTTTACAATACATTTGGGTGAATACAAAAAATAGAAAAAAAATTTGGGAAAAAATTTGGTAAAAAATGGTGATAATTTGGCTAAATATCGATTAAAGTCATTTGTATTGAACTAATCATACTTTTTATATTTTTATCGTTAAGTTCACATTATTTTACATCTAAAACACTTCTTTACAATACATTTGGGTGAATATAAAATGTCGTAAAAAATTTTTGAAATACAGGTGATGAATCCGCAAAATATCGTCTTAAGTCATTTGTATTGAACTAATCATACTTTTTATATTTTTATCGTTAAGTTCACATTATTTTACATCTAAAACACTTCTTTACAATACATTTGGGTGAATACAAAAAATAGAAAAAAAATTTGGTAAAAAATGGTGATAATTTGGCTAAATATCGATTAAAGTCATTTGTATTGAACTAATCATACTTTTTATATTTTTATCGTTAAGTTCACATTATTTTACATCTAAAACACGTGTTTACAATACATTTGGGTGAATAAAAAAAATAGAAAAAAAATTTGGGAAAAAATGGTGATAATTCCGCTAAATATCGTTTTAAGTCATTTGTATTGAACTAATCATACTTTTTATATTTTTAACGTTAAGTTCACATTATTTTACATCTAAAACACGTGTTTACAATACATTTGGGTGAATACAAAAAATAGAAAAAAAATTTGGGAAAAAATTTGGTAAAAAATGGTGATAATTTGGCTAAATATCGATTAAAGTCATTTGTATTGAACTAATCATACTTTTTATATTTTTATCGTTAAGTTCACATTATTTTACATCTAAAACACGTATTTACAATACATTTGGGTGAGTACAAAAAATAGAAAAAAAATTTGGGAAAAAATTTGGTAAAAAATGGTGATAATTCCGCTAAATATCGTTTAAAGTCATTTGTATTGAACTAATCATACTTTTTATATTTTTATCGTTAAGTTCACATTATTTTACATCTAAAACACTTCTTTACAATACATTTGGGTGAATATAAAAGGTCGTAAAAAAATTTTGAAATACAGGTGATGAATCCGCAAAATATCGTCTTAAGTCATTTGTATTGAACTAATCATACTTTTTATATTTTTATCGTTAAGTTCACATTATTTTACATCTAAAACACTTCTTTACAATACATTTGGGTGAATACAAAAAATAGAAAAAAAATTTGGGAAAAAATTTGGTAAAAAATGGTGATAATTTGGCTAAATATCGATTAAAGTCATTTGTATTGAACTAATCATACTTTTTATATTTTTATCGTTAAGTTCACATTATTTTACATCTAAAACACGTGTTTACAATACATTTGGGTGAATAAAAAAAATAGAAAAAAAATTTGGGAAAAAATGGTGATAATTCCGCTAAATATCGTTTTAAGTCATTTGTATTGAACTAATCATACTTTTTATATTTTTAACGTTAAGTTCACATTATTTTACATCTAAAACACGTGTTTACAATACATTTGGGTGAATACAAAAAATAGAAAAAAAATTTGGGAAAAAATTTGGTAAAAAATGGTGATAATTTGGCTAAATATCGATTAAAGTCATTTGTATTGAACTAATCATACTTTTTATATTTTTATCGTTAAGTTCACATTATTTTACATCTAAAACACGTATTTACAATACATTTGGGTGAGTACAAAAAATAGAAAAAAAATTTGGGAAAAAATTTGGTAAAAAATGGTGATAATTCCGCTAAATATCGTTTAAAGTCATTTGTATTGAACTAATCATACTTTTTATATTTTTATCGTTAAGTTCACATTATTTTACATCTAAAACACTTCTTTACAATACATTTGGGTGAATATAAAAGGTCGTAAAAAATTTTTGAAATACAGGTGATGAATCCGCTAAATATCGTCATAAGTCATTTGTATTGAACTAATCATACTTTTTATATTTTTATCGTTAAGTTCACATTATTTTACATCTAAAACACTTCTTTACAATACATTTGGGTGAATATAAAAGGTCGTAAAAAAATTTTGAAATACAGGTGATGAATCCGCTAAATATCGTCTTAAGTCATTTGTATTGAACTAATCATACTTTTTATATTTTTATCGTTAAGTACACATTATTTTACATCTAAAACACGTATTTACAATACATTTGGGTGAATACAAAAAATAGAAAAAAAATTTGGGAAAAAATTTGGTAAAACATGGTGATAATTCCGCTAAATATCGTTTAAAGTCATTTGTATTGAACTAATCATACTTTTTATATTTTTATCGTTAAGTTCACATAATTTTACATCTAAAAAACGTATTTACAATACATTTGGGTGAATATAAAAGGTCGTAAAAAAATTTTGAAATACAGGTGATGAATCCGCTAAATATCGTCTTAAGTCATTTCTATTAAACTAATCATACTTTTTATATTTTTAACGTTAAGTTCACATTATTTTACATCTAAAACACGTGTTTACAATACATTTGGGTGGATACAAAAAATAGAAAAAAAATTTGGGAAAAAATGGTGATAATTCCGCTAAATATCGTTTAAAGTCATTTGTATTGAACTAATCATACTTTTTATATTTTTATCGTTAAGTTCACATTATTTTACAACTAAAACACGTATTTACAATACATTTGGGTGAATACAAAAAATAGAAAAAAAATTTGGGAAAAAATTTGGTAAAAAATGGTGATAATTCCGCTAAATATCGTTTAAAGTCATTTGTATTGAACTAATCATACTTTTTATATTTTTATCGTTAAGTTCACATTATTTTACATCTAAAACACGTATTTACAATACATTTGGGTAAATATAAAAGGTCGTAAAAAAATTTTGAAATACAGGTGATGAATCCGCTAAATATCGTCCTAAGTCATTTCTATTAAACTAATCATACTTTATATATTTTTAACGTTAAGTTCACATTATTTTATATCTAAAACACGTATTTACAATACATTTGGGTGAATACAAAAAATAGAAAAAAAATTTGGGAAAAAATTTGGTAAAAAATGGTGATAATTTGGCTAAATATCGATTAAAGTCATTTGTATTGAACTAATCATACTTTTTATATTTTTATCGTTAAGTTCACATTATTTTACATCTAAAACACGTATTTACAATACATTTGGGTGAGTACAAAAAATAGAAAAAAAATTTGGGAAAAAATTTGGTAAAAAATGGTGATAATTCCGCTAAATATCGTTTAAAGTCATTTGTATTGAACTAATCATACTTTTTATATTTTTATCGTTAAGTTCACATTATTTTACATCTAAAACACGTGTTTACAATACATTTGGGTGAATAAAAAAAATTTGGGAAAAAATTTGGGAAAAAATGGTGATAATTCCGCTAAATATCGTTTAAAGTCATTTGTATTGAACTAATCATACTTTTTATATTTTTATCGTTAAGTTCACATTATTTTACAACTAAAACACGTATTTACAATACATTTGGATGAATACAAAAAATAGAAAAAAAATTTGGGAAAAAATTTGGTAAAAAATGGTGATAATTCCGCTAAATATCGTTTAAAGTCATTTGTATTGAACTAATCATACTTTTTATATTTTTATCGTTAAGTTCACATTATTTTACATCTAAAACACTTCTTTACAATACATTTGGGTGAATATAAAATGTCGTAAAAAAATTTTGAAATACAGGTGATGAATCCGCTAAATATCGTCCTAAGTCATTTCTATTAAACTAATCATACTTTTTATATTTTTAACGTTAAGTTCACATTATTTTATATCTAAAACACGTATTTACAATACATTTGGGTGAATACAAAAAATAGAAAAAAAATTTGGGAAAAAATTTGGTAAAAAATGGTGATAATTTGGCTAAATATCGATTAAAGTCATTTGTATTGAACTAATCATACTTTTTATATTTTTATCGTTAAGTTCACATTATTTTACATGTAAAACACGTATTTACAATACATTTGGGTGAGTACAAAAAATAGAAAAAAAATTTGGGAAAAAATTTGGTAAAAAATGGTGATAATTCCGCTAAATATCGTTTAAAGTCATTTGTATTGAACTAATCATACTTTTTATATTTTTAACGTTAAGTTCACATTATTTTACATCTAAAACACGTGTTTACAATACATTTGGGTGAATACAAAAAATAGAAAAAAAATTTGGGAAAAAATTTGGTAAAAAATGGTGAAAATTTGGCTAAATATCGATTAAAGTCATTTGTATTGAACTAATCATACTTTTTATATTTTTATCGTTAAGTTCACATTATTTTACATCTAAAACACGTATTTACAATACATTTGGGTGAGTACAAAAAATAGAAAAAAAATTTGGGAAAAAATTTGGTAAAAAATGGTGATAATTCCGCTAAATATCGTTTAAAGTCATTTGTATTGAACTAATCATACTTTTTATATTTTTATCGTTAAGTTCACATTATTTTACATCTAAAACACTTCTTTACAATACATTTGGGTGAATATAAAATGTCGTAAAAAATTTTTGAAATACAGGTGATGAATCCGCTAAATATCGTCTTAAGTCATTTGTATTGAACTAATCATACTTTTTATATTTTTATCGTTAAGTTCACATTATTTTACATCTAAAACACTTCTTTACAATACATTTGGGTGAATACAAAAAATAGAAAAAAAATTTGGGAAAAAATTTGGTAAAAAATGGTGATAATTTGGCTAAATATCGATTAATGTCATTTGTATTGAACTAATCATACTTTTTATATTTTTATCGTTAAGTTCACATTATTTTACATCTAAAACACGTGTTTACAATACATTTGGGTGAATAAAAAAAATAGAAAAAAAATTTGGGAAAAAATGGTGATAATTCCGCTAAATATCGTTTAAAGTCATTTGTATTGAACTAATCATACTTTTTATATTTTTATCGTTAAGTTCACATTATTTTACATCTAAAACACTTCTTTACAATACATTTGGGTGAATATAAAAGGTCGTAAATAAATTTTGAAATACAGGTGATGAATCCGCTAAATATCGTCTTAAGTCATTTGTATTGAACTAATCATACTTTTTATATTTTTATCGTTAAGTACACATTATTTTACATCTAAAACACGTATTTACAATACATTTGGGTGAATACAAAAAATAGAAAAAAAATTTGGGAAAAAATTTGGTAAAACATGGTGATAATTCCGCTAAATATCGTTTAAAGTCATTTGTATTGAACTAATCATACTTTTTATATTTTTATCGTTAAGTTCACATAATTTTACATCTAAAACACGTATTTACAATACATTTGGGTGAATATAAAAGTTCGTAAAAAAATTTTGAAATACAGGTGATGAATCCGCTAAATATCGTCTTAAGTCATTTCTATTAAACTAATCATACTTTTTATATTTTTAACGTTAAGTTCACATTATTTTACATCTAAAACACGTGTTTACAATACATTTGGGTGAATACAAAAAATAGAAAAAAAATTTGGGAAAAAATGGTGATAATTCCGCTAAATATCGTTTAAAGTCATTTGTATTGAACTAATCATACTTTTTATATTTTTATCGTTAAGTTCACATTATTTTACAACTAAAACACGTATTTACAATACATTTGGGTGAATACAAAAAATAGAAAAAAAATTTGGGAAAAAATTTGGTAAAAAATGGTGATAATTCCGCTAAATATCGTTTAAAGTCATTTGTATTGAACTAATCATACTTTTTATATTTTTATCGTTAAGTTCACATTATTTTACATCTAAAACACGTGTTTACAATACATTTGGGTGAATACAAAAAATAGAAAAAAAATTTGGGAAAAAATGGTGATAATTCCGCTAAATATCGTTTAAAGTCATTTGTATTGAACTAATCATACTTTTTATATTTTTATCGTTAAGTTCACATAATTTTACATCTAAAACACGTATTTACAATACATTTGGGTGAATATAAAAGGTCGTAAAAAAATTTTGAAATACAGGTGATGAATCCGCTAAATATCGTCCTAAGTCATTTCTATTAAACTAATCATACTTTTTATATTTTCATCGTTAAGTTCACATAATTTTACATCTAAAACACGTATTTACAACACATTTGGGTGAATACAAAAAATAGAAAAAAAATTTGGGAAAAAATTGGGTAAAAAATGGTGATAATTCCGCTAAATATCGTTTAAAGTCATTTGTATTGAACTAATCATACTTTTTATATTTTTATCGTTAAGTTCAAATTATTTTACATCTAAAACACGTATTTACAATACATTTTGTTGAATATAAAAGGTCGTAAAAAAATTTTGAAATACAGGTGATGAATCCGCTAAATATCGTCCTAAGTCATTTCTATTAAACTAATCATACTTTTTATATTTTTATCGTTAAGTTCACATAATTTTACATCTAAAACACGTATTTACAACACATTTGGGTGAATACAAAAAATAGAAAAAAAATTTGGGAAAAAATTGGGTAAAAAATGGTGATAATTCCGCTAAATATCGTTTAAAGTCATTTGTATTGAACTAATCATACTTTTTATATTTTTATCGTTAAGTTCACATAATTTTACATCTAAAACACGTATTTACAATACATTTGGGTGAATATAAAAGGTCGTAAAAAAATTTTGAAATACAGGTGATGAATCCGCTAAATATCGTCTTAAGTCATTTCTATTAAACTAATCATACTTTTTATATTTTTAACGTTAAGTTCACATTATTTTACATCTAAAACACGTGTTTACAATACATTTGGGTGAATAAAAAAAATAGAAAAAAAATTTGGGAAAAAATGGTGATAATTCCGCTAAATATCGTTTAAAGTCATTTGTATTGAACTAATCATACTTTTTATATTTTTATCGTTAAGTTCACATTATTTTACAACTAAAACACGTATTTACAATACATTTGGGTGAATACAAAAAATAGAAAAAAAATTTGGGAAAAAATTTGGTAAAAAATGGTGATAATTCCGCTAAATATCGTTTAAAGTCATTTGTATTGAACTAATCATACTTTTTATATTTTTATCGTTAAGTTCACATTATTTTACATCTAAAACACTTCTTTACAATACATTTGGGTGAATATAAAAGGTCGTAAAAAAATTTTGAAATACAGGTGATGAATCCGCTAAATATCGTCCTAAGTCATTTCTATTAAACTAATCATACTTTTTATATTTTTAACGTTAAGTTCACATTATTTTATATCTAAAACACGTATTTACAATACATTTGGGTGAATACAAAATATAGAAAAAATATTTGGGAAAAAATGGTGATAATTCTGCTAAATATCGTTTAAAGTCATTTGTATTGAACTAATCATACTTTTTATATTTTTATCGTTAAGTTCACATTATTTTACATCTAAAACACGTATTTACAATACATTTGGGTGAATACAAAAAATAGAAAAAAAATTTGGGAAAAAATTGGGTAAAAAATGGTGATAATTCCGCTAAATATCGTTTAAAGTCATTTGTATTGAACTAATCATACTTTTTATATTTTTATCGTTAAGTTCACATTATTTTACATCTAAAACACGTATTTACAATACATTTGGGTGAATACAAAAAATAGAAAAAAAATTTGGGAAAAAATTTTGTAAAAAATGGTGATAATTCCGCTAAATATCGTTTAAAGTCATTTGTATTGAACTAATCATACTTTTTATATTTTTGTCGTTAAGATCACATAATTTTACATCTAAAACACGTATTTACAATACATTTGGGTGAATATAAAAGGTCGTAAAAAAATTTTGAAATACAGGTGATGAATCCGCTAAATATCGTCTTAAGTCATTTCTATTAAACTAATCATACTTTTTATATTTTTAACGTTAAGTTCACATTATTTTACATCTAAAACACGTGTTTACAATACATTTGGGTGAATACAAAAAATAGAAAAAAAATTTGGGAAAAAATGGTGATAATTCCGCTAAATATCGTTTAAAGTCATTTTTATTGAACTAATCATACTTTTTATATTTTTATCGTTAAGTTCACATTATTTTACATCTAAAACACTTCTTTACAATACATTTGGGTGAATGTAAAAGGTCGTAAAAAAATTTTTAAATACAGGTGATGAATCTGCTAAATATCGTCCTAAGTCATTTCTATTAAACTAATCATACTTTTTATATTTTTAACGTTAAGTTCACATTATTTTATATCTAAAACACGTATTTACAATACATTTGGGTGAATACAAAAAATAGAAAAAAAATTTGGGAAAAAATTTGGTAAAAAATGGTGATAATTTCGCTAAATATCGATTAAAGTCATTTGTATTAAACTAATCATACTTTTTATATTTTTATCGTTATATTCACATTATTTTACATCTAAAACACGTATTTACGATACATTTGGGTGAGTACAAAAAATAGAAAAAAAATTTGGGAAAAAATTTGGTAAAAAATGGTGATAATTCCGCTAAATATCGTTTAAAGTCATTTGTATTGAACTAATCATACTTTTTATATTTTTGTCGTTAAGATCACATAATTTTACATCTAAAACACGTATTTACAATACATTTGGGTGAATATAAAAGGTCGTAAAAAAATTTTGAACTACAGGTGATGAATCCGCTAAATATCGTCTTAAGTCATTTCTATTAAACTAATCATACTTTTTATATTTTTATCGTTAAGTTCACATAATTTTACATCTAAAACACGTATTTACAATACATTTGGGTGAATATAAAAGGTCGTAAAAAAATTTTGAAATACAAGTGATGAATCCGCTAAATATCGTCTTAAGTCATTTCTATTAAACTAATCATACTTTTTATATTTTTAACGTTAAGTTCACATTATTTTACATCTAAAACACGTGTTTACAATACATTTGGGTGAATAAAAAAAATAGAAAAAAAATTTGGGAAAAAATGGTGATAATTCCGCTAAATATCGTTTAAAGTCATTTGTATTGAACTAATCATACTTTTTATATTTTTATCGTTAAGTTCACATTATTTTACATCTAAAACACTTCTTTACAATACATTTGGGTGAATATAAAAGGTCGTAAAAAATTTTTGAAATACAGGTGATGAATCCGCTAAATATCGTCTTAAGTCATTTGTATTGAACTAATCATACTTTTTATATTTTTATCGTTAAGTTCACATTATTTTACATCTAAAACACTTCTTTACAATACATTTGGGTGAATATAAAAGGTCGTAAAAAAATTTTGAAATACAGGTGATGAATCCGCTAAATATCGTCTTAAGTCATTTGTATTGAACTAATCATACTTTTTATATTTTTATCGTTAAGTACACATTATTTTACATCTAAAACACGTATTTACAATACATTTGGGTGAATACAAAAAATAGAAAAAAAATTTGGGAAAAAATTTGGTAAAACATGGTGATAATTCCGCTAAATATCGTTTAAAGTCATTTTTATTGAACTAATCATACTTTTTATATTTTTATCGTTAAGTTCACATAATTTTACATCTAAAACACGTATTTACAATACATTTGGGTGAATATAAAAGGTCGTAAAAAAATTTTGAAATACAGGTGATGAATCCGCTAAATATCGTCTTAAGTCATTTCTATTAAACTAATCATACTTTTTATATTTTTAACGTTAAGTTCACATTATTTTACATCTAAAACACGTGTTTACAATACATTTGGGTGAATAAAAAAAATAGAAAAAAAATTTGGGAAAAAATGGTGATAATTCCGCTAAATATCGTTTAAAGTCATTTGTATTGAACTAATCATACTTTTTATATTTTTATCGTTAAGTTCACATTATTTTACAACTAAAACACGTATTTACAATACATTTGGGTGAATACAAAAAATAGAAAAAAAATTTGGGAAAAAATTTGGTAAAAAATGGTGATAATTCCGCTAAATATCGTTTAAAGTCATTTGTATTGAACTAATCATACTTTTTATATTTTTATCGTTAAGTTCACATTATTTTACATCTAAAACACTTCTTTACAATACATTTGGGTGAATATAAAAGGTCGTAAAAAAATTTTGAAATACAGGTGATGAATCCGCTAAATATCGTCCTAAGTCATTTCTATTAAACTAATCATACTTTTTATATTTTTAACGTTAAGTTCACATTATTTTATATCTAAAACACGTATTTACAATACATTTGGGTGAATACAAAATATAGAAAAAATATTTGGGAAAAAATGGTGATAATTCTGCTAAATATCGTTTAAAGTCATTCGTATTGAACTAATCATACTTTTTATATTTTTATCGTTAAGTTCACATTATTTTACATCTAAAACACGTATTTACAATACATTTGGGTGAATACAAAAAATAGAAAAAAAATTTGGGAAAAAATTGGGTAAAAAATGGTGATAATTCCGCTAAATATCGTTTAAAGTCATTTGTATTGAACTAATCATACTTTTTATATTTTTATCGTTAAGTTCACATTATTTTACATCTAAAACACGTATTTACAATACATTTGGGTGAATACAAAAAATAGAAAAAAAATTTGGGAAAAAATTTTGTAAAAAATGGTGATAATTCCGCTAAATATCGTTTAAAGTCATTTGTATTGAACTAATCATACTTTTTATATTTTTGTCGTTAAGATCACATAATTTTACATCTTAAACACGTATTTACAATACATTTGGGTGAATATAAAAGGTCGTAAAAAAATTTTGAAATACAGGTGATGAATCCGCTAAATATCGTCTTAAGTCATTTCTATTAAACTAATCATACTTTTTATATTTTTAACGTTAAGTTCACATTATTTTACATCTAAAACACGTGTTTACAATACATTTGGGTGAATACAAAAAATAGAAAAAAAATTTGGGAA
The DNA here is from genome assembly GCF_037042655.1 of Diuraphis noxia. NCBI lineage: Eukaryota > Metazoa > Arthropoda > Insecta > Hemiptera > Aphididae > Diuraphis > Diuraphis noxia. The sequence goes on from NW_028301714.1 coordinate 76,432,186, forward strand.
AAAATGGTGATAATTCCGCTAAATATCGTTTAAAGTCATTTTTATTGAACTAATCATACTTTTTATATTTTTATCGTTAAGTTCACATTATTTTACATCTAAAACACTTCTTTACAATACATTTGGGTGAATGTAAAAGGTCGTAAAAAAATTTTTAAATACAGGTGATGAATCTGCTAAATATCGTCCTAAGTCATTTCTATTAAACTAATCATACTTTTTATATTTTTAACGTTAAGTTCACATTATTTTATATCTAAAACACGTATTTACAATACATTTGGGTGAATACAAAAAATAGAAAAAAAATTTGGGAAAAAATTTGGTAAAAAATGGTGATAATTTCGCTAAATATCGATTAAAGTCATTTGTATTAAACTAATCATACTTTTTATATTTTTATCGTTATATTCACATTATTTTACATCTAAAACACGTATTTACGATACATTTGGGTGAGTACAAAAAATAGAAAAAAAATTTGGGAAAAAATTTGGTAAAAAATGGTGATAATTCCGCTAAATATCGTTTAAAGTCATTTGTATTGAACTAATCATACTTTTTATATTTTTGTCGTTAAGATCACATAATTTTACATCTAAAACACGTATTTACAATACATTTGGGTGAATATAAAAGGTCGTAAAAAAATTTTGAACTACAGGTGATGAATCCGCTAAATATCGTCTTAAGTCATTTCTATTAAACTAATCATACTTTTTATATTTTTATCGTTAAGTTCACATAATTTTACATCTAAAACACGTATTTACAATACATTTGGGTGAATATAAAAGGTCGTAAAAAAATTTTGAAATACAAGTGATGAATCCGCTAAATATCGTCTTAAGTCATTTCTATTAAACTAATCATACTTTTTATATTTTTAACGTTAAGTTCACATTATTTTACATCTAAAACACGTGTTTACAATACATTTGGGTGAATAAAAAAAATAGAAAAAAAATTTGGGAAAAAATGGTGATAATTCCGCTAAATATCGTTTAAAGTCATTTGTATTGAACTAATCATACTTTTTATATTTTTATCGTTAAGTTCACATTATTTTACATCTAAAACACTTCTTTACAATACATTTGGGTGAATATAAAAGGTCGTAAAAAATTTTTGAAATACAGGAGATGAATCCGCTAAATATCGTCTTAAGTCATTTGTATTGAACTAATCATACTTTTTATATTTTTATCGTTAAGTTCACATTATTTTACATCTAAAACACTTCTTTACAATACATTTGGGTGAATATAAAAGGTCGTAAAAAAATTTTGAAATACAGGTGATGAATCCGCTAAATATCGTCTTAAGTCATTTGTATTGAACTAATCATACTTTTTATATTTTTATCGTTAAGTACACATTATTTTACATCTAAAACACGTATTTACAATACATTTGGGTGAATACAAAAAATAGAAAAAAAATTTGGGAAAAAATTTGGTAAAACATGGTGATAATTCCGCTAAATATCGTTTAAAGTCATTTTTATTGAACTAATCATACTTTTTATATTTTTATCGTTAAGTTCACATAATTTTACATCTAAAACACGTATTTACAATACATTTGGGTGAATATAAAAGGTCGTAAAAAAATTTTGAAATACAGGTGATGAATCCGCTAAATATCGTCTTAAGTCATTTTTATTAAACTAATCATACTTTTTATATTTTTAACGTTAAGTTCACATTATTTTACATCTAAAACACGTGTTTACAATACATTTGGGTGAATACAAAAAATAGAAAAAAAATTTGGGAAAAAATGGTGATAATTCCGCTAAATATCGTTTAAAGTCATTTGTATTGAACTAATCATACTTTTTATATTTTTATCGTTAAGTTCACATTATTTTACAACTAAAACACGTATTTACAATACATTTGGGTGAATACAAAAAATAGAAAAAAAATTTGGGAAAAAATTTGGTAAAAAATGGTGATAATTCCGCTAAATATCGTTTAAAGTCATTTGTATTGAACTAATCATACTTTTTATATTTTTATCGTTAAGTTCACATTATTTTACATCTAAAACACGTATTTACAATACATTTGGGTGAGTACAAAAAATAGAAAAAAAATTTGGGAAAAAATTTGGTAAAAAATGGTGATAATTCCGCTAAATATCGTTTAAAGTCATTTGTATTGAACTAATCATACTTTTTATATTTTTATCGTTAAGTTCAAATTATTTTACATCTAAAACACTTCTTTACAATACATTTGGGTGAATATCAAAGGTCGTAAAAAAATTTTGAAATACAGGTGATGAATCCGCTAAATATCGTCCTAAGTCATTTCTATTAAACTAATCATACTTTTTATATTTTTAACGTTAAGTTCACATTATTTTATATCTAAAACACGTATTTACAATACATTTGGGTGAATACAAAAAATAGAAAAAAAATTTGGGAAAAAATTTGGTAAAAAATGGTGATAATTTCGCTAAATATCGATTAAAGTCATTTGTATTGAACTAATCATACTTTTTATATTTTTATCGTTAAGTTCACATTATTTTACATCTAAAACACGTATTTACAATACATTTGGGTGAATACAAAAAATAGAAAAAAAATTTGGGAAAAAATTTGGTAAAAAATGGTGATAATTCCGCTAAATATCGTTTAAAGTCATTTGTATTGAACTAATCATACTTTTTATATTTTTATCGTTAAGTTCACATTATTTTACATCTAAAACACTTCTTTACAATACATTTGGGTGAATATAAAAGGTCGTAAAAAAATTTTGAAATACAGGTGATGAATCCGCTAAATATCGTCCTAAGTCATTTCTATTAAACTAATCATACTTTTTATATTTTTAACGTTAAGTTCACATTATTTTATATCTAAAACACGTATTTACAATACATTTGGGTGAATACAAAAAATAGAAAAAAAATTTGGGAAAAAATTTGGTAAAAAATGGTGATAATTTCGCTAAATATCGATTAAAGTCATTTGTATTGAACTAATCATACTTTTTATATTTTTATCGTTATATTCACATTATTTTACATCTAAAACACGTATTTACGATACATTTGGGTGAGTACAAAAAATAGAAAAAAAATTTGGGAAAAAATTTGGTAAAAAATGGTGATAATTCCTCTAAATATCGTTTAAAATCATTTGTATTGAACTAATCATACTTTTTATATTTTTGTCGTTAAGATCACATAATTTTACATCTAAAACACGTATTTACAATACATTTGGGTGAATATAAAAGGTCGTAAAAAAATTTTGAAATACAGGTGATGAATCCGCTAAATATCGTCTTAAGTCATTTCTATTAAACTAATCATACTTTTTATATTTTTAACGTTAAGTTCACATTATTTTACATCTAAAACACGTATTTACAATACATTTGGGTGAATACAAAAAATAGAAAAAAAATTTGGGAAAAAATGGTGATAATTCCGCTAAATATCGTTTAAAGTCATTTGTATTGAACTAATCATACTTTTTATATTTTTATCGTTAAGTTCACATAATTATACATCTAAAACACGTATTTACAATACATTTGGGTGAATATAAAAGGTCGTAAAAAAATTTTGAAATACAGGTGATGAATCCGCTAAATATCGTCTTAAGTCATTTCTATTAAACTAATCATACTTTTTATATTTTTAACGTTAAGTTCACATTATTTTATATCTAAAACACGTATTTACAATACCTTTGGGTGAATACAAAAAATAGAAAAAAAATTTGGGAAAAAATTTGGTAAAAAATGGTGATAATTTCGCTAAATATCGATTAAAGTCATTTGTATTGAACTAATCATACTTTTTATATTTTTATCGTTATATTCACATTATTTTACATCTAAAACACGTATTTACGATACATTTGGGTAAGTACAAAAAATAGAAAAAAAATTTGGGAAAAAATTTGGTAAAAAATGGTGATAATTCCGCTAAATATCGTTTAAAGTCATTTGTATTGAACTAATCATACTTTTTATATTTTTGTCGTTAAGATCACATAATTTTACATCTAAAACACGTATTTACAATACATTTGGGTGAATATAAAAGGTCGTAAAAAAATTTTGAAATACAGAAGATGAATCCGCTAAATATCGTCTTAAGTCATTTCTATTAAACTAATCATACTTTTTATATTTTTAACGTTAAGTTCACATTATTTTACATCTAAAACACGTGTTTACAATACATTTGGGTGAATAAAAAAAATAGAAAAAAAATTTGGGAAAAAATGGTGATAATTCCGCTAAATATCGTTTAAAGTCATTTGTATTGAACTAATCATACTTTTTATATTTTTATCGTTAAGTTCACATTATTTTACAACTAAAACACGTATTTACAATACATTTGGGTGAATACAAAAAATAGAAAAAAAATTTGGGAAAAAATTTGGTAAAAAATGGTGATAATTCCGCTAAATATCGTTTAAAGTCATTTGTATTGAACTAATCATACTTTTTATATTTTTATCGTTAAGTTCACATTCTTTTACATATAAAACACTTCTTTACAATACATTTGGGTGAATATAAAAGGTCGTAAAAAAATTTTGAAATACATGTGATGAATCCGCTAAATATCGTCCTAAGTCATTTCTATTAAACTAATCATACTTTTTATATTTTTAACGTTAAGTTCACATTATTTTACATCTAAAACACGTGTTTACAATACATTTGGGTGAATACAAAAAATAGAAAAAAAATTTGGGAAAAAATTTGGTAAAAAATGGTGATAATTTGGCTAAATATCGATTAAAGTCATTTGTATTGAACTAATCATACTTTTTATATTTTTATCGTTAAGTTCACATTATTTTACATCTAAAACACTTCTTTACAATACATTTGGGTGAATATAAAATGTCGTAAAAAATTTTTGAAATACAGGTGATGAATCCGCTAAATATCGTCTTAAGTCATTTGTATTGAACTAATCATACTTTTTATATTTTTATCGTTAAGTTCACATTATTTTACATCTAAAACACTTCTTTACAATACATTTGGGTGAATACAAAAAATAGAAAAAAAATTTGGGAAAAAATTTGCTAAAAAATGGTGATAATTTGGCTAAATATCGATTAAAGTCATTTGTATTGAACTAATCATACTTTTTATATTTTTATCGTTAAGTTCATATTATTTTACATCTAAAACACGTGTTTACAATACATTTGGGTGAATAAAAAAAATAGAAAAAAAATTTGGGAAAAAATGGTGATAATTCCGCTAAATATCGTTTAAAGTCATTTGTATTGAACTAATCATACTTTTTATATTTTTAACGTTAAGTTCACATTATTTTACATCTAAAACACGTGTTTACAATACATTTGGGTGAATACAAAAAATAGAAAAAAAATTTGGGAAAAAATTTGGTAAAAAATGGTGATAATTTGGCTAAATATCGATTAAAGTCATTTGTATTGAACTAATCATACTTTTTATATTTTTATCGTTAAGTTCACATTATTTTACATCTAAAACACGTATTTACAATACATTTGGGTGAGTACAAAAAATAGAAAAAAAATTTGGGAAAAAATTTGGTAAAAAATGGTGATAATTCCGCTAAATATCGTTTAAAGTCATTTGTATTGAACTAATCATACTTTTTATATTTTTATCGTTAAGTTCACATTATTTTACATCTAAAACACTTCTTTACAATACATTTGGGTGAATATAAAAGGTCGTAAAAAAATTTTGAAATACAGGTGATGAATCCGCTAAATATCGTCCTAAGTCATTTCTATTAAACTAATCATACTTTTTATATTTTTATCGTTAAGTTCACATTATTTTACATCTAAAACACTTCTTTACAATACATTTGGGTGAATATAAAAGGTCGTAAAAAATTTTTGAAATACAGGTGATGAATCCGCTAAATATCGTCTTAAGTCATTTGTATTGAACTAATCATACTTTTTATATTTTTATCGTTAAGTTCACATTATTTTACATCTAAAACACTTCTTTACAATACATTTGGGTGAATATAAAAGGTCGTAAAAAAATTTTGAAATACAGGTGATGAATCCGCTAAATATCGTCTTAAGTCATTTGTATTGAACTAATCATACTTTTTATATTTTTATCGTTAAGTACACATTATTTTACATCTAAAACACGTATTTACAATACATTTGGGTGAATACAAAAAATAGAAAAAAAATTTGGGAAAAAATTTGGTAAAACATGGTGATAATTCCGCTAAATATCGTTTAAAGTCATTTTTATTGAACTAATCATACTTTTTATATTTTTATCGTTAAGTTCACATAATTTTACATCTAAAACACGTATTTACAATACATTTGGGTGAATATAAAAGGTCGTAAAAAAATTTTGAAATACAGGTGATGAATCCGCTAAATATCGTCTTAAGTCATTTTTATTAAACTAATCATACTTTTTATATTTTTAACGTTAAGTTCACATTATTTTACATCTAAAACACGTGTTTACAATACATTTGGGTGAATACAAAAAATAGAAAAAAAATTTGGGAAAAAATGGTGATAATTCCGCTAAATATCGTTTAAAGTCATTTGTATTGAACTAATCATACTTTTTATATTTTTATCGTTAAGTTCACATTATTTTACAACTAAAACACGTATTTACAATACATTTGGGTGAATACAAAAAATAGAAAAAAAATTTGGGAAAAAATTTGGTAAAAAATGGTGATAATTCCGCTAAATATCGTTTAAAGTCATTTGTATTGAACTAATCATACTTTTTATATTTTTATCGTTAAGTTCACATTATTTTACATCTAAAACACGTATTTACAATACATTTGGGTGAGCACAAAAAATAGAAAAAAAATTTGGGAAAAAATTTGGTAAAAAATGGTGATAATTCCGCTAAATATCGTTTAAAGTCATTTGTATTGAACTAATCATACTTTTTATATTTTTATCGTTAAGTACACATTATTTTACATCTAAAACACGTATTTACAATACATTTGGGTGAATACAAAAAATAGAAAAAAAATTTGGGAAAAAATTTGGTAAAACATGGTGATAATTCCGCTAAATATCGTTTAAAGTCATTTTTATTGAACTAATCATACTTTTTATATTTTTATCGTTAAGTTCACATAATTTTACATCTAAAACACGTATTTACAATACATTTGGGTGAATATAAAAGGTCGTAAAAAAATTTTGAAATACAGGTGATGAATCCGCTAAATATCGTCTTAAGTCATTTTTATTAAACTAATCATACTTTTTATATTTTTAACGTTAAGTTCACATTATTTTACATCTAAAACACGTGTTTACAATACATTTGGGTGAATACAAAAAATAGAAAAAAAATTTGGGAAAAAATGGTGATAATTCCGCTAAATATCGTTTAAAGTCATTTGTATTGAACTAATCCTACTTTTTATATTTTTATCGTTAAGTTCACATTATTTTACATCTAAAACACGTATTTACAATACATTTGGGTGAATACAAAAAATAGAAAAAAAATTTGGGAAAAAATTTGGTAAAAAATGGTGATAATTCCGCTAAATATCGTTTAAAGTCATTTGTATTGAACTAATCATACTTTTTATATTTTTATCGTTAAGTTCAAATTATTTTACATCTAAAACACTTCTTTACAATACATTTGGGTGAATATAAAAGGTCGTAAAAAAATTTTGAAATACAGGTGATGAATCCGCTAAATATCGTCCTAAGTCATTTCTATTAAACTAATCATACTTTTTATATTTTTAACGTTAAGTTCACATTATTTTATATCTAAAACACGTATTTACAATACATTTGGGTGAATACAAAAAATAGAAAAAAAATTTGGGAAAAAATTTGGTAAAAAATGGTGATAATTTCGCTAAATATCGATTAAAGTCATTTGTATTGAACTAATCATACTTTTTATATTTTTATCGTTAAGTTCACATTATTTTACATCTAAAACACGTATTTACAATACATTTGGGTGAATACAAAAAATAGAAAAAAAATTTGGGAAAAAATTTGGTAAAAAATGGTGATAATTCCGCTAAATATCGTTTAAAGTCATTTGTATTGAACTAATCATACTTTTTATATTTTTATCGTTAAGTTCACATTATTTTACATCTAAAACACTTCTTTACAATACATTTGGGTGAATATAAAAGGTCGTAAAAAAATTTTGAAATACAGGTGATGAATCCGCTAAATATCGTCCTAAGTCATTTCTATTAAACTAATCATACTTTTTATATTTTTATCGTTAAGTTCACATTATTTTACATCTAAAACACTTCTTTACAATACATTTGGGTGAATATAAAAGGTCGTAAAAAATTTTTGAAATACAGGTGATGAATCCGCTAAATATCGTCTTAAGTCATTTGTATTGAACTAATCATACTTTTTATATTTTTATCGTTAAGTTCACATTATTTTACATCTAAAACACTTCTTTACAATACATTTGGGTGAATATAAAAGGTCGTAAAAAAATTTTGAAATACAGGTGATGAATCCGCTAAATATCGTCTTAAGTCATTTGTATTGAACTAATCATACTTTTTATATTTTTATCGTTAAGTACACATTATTTTACATCTAAAACACGTATTTACAATACATTTGGGTGAATACAAAAAATAGAAAAAAAATTTGGGAAAAAATTTGGTAAAACATGGTGATAATTCCGCTAAATATCGTTTAAAGTCATTTTTATTGAACTAATCATACTTTTTATATTTTTATCGTTAAGTTCACATAATTTTACATCTAAAACACGTATTTACAATACATTTGGGTGAATATAAAAGGTCGTAAAAAAATTTTGAAATACAGGTGATGAATCCGCTAAATATCGTCTTAAGTCATTTTTATTAAACTAATCATACTTTTTATATTTTTAACGTTAAGTTCACATTATTTTACATCTAAAACACGTGTTTACAATACATTTGGGTGAATACAAAAAATAGAAAAAAAATTTGGGAAAAAATGGTGATAATTCCGCTAAATATCGTTTAAAGTCATTTGTATTGAACTAATCATACTTTTTATATTTTTATCGTTAAGTTCACATTATTTTACAACTAAAACACGTATTTACAATACATTTGGGTGAATACAAAAAATAGAAAAAAAATTTGGGAAAAAATTTGGTAAAAAATGGTGATAATTCCGCTAAATATCGTTTAAAGTCATTTGTATTGAACTAATCATACTTTTTATATTTTTATCGTTAAGTTCACATTATTTTACATCTAAAACACGTATTTACAATACATTTGGGTGAGCACAAAAAATAGAAAAAAAATTTGGGAAAAAATTTGGTAAAAAATGGTGATAATTCCGCTAAATATCGTTTAAAGTCATTTGTATTGAACTAATCATACTTTTTATATTTTTATCGTTAAGTTCACATAATTTTACATCTAAAACACGTATTTACAATACATTTGGGTGAATATAAAAGGTCGTAAAAAAATTTTGAAATACAGGTGATGAATCCGCTAAATATCGTCTTAAGTCATTTCTATTAAACTAATCATACTTTTTATATTTTTAACGTTAAGTTCACATTATTTTACATCTAAAACACGTGTTTACAATACATTTGGGTGAATACAAAAAATAGAAAAAAAATTTGGGAAAAAATGGTGATAATTCCGCTAAATATCGTTTAAAGTCATTTGTATTGAACTAATCCTACTTTTTATATTTTTATCGTTAAGTTCACATTATTTTACATCTAAAACACGTATTTACAATACATTTGGGTGAATACAAAAAATAGAAAAAAAATTTGGGAAAAAATTTGGTAAAAAATGGTGATAATTCCGCTAAATATCGTTTAAAGTCATTTGTATTGAACTAATCATACTTTTTATATTTTTATCGTTAAGTTCAAATTATTTTACATCTAAAACACTTCTTTACAATACATTTGGGTGAATATAAAAGGTCGTAAAAAAATTTTGAAATACAGGTGATGAATCCGCTAAATATCGTCTTAAGTCATTTCTATTAAACTAATCATACTTTTTATATTTTTAACGTTAAGTTCACATTATTTTACATCTAAAACACGTATTTACAATACATTTGGGTGAATACAAAAAATAGAAAAAAAATTTGGGAAAAAATGGTGATAATTCCGCTAAATATCGTTTAAAGTCATTTGTATTGAACTAATCATACTTTTTATATTTTTATCGTTAAGTTCACATAATTATACATCTAAAACACGTATTTACAATACATTTGGGTGAATATAAAAGGTCGTAAAAAAATTTTGAAATACAGGTGATGAATCCGCTAAATATCGTCTTAAGTCATTTCTATTAAACTAATCATACTTTTTATATTTTTAACGTTAAGTTCACATTATTTTATATCTAAAACACGTATTTACAATACATTTGGGTGAATACAAAAAATAGAAAAAAAATTTGGGAAAAAATTTGGTAAAAAATGGTGATAATTTCGCTAAATATCGATTAAAGTCATTTGTATTGAACTAATCATACTTTTTATATTTTTATCGTTATATTCACATTATTTTACATCTAAAACACGTATTTACGATACATTTGGGTAAGTACAAAAAATAGAAAAAAAATTTGGGAAAAAATTTGGTAAAAAATGGTGATAATTCCGCTAAATATCGTTTAAAGTCATTTGTATTGAACTAATCATACTTTTTATATTTTTGTCGTTAAGATCACATAATTTTACATCTAAAACACGTATTTACAATACATTTGGGTGAATATAAAAGGTCGTAAAAAAATTTTGAAATACAGAAGATGAATCCGCTAAATATCGTCTTAAGTCATTTCTATTAAACTAATCATACTTTTTATATTTTTAACGTTAAGTTCACATTATTTTACATCTAAAACACGTGTTTACAATACATTTGGGTGAATAAAAAAAATAGAAAAAAAATTTGGGAAAAAATGGTGATAATTCCGCTAAATATCGTTTAAAGTCATTTGTATTGAACTAATCATACTTTTTATATTTTTATCGTTAAGTTCACATTATTTTACATATAAAACACTTCTTTACAATACATTTGGGTGAATATAAAAGGTCGTAAAAAAATTTTGAAATACAGGTGATGAATCCGCTAAATATCGTCCTAAGTCATTTCTATTAAACTAATCATACTTTTTATATTTTTAACGTTAAGTTCACATTATTTTACATCTAAAACACGTGTTTACAATACATTTGGGTGAATACAAAAAATAGAAAAAAAATTTGGGAAAAAATTTGGTAAAAAATGGTGATAATTTGGCTAAATATCGATTAAAGTCATTTGTATTGAACTAATCATACTTTTTATATTTTTATCGTTAAGTTCACATTATTTTACATCTAAAACACTTCTTTACAATACATTTGGGTGAATATAAAATGTCGTAAAAAATTTTTGAAATACAGGTGATGAATCAGCTAAATATCGTCTTAAGTCATTTGTATTGAACTAATCATACTTTTTATATTTTTATCGTTAAGTTCACATTATTTTACATCTAAAACACTTCTTTACAATACATTTGGGTGAATACAAAAAATAGAAAAAAAATTTGGGAAAAAATTTGCTAAAAAATGGTGATAATTTGGCTAAATATCGATTAAAGTCATTTGTATTGAACTAATCATACTTTTTATATTTTTATCGTTAAGTTCACATTATTTTACATCTAAAACACGTGTTTACAATACATTTGGGTGAATAAAAAAAATAGAAAAAAAATTTGGGAAAAAATGGTGATAATTCCGCTAAATATCGTTTAAAGTCATTTGTATTGAACTAATCATACTTTTTATATTTTTAACGTTAAGTTCACATTATTTTACATCTAAAACACGTGTTTACAATACATTTGGGTGAATACAAAAAATAGAAAAAAAATTTGGGAAAAAATTTGGTAAAAAATGGTGATAATTTGGCTAAATATCGATTAAAGTCATTTGTATTGAACTAATCATACTTTTTATATTTTTATCGTTAAGTTCACATTATTTTACATCTAAAACACGTATTTACAATACATTTGGGTGAGTACAAAAAATAGAAAAAAAATTTGGGAAAAAATTTGGTAAAAAATGGTGATAATTCCGCTAAATATCGTTTAAAGTCATTTGTATTGAACTAATCATACTTTTTATATTTTTATCGTTAAGTTCACATTATTTTACATCTAAAACACTTCTTTACAATACATTTGGGTGAATATAAAAGGTCGTAAAAAATTTTTGAAATACAGGTGATGAATCCGCTAAATATCGTCTTAAGTCATTTGTATTGAACTAATCATACTTTTTATATTTTTATCGTTAAGTTCACATTATTTTACATCTAAAACACTTCTTTACAATACATTTGGGTGAATATAAAAGGTCGTAAAAAAATTTTGAAATACAGGTGATGAATCCGCTAAATATCGTCTTAAGTCATTTGTATTGAACTAATCATACTTTTTATATTTTTATCGTTAAGTACACATTATTTTACATCTAAAACACGTATTTACAATACATTTGGGTGAATACAAAAAATAGAAAAAAAATTTGGGAAAAAATTTGGTAAAACATGGTGATAATTCCGCTAAATATCGTTTAAAGTCATTTGTATTGAACTAATCATACTTTTTATATTTTTATCGTTAAGTTCACATAATTTTACATCTAAAACACGTATTTACAATACATTTGGGTGAATATAAAAGGTCGTAAAAAAATTTTGAAATACAGGTGATGAATCCGCTAAATATCGTCTTAAGTCATTTCTATTAAACTAATCATACTTTTTATATTTTTAACGTTAAGTTCACATTATTTTACATCTAAAACACGTGTTTACAATACATTTGGGTGAATACAAAAAATAGAAAAAAAATTTGGGAAAAAATGGTGATAATTCCGCTAAATATCGTTTAAAGTCATTTGTATTGAACTAATCATACTTTTTATATTTTTATCGTTAAGTTCACATTATTTTACAACTAAAACACGTATTTACAATACATTTGGGTGAATACAAAAAATAGAAAAAAAATTTGGGAAAAAATTTGGTAAAAAATGGTGATAATTCCGCTAAATATCGTTTAAAGTCATTTGTATTGAACTAATCATACTTTTTATATTTTTATCGTTAAGTTCACATTATTTTACATCTAAAACACGTATTTACAATACATTTGGGTGAGTACAAAAAATAGAAAAAAAATTTGGGAAAAAATTTGGTAAAAAATGGTGATAATTCCGCTAAATATCGTTTAAAGTCATTTGTATTGAACTAATCATACTTTTTATATTTTTATCGTTAAGTTCACATAATTTTACATCTAAAACACGTATTTACAATACATTTGGGTGAATATAAAAGGTCGTAAAAAAATTTTGAAATACAGGTGATGAATCCGCTAAATATCGTCTTAAGTCATTTCTATTAAACTAATCATACTTTTTATATTTTTAACGTTAAGTTCACATTATTTTACATCTAAAACACGTGTTTACAATACATTTGGGTGAATACAAAAAATAGAAAAAAAATTTGGGAAAAAATGGTGATAATTCCGCTAAATATCGTTTAAAGTCATTTGTATTGAACTAATCATACTTTTTATATTTTTATCGTTAAGTTCACATTATTTTACATCTAAAACACGTATTTACAATACATTTGGGTGAATACAAAAAATAGAAAAAAAATTTGGGAAAAAATTTGGTAAAAAATGGTGATAATTCCGCTAAATATCGTTTAAAGTCATTTGTATTGAACTAATCATACTTTTTATATTTTTATCGTTAAGTTCACATTATTTTACATCTAAAACACTTCTTTACAATACATTTGGGTGAATATAAAAGGTCGTAAAAAAATTTTGAAATACAGGTGATGAATCCGCTAAATATCGTCCTAAGTCATTTCTATTAAACTAATCATACTTTTTATATTTTTAACGTTAAGTTCACATTATTTTATATCTAAAACACGTATTTACAATACATTTGGGTGAATACAAAAAATAGAAAAAAAATTTGGGAAAAAATTTGGTAAAAAATGGTGATAATTTGGCTAAATATCGATTAAAGTCATTTGTATTGAACTAATCATACTTTTTATATTTTTATCGTTAAGTTCACATTATTTTACATCTAAAACACGTATTTACAATACATTTGGTGAGTACAAAAAATAGAAAAAAAATTTGGGAAAAAATTTGGTAAAAAATGGTGATAATTCCGCTAAATATCGTTTAAAGTCATTTGTATTGAACTAATCATACTTTTTATATTTTTAACGTTAAGTTCACATTATTTTACATCTAAAACACGTATTTACAATACATTTGGGTGAATACAAAAAATAGAAAAAAAATTTGGGAAAAAATTTGGTAAAAAATGGTGATAATTTGGCTAAATATCGATTAAAGTCATTTGTATTGAACTAATCATACTTTTTATATTTTTATCGTTAAGTTCACATTATTTTACATCTAAAACACGTATTTACAATACATTTGGGTGAGTACAAAAAATAGAAAAAAAATTTGGGAAAAAATTTGGTAAAAAATGGTGATAATTCCGCTAAATATCGTTTAAAGTCATTTGTATTGAACTAATCATACTTTTTATATTTTTATCGTTAAGTTCACATTATTTTACATCTAAAACACTTCTTTACAATACATTTGGGTGAATATAAAATGTCGTGAAAAATTTTTGAAATACAGGTGATGAATCCGCTAAATATCGTCTTAAGTCATTTGTATTGAACTAATCATACTTTTTATATTTTTATCGTTAAGTTCACATTATTTTACATCTAAAACACTTCTTTACAATACATTTGGGTGAATACAAAAAATAGAAAAAAAATTTGGGAAAAAATTTGGTAAAAAATGGTGATAATTTGGCTAAATATCGATTAAAGTCATTTGTATTGAACTAATCATACTTTTTATATTTTTATCGTTAAGTTCACATTATTTTACATCTAAAACACGTGTTTACAATACATTTGGGTGAATACAAAAAATAGAAAAAAAATTTGGAAAAAATTTGGTAAAAAATGGTGATAATTCCGCTAAATATCGTTTAAAGTCATTTTTATTGAACTAATCATACTTTTTATATTTTTATCGTTAAGTTCACATAATTTTACATCTAAAACACGTATTTACAATACATTTGGGTGAATATAAAAGGTCGTAAAAAAATTTTGAAATACAGGTGATGAATCCGCTAAATATCGTCTTAAGTCATTTCTATTAAACTAATCATACTTTTTATATTTTTAACGTTAAGTTCACATTATTTTACATCTAAAACACGTGTTTACAATACATTTGGGTGAATACAAAAAATAGAAAAAAAATTTGGAAAAAAATTTGGTAAAAAATGGTGATAATTTCGCTAAATATCGATTAAAGTCATTTGTATTGAACTAATCATACTTTTAATATTTTTATCGTTAAGTTCACATTATTTTACATCTAAAACACGTATTTACAATACATTTGGGTGAATACAAAAAATAGAAAAAAAATTTGGGAAAAAATTTGGTAAAAAATGGTGATAATTCCGCTAAATATCGTTTAAAGTCATTTGTATTGAACTAATCATACTTTTTATATTTTTATCGTTAAGTTCACATTATTTTACATCTAAAACACTTCTTTACAATACATTTGGGTGAATATAAAAGGTCGTAAAAAAATTTTGAAATACAGGTGATGAATCCGCTAAATATCGTCCTAAGTCATTTCTATTAAACTAATCATACTTTTTATATTTTTAACGTTAAGTTCACATTATTTTATATCTAAAACACGTATTTACAATACATTTGGGTGAATACAAAAAATAGAAAAAAAATTTGGGAAAAAATTTGGTAAAAAATGGTGATAATTTGGCTAAATATCGATTAAAGTCATTTGTATTGAACTAATCATACTTTTTATATTTTTATCGTTAAGTTCACATTATTTTACATCTAAAACACGTATTTACAATACATTTGGGTGAGTACAAAAAATAGAAAAAAAATTTGGGAAAAAATTTGGTAAAAAATGGTGATAATTCCGCTAAATATCGTTTAAAGTCATTTGTATTGAACTAATCATACTTTTTATATTTTTAACGTTAAGTTCACATTATTTTACATCTAAAACACGTGTTTACAATACATTTGGGTGAATACAAAAAATAGAAAAAAAATTTGGGAAAAAATTTGGTAAAAAATGGTGATAATTTGGCTAAATATCGATTAAAGTCATTTGTATTGAACTAATCATACTTTTTATATTTTTATCGTTAAGTTCACATTATTTTACATCTAAAACACGTATTTACAATACATTTGGGTGAGTACAAAAAATAGAAAAAAAATTTGGGAAAAAATTTGGTAAAAAATGGTGATAATTCCGCTAAATATCGTTTAAAGTCATTTGTATTGAACTAATCATACTTTTTATATTTTTATCGTTAAGTTCACATTATTTTACATCTAAAACACTTCTTTACAATACATTTGGGTGAATATAAAATGTCGTAAAAAATTTTTGAAATACAGGTGATGAATCCGCTAAATATCGTCTTAAGTCATTTGTATTGAACTAATCATACTTTTTATATTTTTATCGTTAAGTTCACATTATTTTACATCTAAAACACTTCTTTACAATACATTTGGGTGAATACAAAAAATAGAAAAAAAATTTGGAAAAAATTTGGTAAAAAATGGTGATAATTCCGCTAAATATCGTCTTAAGTCATTTCTATTAAACTAATCATACTTTTTATATTTTTAACGTTAAGTTCACATTATTTTACATCTAAAACACGTGTTTACAATACATTTGGGTGAATACAAAAAATAGAAAAAAAATTTGGAAAAAAATTTGGTAAAAAATGGTGATAATTTCGCTAAATATCGATTAAAGTCATTTGTATTGAACTAATCATACTTTTAATATTTTTATCGTTAAGTTCACATTATTTTACATCTAAAACACGTATTTACAATACATTTGGGTGAGTACAAAAAATAGAAAAAAAATTTGGGAAAAAATTTGGTAAAAAATGGTGATAATTCCGCTATATATCGTTTAAAGTCATTTGTATTGGACTAATCATACTTTTTATATTTTTATCGTTAAGTTCACATAATTTTACATCTAAAACACGTATTTACAATACATTTGGGTGAATATAAAAGGTCGTAAAAAAATTTTGAAATACAGGTGATGAATCCGCTAAATATCGTCTTAAGTCATTTTTATTAAACTAATCATACTTTTTATATTTTTAACGTTAAGTTCACATTATTTTACATCTAAAACACGTATTTACAATACATTTGGGTGAATATAAAAGGTCGTAAAATTATTTTGAAATACAGGTGATGAATCCGCTAAATATCGTCTTAAGTCATTTCTATTAAACTAATCATACTTTTTATATTTTTAACGTTAAGTTCACATTATTTTATATCTAAAACACGTATTTACAATACATTTGGGTGAATACAAAAAATAGAAAAAAAATTTGGGAAAAAATTTGGTAAAAAATGGTGATAATTTCGCTAAATATCGATTAAAGTCATTTGTATTGAACTAATCATACTTTTTATATTTTTATCGTTATATTCACATTATTTTACATCTAAAACACGTATTTACGATACATTTGGAAGAGTACAAAAAATAGAAAAAAAATTTGGGAAAAAATTTGGTAAAAAATGGTGATAATTCCGCTAAATATCGTTTAAAGTCATTTGTATTGAACTAATCATACTTTTTATATTTTTGTCGTTAAGATCACATAATTTTACATCTAAAACACGTATTTACAATACATTTGGGTGAATATAAAAGGTCGTAAAAAAATTTTGAAATACAGGTGATGAATCCGCTAAATATCGTCTTAAGTCATTTCTATTAAACTAATCATACTTTTTATATTTTTAACGTTAAGTTCACATTATTTTACATCTAAAACACGTGTTTACAATACATTTGGGTGAATAAAAAAAATAGAAAAAAAATTTGGGAAAAAATGGTGATAATTCCGCTAAATATCGTTTAAAGTCATTTGTATTGAACTAATCATACTTTTTATATTTTTATCGTTAAGTTCACATTATTTTACAACTAAAACACGTATTTACAATACATTTGGGTGAATACAAAAAATAGAAAAAAAATTTGGGAAAAAATTTGGTAAAAAATGGTAATAATTCCGCTAAATATCGTTTAAAGTCATTTGTATTGAACTAATCATACTTTTTATATTTTTATCGTTAAGTTCACATTCTTTTACATATAAAACACTTCTTTACAATACATTTGGGTGAATATAAAAGGTCGTAAAAAAATTTTGAAATACAGGTGATGAATCCGCTAAATATCGTCCTAAGTCATTTCTATTAAACTAATCATACTTTTTATATTTTTAACGTTAAGTTCACATTATTTTATATCTAAAACACGTATTTACAATACATTTGGGTGAATACAAAAAATAGAAAAAAAATTTGGGAAAAAATTTGGTAAAAAATGGTGATAATTTGGCTAAATATCGATTAAAGTCATTTGTATTGAACTAATCATACTTTTTATATTTTTATCGTTAAGTTCACATTATTTTACATCTAAAACACGTATTTACAATACATTTGGGTGAATAAAAAAAATAGAAAAAAAATTTGGGAAAAAATGGTGATAATTCCGCTAAATATCGTTTAAAGTCATTTGTATTGAACTAATCATACTTTTATATTTTTATCGTTAAGTTCACATTATTTTACAACTAAAACACGTATTTACAATACATTTGGGTGAATACAAAAAATAGAAAAAAAATTTGGGAAAAAATTTGGTAAAAAATGGTGATAATTCCGCTAAATATCGTTTAAAGTCATTTGTATTGAACTAATCATACTTTTTATATTTTTATCGTTAAGTTCACATTCTTTTACATATAAAACACTTCTTTACAATACATTTGGGTGAATATAAAAGGTCGTAAAAAAATTTTGAAATACAGGTGATGAATCCGCTAAATATCGTCCTAAGTCATTTCTATTAAACTAATCATACTTTTTATATTTTTAACGTTAATTTCACATTATTTTATATCTAAAACACGTATTTACAATACATTTGGGTGAATACAAAAAATAGAAAAAAAATTTGGGAAAAAATTTGGTAAAAAATGGTGATAATTTGGCTAAATATCGATTAAAGTCATTTGTATTGAACTAATCATACTTTTTATATTTTTATCGTTAAGTTCACATTATTTTACATCTAAAACACGTATTTACAATACATTTGGGTGAGTACAAAAAATAGAAAAAAAATTTGGGAAAAAATTTGGTAAAAAATGGTGATAATTCCGCTAAATATCGTTTAAAGTCATTTGTATTGAACTAATCATACTTTTTATATTTTTAACGTTAAGTTCACATTATTTTACATCTAAAACACGTGTTTACAATACATTTGGGTGAATACAAAAAATAGAAAAAAAATTTGGGAAAAAATTTGGTAAAAAATGGTGATAATTCCGCTAAATATCGTTTAAAGTCATTTGTATTGAACTAATCATACTTTTTATATTTTTATCGTTAAGTTCACATAATTTTACATCTAAAACACGTATTTACAATACATTTGGGTGAATATAAAAGGTCGTAAAAAAATTTTGAAATACAGGTGATGAATCCGCTAAATATCGTCTTAAGTCATTTCTATTAAACTAATCATACTTTTTATATTTTTAACGTTAAGTTCACATTATTTTACATCTAAAACACGTATTTACAATACATTTGGGTGAATATAAAAGGTCGTAAAATAATTTTGAAATACAGGTGATGAATCCGCTAAATATCGTCTTAAGTCATTTCTATTAAACTAATCATACTTTTTATATTTTTAACGTTAAGTTCACATTATTTTATATCTAAAACACGTATTTACAATACATTTGGGTGAATACAAAAAATAGAAAAAAAATTTGGGAAAAAATTTGGTAAAAAATGGTGATAATTTCGCTAAATATCGATTAAAGTCATTTGTATTGAACTAATCATACTTTTTATATTTTTATCGTTATATTCACATTATTTTACATCTAAAACACGTATTTACGATACATTTGGAAGAGTACAAAAAATAGAAAAAAAATTTGGGAAAAAATTTGGTAAAAAATGGTGATAATTCCGCTAAATATCGTTTAAAGTCATTTGTATTGAACTAATCATACTTTTTATATTTTTGTCGTTAAGATCACATAATTTTACATCTAAAACACGTATTTACAATACATTTGGGTGAATATAAAAGGTCGTAAAAAAATTTTGAAATACAGGTGATGAATCCGCTAAATATCGTCTTAAGTCATTTCTATTAAACTAATCATACTTTTTATATTTTTAACGTTAAGTTCACATTATTTTTCATCTAAAACACGTGTTTACAATACATTTGGGTGAATAAAAAAAATAGAAAAAAAATTTGGGAAAAAATGGTGATAATTCCGCTAAATATCGTTTAAAGTCATTTGTATTGAACTAATCATACTTTTTATATTTTTATCGTTAAGTTCACATTATTTTACAACTAAAACACGTATTTACAATACATTTGGGTGAATACAAAAAATAGAAAAAAAATTTGGGAAAAAATTTGGTAAAAAATGTTGATAATTCCGCTAAATATCGTTTAAAGTCATTTGTATTGAACTAATCATACTTTTTATATTTTTATCGTTAAGTTCACATTCTTTTACATATAAAACACTTCTTTACAATACATTTGGGTGAATATAAAAGGTCGTAAAAAAATTTTGAAATACAGGTGATGAATCCGCTAAATATCGTCCTAAGTCATTTCTATTAAACTAATCATACTTTTTATATTTTTAACGTTAAGTTCACATTATTTTATATCTAAAACACGTATTTACAATACATTTGGGTGAATACAAAAAATAGAAAAAAAATTTGGGAAAAAATTTGGTAAAAAATGGTGATAATTTGGCTAAATATCGATTAAAGTCATTTGTATTGAACTAATCATACTTTTTATATTTTTATCGTTAAGTTCACATTATTTTACATCTAAAACACGTATTTACAATACATTTGGGTGAGTACAAAAAAT
The DNA here is from genome assembly GCF_037042655.1 of Diuraphis noxia. Lineage (NCBI taxonomy): Eukaryota > Metazoa > Arthropoda > Insecta > Hemiptera > Aphididae > Diuraphis > Diuraphis noxia. The sequence goes on from NW_028301714.1 coordinate 76,453,396, forward strand.
AGAAAAAAAATTTGGGAAAAAATTTGGTAAAAAATGGTGATAATTCCGCTAAATATCGTTTAAAGTCATTTGTATTGAACTAATCATACTTTTTATATTTTTGTCGTTAAGATCACATAATTTTACATCTAAAACACGTATTTACAATACATTTGGGTGAATATAAAAGGTCGTAAAAAAATTTTGAAATACAGGTGATGAATCCGCTAAATATCGTCTTAAGTCATTTCTATTAAACTAATCATACTTTTTATATTTTTAACGTTAAGTTCACATTATTTTACATCTAAAACACGTGTTTACAATACATTTGGGTGAATAAAAAAAATAGAAAAAAAATTTGGGAAAAAATGGTGATAATTCCGCTAAATATCGTTTAAAGTCATTTGTATTGAACTAATCATACTTTTTATATTTTTATCGTTAAGTTCACATTATTTTACAACTAAAACACGTATTTACAATACATTTGGGTGAATACAAAAAATAGAAAAAAAATTTGGGAAAAAATTTGGTAAAAAATGGTGATAATTCCGCTAAATATCGTTTAAAGTCATTTGTATTGAACTAATCATACTTTTTATATTTTTATCGTTAAGTTCACATTCTTTTACATATAAAACACTTCTTTACAATACATTTGGGTGAATATAAAAGGTCGTAAAAAAATTTTGAAATACAGGTGATGAATCCGCTAAATATCGTCCTAAGTCATTTCTATTAATCTAATCATACTTTTTATATTTTTAACGTTAAGTTCACATTATTTTATATCTAAAACACGTATTTACAATACATTTGGGTGAATACAAAAAATAGAAAAAAAATTTGGGAAAAAATTTGGTAAAAAATGGTGATAATTTGGCTAAATATCGATTAAAGTCATTTGTATTGAACTAATCATACTTTTTATATTTTTATCGTTAAGTTCACATTATTTTACATCTAAAACACGTATTTACAATACATTTGGGTGAGTACAAAAAATAGAAAAAAAATTTGGGAAAAAATTTGGTAAAAAATGGTGATAATTCCGCTAAATATCGTTTAAAGTCATTTGTATTGAACTAATCATACTTTTTATATTTTTAACGTTAAGTTCACATTATTTTACATCTAAAACACGTGTTTACAATACATTTGGGTGAATACAAAAAATAGAAAAAAAATTTGGGAAAAAATTTGGTAAAAAATGGTGATAATTTGGCTAAATATCGATTAAAGTCATTTGTATTGAACTAATCATACTTTTTATATTTTTATCGTTAAGTTCACATTATTTTACATCTAAAACACTTCTTTACAATACATTTGGGTGAATATAAAATGTCGTAAAAAATTTTTGAAATACAGGTGATGAATCCGCAAAATATCGTCTTAAGTCATTTGTATTGAACTAATCATACTTTTTATATTTTTATCGTTAAGTTCACATTATTTTACATCTAAAACACTTCTTTACAATACATTTGGGTGAATACAAAAAATAGAAAAAAAATTTGGTAAAAAATGGTGATAATTTGGCTAAATATCGATTAAAGTCATTTGTATTGAACTAATCATACTTTTTATATTTTTATCGTTAAGTTCACATTATTTTACATCTAAAACACGTGTTTACAATACATTTGGGTGAATAAAAAAAATAGAAAAAAAATTTGGGAAAAAATGGTGATAATTCCGCTAAATATCGTTTTAAGTCATTTGTATTGAACTAATCATACTTTTTATATTTTTAACGTTAAGTTCACATTATTTTACATCTAAAACACGTGTTTACAATACATTTGGGTGAATACAAAAAATAGAAAAAAAATTTGGGAAAAAATTTGGTAAAAAATGGTGATAATTTGGCTAAATATCGATTAAAGTCATTTGTATTGAACTAATCATACTTTTTATATTTTTATCGTTAAGTTCACATTATTTTACATCTAAAACACGTATTTACAATACATTTGGGTGAGTACAAAAAATAGAAAAAAAATTTGGGAAAAAATTTGGTAAAAAATGGTGATAATTCCGCTAAATATCGTTTAAAGTCATTTGTATTGAACTAATCATACTTTTTATATTTTTATCGTTAAGTTCACATTATTTTACATCTAAAACACTTCTTTACAATACATTTGGGTGAATATAAAAGGTCGTAAAAAAATTTTGAAATACAGGTGATGAATCCGCAAAATATCGTCTTAAGTCATTTGTATTGAACTAATCATACTTTTTATATTTTTATCGTTAAGTTCACATTATTTTACATCTAAAACACTTCTTTACAATACATTTGGGTGAATACAAAAAATAGAAAAAAAATTTGGGAAAAAATTTGGTAAAAAATGGTGATAATTTGGCTAAATATCGATTAAAGTCATTTGTATTGAACTAATCATACTTTTTATATTTTTATCGTTAAGTTCACATTATTTTACATCTAAAACACGTGTTTACAATACATTTGGGTGAATAAAAAAAATAGAAAAAAAATTTGGGAAAAAATGGTGATAATTCCGCTAAATATCGTTTTAAGTCATTTGTATTGAACTAATCATACTTTTTATATTTTTAACGTTAAGTTCACATTATTTTACATCTAAAACACGTGTTTACAATACATTTGGGTGAATACAAAAAATAGAAAAAAAATTTGGGAAAAAATTTGGTAAAAAATGGTGATAATTTGGCTAAATATCGATTAAAGTCATTTGTATTGAACTAATCATACTTTTTATATTTTTATCGTTAAGTTCACATTATTTTACATCTAAAACACGTATTTACAATACATTTGGGTGAGTACAAAAAATAGAAAAAAAATTTGGGAAAAAATTTGGTAAAAAATGGTGATAATTCCGCTAAATATCGTTTAAAGTCATTTGTATTGAACTAATCATACTTTTTATATTTTTATCGTTAAGTTCACATTATTTTACATCTAAAACACTTCTTTACAATACATTTGGGTGAATATAAAAGGTCGTAAAAAATTTTTGAAATACAGGTGATGAATCCGCTAAATATCGTCATAAGTCATTTGTATTGAACTAATCATACTTTTTATATTTTTATCGTTAAGTTCACATTATTTTACATCTAAAACACTTCTTTACAATACATTTGGGTGAATATAAAAGGTCGTAAAAAAATTTTGAAATACAGGTGATGAATCCGCTAAATATCGTCTTAAGTCATTTGTATTGAACTAATCATACTTTTTATATTTTTATCGTTAAGTACACATTATTTTACATCTAAAACACGTATTTACAATACATTTGGGTGAATACAAAAAATAGAAAAAAAATTTGGGAAAAAATTTGGTAAAACATGGTGATAATTCCGCTAAATATCGTTTAAAGTCATTTGTATTGAACTAATCATACTTTTTATATTTTTATCGTTAAGTTCACATAATTTTACATCTAAAAAACGTATTTACAATACATTTGGGTGAATATAAAAGGTCGTAAAAAAATTTTGAAATACAGGTGATGAATCCGCTAAATATCGTCTTAAGTCATTTCTATTAAACTAATCATACTTTTTATATTTTTAACGTTAAGTTCACATTATTTTACATCTAAAACACGTGTTTACAATACATTTGGGTGGATACAAAAAATAGAAAAAAAATTTGGGAAAAAATGGTGATAATTCCGCTAAATATCGTTTAAAGTCATTTGTATTGAACTAATCATACTTTTTATATTTTTATCGTTAAGTTCACATTATTTTACAACTAAAACACGTATTTACAATACATTTGGGTGAATACAAAAAATAGAAAAAAAATTTGGGAAAAAATTTGGTAAAAAATGGTGATAATTCCGCTAAATATCGTTTAAAGTCATTTGTATTGAACTAATCATACTTTTTATATTTTTATCGTTAAGTTCACATTATTTTACATCTAAAACACGTATTTACAATACATTTGGGTAAATATAAAAGGTCGTAAAAAAATTTTGAAATACAGGTGATGAATCCGCTAAATATCGTCCTAAGTCATTTCTATTAAACTAATCATACTTTATATATTTTTAACGTTAAGTTCACATTATTTTATATCTAAAACACGTATTTACAATACATTTGGGTGAATACAAAAAATAGAAAAAAAATTTGGGAAAAAATTTGGTAAAAAATGGTGATAATTTGGCTAAATATCGATTAAAGTCATTTGTATTGAACTAATCATACTTTTTATATTTTTATCGTTAAGTTCACATTATTTTACATCTAAAACACGTATTTACAATACATTTGGGTGAGTACAAAAAATAGAAAAAAAATTTGGGAAAAAATTTGGTAAAAAATGGTGATAATTCCGCTAAATATCGTTTAAAGTCATTTGTATTGAACTAATCATACTTTTTATATTTTTATCGTTAAGTTCACATTATTTTACATCTAAAACACGTGTTTACAATACATTTGGGTGAATAAAAAAAATTTGGGAAAAAATTTGGGAAAAAATGGTGATAATTCCGCTAAATATCGTTTAAAGTCATTTGTATTGAACTAATCATACTTTTTATATTTTTATCGTTAAGTTCACATTATTTTACAACTAAAACACGTATTTACAATACATTTGGATGAATACAAAAAATAGAAAAAAAATTTGGGAAAAAATTTGGTAAAAAATGGTGATAATTCCGCTAAATATCGTTTAAAGTCATTTGTATTGAACTAATCATACTTTTTATATTTTTATCGTTAAGTTCACATTATTTTACATCTAAAACACTTCTTTACAATACATTTGGGTGAATATAAAATGTCGTAAAAAAATTTTGAAATACAGGTGATGAATCCGCTAAATATCGTCCTAAGTCATTTCTATTAAACTAATCATACTTTTTATATTTTTAACGTTAAGTTCACATTATTTTATATCTAAAACACGTATTTACAATACATTTGGGTGAATACAAAAAATAGAAAAAAAATTTGGGAAAAAATTTGGTAAAAAATGGTGATAATTTGGCTAAATATCGATTAAAGTCATTTGTATTGAACTAATCATACTTTTTATATTTTTATCGTTAAGTTCACATTATTTTACATGTAAAACACGTATTTACAATACATTTGGGTGAGTACAAAAAATAGAAAAAAAATTTGGGAAAAAATTTGGTAAAAAATGGTGATAATTCCGCTAAATATCGTTTAAAGTCATTTGTATTGAACTAATCATACTTTTTATATTTTTAACGTTAAGTTCACATTATTTTACATCTAAAACACGTGTTTACAATACATTTGGGTGAATACAAAAAATAGAAAAAAAATTTGGGAAAAAATTTGGTAAAAAATGGTGAAAATTTGGCTAAATATCGATTAAAGTCATTTGTATTGAACTAATCATACTTTTTATATTTTTATCGTTAAGTTCACATTATTTTACATCTAAAACACGTATTTACAATACATTTGGGTGAGTACAAAAAATAGAAAAAAAATTTGGGAAAAAATTTGGTAAAAAATGGTGATAATTCCGCTAAATATCGTTTAAAGTCATTTGTATTGAACTAATCATACTTTTTATATTTTTATCGTTAAGTTCACATTATTTTACATCTAAAACACTTCTTTACAATACATTTGGGTGAATATAAAATGTCGTAAAAAATTTTTGAAATACAGGTGATGAATCCGCTAAATATCGTCTTAAGTCATTTGTATTGAACTAATCATACTTTTTATATTTTTATCGTTAAGTTCACATTATTTTACATCTAAAACACTTCTTTACAATACATTTGGGTGAATACAAAAAATAGAAAAAAAATTTGGGAAAAAATTTGGTAAAAAATGGTGATAATTTGGCTAAATATCGATTAAAGTCATTTGTATTGAACTAATCATACTTTTTATATTTTTATCGTTAAGTTCACATTATTTTACATCTAAAACACGTGTTTACAATACATTTGGGTGAATAAAAAAAATAGAAAAAAAATTTGGGAAAAAATGGTGATAATTCCGCTAAATATCGTTTAAAGTCATTTGTATTGAACTAATCATACTTTTTATATTTTTATCGTTAAGTTCACATTATTTTACATCTAAAACACTTCTTTACAATACATTTGGGTGAATATAAAAGGTCGTAAAAAAATTTTGAAATACAGGTGATGAATCCGCTAAATATCGTCTTAAGTCATTTGTATTGAACTAATCATACTTTTTATATTTTTATCGTTAAGTACACATTATTTTACATCTAAAACACGTATTTACAATACATTTGGGTGAATACAAAAAATAGAAAAAAAATTTGGGAAAAAATTTGGTAAAACATGGTGATAATTCCGCTAAATATCGTTTAAAGTCATTTGTATTGAACTAATCATACTTTTTATATTTTTATCGTTAAGTTCACATAATTTTACATCTAAAACACGTATTTACAATACATTTGGGTGAATATAAAAGTTCGTAAAAAAATTTTGAAATACAGGTGATGAATCCGCTAAATATCGTCTTAAGTCATTTCTATTAAACTAATCATACTTTTTATATTTTTAACGTTAAGTTCACATTATTTTACATCTAAAACACGTGTTTACAATACATTTGGGTGAATACAAAAAATAGAAAAAAAATTTGGGAAAAAATGGTGATAATTCCGCTAAATATCGTTTAAAGTCATTTGTATTGAACTAATCATACTTTTTATATTTTTATCGTTAAGTACACATTATTTTACATCTAAAACACGTATTTACAATACATTTGGGTGAATACAAAAAATAGAAAAAAAATTTGGGAAAAAATTTGGTAAAACATGGTGATAATTCCGCTAAATATCGTTTAAAGTCATTTGTATTGAACTAATCATACTTTTTATATTTTTATCGTTAAGTTCACATAATTTTACATCTAAAACACGTATTTACAATACATTTGGGTGAATATAAAAGGTCGTAAAAAAATTTTGAAATACAGGTGATGAATCCGCTAAATATCGTCTTAAGTCATTTCTATTAAACTAATCATACTTTTTATATTTTTAACGTTAAGTTCACATTATTTTACATCTAAAACACGTGTTTACAATACATTTGGGTGAATACAAAAAATAGAAAAAAAATTTGGGAAAAAATGGTGATAATTCCGCTAAATATCGTTTAAAGTCATTTGTATTGAACTAATCATACTTTTTATATTTTTATCGTTAAGTTCACATTATTTTACAACTAAAACACGTATTTACAATACATTTGGGTGAATACAAAAAATAGAAAAAAAATTTGGGAAAAAATTTGGTAAAAAATGGTGATAATTCCGCTAAATATCGTTTAAAGTCATTTGTATTGAACTAATCATACTTTTTATATTTTTATCGTTAAGTTCACATTATTTTACATCTAAAACACGTATTTACAATACATTTGGGTGAGTACAAAAAATAGAAAAAAAATTTGGGAAAAAATTTGGTAAAAAATGGTGATAATTCCACTAAATATCGTTTAAAGTCATTTGTATTGAACTAATCATACTTTTTATATTTTTATCGTTAAGTTCACATAATTTTACATCTAAAACACGTATTTACAATACATTTGGGTGAATATAAAAGGTCGTAAAAAAATTTTGAAATACAGGTGATGAATCCGCTAAATATCGTCTTAAGTCATTTCTATTAAACTAATCATACTTTATATATTTTTAACGTTAAGTTCACATTATTTTACATCTAAAACACGTGTTTACAATATATTTGGGTGAATACAAAAAATAGAAAAAAAATTTGGGAAAAAATGGTGATAATTCCGCTAAATATCGTTTAAAGTCATTTGTATTGAACTAATCATACTTTTTATATTTTTATCGTTAAGTTCACATTATTTTACATCTAAAACACGTATTTACAATACATTTGGGTGAATACAAAAAATAGAAAAAAAATTTGGGAAAAAATTTGGTAAAAAATGGTGATAATTCCGCTAAATATCGTTTAAAGTCATTTGTATTGAACTAATCATACTTTTTATATTTTTATCGTTAAGTTCACATTATTTTACATCTAAAACACTTCTTTACAATACATTTGGGTGAATATAAAAGGTCGTAAAAAAATTTTGAAATACAGGTGATGAATCCGCTAAATATCGTCCTAAGTCATTTCTATTAAACTAATCATACTTTTTATATTTTTAACGTTAAGTTCACATTATTTTATATCTAAAACACGTATTTACAATACATTTGGGTGAATACAAAAAATAGAAAAAAAATTTGGGAAAAAATTTGGTAAAAAATGGTGATAATTTGGCTAAATATCGATTAAAGTCATTTGTATTGAACTAATCATACTTTTTATATTTTTATCGTTAAGTTCACATTATTTTACATCTAAAACACGTATTTACAATACATTTGGGTGAGTACAAAAAATAGAAAAAAAATTTGGGAAAAAATTTGGTAAAAAATGGTGATAATTCCGCTAAATATCGTTTAAAGTCATTTGTATTGAACTAATCATACTTTTTATATTTTTATCGTTAAGTTCACATTATTTTACATCTAAAACACTTCTTTACAATACATTTGGGTGAATACAAAAAATAGAAAAAAAATTTGGGAAAAAATTTGGTAAAAAATGGTGATAATTTGGCTAAATATCGATTAAAGTCATTTGTATTGAACTAATCATACTTTTTATATTTTTATCGTTAAGTTCACATAATTTTACATCTAAAACACGTATTTACAATACATTTGGGTGAATATAAAAGGTCGTAAAAAAATTTTGAAATACAGGTGATGAATCCGCTAAATATCGTCTTAAGTCATTTCTATTAAACTAATCATACTTTATATATTTTTAACGTTAAGTTCACATTATTTTACATCTAAAACACGTGTTTACAATATATTTGGGTGAATACAAAAAATAGAAAAAAAATTTGGGAAAAAATGGTGATAATTCCGCTAAATATCGTTTAAAGTCATTTGTATTGAACTAATCATACTTTTTATATTTTTATCGTTAAGTTCACATTATTTTACATCTAAAACACGTATTTACAATACATTTGGGTGAATACAAAAAATAGAAAAAAAATTTGGGAAAAAATTTGGTAAAAAATGGTGATAATTCCGCTAAATATCGTTTAAAGTCATTTGTATTGAACTAATCATACTTTTTATATTTTTATCGTTAAGTTCACATTATTTTACATCTAAAACACTTCTTTACAATACATTTGGGTGAATATAAAAGGTCGTAAAAAAATTTTGAAATACAGGTGATGAATCCGCTAAATATCGTCCTAAGTCATTTCTATTAAACTAATCATACTTTTTATATTTTTAACGTTAAGTTCACATTATTTTATATCTAAAACACGTATTTACAATACATTTGGGTGAATACAAAAAATAGAAAAAAAATTTGGGAAAAAATTTGGTAAAAAATGGTGATAATTTGGCTAAATATCGATTAAAGTCATTTGTATTGAACTAATCATACTTTTTATATTTTTATCGTTAAGTTCACATTATTTTACATCTAAAACACGTATTTACAATACATTTGGGTGAGTACAAAAAATAGAAAAAAAATTTGGGAAAAAATTTGGTAAAAAATGGTGATAATTCCGCTAAATATCGTTTAAAGTCATTTGTATTGAACTAATCATACTTTTTATATTTTTAACGTTAAGTTCACATTATTTTACATCTAAAACACGTGTTTACAATACATTTGGGTGAATACAAAAAATAGAAAAAAAATTTGGGAAAAAATTTGGTAAAAAATGGTGAAAATTTGGCTAAATATCGATTAAAGTCATTTGTATTGAACTAATCATACTTTTTATATTTTTATCGTTAAGTTCACATTATTTTACATCTAAAACACGTATTTACAATACATTTGGGTGAGTACAAAAAATAGAAAAAAAATTTGGGAAAAAATTTGGTAAAAAATGGTGATAATTCCGCTAAATATCGTTTAAAGTCATTTGTATTGAACTAATCATACTTTTTATATTTTTATCGTTAAGTTCACATTATTTTACATCTAAAACACTTCTTTACAATACATTTGGGTGAATATAAAATGTCGTAAAAAATTTTTGAAATACAGGTGATGAATCCGCTAAATATCGTCTTAAGTCATTTGTATTGAACTAATCATACTTTTTATATTTTTATCGTTAAGTTCACATTATTTTACATCTAAAACACTTCTTTACAATACATTTGGGTGAATACAAAAAATAGAAAAAAAATTTGGGAAAAAATTTGGTAAAAAATGGTGATAATTTGGCTAAATATCGATTAAAGTCATTTGTATTGAACTAATCATACTTTTTATATTTTTATCGTTAAGTTCACATTATTTTACAACTAAAACACGTATTTACAATACATTTGGGTGAATACAAAAAATAGAAAAAAAATTTGGGAAAAAATTTGGTAAAAAATGGTGATAATTCCGCTAAATATCGATTAAAGTCATTTGTATTGAACTAATCATACTTTTTATATTTTTATCGTTAAGTTCACATTATTTTACATCTAAAACACGTATTTACAATACATTTGGGTGAGTACAAAAAATAGAAAAAAAATTTGGGAAAAAATTTGGTAAAAAATGGTGATAATTCCGCTAAATATCGTTTAAAGTCATTTGTATTGAACTAATCATACTTTTTATATTTTTATCGTTAAGTTCACATAATTTTACATCTAAAACACGTATTTACAATACATTTGGGTGAATATAAAAGGTCGTAAAAAAATTTTGAAATACAGGTGATGAATCCGCTAAATATCGTCTTAAGTCATTTCTATTAAACTAATCATACTTTTTATATTTTTAACGTTAAAGTCACATTATTTTACATCTAAAACACGTGTTTACAATACATTTGGGTGAATACAAAAAATAGAAAAAAAATTTGGGAAAAAATGGTGATAATTCCGCTAAATATCGTTTAAAGTCATTTGTATTGAACTAATCATACTTTTTATATTTTTATCGTTAAGTTCACATCATTTTACATCTAAAACACGTATTTACAATACATTTGGGTGAATACAAAAAATAGAAAAAAAATTTGGGAAAAAATTTGGTAAAAAATGGTGATAATTCCGCTAAATATCGTTTAAAGTCATTTGTATTGAACTAATCATACTTTTTATATTTTTATCGTTAAGTTCACATTATTTTACATCTAAAACACTTCTTTACAATACATTTGGGTGAATATAAAAGGTCGTAAAAAAATTTTGAAATACAGGTGATGAATCCGCTAAATATCGTCCTAAGTCATTTCTATTAAACTAATCATACTTTTTATATTTTTAACGCTAAGTTCACATTATTTTATATCTAAAACACGTATTTACAATACATTTGGGTGAATACAAAAAATAGAAAAAAAATTTGGGAAAAAATTTGGTAAAAAATGGTGATAATTTCGCTAAATATCGATTAAAGTCATTTGTATTGAACTAATCATACCTTTTTATATTTTTATCGTTATATTCACATTATTTTACATCTAAAACACGTATTTACGATACATTTGGGTGAGTACAAAAAATAGAAAAAAAATTTGGGAAAAAATTTGGTAAAAAATGGTGATAATTCCGCTAAATATCGTTTAAAGTCATTTGTATTGAACTAATCATACTTTTTATATTTTTGTCGTTAAGATCACATAATTTTACATCTAAAACACGTATTTACAATATATTTGGGTGAATATAAAAGGTCGTAAAAAAATTTTGAAATACAGGTGATGAATCCGCTAAATATCGTCTTAAGTCATTTGTATTGAACTAATCATACTTTTTATATTTTTATCGTTAAGTTCACATTATTTTACATCTAAAACACTTCTTTACAATACATTTGGGTGAATACAAAAAATAGAAAAAAAATTTGGGAAAAAATTTGGTAAAAAATGGTGATAATTTGGCTAAATATCGATTAAAGTCATTTGTATTGAACTAATCATACTTTTTATATTTTTATCGTTAAGTTCACATTATTTTACATCTAAAACACGTGTTTACAATACATTTGGGTGAATAAAAAAAATTTGGGAAAAAATTTGGGAAAAAATGGTGATAATTCCGCTAAATATCGTTTAAAGTCATTTGTATTGAACTAATCATACTTTTTATATTTTTATCGTTAAGTTCACATTATTTTACAACTAAAACACGTATTTACAATACATTTGGGTGAATACAAAAAATAGAAAAAAAATTTGGGAAAAAATTTGGTAAAAAATGGTGATAATTCCGCTAAATATCGTTTAAAGTCATTTGTATTGAACTAATCATACTTTTTATATTTTTATCGTTAAGTTCACATTCTTTTACATATAAAACACTTCTTTACAATACATTTGGGTGAATATAAAAGGTCGTAATAAAATTTTGAAATACAGGTGATGAATCCGCTAAATATCGTCCTAAGTCATTTCTATTAAACTAATCATACTTTTTATATTTTTAACGTTAAGTTCACATTATTTTATATCTAAAACACGTATTTACAATACATTTGGGTGAATATAAAAGGTCGTAAAAAAATTTTGAAATACAGGTGATGAATCCGCTAAATATCGTCCTAAGTCATTTCTATTAAACTAATCATACTTTTTATATTTTTAACGTTAAGTTCACATTATTTTATATCTAAAACACGTATTTACAATACATTTGGTTGAATACAAAACATAGAAAAAAAATTTGGGAAAAAATTTGGTAAAAAATGGTGATAATTTCGCTAAATATCGATTAAAGTCATTTGTATTGAACTAATCATACTTTTTATATTTTTATCGTTAAGTTCACATTATTTTACATCTAAAACACGTATTTACAATACATTTGGGTGAATACAAAAAATAAAAAAAAAATTTGGGAAAAAATTTGGTAAAAAATGGTGATAATTCCGCTAAATATCGTTTAAAGTCATTTGTATTGAACTAATCATACTTTTTATATTTTTATCGTTAAGTTCACATTATTTTACATCTAAAACACTTCTTTACAATACATTTGGGTGAATATAAAAGGTCGTAAAAAAATTTTGAAATACAGGTGATGAATCCGCTAAATATCGTCCTAAGTCATTTCTATTAAACTAATCATACTTTTTATATTTTTAACGCTAAGTTCACATTATTTTATATCTAAAACACGTATTTACAATACATTTGGGTGAATACAAAAAATAGAAAAAAAATTTGGGAAAAAATTTGGTAAAAAATGGTGATAATTTCGCTAAATATCGATTAAAGTCATTTGTATTGAACTAATCATACCTTTTTATATTTTTATCGTTAAGTTCACATTATTTTACAACTAAAACACGTATTTACAATACATTTGGGTGAATACAAAAAATAGAAAAAAAATTTGGGAAAAAATTTGGTAAAAAATGGTGATAATTCCGCTAAATATCGATTAAAGTCATTTGTATTGAACTAATCATACTTTTTATATTTTTATCGTTAAGTTCACATTATTTTACATCTAAAACACGTGTTTACAATACATTTGGGTGAATACAAAAAATAGAAAAAAAATTTGGGAAAAAATGGTGATAATTCCGCTAAATATCGTTTAAAGTCATTTGTATTGAACTAATCATACTTTTTATATTTTTATCGTTAAGTTCACATTATTTTACATCTAAAACACGTATTTACAATACATTTGGGTGAATACAAAAAATAGAAAAAAAATTTGGGAAAAAATTTGGTAAAAAATGGTGATAATTCCGCTAAATATCGTTTAAAGTCATTTGTATTGAACTAATCATACTTTTTATATTTTTATCGTTAAGTTCACATTATTTTACATCTAAAACACTTCTTTACAATACATTTGGGTGAATATAAAAGGTCGTAAAAAAATTTTGAAATACAGGTGATGAATCCGCTAAATATCGTCCTAAGTCATTTCTATTAAACTAATCATACTTTTTATATTTTTAACGCTAAGTTCACATTATTTTATATCTAAAACACGTATTTACAATACATTTTGGTGAATACAAAAAATAGAAAAAAAATTTGGGAAAAAATTTGGTAAAAAATGGTGATAATTTCGCTAAATATCGATTAAAGTCATTTGTATTGAACTAATCATACCTTTTTATATTTTTATCGTTATATTCACATTATTTTACATCTAAAACACGTATTTACGATACATTTGGGTGAGTACAAAAAATAGAAAAAAAATTTGGGAAAAAATTTGGTAAAAAATGGTGATAATTCCGCTAAATATCGTTTAAAGTCATTTGTATTGAACTAATCATACTTTTTATATTTTTGTCGTTAAGATCACATAATTTTACATCTAAAACACGTATTTACAATATATTTGGGTGAATATAAAAGGTCGTAAAAAAATTTTGAAATACAGGTGATGAATCCGCTAAATATCGTCTTAAGTCATTTCTATTAAATTAATCATACTTTTTATATTTTTAACGTTAAGTTCACATTATTTTACATCTAAAACACGTGTTTACAATACATTTGGGTGAATACAAAAAATAGAAAAAAAATTTGGGAAAAAATGGTGATAATTCCGCTAAATATCGTTTAAAGTCATTTGTATTGAACTAATCATACTTTTTATATTTTTATCGTTAAGTTCACATAATTTTACATCTAAAACACGTATTTACAATACATTTGGGTGAATATAAAAGGTCGTAAAAAAATTTTGAAATACAGGTGATGAATCCGCTAAATATCGTCTTAAGTCATTTCTATTAAACTAATCATACTTTTTATATTTTTAACGTTAAGTTCACATTATTTTATATCTAAAACACGTATTTACAATACATTTGGGTGAATACAAAAAATAGAAAAAAAATTTGGGAAAAAATTTGGTAAAAAATGGTGATATTTTCGCTAAATATCGATTAAAGTCATTTGTATTGAACTAATCATACTTTTTATATTTTTATCGTTATATTCACATTATTTTACATCTAAAACACGTATTTACGATACATTTGGGTGAGTACAAAAAATAGAAAAAAAATTTGGGAAAAAATTTGGTAAAAAATGGTGATAATTCCGCTAAATATCGTTTAAAGTCATTTGTATTGAACTAATCATACTTTTTATATTTTTGTCGTTAAGATCACATAATTTTACATCTAAAACACGTATTTACAATACATTTGGGTGAATATAAAAGGTCGTAAAAAAATTTTGAAATACAGGTGATGAATCCGCTAAATATCGTCTTAAGTCATTTCTATTAAACTAATCATACTTTTTATATTTTTAACGTTAAGTTCACATTATATTACATCTAAAACACGTGTTTACAATACATTTGGGTGAATAAAAAAAATAGAAAAAAAATTTGGGAAAAAATGGTGATAATTCCGCTAAATATCGTTTAAAGTCATTTGTATTGAACTAATCATACTTTTTATATTTTTATCGTTAAGTTCACATTATTTTACATCTAAAACACGTATTTACAATACATTTGGGTGAGTACAAAAAATAGAAAAAAAATTTGGGAAAAAATTTGGTAAAAAATGGTGATAATTCCGCTAAATATCGATTAAAGTCATTTGTATTGAACTAATCATACTTTTTATATTTTTATCGTTAAGTTCACATTATTTTACATCTAAAACACGTATTTACAATACATTTGGGTGAGTACAAAAAATAGAAAAAAAATTTGGGAAAAAATTTGGTAAAAAATGGTGATAATTCCGCTAAATATCGTTTAAAGTCATTTGTATTGAACTAATCATACTTTTTATATTTTTATCGTTAAGTTCACATTATTTTAGATCTAAAACACTTCTTTACAATACATTTGGGTGAATATAAAAGGTCGTAAAAAATTTTTGAAATACAGGTGATGAATCCGCTAAATATCGATTAAAGTCATTTGTATTGAACTAATCATACTTTTTATATTTTTATCGTTAAGTTCACATTATTTTACATCTAAAACACGTATTTACAATACATTTGGGTGAATACAAAAAATAGAAAAAAAATTTGGGAAAAAATTTGGTAAAAAATGGTGATAATTCCGCTAAATATCGTTTAAAGTCATTTGTATTGAACTAATCATACTTTTTATATTTTTATCGTTAAGTTCACATTATTTTACATCTAAAACACTTCTTTACAATACATTTGGGTGAATATAAAAGGTCGTAAAAAAATTTTGAAATACAGGTGATGAATCCGCTAAATATCGTCCTAAGTCATTTCTATTAAACTAATCATACTTTTTATATTTTTAACGTTAAGTTCACATTATTTTATATCTAAAACACGTATTTACAATACATTTGGGTGAATACAAAAAATAGAAAAAAAATTTGGGAAAAAATTTGGTAAAAAATGGTGATAATTTCGCTAAATATCGATTAAAGTCATTTGTATTGAACTAATCATACTTTTTATATTTTTATCGTTATATTCACATTATTTTACATCTAAAACACGTATTTACGATACATTTGGGTGAGTACAAAAAATAGAAAAAAAATTTGGGAAAAAATTTGGTAAAAAATGGTGATAATTCCGCTAAATATCGTTTAAAGTCATTTGTATTGAACTAATCATACTTTTTATATTTTTGTCGTTAAGATCACATAATTTTACATCTAAAACACGTATTTACAATACATTTGGGTGAATATAAAAGGTCGTAAAAAAATTTTGAAATACAGGTGATGAATCCGCTAAATATCGTCTTAAGTCATTTCTATTAAACTAATCATACTTTTTATATTTTTAACGTTAAGTTCACATTATTTTACATCTAAAACACGTGTTTACAATACATTTGGGTGAATACAAAAAATAGAAAAAAAATTTGGGAAAAAATGGTGATAATTCCGCTAAATATCGTTTAAAGTCATTTGTATTGAACTAATCATACTTTTTATATTTTTATCGTTAAGTTCACATAATTTTACATCTAAAACACGTATTTACAATAAATTTGGGTGAATATAAAAGGTCGTAAAAAAATTTTGAAATACAGGTGATGAATCCGCTAAATATCGTCTTAAGTCATTTCTATTAAACTAATCATACTTTTTATATTTTTAACGTTAAGTTCACATTATTTTATATCTAAAACACGTATTTACAATACATTTGGGTGAATACAAAAAATAGAAAAAAAATTTGGGAAAAAATTTGGAAAAAAAATGGTGATAATTTCGCTAAATATCGATTAAAGTCATTTGTATTGAACTAATCATACTTTTTATATTTTTATCGTTATATTCACATTATTTTACATCTAAAACACGTATTTACGATACATTTGGGTGAGTACAAAAAATAGAAAAAAAATTTGGGAAAAAATTTGGTAAAAAATGGTGATAATTCCGCTAAATATCGTTTAAAGTCATTTGTATTGAACTAATCATACTTTTTATATTTTTGTCGTTAAGATCACATAATTTTACATCTAAAACACGTATTTACAATACATTTGGGTGAATATAAAAGGTCGTAAAAAAATTTTGAAATACAGGTGATGAATCCGCTAAATATCGTCTTAAGTCATTTCTATTAAACTAATCATACTTTTTATATTTTTAACGTTAAGTTCACATTATTTTACATCTAAAACACGTGTTTACAATACATTTGGGTGAATAAAAAAAATAGAAAAAAAATTTGGGAAAAAATGGTGATAATTCCGCTAAATATCGTTTAAAGTCATTTGTATTGAACTAATCATACTTTTTATATTTTTATCGTTAAGTTCACATTATTTTACAACTAAAACACGTATTTACAATACATTTGGGTGAATACAAAAAATAGAAAAAAAATTTGGGAAAAAATTTGGTAAAAAATGGTGATAATTCCGCTAAATATCGTTTAAAGTCATTTGTATTGAACTAATCATACTTTTTATATTTTTATCGTTAAGTTCACATTCTTTTACATATAAAACACTTCTTTACAATACATTTGGGTGAATATAAAAGGTCGTAAAAAAATTTTGAAATACAGGTGATGAATCCGCTAAATATCGTCCTAAGTCATTTCTATTAAACTAATCATACTTTTTATATTTTTAACGTTAAGTTCACATTATTTTATATCTAAAACACGTATTTACAATACATTTGGGTGAATACAAAAAATAGAAAAAAAATTTGGGAAAAAATTTGGTAAAAAATGGTGATAATTTCGCTAAATATCGATTAAAGTCATTTGTATTGAACTAATCATACTTTTTATATTTTTATCGTTAAGTTCACATTATTTTACATCTAAAACACGTATTTACAATACATTTGGGTGAATACAAAAAATAGAAAAAAAATTTGGGAAAAAATTTGGTAAAAAATGGTGATAATTCCGCTAAATATCGTTTAAAGTCATTTGTATTGAACTAATCATACTTTTTATATTTTTATCGTTAAGTTCACATTATTTTACATCTAAAACACTTCTTTACAATACATTTGGGTGAATATAAAAGGTCGTAAAAAAATTTTGAAATACAGGTGATGAATCCGCTAAATATCGTCTTAAGTCATTTGTATTGAACTAATCATACTTTTTATATTTTTATCGTTATATTTACATTATTTTACATCTAAAACACGTATTTACGATACATTTGGGTGAGTACAAAAAATAGAAAAAAAATTTGGGAAAAAATTTGGTAAAAAATGGTGATAATTCCGCTAAATATCGTTTAAAGTCATTTGTATTGAACTAATCATACTTTTTATATTTTTGTCGTTAAGATCACATAATTTTACATCTAAAACACGTATTTACAATACATTTGGGTGAATATAAAAGGTCGTAAAAAAATTTTGAAATACAGGTGATGAATCCGCTAAATATCGTCTTAAGTCATTTCTATTAAACTAATCATACTTTTTATATTTTTAACGTTAAGTTCACATTATTTTACATCTAAAACACGTGTTTACAATACATTTGGGTGAATAAAAAAAATAGAAAAAAAATTTGGGAAAAAATGGTGATAATTCCGCTAAATATCGTTTAAAGTCATTTGTATTGAACTAATCATACTTTTTATATTTTTATCGTTAAGTTCACATTATTTTACAACTAAAACACGTATTTACAATACATTTGGGTGAATACAAAAAATAGAAAAAAAATTTGGGAAAAAATTTGGTAAAAAATGGTGATAATTCCGCTAAATATCGTTTAAAGTCATTTGTATTGAACTAATCATACTTTTTATATTTTTATCGTTAAGTTCACATAATTTTACATCTAAAACACGTATTTACAATACATTTGGGTGAATATAAAAGGTCGTAAAAAAATTTTGAAATACAGGTGATGAATCCGCTAAATATCGTCTTAAGTCATTTCTATTAAACTAATCATACTTTTTATATTTTTAACGTTAATTTCACATAATTTTACATCTAAAACACGTATTTACAATACATTTCGAAGAATATAAAAGGTCGTAAAAAAATTTTGAAATACAGGTGATGAATCCGCTAAATATCGTCTTAAGTCATTTCTATTAAACTAATCATACTTTTTATATTTTTAACGTTAAGTTCACATTATTTTATATCTAAAACACGTATTTACAATACATTTGGGTGAATACAAAAAATAGAAAAAAAATTTGGGAAAAAATTTGGTAAAAAATGGTGATAATTTCGCTAAATATCGATTAAAGTCATTTGTATTGAACTAATCATACTTTTTATATTTTTATCGTTATATTCACATTATTTTACATCTAAAACACGTATTTACGATACATTTGGGTGAGTACAAAAAATAGAAAAAAAATTTGGGAAAAAATTTGGTAAAAAATGGTGATAATTCCGCTAAATATCGTTTAAAGTCATTTGTATTGAACTAATCATACTTTTTATATTTTTGTCGTTAAGATCACATAATTTTACATCTAAAACACGTATTTACAATACATTTGGGTGAATATAAAAGGTCGTAAAAAAATTTTGAAATACAGGTGATGAATCCGCTAAATATCGTCTTAAGTCATTTCTATTAAACTAATCATACTTTTTATATTTTTAACGTTAAGTTCACATTATTTTACATCTAAAACACGTGTTTACAATACATTTGGGTGAATAAAAAAAATAGAAAAAAAATTTGGGAAAAAATGGTGATAATTCCGCTAAATATCGTTTAAAGTCATTTGTATTGAACTAATCATACTTTTTATATTTTTATCGTTAAGTTCACATTATTTTACATCTAAAACACGTATTTACAATACATTTGGGTGAGTACAAAAAATAGAAAAAAAATTTGGGAAAAAATTTGGTAAAAAATGGTGATAATTCCGCTAAATATCGTTTAAAGTCATTTGTATTGAACTAATCATACTTTTTATATTTTTATCGTTAAGTTCACATTATTTTACATCTAAAACACTTCTTTACAATACATTTGGGTGAATATAAAAGGTCGTAAAAAAATTTTGAAATACAGGTGATGAATCCGCTAAATATCGTCCTAAGTCATTTCTATTAAACTAATCATACTTTTTATATTTTTAACGTTAAGTTCACATTATTTTATATCTAAAACACGTATTTACAATACATTTGGGTGTATACAAAAAATAGAAAAAAAATTTGGGAAAAAATTTGGTAAAAAATGGTGATAATTTCGCTAAATATCGATTAAAGTCATTTGTATTGAACTAATCATACTTTTTATATTTTTATCGTTATATTCACATTATTTTACATCTAAAACACGTATTTACGATACATTTGGGTGAGTACAAAAAATAGAAAAAAAATTTGGTAAAAAATGGTGATAATTCCGCTAAATATCGTTTAAAGTCATTTGTATTGAACTAATCATACTTTTTATATTTTTATCGTTAAGTTCACATTATTTTACATCTAAAACACGTGTTTACAATACATTTGGGTGAATACAAAAAATAGAAAAAAAATTTGGGAAAAAATTTGGTAAAAAATGGTGATAATTTCGCTAAATATCGATTAAAGTCATTTGTATTGAACTAATCATACTTTTTATATTTTTATCGTTAAGTTCACATTATTTTACATCTAAAACACGTATTTACAATACATTTGGGTGAATACAAAAAATAGAAAAAAAATTTGGGAAAAAATTTGGTAAAAAATGGTGATAATTCCGCTAAATATCGTTTAAAGTCATTTGTATTGAACTAATCATACTTTTTATATTTTTATCGTTAAGTTCACATTATTTTACATCTAAAACACTTCTTTACAATACATTTGGGTGAATATAAAAGGTCGTAAAAAAATTTTGAAATACAGGTGATGAATCCGCTAAATATCGTCTTAAGTCATTTGTATTGAACTAATCATACTTTTTATATTTTTATCGTTAAGTACACATTATTTTACATCTAAAACACGTATTTACAATACATTTGGGTGAATACAAAAAATAGAAAAAAAATTTGGGAAAAAATTTGGTAAAACATGGTGATAATTCCGCTAAATATCGTTTAAAGTCATTTGTATTGAACTAATCATACTTTTTATATTTTTATCGTTAAGTTCACATAATTTTACATCTAAAACACGTATTTACAATACATTTGGGTGAATATAAAAGGTCGTAAAAAAATTTTGAAATACAGGTGATGAATCCGCTAAATATCGTCTTAAGTCATTTCTATTAAACTAATCATACTTTTTATATTTTTAACGTTAATTTCACATAATTTTACATCTAAAACACGTATTTACAATACATTTCGAAGAATATAAAAGGTCGTAAAAAAATTTTGAAATACAGGTGATGAATCCGCTAAATATCGTCTTAAGTCATTTCTATTAAACTAATCATACTTTTTATATTTTTAACGTTAAGTTCACATTATTTTATATCTAAAACACGTATTTACAATACATTTGGGTGAATACAAAAAATAGAAAAAAAATTTGGGAAAAAATTTGGTAAAAAATGGTGATAATTTCGCTAAATATCGATTAAAGTCATTTGTATTGAACTAATCATACTTTTTATATTTTTATCGTTATATTCACATTATTTTACATCTAAAACACGTATTTACGATACATTTGGGTGAGTACAAAAAATAGAAAAAAAATTTGGGAAAAAATTTGGTAAAAAATGGTGATAATTCCGCTAAATATCGTTTAAAGTCATTTGTATTGAACTAATCATACTTTTTATATTTTTGTCGTTAAGATCACATAATTTTACATCTAAAACACGTATTTACAATACATTTGGGTGAATATAAAAGGTCGTAAAAAAATTTTGAAATACAGGTGATGAATCCGCTAAATATCGTCTTAAGTCATTTCTATTAAACTAATCATACTTTTTATATTTTTAACGTTAAGTTCACATTATTTTACATCTAAAACACGTGTTTACAATACATTTGGGTGAATACAAAAAATAGAAAAAAAATTTGGGAAAAAATGGTGATAATTCCGCTAAATATCGTTTAAAGTCATTTGTATTGAACTAATCATACTTTTTATATTTTTATCGTTAAGTTCACATAATTTTACATCTAAAACACGTATTTACAATAAATTTGGGTGAATATAAAAGGTCGTAAAAAAATTTTGAAATACAGGTGATGAATCCGCTAAATATCGTCTTAAGTCATTTCTATTAAACTAATCATACTTTTTATATTTTTAACGTTAAGTTCACATTATTTTATATCTAAAACACGTATTTACAATACATTTGGGTGAATACAAAAAATAGAAAAAAAATTTGGGAAAAAATTTGGTAAAAAATGGTGATAATTTCGCTAAATATCGATTAAAGTCATTTGTATTGAACTAATCATACTTTTTATATTTTTATCGTTATATTCACATTATTTTACATCTAAAACACGTATTTACGATACATTTGGGTGAGTACAAAAAATAGAAAAAAAATTTGGGAAAAAATTTGGTAAAAAATGGTGATAATTCCGCTAAATATCGTTTAAAGTCATTTGTATTGAACTAATCATACTTTTTATATTTTTGTCGTTAAGATCACATAATTTTACATCTAAAACACGTATTTACAATACATTTGGGTGAATATAAAAGGTCGTAAAAAAATTTTGAAATACAGGTGATGAATCCGCTAAATATCGTCTTAAGTCATTTCTATTAAACTAATCATACTTTTTATATTTTTAACGTTAAGTTCACATTATTTTACATCTAAAACACGTGTTTACAATACATTTGGGTGAATAAAAAAAATAGAAAAAAAATTTGGGAAAAAATGGTGATAATTCCGCTAAATATCGTTTAAAGTCATTTGTATTGAACTAATCATACTTTTTATATTTTTATCGTTAAGTTCACATTATTTTACAACTAAAACACGTATTTACAATACATTTGGGTGAATACAAAAAATAGAAAAAAAATTTGGGAAAAAATTTGGTAAAAAATGGTGATAATTCCGCTAAATATCGTTTAAAGTCATTTGTATTGAACTAATCATACTTTTTATATTTTTATCGTTAAGTTCACATTCTTTTACATATAAAACACTTCTTTACAATACATTTGGGTGAATATAAAAGGTCGTAAAAAAATTTTGAAATACAGGTGATGAATCCGCTAAATATCGTCCTAAGTCATTTCTATTAAACTAATCATACTTTTTATATTTTTAACGTTAAGTTCACATTATTTTATATCTAAAACACGTATTTACAATACATTTGGGTGAATACAAAAAATAGAAAAAAAATTTGGGAAAAAATTTGGTAAAAAATGGTGATAATTTCGCTAAATATCGATTAAAGTCATTTGTATTGAACTAATCATACTTTTTATATTTTTATCGTTAAGTTCACATTATTTTACATCTAAAACACGTATTTACAATACATTTGGGTGAATACAAAAAATAGAAAAAAAATTTGGGAAAAAATTTGGTAAAAAATGGTGATAATTCCGCTAAATATCGTTTAAAGTCATTTGTATTGAACTAATCATACTTTTTATATTTTTATCGTTAAGTTCACATTATTTTACATCTAAAACACTTCTTTACAATACATTTGGGTGAATATAAAAGGTCGTAAAAAAATTTTGAAATACAGGTGATGAATCCGCTAAATATCGTCTTAAGTCATTTGTATTGAACTAATCATACTTTTTATATTTTTATCGTTATATTCACATTATTTTACATCTAAAACACGTATTTACGATACATTTGGGTGAGTACAAAAAATAGAAAAAAAATTTGGGAAAAAATTTGGTAAAAAATGGTGATAATTCCGCTAAATATCGTTTAAAGTCATTTGTATTGAACTAATCATACTTTTTATATTTTTGTCGTTAAGATCACATAATTTTACATCTAAAACACGTATTTACAATACATTTGGGTGAATATAAAAGGTCGTAAAAAAATTTTGAAATACAGGTGATGAATCCGCTAAATATCGTCTTAAGTCATTTCTATTAAACTAATCATACTTTTTATATTTTTAACGTTAAGTTCACATTATTTTACATCTAAAACACGTGTTTACAATACATTTGGGTGAATAAAAAAAATAGAAAAAAAATTTGGGAAAAAATGGTGATAATTCCGCTAAATATCGTTTAAAGTCATTTGTATTGAACTAATCATACTTTTTATATTTTTATCGTTAAGTTCACATTATTTTACAACTAAAACACGTATTTACAATACATTTGGGTGAATACAAAAAATCGAAAAAAAATTTGGGAAAAAATTTGGTAAAAAATGGTGATAATTCCGCTAAATATCGTTTAAAGTCATTTGTATTGAACTAATCATACTTTTTATATTTTTATCGTTAAGTTCACATTATTTTACATCTAAAACACGTGTTTACAATACATTTGGGTGAATACAAAAAATAGAAAAAAAATTTGGGAAAAAATTTGGTAAAAAATGGTGATAATTTCGCTAAATATCGATTAAAGTCATTTGTATTGAACTAATCATACTTTTTATATTTTTTTCGTTAAGTTCACATTATTTTACATCTAAAACACGTATTTACAATACATTTGGGTGAATACAAAAAATAGAAAAAAAATTTGGGAAAAAATTTGGTAAAAAATGGTGATAATTCCGCTAAATATCGTTTAAAGTCATTTGTATTGAACTAATCATACTTTTTATATTTTTATCGTTAAGTTCACATTATTTTACATCTAAAACACTTCTTTACAATACATTTGGGTGAATATAAAAGGTCGTAAAAAAATTTTGAAATACAGGTGATGAATCCGCTAAATATCGTCTTAAGTCATTTGTATTGAACTAATCATACTTTTTATATTTTTATCGTTAAGTACACATTATTTTACATCTAAAACACGTATTTACAATACATTTGGGTGAATACAAAAAATAGAAAAAAAATTTGGGAAAAAATTTGGTAAAACATGGTGATAATTCCGCTAAATATCGTTTAAAGTCATTTGTATTGAACTAATCATACTTTTTATATTTTTATCGTTAAGTTCACATAATTTTACATCTAAAACACGTATTTACAATACATTTGGGTGAATATAAAAGGTCGTAAAAAAATTTTGAAATACAGGTGATGAATCCGCTAAATATCGTCTTAAGTCATTTCTATTAAACTAATCATACTTTTTATATTTTTAACGTTAATTTCACATAATTTTACATCTAAAACACGTATTTACAATACATTTCGAAGAATATAAAAGGTCGTAAAAAAATTTTGAAATACAGGTGATGAATCCGCTAAATATCGTCTTAAGTCATTTCTATTAAACTAATCATACTTTTTATATTTTTAACGTTAAGTTCACATTATTTTATATCTAAAACACGTATTTACAATACATTTGGGTGAATACAAAAAATAGAAAAAAAATTTGGGAAAAAATTTGGTAAAAAATGGTGATAATTTCGCTAAATATCGATTAAAGTCATTTGTATTGAACTAATCATACTTTTTATATTTTTATCGTTATATTCACATTATTTTACATCTAAAACACGTATTTACGATACATTTGGGTGAGTACAAAAAATAGAAAAAAAATTTGGGAAAAAATTTGGTAAAAAATGGTGATAATTCCGCTAAATATCGTTTAAAGTCATTTGTATTGAACTAATCATACTTTTTATATTTTTGTCGTTAAGATCACATAATTTTACATCTAAAACACGTATTTACAATACATTTGGGTGAATATAAAAGGTCGTAAAAAAATTTTGAAATACAGGTGATGAATCCGCTAAATATCGTCTTAAGTCATTTCTATTAAACTAATCATACTTTTTATATTTTTAACGTTAAGTTCACATTATTTTACATCTAAAACACGTGTTTACAATACATTTGGGTGAATAAAAAAAATAGAAAAAAAATTTGGTAAAAAATGGTGATAATTCCGCTAAATATCGTCCTAAGTCATTTCTATTAAACTAATCATACTTTTTATATTTTTAACGTTAAGTTCACATTATTTTATATCTAAAACACGTATTTACAATACATTTGGGTGAATATAAAAGGTCGTAAAAAAATTTTGAAATACAGGTGATGAATCCGCTAAATATCGTCCTAAGTCATTTCTATTAAACTAATCATACTTTTTATATTTTTAACGTTAAGTTCACATTATTTTATATCTAAAACACGTATTTACAATACATTTGGTTGAATACAAAACATAGAAAAAAAATTTGGGAAAAAATTTGGTAAAAAATGGTGATAATTTCGCTAAATATCGATTAAAGTCATTTGTATTGAACTAATCATACTTTTTATATTTTTATCGTTAAGTTCACATTATTTTACATCTAAAACACGTATTTACAATACATTTGGGTGAATACAAAAAATAAAAAAAAAATTTGGGAAAAAATTTGGTAAAAAATGGTGATAATTCCGCTAAATATCGTTTAAAGTCATTTGTATTGAACTAATCATACTTTTTATATTTTTATCGTTAAGTTCACATTATTTTACATCTAAAACACTTCTTTACAATACATTTGGGTGAATATAAAAGGTCGTAAAAAAATTTTGAAATACAGGTGATGAATCCGCTAAATATCGTCCTAAGTCATTTCTATTAAACTAATCATACTTTTTATATTTTTAACGCTAAGTTCACATTATTTTATATCTAAAACACGTATTTACAATACATTTGGGTGAATACAAAAAATAGAAAAAAAATTTGGGAAAAAATTTGGTAAAAAATGGTGATAATTTCGCTAAATATCGATTAAAGTCATTTGTATTGAACTAATCATACCTTTTTATATTTTTATCGTTAAGTTCACATTATTTTACAACTAAAACACGTATTTACAATACATTTGGGTGAATACAAAAAATAGAAAAAAAATTTGGGAAAAAATTTGGTAAAAAATGGTGATAATTCCGCTAAATATCGATTAAAGTCATTTGTATTGAACTAATCATACTTTTTATATTTTTATCGTTAAGTTCACATTATTTTACATCTAAAACACGTGTTTACAATACATTTGGGTGAATACAAAAAATAGAAAAAAAATTTGGGAAAAAATGGTGATAATTCCGCTAAATATCGTTTAAAGTCATTTGTATTGAACTAATCATACTTTTTATATTTTTATCGTTAAGTTCACATTATTTTACATCTAAAACACGTATTTACAATACATTTGGGTGAATACAAAAAATAGAAAAAAAATTTGGGAAAAAATTTGGTAAAAAATGGTGATAATTCCGCTAAATATCGTTTAAAGTCATTTGTATTGAACTAATCATACTTTTTATATTTTTATCGTTAAGTTCACATTATTTTACATCTAAAACACTTCTTTACAATACATTTGGGTGAATATAAAAGGTCGTAAAAAAATTTTGAAATACAGGTGATGAATCCGCTAAATATCGTCCTAAGTCATTTCTATTAAACTAATCATACTTTTTATATTTTTAACGTTAAGTTCACATTATTTTATATCTAAAACACGTATTTACAATACATTTGGTTGAATACAAAACATAGAAAAAAAATTTGGGAAAAAATTTGGTAAAAAATGGTGATAATTTCGCTAAATATCGATTAAAGTCATTTGTATTGAACTAATCATACTTTTTATATTTTTATCGTTAAGTTCACATTATTTTACATCTAAAACACGTATTTACAATACATTTGGGTGAATACAAAAAATAAAAAAAAAATTTGGGAAAAAATTTGGTAAAAAATGGTGATAATTCCGCTAAATATCGTTTAAAGTCATTTGTATTGAACTAATCATACTTTTTATATTTTTATCGTTAAGTTCACATTATTTTACATCTAAAACACTTCTTTACAATACATTTGGGTGAATATAAAAGGTCGTAAAAAAATTTTGAAATACAGGTGATGAATCCGCTAAATATCGTCCTAAGTCATTTCTATTAAACTAATCATACTTTTTATATTTTTAACGCTAAGTTCACATTATTTTATATCTAAAACACGTATTTACAATACATTTGGGTGAATACAAAAAATAGAAAAAAAATTTGGGAAAAAATTTGGTAAAAAATGGTGATAATTTCGCTAAATATCGATTAAAGTCATTTGTATTGAACTAATCATACCTTTTTATATTTTTATCGTTAAGTTCACATTATTTTACAACTAAAACACGTATTTACAATACATTTGGGTGAATACAAAAAATAGAAAAAAAATTTGGGAAAAAATTTGGTAAAAAATGGTGATAATTCCGCTAAATATCGATTAAAGTCATTTGTATTGAACTAATCATACTTTTTATATTTTTATCGTTAAGTTCACATTATTTTACATCTAAAACACGTGTTTACAATACATTTGGGTGAATACAAAAAATAGAAAAAAAATTTGGGAAAAAATGGTGATAATTCCGCTAAATATCGTTTAAAGTCATTTGTATTGAACTAATCATACTTTTTATATTTTTATCGTTAAGTTCACATTATTTTACATCTAAAACACGTATTTACAATACATTTGGGTGAATACAAAAAATAGAAAAAAAATTTGGGAAAAAATTTGGTAAAAAATGGTGATAATTCCGCTAAATATCGTTTAAAGTCATTTGTATTGAACTAATCATACTTTTTATATTTTTATCGTTAAGTTCACATTATTTTACATCTAAAACACTTCTTTACAATACATTTGGGTGAATATAAAAGGTCGTAAAAAAATTTTGAAATACAGGTGATGAATCCGCTAAATATCGTCCTAAGTCATTTCTATTAAACTAATCATACTTTTTATATTTTTAACGTTAAGTTCACATTATTTTATATCTAAAACACGTATTTACAATACATTTGGTTGAATACAAAACATAGAAAAAAAATTTGGGAAAAAATTTGGTAAAAAATGGTGATAATTTCGCTAAATATCGATTAAAGTCATTTGTATTGAACTAATCATACTTTTTATATTTTTATCGTTAAGTTCACATTATTTTACATCTAAAACACGTATTTACAATACATTTGGGTGAATACAAAAAATAAAAAAAAAATTTGGGAAAAAATTTGGTAAAAAATGGTGATAATTCCGCTAAATATCGTTTAAAGTCATTTGTATTGAACTAATCATACTTTTTATATTTTCATCGTTAAGTTCACATTATTTTACATCTAAAACACTTCTTTACAATACATTTGGGTGAATATAAAAGGTCGTAAAAAAATTTTGAAATACAGGTGATGAATCCGCTAAATATCGTCCTAAGTCATTTCTATTAAACTAATCATACTTTTTATATTTTTAACGCTAAGTTCACATTATTTTATATCTAAAACACGTATTTACAATACATTTTGGTGAATACAAAAAATAGAAAAAAAATTTGGGAAAAAATTTGGTAAAAAATGGTGATAATTTCGCTAAATATCGATTAAAGTCATTTGTATTGAACTAATCATACCTTTTTATATTTTTATCGTTATATTCACATTATTTTACATCTAAAACACGTATTTACGATACATTTGGGTGAGTACAAAAAATAGAAAAAAAATTTGGGAAAAAATTTGGTAAAAAATGGTGATAATTCCGCTAAATATCGTTTAAAGTCATTTGTATTGAACTAATCATACTTTTTATATTTTTGTCGTTAAGATCACATAATTTTACATCTAAAACACGTATTTACAATATATTTGGGTGAATATAAAAGGTCGTAAAAAAATTTTGAAATACAGGTGATGAATCCGCTAAATATCGTCTTAAGTCATTTCTATTAAATTAATCATACTTTTTATATTTTTAACGTTAAGTTCACATTATTTTACATCTAAAACACGTGTTTACAATACATTTGGGTGAATACAAAAAATAGAAAAAAAATTTGGGAAAAAATGGTGATAATTCCGCTAAATATCGTTTAAAGTCATTTGTATTGAACTAATCATACTTTTTATATTTTTATCGTTAAGTTCACATAATTTTACATCTAAAACACGTATTTACAATACATTTGGGTGAATATAAAAGGTCGTAAAAAAATTTTGAAATACAGGTGATGAATCCGCTAAATATCGTCTTAAGTCATTTCTATTAAACTAATCATACTTTTTATATTTTTAACGTTAAGTTCACATTATTTTATATCTAAAACACGTATTTACAATACATTTGGGTGAATACAAAAAATAGAAAAAAAATTTGGGAAAAAATTTGGTAAAAAATGGTGATATTTTCGCTAAATATCGATTAAAGTCATTTGTATTGAACTAATCATACTTTTTATATTTTTATCGTTATATTCACATTATTTTACATCTAAAACACGTATTTACGATACATTTGGGTGAGTACAAAAAATAGAAAAAAAATTTGGGAAAAAATTTGGTAAAAAATGGTGATAATTCCGCTAAATATCGTTTAAAGTCATTTGTATTGAACTAATCATACTTTTTATATTTTTGTCGTTAAGATCACATAATTTTACATCTAAAACACGTATTTACAATACATTTGGGTGAATATAAAAGGTCGTAAAAAAATTTTGAAATACAGGTGATGAATCCGCTAAATATCGTCTTAAGTCATTTCTATTAAACTAATCATACTTTTTATATTTTTAACGTTAAGTTCACATTATATTACATCTAAAACACGTGTTTACAATACATTTGGGTGAATAAAAAAAATAGAAAAAAAATTTGGGAAAAAATGGTGATAATTCCGCTAAATATCGTTTAAAGTCATTTGTATTGAACTAATCATACTTTTTATATTTTTATCGTTAAGTTCACATTATTTTACATCTAAAACACGTATTTACAATACATTTGGGTGAGTACAAAAAATAGAAAAAAAATTTGGGAAAAAATTTGGTAAAAAATGGTGATAATTCCGCTAAATATCGATTAAAGTCATTTGTATTGAACTAATCATACTTTTTATATTTTTATCGTTAAGTTCACATTATTTTACATCTAAAACACGTATTTACAATACATTTGGGTGAGTACAAAAAATAGAAAAAAAATTTGGGAAAAAATTTGGTAAAAAATGGTGATAATTCCGCTAAATATCGTTTAAAGTCATTTGTATTGAACTAATCATACTTTTTATATTTTTATCGTTAAGTTCACATTATTTTAGATCTAAAACACTTCTTTACAATACATTTGGGTGAATATAAAAGGTCGTAAAAAATTTTTGAAATACAGGTGATGAATCCGCTAAATATCGATTAAAGTCATTTGTATTGAACTAATCATACTTTTTATATTTTTATCGTTAAGTTCACATTATTTTACATCTAAAACACGTATTTACAATACATTTGGGTGAATACAAAAAATAGAAAAAAAATTTGGGAAAAAATTTGGTAAAAAATGGTGATAATTCCGCTAAATATCGTTTAAAGTCATTTGTATTGAACTAATCATACTTTTTATATTTTTATCGTTAAGTTCACATTATTTTACATCTAAAACACTTCTTTACAATACATTTGGGTGAATATAAAAGGTCGTAAAAAAATTTTGAAATACAGGTGATGAATCCGCTAAATATCGTCCTAAGTCATTTCTATTAAACTAATCATACTTTTTATATTTTTAACGTTAAGTTCACATTATTTTATATCTAAAACACGTATTTACAATACATTTGGGTGAATACAAAAAATAGAAAAAAAATTTGGGAAAAAATTTGGTAAAAAATGGTGATAATTTCGCTAAATATCGATTAAAGTCATTTGTATTGAACTAATCATACTTTTTATATTTTTATCGTTATATTCACATTATTTTACATCTAAAACACGTATTTACGATACATTTGGGTGAGTACAAAAAATAGAAAAAAAATTTGGGAAAAAATTTGGTAAAAAATGGTGATAATTCCGCTAAATATCGTTTAAAGTCATTTGTATTGAACTAATCATACTTTTTATATTTTTGTCGTTAAGATCACATAATTTTACATCTAAAACACGTATTTACAATACATTTGGGTGAATATAAAAGGTCGTAAAAAAATTTTGAAATACAGGTGATGAATCCGCTAAATATCGTCTTAAGTCATTTCTATTAAACTAATCATACTTTTTATATTTTTAACGTTAAGTTCACATTATTTTACATCTAAAACACGTGTTTACAATACATTTGGGTGAATACAAAAAATAGAAAAAAAATTTGGGAAAAAATGGTGATAATTCCGCTAAATATCGTTTAAAGTCATTTGTATTGAACTAATCATACTTTTTATATTTTTATCGTTAAGTTCACATAATTTTACATCTAAAACACGTATTTACAATAAATTTGGGTGAATATAAAAGGTCGTAAAAAAATTTTGAAATACAGGTGATGAATCCGCTAAATATCGTCTTAAGTCATTTCTATTAAACTAATCATACTTTTTATATTTTTAACGTTAAGTTCACATTATTTTATATCTAAAACACGTATTTACAATACATTTGGGTGAATACAAAAAATAGAAAAAAAATTTGGGAAAAAATTTGGAAAAAAAATGGTGATAATTTCGCTAAATATCGATTAAAGTCATTTGTATTGAACTAATCATACTTTTTATATTTTTATCGTTATATTCACATTATTTTACATCTAAAACACGTATTTACGATACATTTGGGTGAGTACAAAAAATAGAAAAAAAATTTGGGAAAAAATTTGGTAAAAAATGGTGATAATTCCGCTAAATATCGTTTAAAGTCATTTGTATTGAACTAATCATACTTTTTATATTTTTGTCGTTAAGATCACATAATTTTACATCTAAAACACGTATTTACAATACATTTGGGTGAATATAAAAGGTCGTAAAAAAATTTTGAAATACAGGTGATGAATCCGCTAAATATCGTCTTAAGTCATTTCTATTAAACTAATCATACTTTTTATATTTTTAACGTTAAGTTCACATTATTTTACATCTAAAACACGTGTTTACAATACATTTGGGTGAATAAAAAAAATAGAAAAAAAATTTGGGAAAAAATGGTGATAATTCCGCTAAATATCGTTTAAAGTCATTTGTATTGAACTAATCATACTTTTTATATTTTTATCGTTAAGTTCACATTATTTTACAACTAAAACACGTATTTACAATACATTTGGGTGAATACAAAAAATAGAAAAAAAATTTGGGAAAAAATTTGGTAAAAAATGGTGATAATTCCGCTAAATATCGTTTAAAGTCATTTGTATTGAACTAATCATACTTTTTATATTTTTATCGTTAAGTTCACATTCTTTTACATATAAAACACTTCTTTACAATACATTTGGGTGAATATAAAAGGTCGTAAAAAAATTTTGAAATACAGGTGATGAATCCGCTAAATATCGTCCTAAGTCATTTCTATTAAACTAATCATACTTTTTATATTTTTAACGTTAAGTTCACATTATTTTATATCTAAAACACGTATTTACAATACATTTGGGTGAATACAAAAAATAGAAAAAAAATTTGGGAAAAAATTTGGTAAAAAATGGTGATAATTTCGCTAAATATCGATTAAAGTCATTTGTATTGAACTAATCATACTTTTTATATTTTTATCGTTAAGTTCACATTATTTTACATCTAAAACACGTATTTACAATACATTTGGGTGAATACAAAAAATAGAAAAAAAATTTGGGAAAAAATTTGGTAAAAAATGGTGATAATTCCGCTAAATATCGTTTAAAGTCATTTGTATTGAACTAATCATACTTTTTATATTTTTATCGTTAAGTTCACATTATTTTACATCTAAAACACTTCTTTACAATACATTTGGGTGAATATAAAAGGTCGTAAAAAAATTTTGAAATACAGGTGATGAATCCGCTAAATATCGTCTTAAGTCATTTGTATTGAACTAATCATACTTTTTATATTTTTATCGTTATATTTACATTATTTTACATCTAAAACACGTATTTACGATACATTTGGGTGAGTACAAAAAATAGAAAAAAAATTTGGGAAAAAATTTGGTAAAAAATGGTGATAATTCCGCTAAATATCGTTTAAAGTCATTTGTATTGAACTAATCATACTTTTTATATTTTTGTCGTTAAGATCACATAATTTTACATCTAAAACACGTATTTACAATACATTTGGGTGAATATAAAAGGTCGTAAAAAAATTTTGAAATACAGGTGATGAATCCGCTAAATATCGTCTTAAGTCATTTCTATTAAACTAATCATACTTTTTATATTTTTAACGTTAAGTTCACATTATTTTACATCTAAAACACGTGTTTACAATACATTTGGGTGAATAAAAAAAATAGAAAAAAAATTTGGGAAAAAATGGTGATAATTCCGCTAAATATCGTTTAAAGTCATTTGTATTGAACTAATCATACTTTTTATATTTTTATCGTTAAGTTCACATTATTTTACAACTAAAACACGTATTTACAATACATTTGGGTGAATACAAAAAATAGAAAAAAAATTTGGGAAAAAATTTGGTAAAAAATGGTGATAATTCCGCTAAATATCGTTTAAAGTCATTTGTATTGAACTAATCATACTTTTTATATTTTTATCGTTAAGTTCACATAATTTTACATCTAAAACACGTATTTACAATACATTTGGGTGAATATAAAAGGTCGTAAAAAAATTTTGAAATACAGGTGATGAATCCGCTAAATATCGTCTTAAGTCATTTCTATTAAACTAATCATACTTTTTATATTTTTAACGTTAATTTCACATAATTTTACATCTAAAACACGTATTTACAATACATTTCGAAGAATATAAAAGGTCGTAAAAAAATTTTGAAATACAGGTGATGAATCCGCTAAATATCGTCTTAAGTCATTTCTATTAAACTAATCATACTTTTTATATTTTTAACGTTAAGTTCACATTATTTTATATCTAAAACACGTATTTACAATACATTTGGGTGAATACAAAAAATAGAAAAAAAATTTGGGAAAAAATTTGGTAAAAAATGGTGATAATTTCGCTAAATATCGATTAAAGTCATTTGTATTGAACTAATCATACTTTTTATATTTTTATCGTTATATTCACATTATTTTACATCTAAAACACGTATTTACGATACATTTGGGTGAGTACAAAAAATAGAAAAAAAATTTGGGAAAAAATTTGGTAAAAAATGGTGATAATTCCGCTAAATATCGTTTAAAGTCATTTGTATTGAACTAATCATACTTTTTATATTTTTGTCGTTAAGATCACATAATTTTACATCTAAAACACGTATTTACAATACATTTGGGTGAATATAAAAGGTCGTAAAAAAATTTTGAAATACAGGTGATGAATCCGCTAAATATCGTCTTAAGTCATTTCTATTAAACTAATCATACTTTTTATATTTTTAACGTTAAGTTCACATTATTTTACATCTAAAACACGTGTTTACAATACATTTGGGTGAATAAAAAAAATAGAAAAAAAATTTGGGAAAAAATGGTGATAATTCCGCTAAATATCGTTTAAAGTCATTTGTATTGAACTAATCATACTTTTTATATTTTTATCGTTAAGTTCACATTATTTTACATCTAAAACACGTATTTACAATACATTTGGGTGAGTACAAAAAATAGAAAAAAAATTTGGGAAAAAATTTGGTAAAAAATGGTGATAATTCCGCTAAATATCGTTTAAAGTCATTTGTATTGAACTAATCATACTTTTTATATTTTTATCGTTAAGTTCACATTATTTTACATCTAAAACACTTCTTTACAATACATTTGGGTGAATATAAAAGGTCGTAAAAAAATTTTGAAATACAGGTGATGAATCCGCTAAATATCGTCCTAAGTCATTTCTATTAAACTAATCATACTTTTTATATTTTTAACGTTAAGTTCACATTATTTTATATCTAAAACACGTATTTACAATACATTTGGGTGTATACAAAAAATAGAAAAAAAATTTGGGAAAAAATTTGGTAAAAAATGGTGATAATTTCGCTAAATATCGATTAAAGTCATTTGTATTGAACTAATCATACTTTTTATATTTTTATCGTTATATTCACATTATTTTACATCTAAAACACGTATTTACGATACATTTGGGTGAGTACAAAAAATAGAAAAAAAATTTGGTAAAAAATGGTGATAATTCCGCTAAATATCGTTTAAAGTCATTTGTATTGAACTAATCATACTTTTTATATTTTTATCGTTAAGTTCACATTATTTTACATCTAAAACACGTGTTTACAATACATTTGGGTGAATACAAAAAATAGAAAAAAAATTTGGGAAAAAATTTGGTAAAAAATGGTGATAATTTCGCTAAATATCGATTAAAGTCATTTGTATTGAACTAATCATACTTTTTATATTTTTATCGTTAAGTTCACATTATTTTACATCTAAAACACGTATTTACAATACATTTGGGTGAATACAAAAAATAGAAAAAAAATTTGGGAAAAAATTTGGTAAAAAATGGTGATAATTCCGCTAAATATCGTTTAAAGTCATTTGTATTGAACTAATCATACTTTTTATATTTTTATCGTTAAGTTCACATTATTTTACATCTAAAACACTTCTTTACAATACATTTGGGTGAATATAAAAGGTCGTAAAAAAATTTTGAAATACAGGTGATGAATCCGCTAAATATCGTCTTAAGTCATTTGTATTGAACTAATCATACTTTTTATATTTTTATCGTTAAGTACACATTATTTTACATCTAAAACACGTATTTACAATACATTTGGGTGAATACAAAAAATAGAAAAAAAATTTGGGAAAAAATTTGGTAAAACATGGTGATAATTCCGCTAAATATCGTTTAAAGTCATTTGTATTGAACTAATCATACTTTTTATATTTTTATCGTTAAGTTCACATAATTTTACATCTAAAACACGTATTTACAATACATTTGGGTGAATATAAAAGGTCGTAAAAAAATTTTGAAATACAGGTGATGAATCCGCTAAATATCGTCTTAAGTCATTTCTATTAAACTAATCATACTTTTTATATTTTTAACGTTAATTTCACATAATTTTACATCTAAAACACGTATTTACAATACATTTCGAAGAATATAAAAGGTCGTAAAAAAATTTTGAAATACAGGTGATGAATCCGCTAAATATCGTCTTAAGTCATTTCTATTAAACTAATCATACTTTTTATATTTTTAACGTTAAGTTCACATTATTTTATATCTAAAACACGTATTTACAATACATTTGGGTGAATACAAAAAATAGAAAAAAAATTTGGGAAAAAATTTGGTAAAAAATGGTGATAATTTCGCTAAATATCGATTAAAGTCATTTGTATTGAACTAATCATACTTTTTATATTTTTATCGTTATATTCACATTATTTTACATCTAAAACACGTATTTACGATACATTTGGGTGAGTACAAAAAATAGAAAAAAAATTTGGGAAAAAATTTGGTAAAAAATGGTGATAATTCCGCTAAATATCGTTTAAAGTCATTTGTATTGAACTAATCATACTTTTTATATTTTTGTCGTTAAGATCACATAATTTTACATCTAAAACACGTATTTACAATACATTTGGGTGAATATAAAAGGTCGTAAAAAAATTTTGAAATACAGGTGATGAATCCGCTAAATATCGTCTTAAGTCATTTCTATTAAACTAATCATACTTTTTATATTTTTAACGTTAAGTTCACATTATTTTACATCTAAAACACGTATTTACAATAAATTTGGGTGAATATAAAAGGTCGTAAAAAAATTTTGAAATACAGGTGATGAATCCGCTAAATATCGTCTTAAGTCATTTCTATTAAACTAATCATACTTTTTATATTTTTAACGTTAAGTTCACATTATTTTATATCTAAAACACGTATTTACAATACATTTGGGTGAATACAAAAAATAGAAAAAAAATTTGGGAAAAAATTTGGTAAAAAATGGTGATAATTTCGCTAAATATCGATTAAAGTCATTTGTATTGAACTAATCATACTTTTTATATTTTTATCGTTATATTCACATTATTTTACATCTAAAACACGTATTTACGATACATTTGGGTGAGTACAAAAAATAGAAAAAAAATTTGGTAAAAAATGGTGATAATTCCGCTAAATATCGTTTAAAGTCATTTGTATTGAACTAATCATACTTTTTATATTTTTGTCGTTAAGATCACATAATTTTACATCTAAAACACGTATTTACAATACATTTGGGTGAATATAAAAGGTCGTAAAAAAATTTTGAAATACAGGTGATGAATCCGCTAAATATCGTCTTAAGTCATTTCTATTAAACTAATCATACTTTTTATATTTTTAACGTTAAGTTCACATTATTTTACATCTAAAACACGTGTTTACAATACATTTGGGTGAATAAAAAAAATAGAAAAAAAATTTGGGAAAAAATGGTGATAATTCCGCTAAATATCGTTTAAAGTCATTTGTATTGAACTAATCATACTTTTTATATTTTTATCGTTAAGTTCACATTATTTTACAACTAAAACACGTATTTACAATACATTTGGGTGAATACAAAAAATAGAAAAAAAATTTGGGAAAAAATTTGGTAAAAAATGGTGATAATTCCGCTAAATATCGTTTAAAGTCATTTGTATTGAACTAATCATACTTTTTATATTTTTATCGTTAAGTTCACATTCTTTTACATATAAAACACTTCTTTACAATACATTTGGGTGAATATAAAAGGTCGTAAAAAAATTTTGAAATACAGGTGATGAATCCGCTAAATATCGTCCTAAGTCATTTCTATTAAACTAATCATACTTTTTATATTTTTAACGTTAAGTTCACATTATTTTATATCTAAAACACGTATTTACAATACATTTGGGTGAATACAAAAAATAGAAAAAAAATTTGGGAAAAAATTTGGTAAAAAATGGTGATAATTTCGCTAAATATCGATTAAAGTCATTTGTATTGAACTAATCATACTTTTTATATTTTTATCGTTAAGTTCACATTATTTTACATCTAAAACACGTATTTACAATACATTTGGGTGAATACAAAAAATAGAAAAAAAATTTGGGAAAAAATTTGGTAAAAAATGGTGATAATTCCGCTAAATATCGTTTAAAGTCATTTGTATTGAACTAATCATACTTTTTATATTTTTATCGTTAAGTTCACATTATTTTACATCTAAAACACTTCTTTACAATACATTTGGGTGAATATAAAAGGTCGTAAAAAAATTTTGAAATACAGGTGATGAATCCGCTAAATATCGTCTTAAGTCATTTGTATTGAACTAATCATACTTTTTATATTTTTATCGTTATATTCACATTATTTTACATCTAAAACACGTATTTACGATACATTTGGGTGAGTACAAAAAATAGAAAAAAAATTTGGGAAAAAATTTGGTAAAAAATGGTGATAATTCCGCTAAATATCGTTTAAAGTCATTTGTATTGAACTAATCATACTTTTTATATTTTTGTCGTTAAGATCACATAATTTTACATCTAAAACACGTATTTACAATACATTTGGGTGAATATAAAAGGTCGTAAAAAAATTTTGAAATACAGGTGATGAATCCGCTAAATATCGTCTTAAGTCATTTCTATTAAACTAATCATACTTTTTATATTTTTAACGTTAAGTTCACATTATTTTACATCTAAAACACGTGTTTACAATACATTTGGGTGAATAAAAAAAATAGAAAAAAAATTTGGGAAAAAATGGTGATAATTCCGCTAAATATCGTTTAAAGTCATTTGTATTGAACTAATCATACTTTTTATATTTTTATCGTTAAGTTCACATTATTTTACAACTAAAACACGTATTTACAATACATTTGGGTGAATACAAAAAATCGAAAAAAAATTTGGGAAAAAATTTGGTAAAAAATGGTGATAATTCCGCTAAATATCGTTTAAAGTCATTTGTATTGAACTAATCATACTTTTTATATTTTTATCGTTAAGTTCACATTATTTTACATCTAAAACACGTGTTTACAATACATTTGGGTGAATACAAAAAATAGAAAAAAAATTTGGGAAAAAATTTGGTAAAAAATGGTGATAATTTCGCTAAATATCGATTAAAGTCATTTGTATTGAACTAATCATACTTTTTATATTTTTTTCGTTAAGTTCACATTATTTTACATCTAAAACACGTATTTACAATACATTTGGGTGAATACAAAAAATAGAAAAAAAATTTGGGAAAAAATTTGGTAAAAAATGGTGATAATTCCGCTAAATATCGTTTAAAGTCATTTGTATTGAACTAATCATACTTTTTATATTTTTATCGTTAAGTTCACATTATTTTACATCTAAAACACTTCTTTACAATACATTTGGGTGAATATAAAAGGTCGTAAAAAAATTTTGAAATACAGGTGATGAATCCGCTAAATATCGTCTTAAGTCATTTGTATTGAACTAATCATACTTTTTATATTTTTATCGTTAAGTACACATTATTTTACATCTAAAACACGTATTTACAATACATTTGGGTGAATACAAAAAATAGAAAAAAAATTTGGGAAAAAATTTGGTAAAACATGGTGATAATTCCGCTAAATATCGTTTAAAGTCATTTGTATTGAACTAATCATACTTTTTATATTTTTATCGTTAAGTTCACATAATTTTACATCTAAAACACGTATTTACAATACATTTGGGTGAATATAAAAGGTCGTAAAAAAATTTTGAAATACAGGTGATGAATCCGCTAAATATCGTCTTAAGTCATTTCTATTAAACTAATCATACTTTTTATATTTTTAACGTTAATTTCACATAATTTTACATCTAAAACACGTATTTACAATACATTTCGAAGAATATAAAAGGTCGTAAAAAAATTTTGAAATACAGGTGATGAATCCGCTAAATATCGTCTTAAGTCATTTCTATTAAACTAATCATACTTTTTATATTTTTAACGTTAAGTTCACATTATTTTATATCTAAAACACGTATTTACAATACATTTGGGTGAATACAAAAAATAGAAAAAAAATTTGGGAAAAAATTTGGTAAAAAATGGTGATAATTTCGCTAAATATCGATTAAAGTCATTTGTATTGAACTAATCATACTTTTTATATTTTTATCGTTATATTCACATTATTTTACATCTAAAACACGTATTTACGATACATTTGGGTGAGTACAAAAAATAGAAAAAAAATTTGGGAAAAAATTTGGTAAAAAATGGTGATAATTCCGCTAAATATCGTTTAAAGTCATTTGTATTGAACTAATCATACTTTTTATATTTTTGTCGTTAAGATCACATAATTTTACATCTAAAACACGTATTTACAATACATTTGGGTGAATATAAAAGGTCGTAAAAAAATTTTGAAATACAGGTGATGAATCCGCTAAATATCGTCTTAAGTCATTTCTATTAAACTAATCATACTTTTTATATTTTTAACGTTAAGTTCACATTATTTTACATCTAAAACACGTGTTTACAATACATTTGGGTGAATAAAAAAAATAGAAAAAAAATTTGGGAAAAAATGGTGATAATTCCGCTAAATATCGTTTAAAGTCATTTGTATTGAACTAATCATACTTTTTATATTTTTATCGTTAAGTTCACATTATTTTACATCTAAAACACGTATTTACAATACATTTGGGTGAGTACAAAAAATAGAAAAAAAATTTGGGAAAAAATTTGGTAAAAAATGGTGATAATTCCGCTAAATATCGTTTAAAGTCATTTGTATTGAACTAATCATACTTTTTATATTTTTATCGTTAAGTTCACATTATTTTACATCTAAAACACTTCTTTACAATACATTTGGGTGAATATAAAAGGTCGTAAAAAAATTTTGAAATACAGGTGATGAATCCGCTAAATATCGTCCTAAGTCATTTCTATTAAACTAATCATACTTTTTATATTTTTAACGTTAAGTTCACATTATTTTATATCTAAAACACGTATTTACAATACATTTGGGTGTATACAAAAAATAGAAAAAAAATTTGGGAA
The DNA here is from genome assembly GCF_037042655.1 of Diuraphis noxia. Lineage (NCBI taxonomy): Eukaryota > Metazoa > Arthropoda > Insecta > Hemiptera > Aphididae > Diuraphis > Diuraphis noxia. The sequence goes on from NW_028301714.1 coordinate 76,495,942, forward strand.
AAAATTTGGTAAAAAATGGTGATAATTTCGCTAAATATCGATTAAAGTCATTTGTATTGAACTAATCATACTTTTTATATTTTTATCGTTATATTCACATTATTTTACATCTAAAACACGTATTTACGATACATTTGGGTGAGTACAAAAAATAGAAAAAAAATTTGGGAAAAAATTTGGTAAAAAATGGTGATAATTCCGCTAAATATCGTTTAAAGTCATTTGTATTGAACTAATCATACTTTTTATATTTTTATCGTTAAGTTCACATTATTTTACATCTAAAACACGTGTTTACAATACATTTGGGTGAATACAAAAAATAGAAAAAAAATTTGGGAAAAAATTTGGTAAAAAATGGTGATAATTTCGCTAAATATCGATTAAAGTCATTTGTATTGAACTAATCATACTTTTTATATTTTTATCGTTAAGTTCACATTATTTTACATCTAAAACACGTATTTACAATACATTTGGGTGAATACAAAAAATAGAAAAAAAATTTGGGAAAAAATTTGGTAAAAAATGGTGATAATTCCGCTAAATATCGTTTAAAGTCATTTGTATTGAACTAATCATACTTTTTATATTTTTATCGTTAAGTTCACATTATTTTACATCTAAAACACTTCTTTACAATACATTTGGGTGAATATAAAAGGTCGTAAAAAAATTTTGAAATACAGGTGATGAATCCGCTAAATATCGTCTTAAGTCATTTGTATTGAACTAATCATACTTTTTATATTTTTATCGTTAAGTACACATTATTTTACATCTAAAACACGTATTTACAATACATTTGGGTGAATACAAAAAATAGAAAAAAAATTTGGGAAAAAATTTGGTAAAACATGGTGATAATTCCGCTAAATATCGTTTAAAGTCATTTGTATTGAACTAATCATACTTTTTATATTTTTATCGTTAAGTTCACATAATTTTACATCTAAAACACGTATTTACAATACATTTGGGTGAATATAAAAGGTCGTAAAAAAATTTTGAAATACAGGTGATGAATCCGCTAAATATCGTCTTAAGTCATTTCTATTAAACTAATCATACTTTTTATATTTTTAACGTTAAGTTCACATTATTTTATATCTAAAACACGTATTTACAATACATTTGGGTGAATACAAAAAATAGAAAAAAAATTTGGGAAAAAATTTGGTAAAAAATGGTGATAATTTCGCTAAATATCGATTAAAGTCATTTGTATTGAACTAATCATACTTTTTATATTTTTATCGTTATATTCACATTATTTTACATCTAAAACACGTATTTACGATACATTTGGGGGAGTACAAAAAATAGAAAAAAAATTTGGGAAAAAATTTGGTAAAAAATGGTGATAATTCCGCTAAATATCGTTTAAAGTCATTTGTATTGAACTAATCATACTTTTTATATTTTTGTCGTTAAGATCACATAATTTTACATCTAAAACACGTATTTACAATACATTTGGGTGAATATAAAAGGTCGTAAAAAAATTTTGAAATACAGGTGATGAATCCGCTAAATATCGTCTTAAGTCATTTCTATTAAACTAATCATACTTTTTATATTTTTAACGTTAATTTCACATTATTTTACATCTAAAACACGTGTTTACAATACATTTGGGTGAATAAAAAAAATAGAAAAAAAATTTGGGAAAAAATGGTGATAATTCCGCTAAATATCGTTTAAAGTCATTTGTATTGAACTAATCATACTTTTTATATTTTTATCGTTAAGTTCACATTATTTTACAACTAAAACACGTATTTACAATACATTTGGGTGAATACAAAAAATAGAAAAAAAATTTGGGAAAAAATTTGGTAAAAAATGGTGATAATTCCTCTAAATATCGTTTAAAGTCATTTGTATTGAACTAATCATACTTTTTATATTTTTATCGTTAAGATCACATTATTTTACATCTAAAACACGTGTTTACAATACATTTGGGTGAATACAAAAAATAGAAAAAAAATTTGGGAAAAAATGGTGATAATTCCGCTAAATATCGTTTAAAGTCATTTGTATTGAACTAATCATACTTTTTATATTTTTATCGTTAAGTTCACATAATTTTACATCTAAAACACGTATTTACAATACATTTGGAAGAATATAAAAGGTCGTAAAAAAATTTTGAAATACAGGTGATGAATCCGCTAAATATCGTCTTAAGTCATTTCTATTAAACTAATCATACTTTTTATATTTTTAACGTTAAGTTCACATTATTTTATATCTAAAACACGTATTTACAATACATTTGGGTGAATACAAAAAATAGAAAAAAAATTTGGGAAAAAATTTGGTAAAAAATGGTGATAATTTCGCTAAATATCGATTAAAGTCATTTGTATTGAACTAATCATACTTTTTATATTTTTATCGTTATATTCACATTATTTTACATCTAAAACACGTATTTACGATACATTTGGGTGAGTACAAAAAATAGAAAAAAAATTTGGGAAAAAATTTGTTAAAAAATGGTGATAATTCCGCTAAATATCGTTTAAAGTCATTTGTATTGAACTAATCATACTTTTTATATTTTTGTCGTTAAGATCACATAATTTTACATCTAAAACACGTATTTACAATACATTTGGGTGAATATAAAAGGTCGTAAAAAAATTTTGAAATACAGGTGATGAATCCGCTAAATATCGTCTTAAGTCATTTCTATTAAACTAATCATACTTTTTATATTTTTAACGTTAAGTTCACATTATTTTACATCTAAAACACGTGTTTACAATACATTTGGGTGAATAAAAAAAATAGAAAAAAAATTTGGGAAAAAATGGTGATAATTCCGCTAAATATCGTTTAAAGTCATTTGTATTGAACTAATCATACTTTTTATATTTTTATCGTTAAGTTCACATTATTTTACATCTAAAACACGTATTTACAATACATTTGGGTGAGTACAAAAAATAGAAAAAAAATTTGGGAAAAAATTTGGTAAAAAATGGTGATAATTCCGCTAAATATCGATTAAAGTCATTTGTATTGAACTAATCATACTTTTTATATTTTTATCGTTAAGTTCACATTATTTTACATCTAAAACACGTAATTACAATACATTTGGGTGAGTACAAAAAATAGAAAAAAAATTTGGGAAAAAATTTGGTAAAAAATGGTGATAATTTCGCTAAATATCGATTAAAGTCATTTGTATTGAACTAATCATACTTTTTATATTTTTATCGTTAAGTTCACATTATTTTACATCTAAAACACGTATTTACAATACATTTGGGTGAATACAAAAAATAGAAAAAAAATTTGGGAAAAAATTTGGTAAAAAATGGTGATAATTCCGCTAAATATCGTTTAAAGTCATTTGTATTGAACTAATCATACTTTTTATATTTTTATCGTTAAGTTCACATTATTTTACATCTAAAACACTTCTTTACAATACATTTGGGTGAATATAAAAGGTCGTAAAAAAATTTTGAAATACAGGTGATGAATCCGCTAAATATCGTCCTAAGTCATTTCTATTAAACTAATCATACTTTTTATATTTTTGTCGTTAAGATCACATAATTTTACATCTAAAACACGTATTTACAATACATTTGGGTGAATATAAATGGTCGTAAAAAAATTTTGAAATACAGGTGATGAATCCGCTAAATATCGTCTTAAGTCATTTCTATTAAACTAATCATACTTTTTATATTTTTAACGTTAAGTTCACATTATTTTACATCTAAAACACGTGTTTACAATACATTTGGGTGAATAAAAAAAATAGAAAAAAAATTTGGGAAAAAATGGTGATAATTCCGCTAAATATCGTTTAAAGTCATTTGTATTGAACTAATCATACTTTTTATATTTTTATCGTTAAGTTCACATTATTTTACATCTAAAACACGTATTTACAATACATTTGGGTGAATACAAAAAATAGAAAAAAAATTTGGGAAAAAATTTGGGAAAAAATGGTGATAATTCCGCTAAATATCGTTTAAAGTCATTTGTATTGAACTAATCATACTTTTTATATTTTTATCGTTAAGTTCACATAATTTTACATCTAAAACACGTATTTACAATACATTTGGGTGAATATAAAAGGTCGTAAAAAAATTTTGAAATACAGGTGATGAATCCGCTAAATATCGTCTTAAGTCATTTCTATTAAACTAATCATACTTTTTATATTTTTAACGTTAAGTTCACATTATTTTATATCTAAAACACGTATTTACAATACATTTGGGTGAATACAAAAAATAGAAAAAAAATTTGGGAAAAAATTTGGTAAAAAATGGTGATAATTTCGCTAAATATCGATTAAAGTCATTTGTATTGAACTAATCATACTTTTTATATTTTTATCGTTATATTCACATTATTTTACATCTAAAACACGTATTTACGATACATTTGGGTGAGTACAAAAAATAGAAAAAAAATTTGGGAAAAAATTTGGTAAAAAATGGTGATAATTCCGCTAAATATCGTTTAAAGTCATTTGTATTGAACTAATCATACTTTTTATATTTTTGTCGTTAAGATCACATAATTTTACATCTAAAACACGTATTTACAATACATTTGGGTGAATATAAAAGGTCGTAAAAAAATTTTGAAATACAGGTGATGAATCCGCTAAATATCGTCTTAAGTCATTTCTATTAAACTAATCATACTTTTTATATTTTTAACGTTAAGTTCACATTATTTTACATCTAAAACACGTGTTTACAATACATTTGGGTGAATACAAAAAATAGAAAAAAAATTTGGGAAAAAATGGTGATAATTCCGCTAAATATCGTTTAAAGTCATTTGTATTGAACTAATCATACTTTTTATATTTTTATCGTTAAGTTCACATAATTTTACATCTAAAACACGTATTTACAATACATTTGGGTGAATATAAAAGGTCGTAAAAAAATTTTGAAATACAGGTGATGAATCCGCTAAATATCGTCTTAAGTCATTTCTATTAAACTAATCATACTTTTTATATTTTTAACGTTAAGTTCACATTATTTTACATCTAAAACACGTGTTTACAATACATTTGGGTGAATAAAAAAAATAGAAAAAAAATTTGGGAAAAAATGGTGATAATTCCGCTAAATATCGTTTAAAGTCATTTGTATTGAACTAATCATACTTTTTATATTTTTATCGTTAAGTTCACATTATTTTACATCTAAAACACGTATTTACAATACATTTGGGTGAGTACAAAAAATAGAAAAAAAATTTGGGAAAAAATTTGGTAAAAAATGGTGATAATTCCGCTAAATATCGATTAAAGTCATTTGTATTGAACTAATCATACTTTTTATATTTTTATCGTTAAGTTCACATTATTTTACATCTAAAACACGTATTTACAATACATTTGGGTGAGTACAAAAAATAGAAAAAAAATTTGGGAAAAAATTTGGTAAAAAATGGTGATAATTCCGCTAAATATCGTTTAAAGTCATTTGTATTGAACTAATCATACTTTTTATATTTTTGTCGTTAAGATCACATAATATTACATCTAAAACACGTATTTACAATACATTTGGGTGAATATAAAAGGTCGTAAAAAAATTTTGAAATACAGGTGATGAATCCGCTAAATATCGTCTTAAGTCATTTCTATTAAACTAATCATACTTTTTATATTTTTAACGTTAAGTTCACATTATTTTACATCTAAAACACGTGTTTACAATACATTTGGGTGAATAAAAAAAATAGAAAAAAAATTTGGGAAAAAATGGTGATAATTCCGCTAAATATCGTTTAAAGTCATTTGTATTGAACTAATCATACTTTTTATATTTTTATCGTTAAGTTCACATTATTTTACAACTAAAACACGTATTTACAATACATTTGGGTGAATACAAAAAATAGAAAAAAAATTTGGGAAAAAATTTGGTAAAAAATGGTGATAATTCCGCTAAATATCGATTAAAGTCATTTGTATTGAACTAATCATACTTTTTATATTTTTGTCGTTAAGATCACATAATTTTACATCTAAAACACGTATTTACAATACATTTGGGTGAATATAAAAGGTCATAAAAAAATTTTGAAATACAGGTGATGAATCCGCTAAATATCGTCCTAAGTCATTTCTATTAAACTAATCATACTTTTTATATTTTTAACGTTAAGTTCACATTATTTTATATCTAAAACACGTATTTACAATACATTTGGGTGAATACAAAAAATAGAAAAAAAATTTGGGAAAAAATTTGGTAAAAAATGGTGATAATTTGGCTAAATATCGATTAAAGTCATTTGTATTGAACTAATCATACTTTTTATATTTTTATCGTTAAGTTCACATTATTTTACATCTAAAACACGTATTTACAATACATTTGGGTGAGTACAAAAAATAGAAAAAAAATTTGGGAAAAAATTTGGTAAAAAATGGTGATAATTCCGCTAAATATCGTTTAAAGTCATTTGTATTGAACTAATCATACTTTTTATATTTTTAACGTTAAGTTCACATTATTTTACATCTAAAACACGTGTTTACAATACATTTGGGTGAATAAAAAAAATAGAAAAAAAATTTGGGAAAAAATGGTGATAATTCCGCTAAATATCGTTTAAAGTCATTTGTATTGAACTAATCATACTTTTTATATTTTTATCGTTAAGTTCACATTATTTTACATCTAAAACACGTATTTACAATACATTTGGGTGAATACAAAAAATAGAAAAAAAATTTGGGAAAAAATTTGGGAAAAAATGGTGATAATTCCGCTAAATATCGTTTAAAGTCATTTGTATTGAACTAATCATACTTTTTATATTTTTATCGTTAAGTTCACATAATTTTACATCTAAAACACGTATTTACAATACATTTGGGTGAATATAAAAGGTCGTAAAAAAATTTTGAAATACAGGTGATGAATCCGCTAAATATCGTCTTAAGTCATTTCTATTAAACTAATCATACTTTTTATATTTTTAACGTTAAGTTCACATTATTTTATATCTAAAACACGTATTTACAATACATTTGGGTGAATACAAAAAATAGAAAAAAAATTTGGGAAAAAATTTGGTAAAAAATGGTGATAATTTCGCTAAATATCGATTAAAGTCATTTGTATTGAACTAATCATACTTTTTATATTTTTATCGTTATATTCACATTATTTTACATCTAAAACACGTATTTACGATACATTTGGGTGAGTACAAAAAATAGAAAAAAAATTTGGGAAAAAATTTGGTAAAAAATGGTGATAATTCCGCTAAATATCGTTTAAAGTCATTTGTATTGAACTAATCATACTTTTTATATTTTTGTCGTTAAGATCACATAATTTTACATCTAAAACACGTATTTACAATACATTTGGGTGAATATAAAAGGTCGTAAAAAAATTTTGAAATACAGGTGATGAATCCGCTAAATATCGTCTTAAGTCATTTCTATTAAACTAATCATACTTTTTATATTTTTAACGTTAAGTTCACATTATTTTACATCTAAAACACGTGTTTACAATACATTTGGGTGAATACAAAAAATAGAAAAAAAATTTGGGAAAAAATGGTGATAATTCCGCTAAATATCGTTTAAAGTCATTTGTATTGAACTAATCATACTTTTTATATTTTTATCGTTAAGTTCACATAATTTTACATCTAAAACACGTATTTACAATACATTTGGGTGAATATAAAAGGTCGTAAAAAAATTTTGAAATACAGGTGATGAATCCGCTAAATATCGTCTTAAGTCATTTCTATTAAACTAATCATACTTTTTATATTTTTAACGTTAAGTTCACATTATTTTACATCTAAAACACGTGTTTACAATACATTTGGGTGAATAAAAAAAATAGAAAAAAAATTTGGGAAAAAATGGTGATAATTCCGCTAAATATCGTTTAAAGTCATTTGTATTGAACTAATCATACTTTTTATATTTTTATCGTTAAGTTCACATTATTTTACATCTAAAACACGTATTTACAATACATTTGGGTGAGTACAAAAAATAGAAAAAAAATTTGGGAAAAAATTTGGTAAAAAATGGTGATAATTCCGCTAAATATCGATTAAAGTCATTTGTATTGAACTAATCATACTTTTTATATTTTTATCGTTAAGTTCACATTATTTTACATCTAAAACACGTATTTACAATACATTTGGGTGAGTACAAAAAATAGAAAAAAAATTTGGGAAAAAATTTGGTAAAAAATGGTGATAATTCCGCTAAATATCGTTTAAAGTCATTTGTATTGAACTAATCATACTTTTTATATTTTTGTCGTTAAGATCACATAATATTACATCTAAAACACGTATTTACAATACATTTGGGTGAATATAAAAGGTCGTAAAAAAATTTTGAAATACAGGTGATGAATCCGCTAAATATCGTCTTAAGTCATTTCTATTAAACTAATCATACTTTTTATATTTTTAACGTTAAGTTCACATTATTTTACATCTAAAACACGTGTTTACAATACATTTGGGTGAATAAAAAAAATAGAAAAAAAATTTGGGAAAAAATGGTGATAATTCCGCTAAATATCGTTTAAAGTCATTTGTATTGAACTAATCATACTTTTTATATTTTTATCGTTAAGTTCACATTATTTTACAACTAAAACACGTATTTACAATACATTTGGGTGAATACAAAAAATAGAAAAAAAATTTGGGAAAAAATTTGGTAAAAAATGGTGATAATTCCGCTAAATATCGATTAAAGTCATTTGTATTGAACTAATCATACTTTTTATATTTTTGTCGTTAAGATCACATAATTTTACATCTAAAACACGTATTTACAATACATTTGGGTGAATATAAAAGGTCGTAAAAAAATTTTGAAATACAGGTGATGAATCCGCTAAATATCGTCCTAAGTCATTTCTATTAAACTAATCATACTTTTTATATTTTTAACGTTAAGTTCACATTATTTTATATCTAAAACACGTATTTACAATACATTTGGGTGAATACAAAAAATAGAAAAAAAATTTGGGAAAAAATTTGGTAAAAAATGGTGATAATTTGGCTAAATATCGATTAAAGTCATTTGTATTGAACTAATCATACTTTTTATATTTTTATCGTTAAGTTCACATTATTTTACATCTAAAACACGTATTTACAATACATTTGGGTGAGTACAAAAAATAGAAAAAAAATTTGGGAAAAAATTTGGTAAAAAATGGTGATAATTCCGCTAAATATCGTTTAAAGTCATTTGTATTGAACTAATCATACTTTTTATATTTTTGTCGTTAAGATCACATAATTTTACATCTAAAACACGTATTTACAATACATTTGGGTGAATATAAAAGGTCGTAAAAAAATTTTGAAATACAGGTGATGAATCCGCTAAATATCGTCTTAAGTCATTTCTATTAAACTAATCATACTTTTTATATTTTTAACGTTAAGTTCACATTATTTTACATCTAAAACACGTGTTTACAATACATTTGGGTGAATAAAAAAAATAGAAAAAAAATTTGGGAAAAAATGGTGATAATTCCGCTAAATATCGTTTAAAGTCATTTGTATTGAACTAATCATACTTTTTATATTTTTATCGTTAAGTTCACATTATTTTACATCTAAAACACGTATTTACAATACATTTGGGTGAGTACAAAAAATAGAAAAAAAATTTGGGAAAAAATTTGGTAAAAAATGGTGATAATTCCGCTAAATATCGATTAAAGTCATTTGTATTGAACTAATCATACTTTTTATATTTTTATCGTTAAGTTCACATTATTTTACATCTAAAACACGTATTTACAATACATTTGGGTGAGTACAAAAAATAGAAAAAAAATTTGGGAAAAAATTTGGTAAAAAATGGTGATAATTCCGCTAAATATCGTTTAAAGTCATTTGTATTGAACTAATCATACTTTTTATATTTTTGTCGTTAAGATCACATAATATTACATCTAAAACACGTATTTACAATACATTTGGGTGAATATAAAAGGTCGTAAAAAAATTTTGAAATACAGGTGATGAATCCGCTAAATATCGTCTTAAGTCATTTCTATTAAACTAATCATACTTTTTATATTTTTAACGTTAAGTTCACATTATTTTACATCTAAAACACATGTTTACAATACATTTGGGTGAATAAAAAAAATAGAAAAAAAATTTGGGAAAAAATGGTGATAATTCCGCTAAATATCGTTTAAAGTCATTTGTATTGAACTAATCATACTTTTTATATTTTTATCGTTAAGTTCACATTATTTTACAACTAAAACACGTATTTACAATACATTTGGGTGAATACAAAAAATAGAAAAAAAATTTGGGAAAAAATTTGGTAAAAAATGGTGATAATTCCGCTAAATATCGTTTAAAGTCATTTGTATTGAACTAATCATACTTTTTATATTTTTATCGTTAAGTTCACATTCTTTTACATATAAAACACTTCTTTACAATACATTTGGGTGAATATAAAAGGTCGTAAAAAAATTTTGAAATACAGGTGATGAATCCGCTAAATATCGTCCTAAGTCATTTCTATTAAACTAATCATACTTTTTATATTTTTAACGTTAAGTTCACATTATTTTATATCTAAAACACGTTTTTACAATACATTTGGGTGAATACAAAAAATAGAAAAAAAATTTGGGAAAAAATTTGGTAAAAAATGGTGATAATTTGGCTAAATATCGATTAAAGTCATTTGTATTGAACTAATCTTACTTTTTATATTTTTATCGTTAAGTTCACATTATTTTACATCTAAAACACGTATTTACAATACATTTGGGTGAGTACAAAAAATAGAAAAAAAATTTGGGAAAAAATTTGGTAAAAAATGGTGATAATTCCGCTAAATATCGTTTAAAGTCATTTGTATTGAACTAATCATACTTTTTATATTTTTATCGTTAAGTTCACATTATTTTACATCTAAAACACTTCTTTACAATACATTTGGGTGAATATAAAATGTCGTAAAAAATTTTTGAAATACAGGTGATGAATCCGCTAAATATCGTCCTAAGTCATTTCTATTAAACTAATCATACTTTTTATATTTTTAACGTTAAGTTCACATTATTTTATATCTAAAACACGTTTTTACAATACATTTGGGTGAATACAAAAAATAGAAAAAAAATTTGGGAAAAAATTTGGTAAAAAATGGTGATAATTTGGCTAAATATCGATTAAAGTCATTTGTATTGAACTAATCATACTTTTTATATTTTTATCGTTAAGTTCACATTATTTTACATCTAAAACACGTGTTTACAATACATTTGGGTGAATAAAAAAAATAGAAAAAAAATTTGGGAAAAAATTGTGATAATTCCGCTAAATATCGTTTAAAGTCATTTGTATTGAACTAATCATACTTTTTATATTTTTATCGTTAAGTTCACATTATTTTACAACTAAAACACGTATTTACAATACATTTGGGTGAATACAAAAAATAGAAAAAAAATTTGGGAAAAAATTTGGTAAAAAATGGTGATAATTCCGCTAAATATCGTTTAAAGTCATTTGTATTGAACTAATCATACTTTTTATATTTTTATCGTTAAGTTCACATTCTTTTACATATAAAACACTTCTTTACAATACATTTGGGTGAATATAAAAGGTCGTAAAAAAATTTTGAAATACAGGTGATGAATCCGCTAAATATCGTCCTAAGTCATTTCTATTAAACTAATCATACTTTTTATATTTTTAACGTTAAGTTCACATTATTTTATATCTAAAACCCGTATTTACAATACATTTGGGTGAATACAAAAAATAGAAAAAAAATTTGGGAAAAAATTTGGTAAAAAATGGTGATAATTTGGCTAAATATCGATTAAAGTCATTTGTATTGAACTAATCATACTTTTTATATTTTTATCGTTAAGTTCACATTATTTTACATCTAAAACACGTATTTACAATACATTTGGGTGAGTACAAAAAATAGAAAAAAAATTTGGGAAAAAATTTGGTAAAAAATGGTGATAATTCCGCTAAATATCGTCTTAAGTCATTTGTATTGAACTAATCATTCTTTTTATATTTTTATCGTTAAGTTCACATTATTTTACATCTAAAACACTTCTTTACAATACATTTGGGTGAATATAAAAGGTCGTAAAAAAATTTTGAAATACAGGTGATGAATCCGCTAAATATCGTCTTAAGTCATTTGTATTGAACTAATCATACTTTTTATATTTTTATCGTTAAGTACACATTATTTTACATCTAAAACACGTATTTACAATACATTTGGGTGAATACAAAAAATAGAAAAAAAATTTGGGAAAAAATTTGGTAAAACATGGTGATAATTCCGCTAAATATCGTTTAAAGTCATTTGTATTGAACTAATCATACTTTTTATATTTTTATCGTTAAGTTCACATAATTTTACATCTAAAACACGTATTTACAATACATTTGGGTGAATATAAAAGGTCGTAAAAAAATTTTGAAATACAGGTGATGAATCCGCTAAATATCGTCTTAAGTCATTTCTATTAAACTAATCATACTTTTTATATTTTTAACGTTAAGTTCACATTATTTTATATCTAAAACACGTATTTACAATACATTTGGGTGAATACAAAAAATAGAAAAAAAATTTGGGAAAAAATTTGGTAAAAAATGGTGATAATTTCGCTAAATATCGATTAAAGTCATTTGTATTGAACTAATCATACTTTTTATATTTTTATCGTTATATTCACATTATTTTACATCTAAAACACGTATTTACGATACATTTGGGTGAGTACAAAAAATAGAAAAAAAATTTGGGAAAAAATTTGGTAAAAAATGGTGATAATTCCGCTAAATATCGTTTAAAGTCATTTGTATTGAACTAATCATACTTTTTATATTTTTATCGTTAAGTTCACATTATTTTACATCTAAAACACTTCTTTACAATACATTTGGGTGAATATAAAATGTCGTAAAAAATTTTTGAAATACAGGTGATGAATCCGCTAAATATCGTCTTAAGTCATTTGTATTGAACTAATCATACTTTTTATATTTTTATCGTTAAGTTCACATTATTTTACATCTAAAACACTTCTTTACAATACATTTGGGTGAATACAAAAAATAGAAAAAAAATTTGGGAAAAAATTTGGTAAAAAATGGTGATAATTTGGCTAAATATCGATTAAAGTCATTTGTATTGAACTAATCATACTTTTTATATTTTTATCGTTAAGTTCACATTATTTTACATCTAAAACACGTGTTTACAATACATTTGGGTGAATAAAAAAAATAGAAAAAAAATTTGGGAAAAAATGGTGATAATTCCGCTAAATATCGTTTAAAGTCATTTGTATTGAACTAATCATACTTTTTATATTTTTATCGTTAAGTTCACATTATTTTACAACTAAAACACGTATTTACAATACATTTGGGTGAATACAAAAAATAGAAAAAAAATTTGGGAAAAAATTTGGTAAAAAATGGTGATAATTCCGCTAAATATCGTTTAAAGTCATTTGTATTGAACTAATCATACTTTTTATATTTTTATCGTTAAGTTCACATTATTTTACATCTAAAACACTTCTTTACAATACATTTGGGTGAATACAAAAAATAGAAAAAAAATTTGGGAAAAAATTTGGTAAAAAATGGTGATAATTTGGCTAAATATCGATTAAAGTCATTTGTATTGAACTAATCATACTTTTTATATTTTTATCGTTAAGTTCACATTATTTTACATCTAAAACACGTGTTTACAATACATTTGGGTGAATAAAAAAAATAGAAAAAAAATTTGGGAAAAAATGGTGATAATTCCGCTAAATATCGTTTAAAGTCATTTGTATTGAACTAATCATACTTTTTATATTTTTATCGTTAAGTTCACATTATTTTACAACTAAAACACGTATTTACAATACATTTGGGTGAATACAAAAAATAGAAAAAAAATTTGGGAAAAAATTTGGTAAAAAATGGTGATAATTCCGCTAAATATCGTTTAAAGTCATTTGTATTGAACTAATCATACTTTTTATATTTTTATCGTTAAGTTCACATTCTTTTACATATAAAACACTTCTTTACAATACATTTGGGTGAATATAAAAGGTCGTAAAAAAATTTTGAAATACAGGTGATGAATCCGCTAAATATCGTCCTAAGTCATTTCTATTAAACTAATCATACTTTTTGTATTTTTAACGTTAAGTTCACATTATTTTATATCTAAAACACGTATTTACAATACATTTGGGTGAATACAAAAAATAGAAAAAAAATTTGGGAAAAAATTTGGTAAAAAATGGTGATAATTTGGCTAAATATCGATTAAAGTCATTTGTATTGAACTAATCATACTTTTTATATTTTTATCGTTAAGTTCACATTATTTTACATCTAAAACACGTATTTACAATACATTTGGGTGAGTACAAAAAATAGAAAAAAAATTTGGGAAAAAATTTGGTAAAAAATGGTGATAATTCCGCTAAATATCGTCTTAAGTCATTTGTATTGAACTAATCATTCTTTTTATATTTTTATCGTTAAGTTCACATTATTTTACATCTAAAACTCTTCTTTACAATACATTTGGGTGAATATAAAAGGTCGTAAAAAAATTTTGAAATACAGGTGATGAATCCGCTAAATATCGTCTTAAGTCATTTGTATTGAACTAATCATACTTTTTATATTTTTGTCGTTAAGTACACATTATTTTACATCTAAAACATGTATTTACAATACATTTGGGTGAATACAAAAAATAGAAAAAAAATTTGGGAAAAAATTTGGTAAAACATGGTGATAATTCCGCTAAATATCGTTTAAAGTCATTTGTATTGAACTAATCATACTTTTTATATTTTTATCGTTAAGTTCACATAATTTTACATCTAAAACACGTATTTACAATACAGTTGGGTGAATATAATAGGTCGTAAAAAAATTTTGAAATACAGGTGATGAATCCGCTAAATATCGTCTTAAGTCATTTCTATTAAACTAATCATACTTTTTATATTTTTAACGTTAAGTTCACATTATTTTATATCTAAAACACGTATTTACAATACATTTGGGTGAATACAAAAAATAGAAAAAAAATTTGGGAAAAAATTTGGTAAAAAATGGTGATAATTTCGCTAAATATCGATTAAAGTCATTTGTATTGAACTAATCATACTTTTTATATTTTTATCGTTATATTCACATTATTTTACATCTAAAACACGTATTTACGATACATTTGGGTGAGTACAAAAAATAGAAAAAAAATTTGGGAAAAAATTTGGTAAAAAATGGTGATAATTCCGCTAAATATCGTTTAAAGTCATTTGTATTGAACTAATCATACTTTTTATATTTTTATCGTTAAGTTCACATTATTTTACATCTAAAACACTTCTTTACAATACATTTGGGTGAATATAAAATGTCGTAAAAATTTTTTGAAATACAGGTGATGAATCCGCTAAATATCGTCTTAAGTCATTTGTATTGAACTAATCATACTTTTTATATTTTTATCGTTAAGTTCACATTATTTTACATCTAAAACACTTCTTTACAATACATTTGGGTGAATACAAAAAATAGAAAAAAAATTTGGGAAAAAATTTGGTAAAAAATGGTGATAATTTGGCTAAATATCGATTAAAGTCATTTGTATTGAACTAATCATACTTTTTATATTTTTATCGTTAAGTTCACATTATTTTACATCTAAAACACGTGTTTACAATACATTTGGGTGAATAAAAAAAATAGAAAAAAAATTTGGGAAAAAATTTGGTAAAAAATGGTGATAATTCCGCTAAAAATCGTTTAAAGTCATTTGTATTGAACTAATCATACTTTTTATATTTTTATCGTTAAGTTCACATTATTTTACATCTAAAACACTTCTTTACAATACATTTGGGTGAATATAAAATGTCGTAAAAAATTTTTGAAATACAGGTGATGAATCCGCTAAATATCGTCTTAAGTCATTTGTATTGAACTAATCATACTTTTTATATTTTTATCGTTAAGTTCACATTATTTTACATCTAAAACACGTATTTACAATACATTTGGGTGAGTACAAAAAATAGAAAAAAAATTTGGGAAAAAATTTGGTAAAAAATGGTGATAATTCCGCTAAATATCGTCTTAAGTCATTTGTATTGAACTAATCATTCTTTTTATATTTTTATCGTTAAGTTCACATTATTTTACATCTAAAACACGTGTTTACAATACATTTGGGTGAATAAAAAAAATAGAAAAAAAATTTGGGAAAAAATGGTGATAATTCCGCTAAATATCGTTTAAAGTCATTTGTATTGAACTAATCATACTTTTTATATTTTTATCGTTAAGTTCACATTATTTTACAACTAAAACACGTATTTACAATACATTTGGGTGAATACAAAAAATAGAAAAAAAATTTGGGAAAAAATTTGGTAAAAAATGGTGATAATTCCGCTAAATATCGTTTAAAGTCATTTGTATTGAACTAATCATACTTTTTATATTTTTATCGTTAAGTTCACATTCTTTTACATATAAAACACTTCTTTACAATACATTTGGGTGAATATAAAAGGTCGTAAAAAAATTTTGAAATACAGGTGATGAATCCGCTAAATATCGTCCTAAGTCATTTCTATTAAACTAATCATACTTTTTGTATTTTTAACGTTAAGTTCACATTATTTTATATCTAAAACACGTATTTACAATACATTTGGGTGAATACAAAAAATAGAAAAAAAATTTGGGAAAAAATTTGGTAAAAAATGGTGATAATTTGGCTAAATATCGATTAAAGTCATTTGTATTGAACTAATCATACTTTTTATATTTTTATCGTTAAGTTCACATTATTTTACATCTAAAACACGTATTTACAATACATTTGGGTGAGTACAAAAAATAGAAAAAAAATTTGGGAAAAAATTTGGTAAAAAATGGTGATAATTCCGCTAAATATCGTCTTAAGTCATTTGTATTGAACTAATCATTCTTTTTATATTTTTATCGTTAAGTTCACATTATTTTACATCTAAAACTCTTCTTTACAATACATTTGGGTGAATATAAAAGGTCGTAAAAAAATTTTGAAATACAGGTGATGAATCCGCTAAATATCGTCTTAAGTCATTTGTATTGAACTAATCATACTTTTTATATTTTTGTCGTTAAGTACACATTATTTTACATCTAAAACATGTATTTACAATACATTTGGGTGAATACAAAAAATAGAAAAAAAATTTGGGAAAAAATTTGGTAAAACATGGTGATAATTCCGCTAAATATCGTTTAAAGTCATTTGTATTGAACTAATCATACTTTTTATATTTTTATCGTTAAGTTCACATAATTTTACATCTAAAACACGTATTTACAATACAGTTGGGTGAATATAAAAGGTCGTAAAAAAATTTTGAAATACAGGTGATGAATCCGCTAAATATCGTCTTAAGTCATTTCTATTAAACTAATCATACTTTTTATATTTTTAACGTTAAGTTCACATTATTTTATATCTAAAACACGTATTTACAATACATTTGGGTGAATACAAAAAATAGAAAAAAAATTTGGGAAAAAATTTGGTAAAAAATGGTGATAATTTCGCTAAATATCGATTAAAGTCATTTGTATTGAACTAATCATACTTTTTATATTTTTATCGTTATATTCACATTATTTTACATCTAAAACACGTATTTACGATACATTTGGGTGAGTACAAAAAATAGAAAAAAAATTTGGGAAAAAATTTGGTAAAAAATGGTGATAATTCCGCTAAATATCGTTTAAAGTCATTTGTATTGAACTAATCATACTTTTTATATTTTTATCGTTAAGTTCACATTATTTTACATCTAAAACACTTCTTTACAATACATTTGGGTGAATATAAAATGTCGTAAAAATTTTTTGAAATACAGGTGATGAATCCGCTAAATATCGTCTTAAGTCATTTGTATTGAACTAATCATACTTTTTATATTTTTATCGTTAAGTTCACATTATTTTACATCTAAAACACTTCTTTACAATACATTTGGGTGAATACAAAAAATAGAAAAAAAATTTGGGAAAAAATTTGGTAAAAAATGGTGATAATTTGGCTAAATATCGATTAAAGTCATTTGTATTGAACTAATCATACTTTTTATATTTTTATCGTTAAGTTCACATTATTTTACATCTAAAACACGTGTTTACAATACATTTGGGTGAATAAAAAAAATAGAAAAAAAATTTGGGAAAAAATTTGGTAAAAAATGGTGATAATTCCGCTAAAAATCGTTTAAAGTCATTTGTATTGAACTAATCATACTTTTTATATTTTTATCGTTAAGTTCACATTATTTTACATCTAAAACACTTCTTTACAATACATTTGGGTGAATATAAAATGTCGTAAAAAATTTTTGAAATACAGGTGATGAATCCGCTAAATATCGTCTTAAGTCATTTGTATTGAACTAATCATACTTTTTATATTTTTATCGTTAAGTTCACATTATTTTACATCTAAAACACGTATTTACAATACATTTGGGTGAGTACAAAAAATAGAAAAAAAATTTGGGAAAAAATTTGGTAAAAAATGGTGATAATTCCGCTAAATATCGTCTTAAGTCATTTGTATTGAACTAATCATTCTTTTTATATTTTTATCGTTAAGTTCACATTATTTTACATCTAAAACACTTCTTTACAATACATTTGGGTGAATATAAAAGGTCGTAAAAAAATTTTGAAATACAGGTGATGAATCCGCTAAATATCGTCTTAAGTCATTTGTATTGAACTAATCATACTTTTTATATTTTTATCGTTAAGTACACATTATTTTACATCTAAAACACGTATTTACAATACATTTGGGTGAATACAAAAAATAGAAAAAAAATTTGGGAAAAAATTTGGTAAAACATGGTGATAATTCCGCTAAATATCGTTTAAAGTCATTTGTATTGAACTAATCATACTTTTTATATTTTTATCGTTATATTCACATTATTTTACATCTAAAACACGTATTTACGATACATTTGGGTGAGTACAAAAAATAGAAAAAAAATTTGGGAAAAAATTTGGTAAAAAATGGTGATAATTCCGCTAAATATCGTTTAAAGTCATTTGTATTGAACTAATCATACTTTTTATATTTTTGTCGTTAAGATCACATAATTTTACATCTAAAACACGTATTTACAATACATTTGGGTGAATATAAAAGGACGTAAAAAAATTTTGAAATACAGGTGATGAATCCGCTAAATATCGTCTTAAGTCATTTCTATTAAACTAATCATACTTTTTATATTTTTAACGTTAAGTTCACATTATTTTACATCTAAAACACGTGTTTACAATACATTTGGGTGAATAAAAAAAATAGAAAAAAAATTTGGGAAAAAATGGTGATAATTCCGCTAAATATCGTTTAAAGTCATTTGTATTGAACTAATCATACTTTTTATATTTTTATCGTTAAGTTCACATTATTTTACAACTAAAACACGTATTTACAATACATTTGGGTGAATACAAAAAATAGAAAAAAAATTTGGGAAAAAATTTGGTAAAAAATGGTGATAATTCCGCTAAATATCGATTAAAGTCATTTGTATTGAACTAATCATACTTTTTATATTTTTATCGTTAAGTTCACATTATTTTACATCTAAAACACGTATTTAAAATACATTTGGGTGAGTACAAAAAATAGAAAAAAAATTTGGGAAAAAATTTGGTAAAAAATGGTGATAATTCCGCTAAATATCGTTTAAAGTCATTTGTATTGAACTAATCATACTTTTTATATTTTTAACGTTAAGTTCACATTATTTTACATCTAAAACACGTGTTTACAATACATTTGGGTGAATACAAAAAATAGAAAAAAAATTTGGGAAAAAATTTGGTAAAAAATGGTGATAATTCCGCTAAATATCGTTTAAAGTCATTTGTATTGAACTAATCATACTTTTTATATTTTTATCGTTAAGTTCACATTATTTTACATCTAAAACACTTCTTTACAATACATTTGGGTGAATATAAAATGTCGTAAAAAATTTTTGAAATACAGGTGATGAATCCGCTAAATATCGTCTTAAGTCATTTGTATTGAACTAATCATACTTTTTATATTTTTATCGTTAAGTTCACATTATTTTACATCTAAAACACTTCTTTACAATACATTTGGGTGAATACAAAAAATAGAAAAAAAATTTGGGAAAAAATTTGTTAAAAAATGGTGATAATTTGGCTAAATATCGATTAAAGTCATTTGTATTGAACTAATCATACTTTTTATATTTTTATCGTTAAGTTCACATTATTTTACATCTAAAACACGTATTTACAATACATTTGGGTGAGTACAAAAAATAGAAAAAAAATTTGGGAAAAAATTTGGTAAAAAATTGTGATAATTCCGCTAAATATCGTCTTAAGTCATTTGTATTGAACTAATCATACTTTTTATATTTTTATCGTTAAGTTCACATTATTTTACATCTAAAACACTTCTTTACAATACATTTGGGTGAATATAAAAGGTCGTAAAAAAATTTTGAAATACAGGTGATGAATCCGCTAAATATCGTCTTAAGTCATTTGTATTGAACTAATCATACTTTTTATATTTTTATCGTTAAGTACACATTATTTTACATCTAAAACACGTATTTACAATACATTTGGGTGAATACAAAAAAAAGAAAAAAAATTTGGGAAAAAATTTGGTAAAACATGGTGATAATTCCGCTAAATATCGTTTAAAGTCATTTGTATTGAACTAATCATACTTTTTATATTTTTATCGTTAAGTTCACATAATTTTACATCTAAAACACGTATTTACAATACATTTGGGTGAATATAAAAGGTCGTAAAAAAATTTTGAAATACAGGTGATGAATCCGCTAAATATCGTCTTAAGTCATTTCTATTAAACTAATCATACTTTTTATATTTTTAACGTTAAGTTCACATTATTTTATATCTAAAACACGTATTTACAATACATTTGGGTGAATACAAAAAATAGAAAAAAAATTTGGGAAAAAATTTGGTAAAAAATGGTGATAATTTCGCTAAATATCGATTAAAGTCATTTGTATTGAACTAATCATACTTTTTATATTTTTATCGTTATATTCACATTATTTTACATCTAAAACACGTATTTACGATACATTTGGGTGAGTACAAAAAATAGAAAAAAAATTTGGGAAAAAATTTGGTAAAAAATGGTGATAATTCCGCTATATATCGTTTAAAGTCATTTGTATTGAACTAATCATACTTTTTATATTTTTGTCGTTAAGATCACATAATTTTACATCTAAAACACGTATTTACAATACATTTGGGTGAATATAAAAGGTCGTAAAAAAATTTTGAATTACAGGTGATGAATCCGCTAAATATCGTCTTAAGTCATTTCTATTAAACTAATCATACTTTTTATATTTTTAACGTTAAGTTCACATTATTTTACATCTAAAACACGTGTTTACAATACATTTGGGTGAATAAAAAAAATAGAAAAAAAATTTGGGAAAAAATGGTGATAATTCCGCTAAATATCGTTTAAAGTCATTTGTATTGAACTAATCATACTTTTTATATTTTTATCGTTAAGTTCACATTATTTTACAACTAAAACACGTATTTACAATACATTTGGGTGAATACAAAAAATAGAAAAAAAATTTGGGAAAAAATTTGGTAAAAAATGGTGATAATTACGCTAAATATCGTTTAAAGTCATTTGTATTGAACTAATCATACTTTTTATATTTTTATCGTTAAGTTCACATTATTTTACATCTAAAACACTTCTTTACAATACATTTGGGTGAATATAAAATGTCGTAAAAAATTTTTGAAATACAGGTGATGAATCCGCTAAATATCGTCTTAAGTCATTTGTATTGAACTAATCATACTTTTTATATTTTTATCGTTAAGTTCACATTATTTTACATCTAAAACACTTCTTTACAATACATTTGGGTGAATACAAAAAATAGAAAAAAAATTTGGGAAAAAATTTGGTAAAAAATGGTGATAATTTGGCTAAATATCGATTAAAGTCATTTGTATTGAACTAACCATACTTTTTATATTTTTATCGTTAAGTTCACATTATTTTACATCTAAAACACGTATTTACAATACATTTGGGTGAGTACAAAAAATAGAAAAAAAATTTGGGAAAAAATTTGGTAAAAAATGGTGATAATTCCGCTAAATATCGTTTAAAGTCATTTGTATTGAACTAATCATACTTTTTATATTTTTATCGTTAAGTTCACATAATTTTACATCTAAAACACGTATTTACAATACATTTGGGTGAATATAAAAGGTCGTAAAAAAATTTTGAAATACAGGTGATGAATCCGCTAAATATCGTCTTAAGTCATTTCTATTAAACTAATCATACTTTTTATATTTGTAACGTTAAGTTCACATTATTTTATATCTAAAACACGTATTTACAATACATTTGGGTGAATATAAAAAATAGAAAAAAAATTTGGGAAAAAATTTGGTAAAAAATGGTGATAATTTCGCTAAATATCGATTAAAGTCATTTGTATTGAACTAATCATACTTTTTATATTTTTATCGTTATATTCACATTATTTTACATCTAAAACACGTATTTACGATACATTTGGGTGAGTACAAAAAATAGAAAAAAAATTTGGGAAAAAATTTGGTAAAAAATGGTGATAATTCCGCTAAATATCGTTTAAAGTCATTTGTATTGAACTAATCATACTTTTTATATTTTTGTCGTTAAGATCACATAATTTTACATCTAAAACACGTATTTACAATACATTTGGGTGAATATAAAAGGTCGTAAAAAAATTTTGAAATACAGGTGATGAATCCGCTAAATATCGTCTTAAGTCATTTCTATTAAACTAATCATACTTTTTATATTTTTAACGTTAAGTTCACATTATTTTACATCTAAAACACGTGTTTACAATACATTTGGGTGAATAAAAAAAATAGAAAAAAAATTTGGGAAAAAATGGTGATAATTCCGCTAAATATCGTTTAAAGTCATTTGTATTGAACTAATCATACTTTTTATATTTTTATCGTTAAGTTCACATTCTTTTACATATAAAACACTTCTTTACAATACATTTGGGTGAATATAAAAGGTCGTAAAAAAATTTGGGAAAAAATTTGGTAAAAAATGGTGATAATTTGGCTAAATATCGATTAAAGTCATTTGTATTGAACTAATCATACTTTTTATATTTTTATCGTTAAGTTCACATTATTTTACATCTAAAACACGTATTTACAATACATTTGGGTGAGTACAAAAAATAGAAAAAAAATTTGGGAAAAAATTTGGTAAAAAATGGTGATAATTCCGCTAAAAATCGTTTAAAGTCATTTGTATTGAACTAATCATACTTTTTATATTTTTATCGTTAAGTTCACATTATTTTACATCTAAAACACTTCTTTACAATACATTTGGGTGAATATAAAATGTCGTAAAAAATTTTTGAAATACAGGTGATGAATCCGCTAAATATCGTCTTAAGTCATTTGTATTGAACTAATCATACTTTTTATAATTTTATCGTTAAGTTCACATTATTTTACATCTAAAACACGTGTTTACAATACATTTGGGTGAATAAAAAAAATAGAAAAAAAATTTGGGAAAAAATGGTGATAATTCCGCTAAATATCGTTTAAAGTCATTTGTATTGAACTAATCATACTTTTTATATTTTTATCGTTAAGTTCACATTATTTTACAACTAAAACACGTATTTACAATACATTTTTGTGAATACAAAAAATAGAAAAAAAATTTGGGAAAAAATTTGGTAAAAAATGGTGATAATTCCGCTAAATATCGTTTAAAGTCATTTGTATTGAACTAATCATACTTTTTATATTTTTATCGTTAAGTTCACATTCTTTTACATATAAAACACTTCTTTACAATACATTTGGGTGAATATAAAAGGTCGTAAAAAAATTTTGAAATACAGGTGATGAATCCGCTAAATATCGTCCTAAGTCATTTCTATTAAACTAATCATACTTTTTATATTTTTAACGTTAAGTTCACATTATTTTATATCTAAAACACGTATTTACAATACATTTGGGTGAATAAAAAAAATAGAAAAAAAATTTGGGAAAAAATGGTGATAATTCCGCTAAATATCGTTTAAAGTCATTTGTATTGAACTAATCATACTTTTTATATTTTTATCGTTAAGTTCACATTATTTTACAACTAAAACACGTATTTACAATACATTTGGGTGAATACAAAAAATAGAAAAAAAATTTGGGAAAAAATTTGGTAAAAAATGGTGATAATTCCGCTAAATATCGTTTAAAGTCATTTGTATTGAACTAATCATACTTTTTATATTTTTATCGTTAAGTTCACATTATTTTACATCTAAAACACTTCTTTACAATACATTTGGGTGAATATAAAATGTCGTAAAAAATTTTTGAAATACAGGTGATGAATCCGCTAAATATCGTCTTAAGTCATTTGTATTGAACTAATCATACTTTTTATATTTTTATCGTTAAGTTCACATTATTTTACATCTAAAACACTTCTTTACAATACATTTGGGTGAATACAAAAAATAGAAAAAAAATTTGGGAAAAAATTTGGTAAAAAATGGTGATAATTCCGCTAAATATCGTTTAAAGTCATTTGTATTGAACTAATCATACTTTTTATATTTTTAACGTTAAGTTCACATTATTTTACATCTAAAACACGTGTTTACAATACATTTGGGTGAATACAAAAAATAGAAAAAAAATTTGGGAAAAAATTTGGTAAAAAATGGTGATAATTTGGCTAAATATCGATTAAAGTCATTTGTATTGAACTAACCATACTTTTTATATTTTTATCGTTAAGTTCACATTATTTTACATCTAAAACACGTATTTACAATACATTTGGGTGAGTACAAAAAATAGAAAAAAAATTTGGGAAAAAATTTGGTAAAAAATGGTGATAATTCCGCTAAATATCGTTTAAAGTCATTTGTATTGAACTAATCATACTTTTTATATTTTTATCGTTAAGTTCACATAATTTTACATCTAAAACACGTATTTACAATACATTTGGGTGAATATAAAAGGTCGTAAAAAAATTTTGAAATACAGGTGATGAATCCGCTAAATATCGTCTTAAGTCATTTCTATTAAACTAATCATACTTTTTATATTTGTAACGTTAAGTTCACATTATTTTATATCTAAAACACGTATTTACAATACATTTGGGTGAATATAAAAAATAGAAAAAAAATTTGGGAAAAAATTTGGTAAAAAATGGTGATAATTTCGCTAAATATCGATTAAAGTCATTTGTATTGAACTAATCATACTTTTTATATTTTTATCGTTATATTCACATTATTTTACATCTAAAACACGTATTTACGATACATTTGGGTGAGTACAAAAAATAGAAAAAAAATTTGGGAAAAAATTTGGTAAAAAATGGTGATAATTCCGCTAAATATCGTTTAAAGTCATTTGTATTGAACTAATCATACTTTTTATATTTTTGTCGTTAAGATCACATAATTTTACATCTAAAACACGTATTTACAATACATTTGGGTGAATATAAAAGGTCATAAAAAAATTTTGAAATACAGGTGATGAATCCGCTAAATATCGTCTTAAGTCATTTCTATTAAACTAATCATACTTTTTATATTTTTAACGTTAAGTTCACATTATTTTACATCTAAAACACGTGTTTACAATACATTTGGGTGAATAAAAAAAATAGAAAAAAAATTTGGGAAAAAATGGTGATAATTCCGCTAAATATCGTTTAAAGTCATTTGTATTGAACTAATCATACTTTTTATATTTTTATCGTTAAGTTCACATTCTTTTACATATAAAACACTTCTTTACAATACATTTGGGTGAATATAAAAGGTCGTAAAAAATTTTGAAATACAGGTGATGAATCCGCTAAATATCGTCCTAAGTCATTTCTATTAAACTAATCATACTTTTTATATTTTTAACGTTAAGTTCACATTATTTTATATCTAAAACACGTATTTACAATACATTTGGGTGAATAAAAAAAATAGAAAAAAAATTTGGGAAAAAATGGTGATAATTCCGCTAAATATCGTTTAAAGTCATTTGTATTGAACTAATCATACTTTTTATATTTTTATCGTTAAGTTCACATTATTTTACAACTAAAACACGTATTTACAATACATTTGGGTGAATACAAAAAATAGAAAAAAAATTTGGGAAAAAATTTGGTAAAAAATGGTGATAATTCCGCTAAATATCGTTTAAAGTCATTTGTATTGAACTAATCATACTTTTTATATTTTTATCGTTAAGTTCACATTATTTTACATCTAAAACACTTCTTTACAATACATTTGGGTGAATATAAAATGTCGTAAAAAATTTTTGAAATACAGGTGATGAATCCGCTAAATATCGTCTTAAGTCATTTGTATTGAACTAATCATACTTTTTATATTTTTATCGTTAAGTTCACATTATTTTACATCTAAAACACTTCTTTACAATACATTTGGGTGAATACAAAAAATAGAAAAAAAATTTGGGAAAAAATTTGGTAAAAAATGGTGATAATTCCGCTAAATATCGTTTAAAGTCATTTGTATTGAACTAATCATACTTTTTATATTTTTAACGTTAAGTTCACATTATTTTACATCTAAAACACGTGTTTACAATACATTTGGGTGAATACAAAAAATAGAAAAAAAATTTGGGAAAAAATTTGGTAAAAAATGGTGATAATTTGGCTAAATATCGATTAAAGTCATTTGTATTGAACTAACCATACTTTTTATATTTTTATCGTTAAGTTCACATTATTTTACATCTAAAACACGTATTTACAATACATTTGGGTGAGTACAAAAAATAGAAAAAAAATTTGGGAAAAAATTTGGTAAAAAATGGTGATAATTCCGCTAAATATCGTTTAAAGTCATTTGTATTGAACTAATCATACTTTTTATATTTTTATCGTTAAGTTCACATAATTTTACATCTAAAACACGTATTTACAATACATTTGGGTGAATATAAAAGGTCGTAAAAAAATTTTGAAATACAGGTGATGAATCCGCTAAATATCGTCTTAAGTCATTTCTATTAAACTAATCATACTTTTTATATTTGTAACGTTAAGTTCACATTATTTTATATCTAAAACACGTATTTACAATACATTTGGGTGAATATAAAAAATAGAAAAAAAATTTGGGAAAAAATTTGGTAAAAAATGGTGATAATTTCGCTAAATATCGATTAAAGTCATTTGTATTGAACTAATCATACTTTTTATATTTTTATCGTTATATTCTCATTATTTTACATCTAAAACACGTATTTACGATACATTTGGGTGAGTACAAAAAATAGAAAAAAAATTTGGGAAAAAATTTGGTAAAAAATGGTGATAATTCCGCTAAATATCGTTTAAAGTCATTTGTATTGAACTAATCATACTTTTTATATTTTTGTCGTTAAGATCACATAATTTTACATCTAAAACACGTATTTACAATACATTTGGGTGAATATAAAAGGTCGTAAAAAAATTTTGAAATACAGGTGATGAATCCGCTAAATATCGTCTTAAGTCATTTCTATTAAACTAATCATACTTTTTATATTTTTAACGTTAAGTTCACATTATTTTACATCTAAAACACGTGTTTACAATACATTTGGGTGAATAAAAAAAATAGAAAAAAAATTTGGGAAAAAATGGTGATAATTCCGCTAAATATCGTTTAAAGTCATTTGTATTGAACTAATCTTACTTTTTATATTTTTATCGTTAAGTTCACATTCTTTTACATATAAAACACTTCTTTACAATACATTTGGGTGAATATAAAAGGTCGTAAAAAAATTTGGGAAAAAATTTGGTAAAAAATGGTGATAATTTGGCTAAATATCGATTAAAGTCATTTGTATTGAACTAATCATACTTTTTATATTTTTATCGTTAAGTTCACATTATTTTACATCTAAAACACGTATTTACAATACATTTGGGTGAGTACAAAAAATAGAAAAAAAATTTGGGAAAAAATTTGGTAAAAAATGGTGATAATTCCGCTAAAAATCGTTTAAAGTCATTTGTATTGAACTAATCATACTTTTTATATTTTTATCGTTAAGTTCACATTATTTTACATCTAAAACACTTCTTTACAATACATTTGGGTGAATATAAAATGTCGTAAAAAATTTTTGAAATACAGGTGATGAATCCGCTAAATATCGTCTTAAGTCATTTGTATTGAACTAATCATACTTTTTATAATTTTATCGTTAAGTTCACATTATTTTACATCTAAAACACGTGTTTACAATACATTTGGGTGAATAAAAAAAATAGAAAAAAAATTTGGGAAAAAATGGTGATAATTCCGCTAAATATCGTTTAAAGTCATTTGTATTGAACTAATCATACTTTTTATATTTTTATCGTTAAGTTCACATTATTTTACAACTAAAACACGTATTTACAATACATTTTTGTGAATACAAAAAATAGAAAAAAAATTTGGGAAAAAATTTGGTAAAAAATGGTGATAATTCCGCTAAATATCGTTTAAAGTCATTTGTATTGAACTAATCATACTTTTTATATTTTTATCGTTAAGTTCACATTCTTTTACATATAAAACACTTCTTTACAATACATTTGGGTGAATATAAAAGGTCGTAAAAAAATTTTGAAATACAGGTGATGAATCCGCTAAATATCGTCCTAAGTCATTTCTATTAAACTAATCATACTTTTTATATTTTTAACGTTAAGTTCACATTATTTTATATCTAAAACACGTATTTACAATACATTTGGGTGAATAAAAAAAATAGAAAAAAAATTTGGGAAAAAATGGTGATAATTCCGCTAAATATCGTTTAAAGTCATTTGTATTGAACTAATCATACTTTTTATATTTTTATCGTTAAGTTCACATTATTTTACAACTAAAACACGTATTTACAATACATTTGGGTGAATACAAAAAATAGAAAAAAAATTTGGGAAAAAATTTGGTAAAAAATGGTGATAATTCCGCTAAATATCGTTTAAAGTCATTTGTATTGAACTAATCATACTTTTTATATTTTTATCGTTAAGTTCACATTATTTTACATCTAAAACACTTCTTTACAATACATTTGGGTGAATATAAAATGTCGTAAAAAATTTTTGAAATACAGGTGATGAATCCGCTAAATATCGTCTTAAGTCATTTGTATTGAACTAATCATACTTTTTATATTTTTATCGTTAAGTTCACATTATTTTACATCTAAAACACTTCTTTACAATACATTTGGGTGAATACAAAAAATAGAAAAAAAATTTGGGAAAAAATTTGGTAAAAAATGGTGATAATTCCGCTAAATATCGTTTAAAGTCATTTGTATTGAACTAATCATACTTTTTATATTTTTAACGTTAAGTTCACATTATTTTACATCTAAAACACGTGTTTACAATACATTTGGGTGAATACAAAAAATAGAAAAAAAATTTGGGAAAAAATTTGGTAAAAAATGGTGATAATTTGGCTAAATATCGATTAAAGTCATTTGTATTGAACTAACCATACTTTTTATATTTTTATCTTTAAGTTCACATTATTTTACATCTAAAACACGTATTTACAATACATTTGGGTGAGTACAAAAAATAGAAAAAAAATTTGGGAAAAAATTTGGTAAAAAATGGTGATAATTCCGCTAAATATCGTTTAAAGTCATTTGTATTGAACTAATCATACTTTTTATATTTTTATCGTTAAGTTCACATAATTTTACATCTAAAACACGTATTTACAATACATTTGGGTGAATATAAAAGGTCGTAAAAAAATTTTGAAATACAGGTGATGAATCCGCTAAATATCGTCTTAAGTCATTTCTATTAAACTAATCATACTTTTTATATTTGTAACGTTAAGTTCACATTATTTTATATCTAAAACACGTATTTACAATACATTTGGGTGAATATAAAAAATAGAAAAAAAATTTGGGAAAAAATTTGGTAAAAAATGGTGATAATTTCGCTAAATATCGATTAAAGTCATTTGTATTGAACTAATCATACTTTTTATATTTTTATCGTTATATTCTCATTATTTTACATCTAAAACACGTATTTACGATACATTTGGGTGAGTACAAAAAATAGAAAAAAAATTTGGGAAAAAATTTGGTAAAAAATGGTGATAATTCCGCTAAAAATCGTTTAAAGTCATTTGTATTGAACTAATCATACTTTTTATATTTTTATCGTTAAGTTCACATTATTTTACATCTAAAACACTTCTTTACAATACATTTGGGTGAATATAAAATGTCGTAAAAAATTTTTGAAATACAGGTGATGAATCCGCTAAATATCGTCTTAAGTCATTTGTATTGAACTAATCATACTTTTTATAATTTTATCGTTAAGTTCACATTATTTTACATCTAAAACACGTGTTTACAATACATTTGGGTGAATAAAAAAAATAGAAAAAAAATTTGGGAAAAAATGGTGATAATTCCGCTAAATATCGTTTAAAGTCATTTGTATTGAACTAATCATACTTTTTATATTTTTATCGTTAAGTTCACATTATTTTACAACTAAAACACGTATTTACAATACATTTTTGTGAATACAAAAAATAGAAAAAAAATTTGGGAAAAAATTTGGTAAAAAATGGTGATAATTCCGCTAAATATCGTTTAAAGTCATTTGTATTGAACTAATCATACTTTTTATATTTTTATCGTTAAGTTCACATTCTTTTACATATAAAACACTTCTTTACAATACATTTGGGTGAATATAAAAGGTCGTAAAAAAATTTTGAAATACAGGTGATGAATCCGCTAAATATCGTCCTAAGTCATTTCTATTAAACTAATCATACTTTTTATATTTTTAACGTTAAGTTCACATTATTTTATATCTAAAACACGTATTTACAATACATTTGGGTGAATAAAAAAAATAGAAAAAAAATTTGGGAAAAAATGGTGATAATTCCGCTAAATATCGTTTAAAGTCATTTGTATTGAACTAATCATACTTTTTATATTTTTATCGTTAAGTTCACATTATTTTACAACTAAAACACGTATTTACAATACATTTGGGTGAATACAAAAAATAGAAAAAAAATTTGGGAAAAAATTTGGTAAAAAATGGTGATAATTCCGCTAAATATCGTTTAAAGTCATTTGTATTGAACTAATCATACTTTTTATATTTTTATCGTTAAGTTCACATTATTTTACATCTAAAACACTTCTTTACAATACATTTGGGTGAATATAAAATGTCGTAAAAAAATTTTGAAATACAGGTGATGAATCCGCTAAATATCGTCTTAAGTCATTTCTATTAAACTAATCATACTTTTTATATTTGTAACGTTAAGTTCACATTATTTTATATCTAAAACACGTATTTACAATACATTTGGGTGAATATAAAAAATAGAAAAAAAATTTGGGAAAAAATTTGGTAAAAAATGGTGATAATTTCGCTAAATATCGATTAAAGTCATTTGTATTGAACTAATCATACTTTTTATATTTTTATCGTTATATTCTCATTATTTTACATCTAAAACACGTATTTACGATACATTTGGGTGAGTACAAAAAATAGAAAAAAAATTTGGGAAAAAATTTGGTAAAAAATGGTGATAATTCCGCTAAATATCGTTTAAAGTCATTTGTATTGAACTAATCATACTTTTTATATTTTTGTCGTTAAGATCACATAATTTTACATCTAAAACACGTATTTACAATACATTTGGGTGAATATAAAAGGTCGTAAAAAAATTTTGAAATACAGGTGATGAATCCGCTAAATATCGTCTTAAGTCATTTCTATTAAACTAATCATACTTTTTATATTTTTAACGTTAAGTTCACATTATTTTACATCTAAAACACGTGTTTACAATACATTTGGGTGAATAAAAAAAATAGAAAAAAAATTTGGGAAAAAATGGTGATAATTCCGCTAAATATCGTTTAAAGTCATTTGTATTGAACTAATCTTACTTTTTATATTTTTATCGTTAAGTTCACATTCTTTTACATATAAAACACTTCTTTACAATACATTTGGGTGAATATAAAAGGTCGTAAAAAAATTTGGGAAAAAATTTGGTAAAAAATGGTGATAATTTGGCTAAATATCGATTAAAGTCATTTGTATTGAACTAATCATACTTTTTATATTTTTATCGTTAAGTTCACATTATTTTACATCTAAAACACGTATTTACAATACATTTGGGTGAGTACAAAAAATAGAAAAAAAATTTGGGAAAAAATTTGGTAAAAAATGGTGATAATTCCGCTAAAAATCGTTTAAAGTCATTTGTATTGAACTAATCATACTTTTTATATTTTTATCGTTAAGTTCACATTATTTTACATCTAAAACACTTCTTTACAATACATTTGGGTGAATATAAAATGTCGTAAAAAATTTTTGAAATACAGGTGATGAATCCGCTAAATATCGTCTTAAGTCATTTGTATTGAACTAATCATACTTTTTATAATTTTATCGTTAAGTTCACATTATTTTACATCTAAAACACGTGTTTACAATACATTTGGGTGAATAAAAAAAATAGAAAAAAAATTTGGGAAAAAATGGTGATAATTCCGCTAAATATCGTTTAAAGTCATTTGTATTGAACTAATCATACTTTTTATATTTTTATCGTTAAGTTCACATTATTTTACAACTAAAACACGTATTTACAATACATTTTTGTGAATACAAAAAATAGAAAAAAAATTTGGGAAAAAATTTGGTAAAAAATGGTGATAATTCCGCTAAATATCGTTTAAAGTCATTTGTATTGAACTAATCATACTTTTTATATTTTTATCGTTAAGTTCACATTCTTTTACATATAAAACACTTCTTTACAATACATTTGGGTGAATATAAAAGGTCGTAAAAAAATTTTGAAATACAGGTGATGAATCCGCTAAATATCGTCCTAAGTCATTTCTATTAAACTAATCATACTTTTTATATTTTTAACGTTAAGTTCACATTATTTTATATCTAAAACACGTATTTACAATACATTTGGGTGAATACAAAAAATAGAAAAAAAATTTGGGAAAAAATTTGGTAAAAAATGGTGATAATTTGGCTAAATATCGATTAAAGTCATTTGTATTGAACTAATCATACTTTTTATATTTTTATCGTTATGTTCACATTATTTTACATCTAAAACACGTATTTACAATACATTTGGGTGAGTACAAAAAATAGAAAAAAAATTTGGGAAAAAATTTGGTAAAAAATGGTGATAATTCCGCTAAATATCGTTTAAAGTCATTTGTATTGAACTAATCATACTTTTTATATTTTTAACGTTAAGTTCACATTATTTTACATCTAAAACACGTTTTTACAATACATTTGGGTGAATACAAAAAATAGAAAAAAAATTTGGGAAAAAATTTGGTAAAAAATGGTGATAATTTGGCTAAATATCGATTAAAGTCATTTGTATTGAACTAATCATACTTTTTATATTTTTATCGTTAAGTTCACATTATTTTACATCTAAAACACGTATTTACAATACATTTGGGTGAGTACAAAAAATAGAAAAAAAATTTGGGAAAAAATTTGGTAAAAAATGGTGATAATTCCGCTAAATATCGTTTAAAGTCATTTGTATTGAACTAATCATACTTTTTATATTTTTATCGTTAAGTTCACATAATTTTACATCTAAAACACGTATTTACAATACATTTGGGTGAATATAAAAGGTCGTAAAAAAATTTTGAAATACAGGTGATGAATCCGCTAAATATCGTCTTAAGTCATTTCTATTAAACTAATCATACTTTTTATATTTTTAACGTTAAGTTCACATTATTTTATATCTAAAACACGTATTTACAATACATTTGGGTGAATACAAAAAATAGAAAAAAAATTTGGGAAAAAATTTGGTAAAAAATGGTGATAATTTCGCTAAATATCGATTAAAGTCATTTGTATTGAACTAATCATACTTTTTATATTTTTATCGTTATATTCACATTATTTTACATCTAAAACACGTATTTACGATACATTTGGGTGAGTACAAAATATAGAAAAAAAATTTGGGAAAAAATTTGGTAAAAAATGGTGATAATTCCGCTAAATATCGTTTAAAGTCATTTGTATTGAACTAATCATACTTTTTATATTTTTGTCGTTAAGATCACATAATTTTACATCTAAAACACGTATTTACAATACATTTGGGTGAATATAAAAGGTCGTAAAAAAATTTTGAAATACAGGTGATGAATCCGCTAAATATCGTCTTAAGTCATTTCTATTAAACTAATCATACTTTTTATATTTTTAACGTTAAGTTCACATTATTTTACATCTAAAACACGTGTTTACAATACATTTGGGTGAATAAAAAAAATAGAAAAAAAATTTGGGAAAAAATGGTGATAATTCCGCTAAATATCGTTTAAAGTCATTTGTATTGAACTAATCATACTTTTTATATTTTTATCGTTAAGTTCACATTATTTTACAACTAAAACACGTATTTACAATACATTTGGGTGAATACAAAAAATAGAAAAAAAATTTGGGAAAAAATTTGGTAAAAAATGGTGATAATTCCGCTAAATATCGTTTAAAGTCATTTGTATTGAACTAATCATACTTTTTATATTTTTATCGTTAAGTTCACATTATTTTACATCTAAAACACGTATTTACAATACATTTGGGTGAGTACAAAAAATAGAAAAAAAATTTGGGAAAAAATTTGGTAAAAAATGGTGATAATTCCGCTAAAAATCGTTTAAAGTCATTTGTATTGAACTAATCATACTTTTTATATTTTTATCATTAAGTTCACATTATTTTACATCTAAAACACTTCTTTACAATACATTTGGGTGAATATAAAATGTCGTAAAAAATTTTTGAAATACAGGTGATGAATCCGCTAAATATCGTCTTAAGTCATTTGTATTGAACTAATCATACTTTTTATAATTTTATCGTTAAGTTCACATTATTTTACATCTAAAACACGTGTTTACAATACATTTGGGTGAATAAAAAAAATAGAAAAAAAATTTGGGAAAAAATGGTGATAATTCCGCTAAATATCGTTTAAAGTCATTTGTATTGAACTAATCATACTTTTTATATTTTTATCGTTAAGTTCACATTATTTTACAACTAAAACACGTATTTACAATACATTTTTGTGAATACAAAAAATAGAAAAAAAATTTGGGAAAAAATTTGGTAAAAAATGGTGATAATTCCGCTAAATATCGTTTAAAGTCATTTGTATTGAACTAATCATACTTTTTATATTTTTATCGTTAAGTTCACATTCTTTTACATATAAAACACTTCTTTACAATACATTTGGGTGAATATAAAAGGTCGTAAAAAAATTTTGAAATACAGGTGATGAATCCGCTAAATATCGTCCTAAGTCATTTCTATTAAACTAATCATACTTTTTATATTTTTAACGTTAAGTTCACATTATTTTATATCTAAAACACGTATTTACAATACATTTGGGTGAATACAAAAAATAGAAAAAAAATTTGGGAAAAAATTTGGTAAAAAATGGTGATAATTTGGCTAAATATCGATTAAAGTCATTTGTATTGAACTAATCATACTTTTTATATTTTTATCGTTATGTTCACATTATTTTACATCTAAAACACGTATTTACAATACATTTGGGTGAGTACAAAAAATAGAAAAAAAATTTGGGAAAAAATTTGGTAAAAAATGGTGATAATTCCGCTAAATATCGTTTAAAGTCATTTGTATTGAACTAATCATACTTTTTATATTTTTAACGTTAAGTTCACATTATTTTACATCTAAAACACGTGTTTACAATACATTTGGGTGAATACAAAAAATAGAAAAAAAATTTGGGAAAAAATGGTGATAATTCCGCTAAATATCGTTTAAAGTCATTTGTATTGAACTAATCATACTTTTTATATTTTTATCGTTAAGTTCACATTATTTTACAACTAAAACACGTATTTACAATACATTTGGGTGAATACAAAAAATAGAAAAAAAATTTGGGAAAAAATTTGGTAAAAAATGGTGATAATTCCGCTAAATATCGTTTAAAGTCATTTGTATTGAACTAATCATACTTTTTATATTTTTATCGTTAAGTTCACATTATTTTACATCTAAAACACTTCTTTACAATACATTTGGGTGAATATAAAATGTCGTAAAAAATTTTTGAAATACAGGTGATGAATCCGCTAAATATCGTCTTAAGTCATTTGTATTGAACTAATCATACTTTTTATATTTTTATCGTTAAGTTCACATTATTTTACATCTAAAACACTTCTTTACAATACATTTGGGTGAATACAAAAAATAGAAAAAAAATTTGGGAAAAAATTTGGTAAAAAATGGTGATAATTTGGCTAAATATCGATTAAAGTCATTTGTATTGAACTAATCATACTTTTTATATTTTTATCGTTATGTTCACATTATTTTACATCTAAAACACGTATTTACAATACATTTGGGTGAGTACAAAAAATAGAAAAAAAATTTGGGAAAAAATGGTGATAATTCCGCTAAATATCGTTTAAAGTCATTTGTATTGAACTAATCATACTTTTTATATTTTTAACGTTAAGTTCACATTATTTTACATCTAAAACACGTGTTTACAATACATTTGGGTGAATACAAAAAATAGAAAAAAAATTTGGGAAAAAATTTGGTAAAAAATGGTGATAATTTGGCTAAATATCGATTAAAGTCATTTGTATTGAACTAATCATACTTTTTATATTTTTATCGTTAAGTTCACATTATTTTACATCTAAAACACGTATTTACAATACATTTGGGTGAGTACAAAAAATAGAAAAAAAATTTGGGAAAAAATTTGGTAAAAAATGGTGATAATTCCGCTAAATATCGTTTAAAGTCATTTGTATTGAACTAATTATACTTTTTATATTTTTATCGTTAAGTTCACATTATTTTACATCTAAAACACTTCTTTACAATACATTTGGGTGAATATAAAATGTCGTAAAAAATTTTTGAAATACAGGTGATGAATCCGCTAAATATCGTCTTAAGTCATTTGTATTGAACTAATCATACTTTTTATATTTTTATCGTTAAGTTCACATTATTTTACATCTAAAACACTTCTTTACAATACATTTGGGTGAATACAAAAAATAGAAAAAAAATTTGGGAAAAAATTTGGTAAAAAATGGTGATAATTTGGCTAAATATCGATTAAAGTCATTTGTATTGAACTAATCATACTTTTTATATTTTTATCGTTAAGTTCACATTATTTTACATCTAAAACACATGTTTACAATACATTTGGGTGAATAAAAAAAATAGAAAAAAAATTTGGGAAAAAATGGTGATAATTCCGCTAAATATCGTTTAAAGTCATTTGTATTGAACTAATCATACTTTTTATATTTTTATCGTTAAGTTCACATTATTTTACAACTAAAACACGTATTTACAATACATTTTTGTGAATACAAAAAATAGAAAAAAAATTTGGGAAAAAATTTGGTAAAAAATGGTGATAATTCCGCTAAATATCGTTTAAAGTCATTTGTATTGAACTAATCATACTTTTTATATTTTTATCGTTAAGTTCACATTCTTTTACATATAAAACACTTCTTTACAATACATTTGGGTGAATATAAAAGGTCGTAAAAAAATTTTGAAATACAGGTGATGAATCCGCTAAATATCGTCCTAAGTCATTTCTATTAAACTAATCATACTTTTTATATTTTTAACGTTAAGTTCACATTATTTTATATCTAAAACACGTATTTACAATACATTTGGGTGAATACAAAAAATAGAAAAAAAATTTGGGAAAAAATTTGGTAAAAAATGGTGATAATTTGGCTAAATATCGATTAAAGTCATTTGTATTGAACTAATCATACTTTTTATATTTTTATCGTTATGTTCACATTATTTTACATCTAAAACACGTATTTACAATACATTTGGGTGAGTACAAAAAATAGAAAAAAAATTTGGGAAAAAATTTGGTAAAAAATGGTGATAATTCCGCTAAATATCGTTTAAAGTCATTTGTATTGAACTAATCATACTTTTTATATTTTTAACGTTAAGTTCACATTATTTTACATCTAAAACACGTGTTTACAATACATTTGGGTGAATACAAAAAATAGAAAAAAAATTTGGGAAAAAATGGTGATAATTCCGCTAAATATCGTTTAAAGTCATTTGTATTGAACTAATCATACTTTTTATATTTTTATCGTTAAGTTCACATTATTTTACAACTAAAACACGTATTTACAATACATTTGGGTGAATACAAAAAATAGAAAAAAAATTTGGGAAAAAATTTGGTAAAAAATGGTGATAATTCCGCTAAATATCGTTTAAAGTCATTTGTATTGAACTAATCATACTTTTTATATTTTTATCGTTAAGTTCACATTATTTTACATCTAAAACACTTCTTTACAATACATTTGGGTGAATATAAAATGTCGTAAAAAATTTTTGAAATACAGGTGATGAATCCGCTAAATATCGTCTTAAGTCATTTGTATTGAACTAATCATACTTTTTATATTTTTATCGTTAAGTTCACATTATTTTACATCTAAAACACTTCTTTACAATACATTTGGGTGAATACAAAAAATAGAAAAAAAATTTGGGAAAAAATTTGGTAAAAAATGGTGATAATTTGGCTAAATATCGATTAAAGTCATTTGTATTGAACTAATCATACTTTTTATATTTTTATCGTTATGTTCACATTATTTTACATCTAAAACACGTATTTACAATACATTTGGGTGAGTACAAAAAATAGAAAAAAAATTTGGGAAAAAATGGTGATAATTCCGCTAAATATCGTTTAAAGTCATTTGTATTGAACTAATCATACTTTTTATATTTTTAACGTTAAGTTCACATTATTTTACATCTAAAACACGTGTTTACAATACATTTGGGTGAATACAAAAAATAGAAAAAAAATTTGGGAAAAAATTTGGTAAAAAATGGTGATAATTTGGCTAAATATCGATTAAAGTCATTTGTATTGAACTAATCATACTTTTTATATTTTTATCGTTAAGTTCACATTATTTTACATCTAAAACACGTATTTACAATACATTTGGGTGAGTACAAAAAATAGAAAAAAAATTTGGGAAAAAATTTGGTAAAAAATGGTGATAATTCCGCTAAATATCGTTTAAAGTCATTTGTATTGAACTAATTATACTTTTTATATTTTTATCGTTAAGTTCACATTATTTTACATCTAAAACACTTCTTTACAATACATTTGGGTGAATATAAAATGTCGTAAAAAATTTTTGAAATACAGGTGATGAATCCGCTAAATATCGTCTTAAGTCATTTGTATTGAACTAATCATACTTTTTATATTTTTATCGTTAAGTTCACATTATTTTACATCTAAAACACTTCTTTACAATACATTTGGGTGAATACAAAAAATAGAAAAAAAATTTGGGAAAAAATTTGGTAAAAAATGGTGATAATTTGGCTAAATATCGATTAAAGTCATTTGTATTGAACTAATCATACTTTTTATATTTTTATCGTTAAGTTCACATTATTTTACATCTAAAACACATGTTTACAATACATTTGGGTGAATAAAAAAAATAGAAAAAAAATTTGGGAAAAAATGGTGATAATTCCGCTAAATATCGTTTAAAGTCATTTGTATTGAACTAATCATACTTTTTATATTTTTATCGTTAAGTTCACATTATTTTACAACTAAAACACGTATTTACAATACATTTGGGTGAATACAAAAAATAGAAAAAAAATTTGGGAAAAAATTTGGTAAAAAATGGTGATAATTCCGCTAAATATCGTTTAAAGTCATTTGTATTGAACTAATCATACTTTTTATATTTTTATCGTTAAGTTCACATTCTTTTACATATAAAACACTTCTTTACAATACATTTGGGTGAATATAAAAGGTCGTAAAAAAATTTTGAAATACAGGTGATGAATCCGCTAAATATCGTCCTAAGTCATTTCTATTAAACTAATCATACTTTTTATATTTTTAACGTTAAGTTCACATTATTTTATATCTAAAACACGTATTTACAATACATTTGGGTGAATACAAAAAATAGAAAAAAAATTTGGGAAAAAATTTGGTAAAAAATGGTGATAATTTGGCTAAATATCGATTAAAGTCATTTGTATTGAACTAATCATACTTTTTATATTTTTATCGTTAAGTTCACATTATTTTACATCTAAAACACGTATTTACAATACATTTGGGTGAGTACAAAAAATAGAAAAAAAATTTGGGAAAAAATTTGGTAAAAAATGGTGATAATTCCGCTAAATATCGTTTAAAGTCATTTGTATTGAACTAATCATACTTTTTATATTTTTAACGTTAAGTTCACATTATTTTACATCTAAAACACGTGTTTACAATACATTTGGGTGAATACAAAAAATAGAAAAAAAATTTGGGAAAAAATTTGGTAAAAAATGGTGATAATTTGGCTAAATATCGATTAAAGTCATTTGTATTGAACTAATCATACTTTTTATATTTTTATCGTTAAGTTCACATTATTTTACATCTAAAACACGTATTTACAATACATTTGGGTGAGTACAAAAAATAGAAAAAAAATTTGGGAAAAAATTTGGTAAAAAATGGTGATAATTCCGCTAAATATCGTTTAAAGTCATTTGTATTGAACTAATCATACTTTTTATATTTTTATCGTTAAGTTCACATTATTTTACATCTAAAACACTTCTTTACAATACATTTGGGTGAATATAAAAGGTCGTAAAAAATTTTTGAAATACAGGTGATGAATCCGCTAAATATCGTCTTAAGTCATTTGTATTGAACTAATCATACTTTTTATATTTTTATCGTTAAGTTCACATTATTTTACATCTAAAACACTTCTTTACAATACATTTGGGTGAATATAGCGATTAAAATTTTGACTATTGTTATTTTGTTTGAAATTATTTCCCGATGTATTACTATTTCCGTTTAAATTTTGTTTTTCTAAATCTTTTTGTAATTTTTCCATTTGTAAGTTAGCATGTATGTTCCATTTCCTCATCTTTTGCGAATTGCATAGCAGTTTCTAACGTTTTTGGATCCCTAGCTTTTAGTGCTAAATTTAAATGTTTCGGTAAACCGTTTACAAAAATTATTAATGCTTGATTTTTAAGTTGTTTTTTATATACTTTGCTTTCTTCTTCTGTCATATCTTTCGAACCTTCCTTACATAATTTATAAAATAATTCCTCAACTCGTCCTGCGAAACTGGTTACGTCCTCATTTTCTTTCATACGCGCGAAATTTAATCCTATTGTTAACGTTCTCTCAGATGCTCTATGTTCAAATGCTCCCTTTAAAATTGACTTTATATCCTCCCATTTTTCTGTGTCTCTATATTTTGTTGCCTCTAGTGCATTACCTGCTAATTTCGAGTTTATTATTTTTATTAATAATGGTAAATTACTTTTATCTACCGATTTTACCGCGATATCACATGTATTAATAAATTCTGATACATTCTTTGCTCCTGTACACACCGGAATCAAAGCTGTGGCTTTATCTATATCCATTTCAGCCATTGTTTTTATTTTTTTCGTTCGAGTTATGTTTGGTAATTGTACGTGTACTACCCCTTTGTCAGTTCGTAAACCTGTTCGTTTCTTTATTGTACTATCACTATCACTTGCTGGACTTAAAGACTTAAAAGTTAAATTTAAAAATTCTTTATCTTTAACTGCTCTTAAATATTTTTCCCTATCACAATCTTGTGAATATTTATACTCTTCTGGTATATCTAAATTAATTAATGTTTGTTCTGTTTTAACGATATTTGTCTTTGTTTGGACTACTACAGCCCCCCCCCCCCGTTGTTGTCTACTTGAACACCTACGTATCTAGTTTCGTCGTCAGATGTTACTAATATGCTTCCTGTCAAAATATCTTGTATTTCCCCTGAATTTTTATTCATCAATATATTTTTTATTCATTTATACTTTGAAAAATAATTTATTTATTTCATAAAAATAACATTTATTTTTCCCTCAATAACTTTCTAATATTTATTCTTATTTATTTATTCAACTATATATTTTATTTTCTAAATACCTTTATTCTCAACTTCGATTTCTATACTCAATATTACTTTTATTATTTATTCGATTCCGTAACACGTCATTTATTATATTAAAAAAAAAATCGTGTTCCGCGATGTTTTTGTTTTATATTACGTATTTATTTTATATCAGTTTTACTATAAACTGCACTCACACTAACGCATTAATTATATCATTACTACTATTAAATATTACGCCTCTATGTTATAATTATTTATCTTTTGGTTAATTACTCCAAATAAAATAATTAAATTAATATATCGCAAAACTACTTATAAACTTATTTATTAATATTTTTATTAAGTCTTAATTAATAATTCTAATTCAAATTTATTTAAACTATTATAACTTATTCTAGACTACTTTAATTTATTTATTATACTATTTTTACTTAATGTGGACTATATTTATGCTATTATATTTATCTAATATTATATATTATTATATATGTAATATTTTATACTATTTAAATCTAATTCGAACCGGTTCTAAAATTACTTTCTTTCACTTCAAAATTTTATTTCTTATTATTCTCAATTATTTTCTCTATACTTCAATTATTCATTTACCATTTATCATTTATCATTTATCATATATCATTTATCATTTATTCATCATTTTTCTATAATTTCCTTTTTACTATATATTCAATATCTATTCTCAATAAACTGTGCGCGCACACATTATATTATATATCTTTTTCAACAAAATCTCATAATTATTCTCAATATTTATTCATAAAACTAAGGACTTATTTTCTCGCCTTTTCTAAAATTCCAAATTAATTCTCAATTATCAACATATAAGGTCTTACCTCTTGCCTTCCAAAAAAATCACTATTATTTATTTCAATTACTATATATCATAAGGTCTTACCTCTTGCCTTCTCAAAAAATCACAATTATCAATATCCCAATTACTTTATAATCTAAGTTCTTATTTCTTGCCTTACTAAAAATCTCAATTATTCTCAATTATTTATATATATATATCCTTTAATATTCTTCAAAATTATCAATTCACTTATTTTCATTTATCAATACTCAATTATTTCTCATTAAATTATTTCTCGTTATAACGTTATCTTTTTATTTTATTTTACCTAGGTTTTTT
The DNA here is from genome assembly GCF_037042655.1 of Diuraphis noxia. Taxonomy (NCBI): domain Eukaryota; kingdom Metazoa; phylum Arthropoda; class Insecta; order Hemiptera; family Aphididae; genus Diuraphis; species Diuraphis noxia. The sequence continues at coordinate 76,539,542 of NW_028301714.1, forward strand.
TTTTCCTTTTTTGCCTGTTTATTTTATTATATTGTAGCGTCCCAGCATACAGGAGGACAAACGACTGGTGTTGAGGTAGATTGATTGGGTGTAATAAGTATAACAACTTAATTTGTGATTAATTTATTAGATATTTATTTGATTACTATGTAAATAAAACACTTTTACTGCACAAAATGATTTGGTTGTAAAATATTCTAAGTCCGAATAATTAAATTGGACTGGTGTCTGGCGTGAAGGTGCTTGTTCTGACTCTGGTGGCTCACGTCTGAATTGGGTCTAATCGGGGCTCTCCTATATAGTCCAGATAGTCCTACTCTCTGCATTTCCTCTCCTATCGATAAGATACGTATGTGTCCATGGCCGAGTCGTGCAAAAGCGTACGCGTGTATTATTTTAATATCGCAGCTTCCCACGCCCATGCGACCGGTCGGTCCACATCCTGGTTATTCGCGATACGTAATCTCCATAACCCGACGACATTAATCATATCTCTAGATACGCCTGCCAAGACTACGATTTCATATTTAATATTTCGTATATTTAATTCCAATTATGGTAATATTTTGGAAAGGCTAGAAGTTTGGCCTTCGATATAACTATTGAGGTCCTACACAATAGAATTGGTTGGCGAATTCATACGCCCCAGGGTCACTTATACATATCTATGTGTATATGCGTGTTTAGATGTCTCAGCGGGACGTCAGTACATAGCAATATTATTAATCAATAATATTCATTAAACGTATATATATTATCTGAGTTAATCATTTAATTTATATTTATATATAAAAATAATATATTTATGAATTTAATGTTCTAATGGTGGTGTAGGTGCACACACCAAAAGTGTTTTATACGATAGATCCTAAAAAATCTAAAGGAGACGCGACCCCACAAAGCTTACAAAAACATTCTCTTAAAGATTACACAAAAATTATAACTCACAATACTGTCGTCTTCGTATTTTGGTTCATCTTGACTGAAGCTGATTTTCCTGCGCTATCGACTGTTGACCTCTACGTAGATTCTTTTGACCCTCGGAGTTGTTGGAAAGTGATCAGTTCCCCAACGGTGATTCTGTCGAACTGCCTCCGTGAAATTCTTGACTCGAAGTTGTGGAATTTTTCAAAATTTTCGAAAAAATTTATTTTTTGCGAAAAATTCTGCTTTTTCTCCTCTTGAATTTTTTTTGATGTTCTTCTTAGGGTTCCGTACTCGACTGCGCCAGATGTAGTGATCACGTCACCTACAGGTGTCAGTAGTCAAGGATGATGTTTGGAAGGTGACTCTTGAGTTAATTACACAACGTAGAATTCTTCTTGATTAGATTAATTGTTTATTTATTGTGATAAAACATATATTTATTTATAACATGAAAGCTGAATGTAAGTTAAGTATTCTGAATGATAGAATAAATTCGGTTTGATTCGAATATTTTCTAAGTTCAAAATATTGTTTATAAGAAATTTTCTAAGTCCAATGAATTAAATTAAAAAACAGACTGGCGTGAAGGTGCTCTGGCTAGTCTGGTCAAGTCGCGTCTGAATACAGGCCGTTTCGGGGTCCCTTATATAGTGCTACCCTCTACTCCCCATAGTCTACTCGCTCTTGTCGCTGTTCTCACGGATGTGGTAAAGTTATCTAGATTGACGGAAATGCCACTCGCCCACGTACGAGCTAAATGCGTATCCCATGCGGCTACAGACTTCGATAATTTATATTATTATTAACATTATTATTATGAAAAAATATACATTATAATATTACTTTATGACATTGTTTCTTGTAACTTTTGTAATGATGCATAACCCCACATCCTGTGCACACCTATCAACGATCTTTCATAGTCGTCTAACCACATGATTTCGTGTTGCCCTAACGTTAATGATTTCCACGAAATGCTTTCTCTCTTATAATTACAAAGTTGGTCGCATCCTACCCTATCTTGGTTCGGCTGGTACCTAGTTGACCGTGAACTAGACAATGCGGGACGCTAGTCCATAGCAGTGTGCATTGCCTTTGATAAATTAATATTAAATTTATGTCCATTATTTGGTCTATTCACACACAAGTTAAAATGTTGATAAAAAATGGAAATTACACATCATATAAAATTATATCTCAGAATACCTACATATTAATTAAAATATATAATCATAAATGGAAAGTCTGATATGCACTATGAACAAGGGGCTCTGGGCCTTTAGCCCCCCCCCCCTCCCATAAGATTGATAATACAAGACTCAGTTAATTTTGTACTTATTTATAAAAACTATTTTATATAACTATTTTATAAAAAATTTAATATAAAATTAATGTAGGTTATTTTTTGTGTTACTTGTCACTTTATTTGTGTAATCTAAAAATTTACCTATTCTACATTTTTTTAAATATACATAGATTACTATTTATTTTTAATGAATAGAAATCATTGAATGGGAAAGGCATCAACAAATTTAAAACTAAAAAAAAAAAGCGTGAATAGACCTCTAACTACTTAAGTCTTAGCTTTAAGTCCTGAATTCTAGTAAAATATACATATTTATGAATTATTTTTTAAATACCTACATTAAAATTGTTAATTTTAAAATGAATAAATATGTGTTTAATATTGTATTAATTTTTATTTAAGTAAAGTTATGTATTAAATTAATGTACATACATATTATATTGTATATTAAATACATATTTTAAAACAATAAAAATTAAAATTCTTGATCTGAAGATATGACGCGGTCCCGCGTAATAGCCGTTTGAATTCAAACGGCCTGTGCGCGGAAATCCGCGCCGTCTATTCTCTCTGTCAACCGCCGGTACCGCGAACCGGCTTGTAGTAAGTTCAGTTCGACGACCGCGCTTCGAGTGACAAAACACCACGCACCCACCGTCCTCGCCGGGTCACACACACCTCACCAAACAATACATTGTGACTTTTTTTTTTGTTATCGCGCATTCTATCTTTTTGTTTGTCGCAGTAGTTTTTTTTTTGTAAAAAATAATACAAATCATCGCACCTCAGCGACCAACTAAAACGTGTGTTTATTTTTTTTTTGTCCTATTAAACCACTATCACTCTCACACTTGTGGGATCCGTCCAGGACCGCCACAAAATTGGCTCCCCGTACAGGAATCACCGGTAAGTAAACACTGTTTATCTTAACTTACCCCATACTACCCCCATTACATTTCCCTGTTGTGCAACTCGCGGAAAAATCCCCGATCCCATACGACGCAAACGTGGTTTGCAGGCGGTAACGGAAAAACCCGGCGTTACGTAACATAACCACAAAGCACGTAACGACCGACCGACCACGCCGCCCGACTTACGGACGCACCGATCTCAGCGCGCGCGACACCGCAAACACACGGAGTAGGATAGGTAGGAACGCTAGAGCGCGACAAAGTCACACAACCACCGCCAAGCACCACCACCCGCAACGTCATCCGCGATCACCCGGGACGGAGATACAAATAACTGCCGCCGCATTCGTAGTCGCGATAGTCGACCGGACAGCGCACACATGCGCAACCGCGACATACGCTGCGAAAACCGGTTAGTGTAATCACCCCGGCGCGCACAACGACAACAGACCCACTGACCTACATTCGGACGGAAATAGCACCGATAAGCGGTCAACAGCACAACAACAACAACAATCGCTGTATAGTGTGTTTACTATTTTCCCCATCAACAACACCGGAAACACAGCCGGACGAGATGTCGGGAAAATACATAAACGAATTGACCGTTGCGGAGCTCCGCTACGAATGTAAACAGCGCGGGCTACCGGAAGGGGGCGCGAAAGACGCCCTCGAAATCCGGCTGACCCAGCATTTCGCGGACATGGATCTGCAGGCCAACTCCATCCGGTTTCAGCCGATGGAGACCATGAGGGCGGCCGCAAGTGACTCGGACACGAGTCAGACGCACCACGCCGGACTAACTGAGAACACAGCGGACGACCACACGGACAACCACCAGCCGCAGAACATCACCAACCCGCCGCCCACTCAAAACAATCAACAAGCCACGGACCTGATAAGGCGGGCCCGCGGCATACTGCAGGAGGCGCAGCAACCGACAACGACACCGACGCGTGCAGACAGTTTGGAGTCGCGACTGGCCATGCTCGAGAGCTGCATGATGCGTTTTGGTGACGACCAGCGTCGCATAGCAGAGACGATGCGACGCCTGGAGATGGGCATGTCTCAACAAACACCGGAACGACAACCGGAGGTACCATCACCGTCCCGCCTCCACAGCACGATGTTATCTGGACAACACCGGAGCACGCCGGAAACATCGGCGACCGATAACACTCGCGCGGGCACACACACACACACAAACACGTCGACCACCACGGACCACGGATCAAGTTACACCGCGACACGCGAATCACGTGCCACGGATTATCAACGACCCGAACACGCACCCGACCGGTCAGTACGATTTGAAAATACGGCGTGTCATCACAATGCTCCAACACCAACCCACACATATGAACCGCAGCAGTCTATACTGATACCGTACGACGACGTACGTACAGCGAGATTTTCACTGCCAGAGTTCCACGGAACCACACCCGAGGACCCGGTGCGGTTCATACATAAGGCGGAATCGATACTATACCAGTCAAGTATAGATAGGTCGGGCTGGACAAACATTATTGAACCGCAGTTAAAGGGCGCAGCCAGTACATGGTGGGACACCATCAGGTTACTGGACCTCACCTGGGATGAGTTCCGCGCCGAATTTTTAGAAAAGTTCGACAACGCGGACATACAATCTCGACTGCGGGCCGAGATAGTATCGGTTAGACAAACGCCGACGCAGTCACTGACGGAATTCGTGATTAAAAAAAATCAACTCGCGCGCCGCATCAACACCGGGCTACCTGAACCACAGCTAGTCAGTACGATAACCGGATTAACGCGAGACGAATACCGCACGCACATACGGCTGCAAAGACCAGCGACATTCGCCGACCTTCGCCGGATCGCTGGCATCCTGGATTACACACCGGAAGAGACACCACCACCACCGCTATCTCGACCGCAACCGAAACCGGAATATAAAAAAATCGGACAAGCCCGTGCAACACGGCCGACAAACCAGCAGCGAGCACGGGACGGTACAGCTGGAAAGCCACTACCGCCCAACCCGTGCAAATACTGCGGAGGGCCTCACTGGAACAGTGACTGCCCCGGGTACACACCGGCGTCGGGAAACGGCAACTGAGTCGGCGGACATTTGTCCGCGCCGCCGTCTCACACACACACACACACGCAACAACGCCACCACCAGCAACACTCGGCATCACGGACGGGGATATAACTGTCAAACGCGCATCAACAAGCTCGGCGTCATCAGATATATCACCCGCCCACACACACAAAATTTCATTAAGTAGTAGGTCGTCACCACCACACACAGACCACTGACCACTACTATGAAATTCACGCGTGCACCGTTGGAACATACAAGTAGCACAGAGGCAACCTAAACGGACGCTCTGATAATGGCGGTGCAAACCGCTCACCAGAGCACCGGAAACGCGGTTCAGAACCAGTTGCCCCGCTACAGTACACAACCAACGACGAGGAACGAAAAACGAACATGCCCCGACAAAATTCCGACCCCCGCGACCTAACCTAACCTTTTTTTTTTTTTTTTTTTTCCTTGTTAAATCGCTACATGGAGGCCGAACTGTTTTCACATTGCTTAGCCCCCATGTAACATCGTTTATTTATAAAATCAATATAAATATTTACACAAATGATTAGTCATAACAGTCTGGGATACCCATTCCACAGCAATCTGGTATATATGCGAATATCCCTATCCTGTTATGGCTTTACAAATCAATACATCATAAGTAGGGACAAGCAGGGTTAACCCGCTATATCCCCTAACATCAGTTTTATATACAAATACATTTTTCCCCTTTCAATTATCTTCTCGGGCCGACTGTCCGCCACCCTAGACATCGCGTTCTGCCCGTCTTCTCGGACCGGACTGAGCCAGCCGTCCTGGACATCTCGTTCTGCGATCCTCTTCACAAGCCGGCCTAAGCCCGCCGCTTTCGAGTCCCGTGCTGTTATTATCCAGCTGCTTCTGCGCCCTGTCGAGCCCTCTCCTCCTCTTCCTTGACGGTAAGGATGTTTTCTACCATCTTGTAGAAGAGTCTGAGGGTTTCTTCAGCGTCGTAGAGTAAAATCGCCCTTTGTTGGCTGTCTGCCGGCAGGTCTTCAACTAGGGGACCACAGAGTATATTAGGTACATCATCTGCTGTTGGTAGATGCCCGAGTCGCTCACGGAGATCTGTACGTAGGCCGTTCCAGTTCTCGCAGTCGTCAAGGGTAACGAGCACGCAAAGCTCAACCTGCCTATGATTGCCCTCGGCAGCTAGTTTTGCCAGCTTAGTGACGACCTCCACCGCGGATTCGGTCGAGATGCCCCTTCTGAACCCGAACTGGTTTGGAGCTCGACCGGTGTACCGGGAGTCCAGGTGTTCGTCTAGCCTCTGGAGAAGGAGTCTCTCCAGAACTTTGCCAGCAGTGTCAAGGAGGCAGATAGGTCGGAAGCTAGAAGGAGCCTCGACCGGTTTCCCCGGGCCCTTATGCAGAAGTACTAACCTAGCCTTTTTCCAGCAGGCTGGAAAGGACAGCGAGGTGAGGCACTTGTTGTAGACTTTCAGAGTTGACGATGGGCGGGCGTGAATGATCCTCTTGAGAATCTCGTTTGGTATGCCGGAAGGACCTCCCGCTTTCCCCGAAGACATCTTTTTGGTGGCCTTTAGCAGTTCATCAACCCTGAATTCGGGGATGACGGTGTCAAAGACCAGGTCGTCCGAATTAGGGTCGAAGCTCTCGAAGATGTTCCTGACCTCTGGGCGAGGCATAAGGTCCCAGTTGGTGACAGGAGCCTCAGGGAACAGGTGGGAGCCTCAGAGAACAGGTGGGAGCCTCAGGGAACAGGTGAGAGCCTCGAGGAACAGGTGGGAGCCTCAGGGAACAGGTGGGAGCCTCAGGGAACAGGTGGGAGCCTCAGGGAACAGGTGGGAGCCTCAGGGAACAGGTGGGAGCCTCAGGGAACAGGTGAAATGCCTCAGGGAACAGGTGGCCTCAGGGAACAGGTGGCCTCAGGGAACAGGTGGACCTAACCTTTTTTTTTTTTTTTTTTTTTTTTACATTGTGAACCGAGAACTGGGGGTGGAACCGACGTTAGTCATTTCACCCCCCAGTGCTCATCGTTTATTGTTAAAACAAGTAGCAACACAATACATTAAACAATGTGGATAGATAACAAGTATCAAAAACAAAATAAACAATATACAATCTATGGGGGGCCTCTAACCCCCCTGTTTTCGGCCTTCGGCCCACAGGTTTGGACTTAACTAAGTTTATTTTTCAAATGTTTTGGTTGGCCTGGCGACGTCTTTCCTCTGCTTCTTTGGCCCTGATTACATCCACGATGAAGAGGTTGACTGCATCCCAGTTTACTCTCGAGTGGATGTACCAGGTTTTGGGGACTGATGTCACATCCCAGGGTTGCGTTCAGTCTGAACCTGCGACCGAACCAGGCATCACACACAAATAGCGTGTGGAAGGAGTCGTCCATAGGAGCGTCACAGAACCAACAAGATGGGGATTCGATTTTTCCGATTCGATGTAGGTAGTACGCAAAACACCCATGACCAGACAGAGCCTGGGTAAGGTGGAAGTTGGTGTCGCCGAACTTCCTCCGGAACCATATTCTCACATCTGGAATCAGCTGATGCGTCCATCTACCGTTCGTAGAGGCATCCCATCGGGATTGCCACGCGTCGAGAAGTTTATCCCGACGGTCTTCACGCTGAGTGCCCAACTGCATTGGGGTAAAATTGTCAAGACGCTCGATGGCAAGTAGGTCGATCGGAGGTAGATCTGCAATGACGAGGGCAGCGTCGACGGAAACTGAGCAGTACGCGGAGGCCACCCGGAGGGCGATTCTCCTCTGGCACTTACTCAATTCCTTTATACCAGACTGCGACATCCTGCCTGCCCATACCGGAGCACCGTATAACAATATGGAATGGACTACCCCAGCAAGCAGCTTGCGCTTGCGCTGCTTAGCTTGGCTGATGTTTGGTAAGATCCTCGATAAGTTAGCTGCCACTTTACCGGCTTTGGCTGATACGTGCATCGCGTGAGCAGTGAAGTTTAGTTTAGGATCAAGGATGATTCCCAAGTATTTCAGGGATGTTACGGCGTTGATAGCAGTTCCGTCTATGGTAATGCGGATGTCGTTGTGAGTTCGCGTGTTGGTGATTACCATTACTTCGGATTTGTGTATGGCCAGTCCGAGCCCCATATTAGCCATCCAACTTGTAACTATGCTAGCGCCAGCCGTTAGGAGGCTCTCGATCACACACACGTCTTTGCCTCTGGCAACAAGAGCGACATCGTCAGCGTAGGCCAGGAACTCGACTCCCGTTGGTAGGTGCTCACGCAGGAGGCCATCGTACATAATGTTCCACAGGGTCGGCCCGAGAACCGACCCCTGTGGGACACCACTGGTAATTGGCGTGACGAATTCGGTGTTGTTACATGTTGAGATCAGTGCCCTATCACTGAAGTAGTCGTTGAGAACATTTAGGATTGAGGGGGAGATCCCCTTATCCACGGCTGCGTCGAGGATCTTCTCCCAGGAGGCCGAGTTAAACGCGTTTTTGACGTCGAAAGTAAGGACGCCGACTTTCAGGCCCGCGGAGGCGCCGACGAAGGCCATAAGTCTCTTCACAGCGCTTACGGTCGACCGCCCCTTGCGAAAGCCAAATTGGCAGTCCGCGAGATCATCGTTGTTTGCAAGCTCCTCTTTGATACGGGCATCGATAATTTTTTCGAATAGCTTTCCGGCTGAATCCAGCAGGCACAGAGGACGGTAAGCCGAAGGTGAGTCCAAGGGTCTGTCACCCTTTCTCAGAAGAACAAGTTTTGCTGTTTACCAGGACTTAGGGAAGCGACCCTGGAACTGGCATGAATTTACGAGGTTCAGGAACAATTCCGGTTGAAGAGAGACGAGTACGTTTAGGATTTCGTAGGGGATCCCATCCGGGCCCGGGGCTGTACCGTTTTTGAGTTTCCTACAAGCAGACTTCAGCTCTTCTGCGTCGATGCTGCGTGCTGGTGCCGACGGTGGGAGAGGCCAAAGGTTTTTGCACCTCGTCGGGTGGGTCGGAAAGAGCTCCCGGATAATCATAGGCAGTCTGCCTGGCAGATTGAGTCCGGGAATCTGTGACCTGGACTTTATTTTCCCCATGACAATCTTGTAGGGCTTTCCCCAAGGGTCCCGATCCACTTCATCGCAAAGATCTTTCCAGGCTTGATCCTTGGCGCGCTTTATAGCCTTAGTGAGAGCCAGCTTCGCTGCTTTGGCTGCGAGTTCTTCGTCCACGCATGCTTGGGGGCCCAGTCTTCGGCGTTTGCGTTGGAAAACGCGGCGGCGATGGTTGGCCGTCTTGCGCAGCTCGCTCAGACTTGGGGACCACCAGTGGACGCTCCTCCTTTTCCCAGTCGCGTTCGGCGGAGGAAGACCGCATACGTCAAATATTGCGGAGGATAGATCTACTGCCGTTTGGTCTACGTCATGTCCGGCGACTGTTAGCCGATTGGACAACAGGAATTCCTTGAGTGTTGGTGCGTGGAGCTTACGGTGGCTGCTCCCTTTAGGTGCATCATTGGGAGAGTCTACAAGCGTAAATCGGATGTAGTTATGGTCGCTCAACGTGATCGTGTCCAGGACTGCCCAGTTCTTAGCGGATGCCGCTACACGAGGGGAAGCCAGTGTGATGTCTATGACCGATGAGCCAGGTCCGCGTACAAAGGTCGGGGTTGAGCCAACGTTGCAGATGACCAATCCTAGAGCTTCAATCAGATCAAGGAGAGCGTCACCCTTGCTGTTGTTGGACCGACTGCCCCAGGCGGTATGGTGAGCATTGAAGTCGCCGCAGACTAGTGAATCACCGCTGTGCGACCGGATGCTGCGCTCAATGTTACTGAGGAAGGCGAGGTATTGCGTAAGGTTGGGGTCTGCCCTGGGAGACCAGTAACACGAGTAAATGCGGAGTTGGCCAAACTGGATCCACGTATAACCCGGTTCCGAAGGTCCGACGATGTCAACTGGTTGCCCGCGAAGACATGCTATGGCCGCTTTTCCGAGAGAGTCGTAGAACCATGTGTCGACCCTTGTGGGGCAGGGTTCGCTGACAATAAGGAAATCGGTATTGGTCTCGGAGGCTTGTTGCAACGCCAGTGCGTGGGCTGCCTTGCAGCAGTTAAGGTTGATTTGAAGGAAGGTGCTCATGAGGAGGTTACAAGATGTAACTCGCTCACCAGCGCATTTGGTCCGCGGGGGGAAACAGCGTCCTGGGCGTTACTCCCGCTCCCGGCGGCTGCTGCCACTTCAGGAGGGAGACGGCAGGCGGCTATGAGATGGCCGTATTCCTTGCAGCGGAAACATCGGCGTTTTTCGGCGTTAGCGCATGTGTTGGTCGTATGCCCTTTTTCTTTGCATCTTTTGCACAACGGGGAGATGTCGTCTAACCTCTTGATCCGACAGACAGCCCATCCGACTTTAATCTTCTTCTGCTCCGCGAGTTTGAGCCCGGCCCTGATTGGTACTCTCACAACTGCCGACCTGATGCCGTTTTTCCCTTGGCGGATGTTGATGGGCTTCATATCTTGCAGTTCTGGGTCAACGGTAGCAAGCGTAGCACGGAGCTCAGCGTCTTCCACGGAATCCTCAATGCCTATCAGGATAAGCGCAATGCTTGGGACCGGGCGTCTGATACCTATTTTATCTCCAAGTCTGGACCGCAGGGCCGTAGCGAGATTATCAGCTTGTGCCTTCTCGGGGATCTCAAGAATTATGTTGCCAGACTTGGCCCTCCTCGTGGTAATTTCGTAAGATAATTTCTCCTCGGATACCGCCGATTTAACTGAGCGTACCATGTCTGCGTACGAAGTTGGGCCAGAGGGTTTTTCGATTATGACGGCCTGGAGTTTTGGGACTCTGATTCGGCTCCGGACAGAGGGAACGCCAGGGGCAGCAGTCTTAGTCTTCCTGGGTTTGCGTGAGACCACGGTGAAGCCATCCACTGGATCTGCCGCAGTGACACCCTCCATTTCAGCGCCTTGCGATGTAGTAGCCATATGGCCTGCCTCATCGGTGTTTACAGAGCTGCTAACTTTACGTGTATCGTTTAGAACAGAGCTAGACAGGGGCTTCTTCCGCAAGGTTTTTGGTTTGCTAATGTTCGCTGCTGTAGAGTTGCGCTTGTCGGTGGCATTGGCTGAGGCATTACCCACAGCCGGAGGGCTGTTAAAAGCTTCCTGTTGCGATTGCAGCTTGTTAATCTGTAATTGTTGCTCTGCTACTCTGGCTTCAGTCCTGCACATTATCGTCTTGACTTCAGCGATGGCGCTGAGTAGAGCTGGGCTTGCGTCCCGGACGCAGTCCGGATTTTGAGAGCCTGAGTCCTCCACGACCCTCTCAGTTTGCACCGATGCGTCCATGAGGACAGCTGAGGGAGCTTGAGCACCCTTGAGGACCCCAGGGGCTCGGTCCCCTTTCTGAATGCATTTGGACAGATTGTTGAACGACTTTATAACGTCCTCTCGGCTGCCCCTAAGGCCTGTAATAACGCTCAGCACGTCTCCAATAGCAGATTTAAGGTCCGGACTTCTAGTCTTAGTCGACCATGACTCCAGCGCCGACGCCTTTTGTAGTAGTAGTTTGTATCCACCGTCCTGGGAGGCTAAGCTCTTTAGGAGATGGACGACGGCACCCTGAACAGTGTCTCCATCCGAACAACCAGTGGTTACGTTTCCAATAATTCCGGCAGGTCCAGTTGCGGTAGAGGACTCGGATTTTCCACCTAGGGTAGTGCCCCGCTTCGCAGCACTACCAGCAGTCGGGTTACCAGCACCGTTGCTGGCCGCGGAAGCCTGCCACACTTCTTCCGCGTTTTTTGGGCTGCCTCTCGTCGGCGATGACGACACCCGGGACGTGCCCGCACTCCCGGCCGCCGGAATCTGGGGGTCCGAATCCCCTGATGCGGTAACAATATTTCTGATTATGTCGTCCATCATAAAGTTTAAAGGTGGCTATGCCTACACCGACGACACCAGCCTAGTGTCGTCTGTCCGGTTTCCGGATCTTGGGCCTGATCCTCGGAGGCACCGGGGGTTGATCGCGCCCCCGGTGGTGAGCTTGTCCGCGACCGCTTATTCGTCCAATCCCGAGGGGTATGGCTTATTTCGCGGCTATCCTGCATATCTACAGGACTTTCCCCTATCCGCAACCTGGGGACGCGCCCGGTGGCATGCCCATGCCTCCCCGAAGGGCCGGGAGGTGGACCTAACTTAACCTAACCTAACCTAACCTAACCACGTGCCGGAACCCCGGAAAAGTGCCCACAGCCGACATCGGCAATCACTCCCCAGACACCGCCGGGTCACGTCCGCTGTAATCAGCCGGAAAACGTGCCCGCGGACAAGGTGTCCACCACAACCACACTCCAACACCCACACCACCGCACCACCGATACTGGCTGGCACACCGCCGTCGTTGGCGGTTTGGGGGGGGGGGGGAGTATGACGCGGTCCCGCGTAATAGCCATTTGAATTCAAACGGCCTGTGCGCGGAAATCCGCGCCGTCTATTCTCTCTGTCAACCGCCAATCGACGGCGGTCGACACCGACACGCGATAAGCGCGCCTGGAGATGTCGACCGCCGGTACCGCGAACCGGCTTGTAGTAAGTTCAGTTCGACGACCGCGCTTCGAGTGACAAAACACCACGCACCCACCGTCCTCGCCGGGTCACACACACCTCACCAAACAATACATTGTGACTTTTTTTTTGTTATCGCGCATTCTATCTTTTGTTTGTCGCAGTAGTTTTTTTTTTGTAAAAAGTAAAACTAATCATCGCACCTCTGCGACCAATAAAACGTGTGCTTATTTTTTTTTATTAAACCACCATCACGCTCACCTTTGTGGGATCCGTCCAGGACCGCCACAGATATTACACAATTGTTTGTGATGTTTAAAGATTTTTCAAACTTCTCAGACAAATAAGACCATTTTTGAATTGAATCCAACAATTTGGTGGTTTTGTATGTGTGTCAACTCCTGTTTTTCGATCAATCACGCAACATCTTATCTAAAAAGTTTTTAATCAAAGTACAAACATTATGTTAAGAAAAAAATGAATAAAAAATATACAAAATAATATGTATAATATACATGTATGATGAGCTTATTATTATAGGTAGAATATTACTTACAAATATGATATTAAATTATAAAAAATGTATTTATTTGGTTTTAAAATGTTAAAAAGAAAACACTTTGAAGTAGTAAACTCTAGTTAGGGTTATGTACCTACTTATTATTTTTTTTAATCTAAAAATAATTATTAGCCCAATTAATTTTGTTTCAAATATACATAATTGTTCATAAAACAATATGATAGTAAATTTAAAAAAAAATTGTACATAAATGAATTACCTGTCCTTGACTACTCCAATACTTTTGCCGTTATAGAGCTTTATCAATTTCTTCTTTATCTTTAGCTGTTTTGATGTCTAACTGCTTACTAATTATTTGTAAATCGGAATGTTTAGGACACCACCAAGAATCGCACTAGTAAAATGTTAGCAATACAAATAGATATTTATTATTAAAAACCTAAAATATGTTACCTTTAGGTTTACCTAAGGTAAATATTATCTATATAAATTCACATACTTTTTTCAAATTTTTTGACTCTATGCTCCCTTTATTAGCAGGAGATTGAAATGTGGAGACTTGCGGATCATTATTTGTTTTGGTAGTTTCCAGAGCCAATACTTTCGCCTTATTTGATAGAGACATTTCTTCCTTAATTTATAAAAACATTATAAATTATTATACATTTATCATCAACAATTGTTTTTATTGCTTACTAATTGTGATTTTAGATAAATTATCTCAGCTGAAAAAATTTTATTTTCTATTTCAATTTGGTTATAATCCTTTTGCATTGAATGGTTTTTAGCTTGAATTTTTTTCTAAATAATTATACAATATACATATATAAGGTATTTTGTTAATAATTGAAATACATTAGTCTTTAAATAATATTTGTTAAATTTCTATACTATTTTGATGTAGGGTTGGCCCTTATACAAGATGCTTATTTTATCATAAACCAATCATTATTTTAAAAACTATTAACATTTTTAAAAATAATTCTTTTACATAAATGTAACTTATAAGTGAACTAACATTTTTAAAGCAATTAATTATATTCCCTACCTATATAAAATACAATTCCGGATTAGCATAGTTCAGAATAATGTTGTATGTAAATATACATACCATTTCAATTTTTATTTCTTCAATTTCTTTTTTTTTTCATCTAAAAGACTTATAGCATCATTCAGTTCTAGATTTTTCAATTCCATCTTATTTTTAGTTGTATGTAGTTCCTAAAATATTTATTAATTTAAAATGTTAGCCCTAATGGCAGTGTTGTAAAGTATTTGAGTAAAAGTGTTCAAATTTAGAATATTTTATTTAGAAGTACTTAAATGCTATTTTGACTATAAAAAATTATTTCAGAACTAAAAAGATTTTTTTTTGTATTTGAAGATTATTTCCAATATTTCTGAAAAGTAGGTATTTTGAATACTTTATTTTAATTTTTTATTAATTTTTTAATTTTAATATTACTTAAATACTTTTTAAAAGTATTTTTCACAACACTGCCTAATAGTAAAGAAAATAATTACCTGTTCTAAATCTTCATTGTGTTTTACAATTTTTTTGCAAACAGATTTGTAATGTAAATAACGTGACAATATATAATCATTATCCGTTAACTTACTTTCCGTTGATGTGACAGACATATTTTCGAAAACAATTCTTTAGGTACTTACTCAAGGTAAAAGCCAAAAGCTAACAATATTTGTTATAAACAAAATGTTTAAAACAACTCTCGAGGTAAATGCCAAATGGTGACAATATTCCTGGTATACAGATATCTTTATTACCAAACTATAAAGGTACAATCATGTACAATTATGATACATACAGAATGTTCTTAGTAACATAAATTAAAGTTTACTTGATGGCTAATCCTCATTATAATTTGTTTTTTTTTTTTTACCAAAAGAAACCTCAATTACTTTTTAAATTTGTATTTAAAGAATAACAATAATATTAACAAATAAAGAAATAACTAATAATTGATTTAATTATACATATATTTATAATTTAAAATGTTGTCTAGTGTTATAATACACTCTGTATACAATGAACCGACAAACAATTAGGAAAATCCAAGATACATGGGTGTTCGCGCCGCGATTAAATTAGGCTATCGCGTTTTGCTAATCGCTGTGCGACGGCACCTGTCGTAATCTGGTCTCCCGTCTCCTCCATCCACCACTTAGCCATGTCGGCTCCAACTATTCCGATACTGATTATGTTTATTTAATTTCTTTGTTTTTGTCTTTTGTCTTTTGTGTAATCAATTATTAATTATTATTCGGCCTTTTGCCTGGATTTATATTCTCATTGTGTTTCTCTCGTTTTATCTGTTCTGCGGCCAACGCCCTTATTATCTGAATTATTATTATTGTTTTTATTATTTTTTTTGTCGTCTGTGATGCTCGCTATTAAAGCGACTCAACGTTTTTGTTGTTGTTGAGATAGTTATATTGTAAGTCGCATTGAGCGCATCGTGAACATTATTCTTGCCGTGATAAACACAAGTTTGAGCTTTTTGTATGTACCTTCATTGTGAAGAACAATAAATTACTGTGTACACCAAGGCGCATCTCGTAAGTTTATTTAAATCTAATACCTCACGTCATCCATTTGTTGGCCAGTAAATCCCGCATATGGGTGTCGCACTGTCATTGCTGTCGAGGCCATCTTTCCATCAGCGTGAGCGCGCCGTTGCGTAAGTCCGCCAGCACCCACTGTGGGTGTGTGAGAGGCCGCCCAGGTCGTCGAGTCCCGCAGTCCTGTTCACCTCTTCGGCAGACCACCACCGTGACCGGACTTCAAATAGCTTTAAGTTTTAGTTTTAAGTATTGTCCCATGGTTTTGTGAGCTCTAGGGTCATTGCACCAGACCGGATCGATCACAGAGACCCGCGCCCCGTAACTAAACTGAAGCATCCTAAGTCCAAACTCCCTTGTCCCATTCCTCGGTGTCGTCGTGCCCGTCTAGTTGCCTATCCGGACGGAATTTGGGCGTAGGCATACCAGGTAGTCTACCCGACCAATACGCGGCGGTCAAGTAGGCAGTGGCTTAGTTGTTGGCGTAGTGTGGCTTGGTGGAAACAGAATAGTTTGGCTCGTACAAGCAAGATTAATCTTTAAGTGTTAAGAAACATACAAATATATTATGTATAGTACAGTTATTAGGAAAATCCAAAATACATATAAATGTGTATAATACAATAAAAAAAAATTACAATAAGTACCTACCTACCTACTCATGATTTTGATAACAAAAAACAGGTTTTTATAATATTAAATATAATATAAAATTACTTTAATACCAATATTGTATTTAAACTTAAAATTATATACAAAATAAGTTGTATTAAGATCTCTGCAGTCACAATGTTCTACACGTCAAATGAAAAATTGGACATGTGGGAATGTTTTTTGGATAGTGGAAAAAACAAAAGAAAAGCTGTTTTATTATACAGTCAACGATATGGGCTTGAGAGACATGTCCCAAATTCAAGCATATTTTCAAGATTAGAACAAAACTTAAAATCTAAAGGGAGTTTTAATAATCAAAAAAAAAGAAAATTAACAAAAACTACAGAAGGATATTCAGAAATTGTTTTACAGGCGTTTGAGGAAAATCCAAATATATCTTTAAGATTATTATCGAGTAAGTAAATAAAATAAATACAAAAAAAAACATAGACACATACAATTATTTTGGTTTATTATTGTTTATTTAGAACAAATAGGAATTTCTTATAGTTCAGTTCAGAGAATTGCAAAGAAAAATAAATATTATCCATATAAACGGCACACTGTACAGCATTTGAGATTTGATGATTGTGAGCGTCGCTTGGTTTGGGTTGCCAAGGTATATATTATTTAATTTTAATTTTTAAAAATTTTCTTATTAACCTATGTTGTATAAAACACAAGGTACTTGTTGAAATTGAAGATAATCCTCAATTCTTGGAAAGGATATGTTGGACCGATGAAGCAAAGTTTCACAATAATGGCAATGTGAATCGTCAGAATATGCGTTACTGGTCAAATGGTAACCCTCACTGGCATATAGAGAAGAATTTCCAAGAACGTTATGGCATTAACGTTTGGTGTGGTATTTTTTATGACAGATTGATTGGCCCATTTTTTTTCTGGAAATTTAAATGGTGATAAATATTTAAATTTTTTAAAAAATGATCTCCCTATTCTTTTGGAGGATGTACCTTTATCACGGCGAAAAGATTTACTTTGGCAGCAGGATGGTGCTCCAGCCCATAATAAAGGCACTGTTATTCAGTATTTAAATTCAACATTTGGGTCAAAATGGATGGGAACATACAGTCCAGAAATATGTTGGCCACCTCGTATTCCTGATTTGACTTCACCAGATTATTTCCTTTGGGGATATCTTCAAAGTGTAGTTTATAAGGAAATGCCACCTAATGTAGAAGATCTGAAACAGAAAATTAAAGATGCTTGTTCAAACATCCCAAGTCATGTGTTAGTAAAAGCTACTACAAATGAATTACTTAGAAGACTGGCAATTTGTTTAGAAGTGGATGGTCATCAATTTGAACATTTATTAAAATAATATTATTGTAAATAAACTTAAATGAACAGCTTATATGCATTGTATTTTAATTTAATTTCTTATTCTAATAGTAATTAGACAGAAAAAGTAACCAATAATTAAATAAGACCATATTTAAAAAGAATATTTTACTAATGACCCAATAGGTATTAATTCAGTATGCATGACGTGTACATATAGGTGTCCTACATTAATAAAATAAATCAACATCCTATTTAGTTACTTTGATTTAACTTACCTTTGATATATCAATTTACTTATTGAACAACAAAATAAAATTATTATTATTAATAGTAACATTATTTCAAAAATATAGTTGATTGTTGATTAGTTTAACCAATAAATCGATTTAAAAATACAAAAATACATGACAATATTGTCTATGAGGGCTATACGCAAATTTTCATGTTGTTAATTCCCGCTTATCAAAGGTTTAACGAATCACAATTAATACCTATTCGGTAGTGAGAATTTGACATTAAACACTTGTTTTCAGAAACAGTTTACAAATTACAACAACTTATACCTACAAAAATTACTGATGAATGTTGATCACGATTTAAGATGGTCGTGCAATCGTGCTGTTAAATGTTAATTCAAGGCTTATAGATAATAATCCTATACTATAAGACCGTGGTGTTGATTAACCGTTAATTCTCGTTTATCTACAAATGTAATAAGTGATAAGACCGTATACCAAGAATCAGTAACCAGTGGCAGGGCCGCATTATACTAGGTGCAAATGGAGCATTTGCTCCAGGCGGCAAATTTTGAGGGGCGGCAAAATTTGCACTACCAGTCTAATAAATAATAAATTACAATATGTTAAAATATTTTTTTACTATGGATATTTTTAAAAATAATTTGTAAATTAAAATTGAAAATGATGCTAAATTATTTTTATTTCTCAATTTTGAATTCTACTTATAATGGAATCAAATGTGAATAATTGTCGTTACAATAATTATTGTCATTCGTCGACTATCCTAATTCTTAAATTAAGTATTGAAAATTGGATTCGAATATCGTACGGTAGATAAGATAACACATACATTAGAACGGAACCCGCATGTTGACGTTAAGTAACGTATATACGATGTCTTATCGATTTCGATTACAATAATTCATAGAAGTAGCCTATCGGCTATAACTTATATAGGTATAAGCATTGATTAAATATTATATAATTGTATTTTTGATCGAATATCTACAATTTGTGTTTAATATCAAATCTCAATATCTGCAGTCGCTTTAGTTGTGTAGACGTGTAGTGTTTCATGCGCAGTTGACGAGTTCAAACCTTTAAAGTTTTAAACTAATATTTTATTAATGTGATTTGTCAGTCAGTTGTATAGTTACGAAGTGTCGAAGTAGTACTAGTAATAATGAAAAGAATAAGACTGAGTGGTTCGAAATATCAAAAAATAGCATTAGAAAAAAAGTTGAAAGAAGAAAAAGTTATTGCAAAAACGGCAAAATTAGATAGTGTTTTTAAAAAGGTAAATTTTTGAAATATTACATAAAATATGTCTTTGTATTACACTGTAACCGATAAGTAGGATTTTAGTAAGTACATAACTTGACGTTACGTAAAATCATGTTGGTATTTTATTTTATACAAATTATAAATCATATTCAAGTGTTCAAAACGACGAAGTTGTAGAAAAACTCAACAATTACGAACTTAATTCTAGTAGTCTATCTATTATTGATTCATTAACTGAAACTAATAATTTTGATGAACAAAAAAACAATGAAATTCCGTCTCCTAACTTAGAACTTATTACCAGCTCTTCAAAAAATGTATCCGTATCAAAACAATTTCCTGGGTCAGATCCAGCAGAATGGAATTTAGATTCTGATACAATTGACTATTTTTGATATAAATACTTAGATAATAAATAAATACTTACATATTACTTCATGTTTTTTTATGGTTTTTTTGGTGGTGGTGGAGGGGGTGGTGGCTGGAGGAGCGGCAAAAAATGTTTGCTCCATGGCGGCATTGGGCCTTAATCCAGCCCTGACCAGTGGTTTATTGTGTAACCATTTTGGTAAATTGTAAAATGTTATATTTATACGTTGTTCACTCGACACTCGATGTTCGGCTGAGAGCGGGGATAGGATAGGTAGGTCCAATTTGTACGACCTTTGTACATGGTACTTAAACCTACTATTAACTTATTGTTATTATCGATTATGACTGTTATGGGTATCATTAAATTTAGATTTAATTTCGTTTTTACTTCTGGTTTTGACTGTTGGGCTTAATAAATTGACCAGTAGCAGTAAATTTAACGAATTTTTAAGCATTAATAAGTCGCTAACGGATTACTCAAATTAAATTCTGTTAACGTTAAAATGATTTTTTTCTATATGCTTACAGATTTTCGTTATAGAAAATAGGTATTTCCATTTGAAAATTGAAAGTTTATAGTGTTTTACTAAATAAGGGAGGCAGTTAAAATTATTAAAATTATAACACATTGTAAAACAGTAAAATCTATAAAGTTAAAAAAAAAATTTATATTAAAATTCCTAATACTTACCGAGATATTTACTAGTTCATGATAAAAGAATCACCCTGTATATACAATTATCTGATCTAAATATCAATGAAAAAAATAGAATAACATTATTTAAAAAAATAATTACTAAATATGTAGAAAGAGTTTCCGTTTTATTAAATAATAAACATATACTTTTATTACCTTACAGTTTTGTTAACAGTATCTCTGAACAAGATATAGATAGATATAATGGTGAAATATATATCATATATAAAGGTAAAAAAGTTCTTGACAATGGGAAAGCAATCCATTTGATAGAATTTGAATAGTCGCAAGACCAGCTTGCAAAATAGCAAGCAATAAAATTAATTAAAATCGTTAATGGCTCTATCTATCTAGAACATTATATACATAATGAAAAACAAAAAATGTCTATTGGACTTTATGCTTTCTCATTTCCCAGTTCTGATAATTTAATTAAAATTGAAAAAGATTGCCAAGTTACAATTAACAATAACATAATTAATATCAATAAAGGTCTATATACTAAAGAGCAACTAAATAAATTAATCAGTCCCTTGGTTATATTTTTTGTTAATAAAAAGGTTAAAATTGAATCCCCGTGTTACTATAATCTAGATGAAAACTTAAAAAAATATCTGGGTTTTAAAGATCTAAATTTTATAAAGACAAGTAACAAAAGAATGATTTACTACCCTACTTCAGATGAAAAATACATAAATATAGAGAAACAATGAGAATTTAGATTAGGTCGAAATGGTCAAATACCGTTAGGTACAATATTTAGAGGTGTATATTCATTAAGTGAAATTGAAAATGTATTTAATTCATTCGGAGCTAAATTTGTGGCTGATTTTCCTAAAATAAGTCTTGAATTAATTGAAGGTTTTATAAATATTACAGCCTCAATCGGCCTATGTTTTGATGAATATTTATAAAATCGTTTAGGTTTTGATTACATTGGGGACTTTAAAAAACAGATGATTCCTATAAATAAAACATGGCCAAAAGGGAGTGGATCAGAATTTGGTATTGAGTATACACCACCAGACATTACTTACACAGTAATAGGGTTAAAAACTCCAACATTTTACACAAAAAAATTCTTAAAAGATATAAATGGGATTATTGAAACAAAAGATATCAAAACTGTAATAGAAAAGAAAAATTACAGTATTGATCAATTAAATAAATTACTACCATCTAATATAAAAATCCAACAAACAAATAACTATATAACAATTACATCTAAGGATTATTATTTATTGGATGAAAATCTAAGGCTTAGTTTAGGATTTGATGATAAATATGTCTATAATCATATTGGGTCGGATAGTATACTTGATCAATATTTTATAAATAAACTTTTGGAAATACATTGTGACATAATTGAAAAATCTATTTCTAACCATAAAACTGAACAATATCTACATAGAGATGATGATATCTTATCTGTAATCAAATGTGATGTTGAAGGACAATATATAGCTAATGATATTAAATATATTCCTCTAAATGTAAAAAATTTTAAATATATTAAATTATTTATCTCTGATCAAGATGGCAATAAAATAAAAAATATTGAATTTGTCGCTTATTTAATCCTGAAATCATAAATTTAATGCGTGCCCGAAAAAGTTATTATTAAAAATAATAAAGTTAATGTTTATATTTATTTCTAATTTTAACGCGGTCGTATAATTCGACCGCGTCAGTTTAAGCATTGATTATAAATACTATAATTATTTATAATATTATAATTTATAATTATTTATAATTTATAAGTATTTATAAATTATAATCAATGGTTTAAGTTTTAAAAAGCTATACATAGTTCTAAATAGTTTTGGATAAATACAAATGATAATAATATCATAGGCAATAGATATCAAAAATTCATTTTTTAGAGTTTTTAAATGATTATAAAAAATATAGTAAAAGATAGATATCCCCGAAAAAGGGACGCGTTTTTAAAAATAATCATATTTAAATGGAAACGTATTTAGAAAAAAAATATGTTAGTTTATAGAAAAAGTTACAATTATTATACAAAAGTCAGTTTTTGTTTACTAGCTTTAAAATTGTTTCTGAGTAGAATTGGAACAATTAGATATTTTTTATTACCTTTATTAACAATGTTTCCATTATTAAGTGGAATTGTAGACATTTTTGAAAAATCTTATAAGCTTAATGATAGAATTATAGAATACAGAATTTGTTATAAATTTTATAATCAATTAATATTGTTGTATAAATCTAACAAAATAATTTAGCATAGTATATGTTTAAAAGAAGCAGATTTTAAAGAAACTATTAACTTTTTCCCTAGAGAAAAATACTTAAAGCAGACACAACTTAACAGCTACAAGTATACTGTATAATTAAACATTATATTAATTTAATTTCTTATAAATGGGAAATATATATTGTCTTAAATGTAAACTAAAAACAGAAAACATTAATCCACATATAATTATGACTAAAAATAATTTTAAAAGAATGTCTGCAAAATGTAAAAAATGTAATTCTTTAAAAAGTTGTTTTATTAAAATATAATATTATCTAATTTCTAATTTAAAAATTCTATAAAATTATCTTTTTAAAAACGGGAATTTAAAAAAATGAAATATATACCGCCATCTAGTTAATTGATGTTTTATTACTATCGAATATTCTAGAAGATATTTTTATACTATATATTATATTATATTTTTTACTATTATTATTTATTATCATGATCTATATTTCTTCTAGAATATTGTTTTAGTTGAATTATATTTTAATATTATTGTTTGTGCACGAAGTAAGACCGCCCTGCTAGCTCAGCATATGTGAGGTTGGTCATACTGGGCGAGGACGCTACTTCCACTCTCCCCCGTTCCAGCTCGGACAGCGGCCGGGTCCCGCTGTATTGGTGTGTGTGTGGGTGTGTGTGAACACATGGCGTCGAGTAGTTTTTGTATTCTTGTTTTACCATTCGTAAAAGCGCATGGCAGCTCAGCATTTTTAAAGGCCTTTTAATATTCACCTTTTGTATCATGTGATATTGTTCACTATCAGAAGATCCTATTCTTATTACGAAAAATGCCACTCGCATCCTGTTTGGCAGTTCGTCATTCATTCCAGTTCGGTACGTGGTAATCTTCCTGTTACTACATCAAGTGCAGCTCACAGCGTGTGTGGCAGCTCGTCATCCAGTCCAGTTCGGTCCGGAGATTATCCTTCCCCCTTTGTGTATTGTTTATTGTACGATCAGTTGTCTCCCCTTTTATTATATTATTTGTATTAACTCAGCATTTGCTATATTTTTATGTATTACCTCCCAGTAGATTGGCCATCATTGGTGGGTAAATGTTGTCAATATTTCATATTAATATAATTAATATATATCTTTAGAGGTCTTATAAAAGGATATTGTTCTATTTTTCAATCGTATACCATATATTATGTTCACTATCCCTTAGCAGCTTTCCAGTTTAGGTGCAAGTCGCAGACGCCAACCTCATGGCAGGAGCGGTTGTGGCGAAAACAATTATACTTTTTGTTTGATAAATTATTGAGCGTGTTTAAAGTTAAGCTTATACCTGTCTATAAAAGTATCTTAGTATTTTTAATAATTCCAACTGCATCAGCTTAGGAATGAATAACAATGATTTAGACGTCATTAATAAAGATTTATCAGACTTAAATATGCAATCTACATCAAGTTCAGAAGTGGATGAAGAATTAGATGCTAATAAAGCATTAGAAGATTTAAGAATAATTTTTACTGATTTAACAATATTACAAGAAATTATGGCTGGTATAAATAGTATTGAATTGTTTAATGATGTACGTTCAAAATTACTTAATGAAAATTTACTTTATCCAACATCTTGTAAGCATCTTTTAATAAAATATTTTAAATTGTCTAAAACTAAAAAGAAAGAATGTAAGCTTGTAGGCAAAGAATTTAGTGATTATTTAAAAAAAATTTTAAAAGTTAATAATAATAATATTGTTACTGATCATCCGAGTCTAGAAGACAATGTTACTTATGATGAATTGATTACATTTCTAAAAAGTTGTAAATCAATCAACAATTTCTGATGATGAACAAAAAATCTTAAAAAATGTATGTATTTATGGGTTTTTCTTAGAAAAATTTTATACAGAACATATGTGTAATATATACAGAGGAACAACAAGTTTAAAAATTAATGTTATTTTAAAAAAAGAATTTAATTTATCTGTACCATATGTTAGAAAACTACGTTGGTTAGGAGTATTGTGGTCAAAGTATAGTAAGATAGGAAATTTATGTATTTCATTCATTAAATTATATAGTTTTAGGAAACAATTAGAGACTATTTTTATAAATCCTAAGCTTGCTAAAGAATGGCTATAATGTGATACCTATTTATTTATTATATTACAATTTAATACTGTAATATTGTAATACTGTAATATTGTAATACTGTAATATTGTAATACTGTAATATTGTAATACTGTAATATTGTAATACTGTAATATTGTAATACTGTAATATTGTAATATATATAATATTATACAATATAATATGTATTCTTAAATATACCTTTTTCCATTGCTTTACCAACAAATACCCGTGGCCTAATGGTTGAGGCGGCTCCGGTATTTCCTGCTGGTACCGAGTTCAAATCAAACTGAAATTTTTTGCGTTTTCAACCGTTCTAATAGAATAAATGCCGCCGCGCACTCCTCGTAGGAGCGAGGTCAAATAAAAAGTGTATAATAATAGTAATAATATGATGACGTAAAATAATAATAGTAATAAATGCCGCCGCGCGCTCCTCGTAGGAGCGAGGTCAAATTAAATGTGTATAATAATAGTAAAAATATGATGACGTAAAATAATAATAGTAATAAATGCCGCCGCGCGCTCCTCGTAGGAGCGAGGTCAAATTAAATGTGTATAATAATAGTAAAAATATGATGACGTAAAATAATAATAGCAATAAATGCCGCTGCGCGCTCCTCGCAGGAGCGAGGTCAAATAAAATGTGTATAAAAATTTCAGGGGAATGTAAGATTAAAAAAATTAAAGAAAAATTATTAAAAATAAATTTGTTCAAATATTGTTTAAAAATAGTTTACATTTTTTGTAATTTTTAACATAAAAATATAAGGTCGGTTTTTTTTTTTATGATTTTTAATGTTGATAAAAAATAAAAGTGTCCTCAACGTGCCCACTTACTACTAACGAGGACGTAAAAAAGTAGTAATACACAAAAATGAATTAAACATTTTTAACTCATAATATAAATAATAATCGAATAAAATATATCAAAACTCATTATCTCACCACAGTATAAAATTAAAAGATCTAAAATATTACTTATATTAATTGTTTCAGAGCACTTTGTGCATTCGGACGCTTTATAAAAGCAGACTCTTTATATAATATTTCACAGACCAAAGAAACATTAGGGATTTATTTTGATTTCATCTCCAACATGCGCACAGTTGCAGCTAATTGGGAGATCACAGTATATTTAAATATTTAAATTTATTATACACACTACCTAAAAATTAAAAGTTTACAAGAAGAAATGACATCACTTTGTGATGAAACGGCTAAAAGTTTTGAAAATAATTATAATTTTTTTTGTTTTAACAAAAAATTTCATACAAATGATATTTGTTTAAATTTTAAGTCAGCCTCAGAAAAAATTTTAAATGAATTTGAATCAGATACTTATAATATTTTTAAATTAATTGAAGGACAAAATAATTTAAGAAATAAACGACAGTTATCAAAAAACTTAGACGATATAATCTATACATTGTTTGGGACAATTAGCTTAAATGATATTACCAAATGGTACTCAAATATAAAGAATATGATAAAAAACGGTAGAAATTCTCAACACATAGTAGGAAATAAAATGATGATCACTCCTGCGAGTAATGAGGCGATATTGCTTGATAAAAAAACATTTGAAGCGACAACAGAAGTTTCAAATAATATAAAAAAAATTCATCATTATATTAATTCCGACAGGGATAACTTTAACGATGAGGATATGGAAAAAATAATTAAAAACCAAATTTTAAATTTAGAAACAATTTATAACCAATACTCTTTGGAATTAATGGGAATAAATCAAATCTTACATTTTGCTATACAGGGAAAACTACACCCATTAGTCATATCCTCAGCTCAATTATTAGAAGAAATGAAAACAATTAAATTAAACCTTCCATTTAATTTAGACATCCCGGTAAAACTAGATCTATCGGATATGCCAGAAATTTTTAAAATTATGCAAACAACTATTGTTAGAAATAATGATATAATTATGTTTATTAATACTATTCCAATTGTTTCTAGTACTTTATACAATTTATATAATATTATACCTAACCCAATGTTAATAGAAAACAATATTTACATGTTAATTAAACCTAGGATTAAGTATTTAGCTTTAACTATTGATCAAGAGTATTATGTTGACTTAGATCAAAACGAATTAAGTATGTGCTACGACACAAAACATTTTAAAATATGTAACTGTATCTTGTAACTCAGAGGGTGACAACACTGACAACATCAGACGATTGCGAAATCAATTTAATTACTAATATAAAATTAGCAAACATTGAAAATGTTTGTAATTTAAGTACACTTCAATCAAGCACGGTATTTTCCATAAGTTAATGTCGGAAAATTCATGGTTATATACAGTAAATCAACAAAATTTAATTATTACTTGTTCAAATTATAATCAAATTATTAGGCAAATTTATGGTACAGGAATTATATCTCTTAGTGAACAATGTTCCGCTTCGTCTGCAGGTTATCATATGATACCATTTAGAACCATGTACTCTGATATGGATTCGGACGTTGTACCAAACATAAATATATCTCGCTACATACATAAAGCACCTTATATAAAAAATGTACTACCTTCGGAGTCTATTTTTGAACATTATGAGGAAAATGAAGTTGTCACCCAGAACGATACAAATCACGAATCAATAATAGCAAATATTGGTTTGATTATTTGTACCTGTATATTGTTAATTTTAATATGTAGCTTAATAATAATAATAATTATAGTATACAAACGCAAAATAAAAAATGTAAGCCAACCGAGTTTGACGGAACCAGCCAACATAGAAACAGAAGTAGTTCTAAAGGAAAGAAAATCATCACCCAAAATAGTTTTGTAAACATAGGGTCATGATCTTCCGTCTAACCCGGGGGGTGTTATGAACGCATTAGATATTAGTATATTGTATTAGAATATAAGAGTATACTATTGTAGTCTACGGGTAACGCCTAATGTGTGGGCGACTCCCGGAATATTGCGGCTACATGGCACCCGCTAGGGAACCGTAGAGTCAGTCGTCTTAGCTCTTTTAAACTTGTACGTCATTCTGACCATCAATAATAAATTATACAGTGAATTATATATTTCGACTCACAATAAAATTATATTAGTATTTAAATCTTTAAAACTGTTTTGTTGTACTCTCTCCAAAAATCGAACCCTCACACTACCGAAAAAACAACGTTCATACGGAACAACCAGTACGAGCACAACACACCCATCAAAAAGGTTACATACTAGTTGCGGTCTCTCAAATAATAATAACTAAGTATACTAAATAATATAATATAATATAGTTTATATAATAATTAAATATGAAATTAATATTTCGTTTATTTATTTAATTTAGAAAAATGTATCAATCAACATTTTCCTTCCCATTTATATCGAAAATATAACATACTTAGGACTGTCTACACACTATTATTTATTGTGTAAGTATAGTTAAAATGTTGATACTTATGTTTAAATTATTCGAATATTCAAAACTATGATCGGAGTATACAATTTAATCTATTTTATTTATAAACGCTGTGTACATTAAATCGAAAAATATGTTTATCGTATAATACCAATTTCGCCTGGAATTATAGTATAATAAAGCTATGACCGCAATTAAGATAGTACCTAAATTGGCGTGACCGCAACTGATATATCTGTTTATCTCAAAAATCGTCATGACCGCAACTAGTATGCAGCCCTCTCTACGAGAGGAGCTCGTCGACGACACGATCATCAGACGAACTTACCAACACCTAGCGACTGGAAGTTGAACACACTAGAAGTCACATCTCGTTATTGCCATTTAATAAATTAATTGAACTTATTCATTTTTTCCATATTATTAATTATTGGACTTATAATAAATAAAATATTATTTAAAAAACATCAAGTGTTGATTATTCCATTCAACTTCTTGACAATCCTAGAAGGGCTCGCTAAAACTGTATAAAAAAGCTAAGTGTGCTCATAGATACATAATCATTCTACTCATAAGCATTTATCAATGTACGGCTAAAATAACTGTAATCGTAACTGCGAGTAGCGACCCATAAAAAAAACACATGGTTTGGGAAACGCTGCCTTATAGTATTGTAGCGTCCCAGCATACAGGAGGACAAACGACTGGTGTTGAGGTAGATGGATTGGGTGTAATAAGTATAACAATTTAATTTGTGATTAATTTATTAGATATTTATTTGATTACTATGTAAATAAAACACTTTTACTGCACAAAATGATTTGGTTGTAAAATATTCTAAGTCCGAATAATTAAATTGGACTGGTGTCTGGCGTGAAGGTGCTTGTTCTGACTCTGGTGGCTCACGTCTGAATTGGGTCTAATCGGGGCTCTCCTATATAGTCCAGATAGTCCTACTCTCTGCATTTCCTCTCCTATCGATAAGATACGTATGTGTCCATGGCCGAGTCGTGCAAAAGCGTACGCGTGTATTATTTTAATATCGCAGTTTCCCACGCCCATGCGACCGGTCGGCCACATCCTGGTTATTCGCGATACGTAATCTCCATAACCCGACGACATTAATCATATCTCTAGATACGCCTGCCAAGACTACGATTTCATATTTAATATTTCGTATATTTAATTCCAATTATGGTAATATTTTGGAAAGGCTAGAAGTTTGGCCTTCGATATAACTATTGAGGTCCTACACAATATAATTGGTTGGCGAAATCATACGCCCCAGGGTCACTTATACATATCTACGTGTATATGCGTGTTTAGATGTCTCAGCGGGACGTCAGTACATAGCAGTATTATATTTAATTCGATCCTCACTTCCGCTGTGGAGGTAGTAGCCACGGTCGGGCTGTTCGGTCTACTTGTTTGAGTCCCTGTTGTGTTAGCATAGGTTTGTACCCTCGTGTCCTGTACCAACAGAGGCTGCCCTGCGCAAACTTGCGGTGGTTGAGTGCCACCAAGATGTCGTACAGCTAATTTGCCTCCACTCCCTGTGGAGTGCCTGTCAGCGCTTTAGCTATCTCCCCAAGCCTGTGGGTTTCCGCCAAATACAAGTCCTTGGAGAATTCTATTGTTTCTGGCGCAACCACCTATTCTTCAGAAAAGGGTGTCTCAGAGTTAGCGTAGGTTCTCTTCCTAGAACCCTCCTTCGACCCCGGAAGGTCAGAGGGGGGAGCTAGCTTGAAGAAAGGACCTTGCTTATGGATTATTTAAAATTGACGGGTTTTCGCGCGGTTGGGACCAAAAGGGACTTTTTGTCTGTTCACAGTGATTCTGATGGTATAATACGTGGCATTATCGATTAAGTTACCTACTAGCTTGGATGAACTAAAGTTACGTAATTACGGCGGCAGCCAACGCCCGTGCTTCACTTTCCTGCCACACGGCCGCCGTATATCTATCGAACGGCCTCCCGAATACGCCGGTCTTCACACCCGCTGGAGTCACGACTTAGGTTGTGGTCTCTACGGATTCGTGTTGTCCGTGCGAAGACATAGGTATCGGTCATATTTCGCGAACTAGAAAAATCTAACCTAACCTAACCTTCGATACAGATCGCCCCAGCTGACCATAGCTAGAAGTTTGGCCTTCGATATAACTATTGAGGTCCTACACAATATAATTGGTTGGCGAAATCATACGCCCCAGGGTCACTTATACATATCTACGTGTATATGCGTGTTTAGATGTCTCAGCGGGACGTCAGTACATAGCAGTATTATATTTAATATCAATTTTATTATACGAAGATTTATACAAAATCAAGATGATAATTTTAAGTTGTAGGAAGAGAGATAGATTTTTATTAAATCGGCTTATTTAAGTAGTTGTATAGGGGCTCTAGAATATAATGATTTGACGTTTGATATAAAATAAATAAAAATTATTGAATACTAATTGGAATACAATATTTCAGAAATGGATAGTTTCAATAGCTTGACCAATAAATAATAGATAATTCAATATCCCTAAAAAACGCTATCGTTTATCATGAAATAATGGAATTTAGAATTATAATAGAATTTAATTATATACCTATCTACATATAACAGTAACTTAAATATAATGTAAATGCAGCTTAAATTGTGTTGTTAATATATGAATTCATTACTATAGTAACCATATGTAAACAGATATTTATATTTGTTATAGTCAACAATTATGTAAACTCCATTTTATAATTTACCTAGTTTTGACTGAGATTAAAATATTATGTCTTTATTATTTGCAAAGCAATTTATTAAAAGCAATTTATTTAAAACAGTCGGACGATCCAGAATATGGTGTACAAAATTTACGAAATTAAACAATGCAAATTTAATAAAAACTCCTAAAGTAAGTTAAGTAATCAAAAAATATGTATAATATTTTTGCCTTCAAACTGTTATCCTTCAATTTTGTTTTTTAGAAATTACATCGTTGCAGTTATTTGTTTCTCATCTCAGATTCTGATTTGAAAACAAAAAAATGGAATTTTGGTCTGTATAATAAAGCCCTTAATGGTAAATATTTATACATTTATTTATTATTTTTTTAATAGTATATAGGTACAATAGTATAGGTGCCAAAATAAACATTCCTTTGCCCTTAATATACATTAAAAGTTGTAAATATTTGTAAAGATATCGTTATATTTTAGGCGTAAATGGCACTTTTTCGGGTGGAAAAACGCTAAGAGAATTTGGTCCCCAATTGGATAAGTTAATCTCCGAATTTAACACTCTAAATAACATTTTAAGCCAAGCAGATCAGAAAAACACAAACTGGCGACAGAGCTATTTTGAAGATTCAAACCTTAACAATTTTATAATGGCCGCTGTAAAGTTTGGAAAAGTTAAGCTTTGGCGATGGGCCAATTCACTAAGGTGGATATTAATTCGTTCGTGCTACTTACTCAATCATTTTAATAACAATCGATCTCTTATTAATATTTAACAGATTCCAAAAATAGTTTTCCTGAGGCCCTCAAAACGTTTTTTTCATATTTTTGTTCTATGTCTTATTGACATTATTTTATTCATTGGGTTTAAATCTTAACAATTTAATACAAGGCGCCTCGTAATTTGATATAATAGCAGTTGGAAAATATTAAAGATACATAATGACTTTTTTTTATAACCGTTTTAATCAAAAATATTATTTATAATTTATGTTTTAGGATCCATTTTGGCGAAAACAATACATTTGACAATTCAACTTTAAATTTTAAATTCGGTGACCAACCTCCGTGAGTTGATATAATAGCAATTAAAAAATATTAATAATACATAATGACTTTTTTTTATAACCGTTTTAATCAAAAATAATATTTATAAATCTTGTTCTAGGATCCATTTTGGCAGAA
This sequence comes from Diuraphis noxia, assembly GCF_037042655.1. Taxonomy (NCBI): domain Eukaryota; kingdom Metazoa; phylum Arthropoda; class Insecta; order Hemiptera; family Aphididae; genus Diuraphis; species Diuraphis noxia. Next base: position 76,571,633 of record NW_028301714.1, read on the forward strand.
ATAATACATTTAACAATTCAACTTTATATTTTGAATTCGGCGACCGATCATCGTAAGTTGATATAATAGCAATTAAAAAATATTAATTATACATAATGACTTTTTTTTATAACCGTTTTAATCAAAAATAATATTTATAAATCTAGTTCTAGTATCCATTTTGGCAGAAATAATACATTTAACAATTCAACTTTAAATTTTAAATTCGGCGACCGACCTTCAAATAGTAACAGAGAAACGCAAAAGAAAGTATGTATCATGAATGAAAAACGGAAAATAACATTATATAATATCAAATTAGATAAGTTTCATTCCGAATTTAACACTTTAAATGACATTCATTTCCGACAGGACGATTATGGAGCTTTAAACAAGACTATGATCATAGAACAGATTGAGAAGGATAAAGTTTATAACTCAAAGCAATGTACCTATTCACCATTGAGCATAATTGATGATCACTCCCTCACCATTCCGAAAATTTTTATGGCAATCTGTGTTGTATGTGCACTTATCAATTAAATCAAACGGTGTTCCTGAGGTCCTCAGTATAAAAAAATTAAAAATTAAAAATAATATTTAATTATACTACAAACCTCTTAGTAAAATCTTCAAAATATTTCAACAATTTTTAATTTATTTATAAACATTGGAAATTGTTCTGGAAAATATTAAAGATACATAGGCACTTTTTTTTATAACCGCTTAAGATTCAAATGATGACAAAATTTATTTAATTGAAAATTTACAAATTATTTAATTGAAAAATGTATAAAATGTTTAACGTTAATAGCTAAGGATTAGCACAGGAAATATTGACAATTTTAAACATGGTTCCAGGTAAGTAGTTAATCCTGCAACAAAAAAAATCTAAAAACTTTACAAACACAGTTTTTTATAGTTATTTTAAGTTCAAGAATAACAATTTTAGTTTTATTGTTATAATTAAAAAATATTATTCGTGGATATTTGAAATTTCTAGAGTATACTTTATATTCTAATTTTAATATAGTTAATGTCGTTAATAACTTACTACTATAGTTCTATTAATACTTTATAATAACTTGTATACAGCGGCGCACGAATTGGTCCACTAGGATTCCGGAATAGTTCACGATTGGCCGATCCTCACTTCCGCTGTGGAGGTAGTAGCCACGGTCGGGCTGTTCGGTCTACTTGTTTGAGTCCCTGTTGTGTTAGCATAGGTTTGTACCCTCGTGTCCTGTACCAACAGAGGCTGCCCTGCGCAAACTTGCGGTGGTTGAGTGCCACCAAGATGTCGTACAGCTAATTTGCCTCCACTCCCTGTGGAGTGCCTGTCAGCGCTTTAGCTATCTCCCCAAGCCTGTGGGTTTCCGCCAAATACAAGTCCTTGGAGAATTCTATTGTTTCTGGCGCAACCACCTATTCTTCAGAAAAGGGTGTCTCAGAGTTAGCGTAGGTTCTCTTCCTAGAACCCTCCTTCGACCCCGGAAGGTCAGAGGGGGGAGCTAGCTTGAAGAAAGGACCTTGCTTATGGATTATTTAAAATTGACGGGTTTTCGCGCGGTTGGGACCAAAAGGGACTTTTTGTCTGTTCACAGTGATTCTGATGGTATAATACGTGGCATTATCGATTAAGTTACCTACTAGCTTGGATGAACTAAAGTTACGTAATTACGGCGGCAGCCAACGCCCGTGCTTCACTTTCCTGCCACACGGCCGCCGTATATCTATCGAACGGCCTCCCGAATACGCCGGTCTTCACACCCGCTGGAGTCACGACTTAGGTTGTGGTCTCTACGGATTCGTGTTGTCCGTGCGAAGACATAGGTATCGGTCATATTTCGCGAACTAGAAAAATCTAACCTAACCTAACCTTCGATACAGATCGCCCCAGCTGACCATAGCTAGTGACGATACCTCGTTTGCCTTTTTGGGTTCAACAAAGGTGAGTAACTAAATATTTAAATGATACATAATACACGCGACTCCCGGCGGCGGCGCCGCCACGCACAGACTGGTTCACGGCACGGCACGTTACGCAGTGGCCTAGTTTCTGCGCTTTCCGAGTTCCAATCTCTGACGCGTCCCACAACAGTCACCGACAAACACAGTGCCCCCGCACACCGGGCGCCCGGGTCCACACGGCTCACCGATACCGGCGCCTTCAGTCAGCCATGGATCGGAAGGATAAGTTATCTGCTCCCCCGGCGACTTACGTCAGATCACTGATCGACGGTAGGCCTATGAACTAGGTCAGACCTACAAAGCTCCGGACGGATCGCACTTCATGATAGATAGGCATGGTCCTTTCTTCAAGCTAGCTCCCCCCTCTGACCTTCCGGGGTCGAAGGAGGGTTCTAGGAAGAGAACCTACGCTAACTCTGAGACCCCCTTTTCTGAAGAATAGGCGGTTGCGCCAGAAACGATAGAATTCTCCAAAGACTTGTATTTGGCGGAAACCCACAGGCTTGGGGAGATAGCTAAAGCGCTGACAGGCACTCCACAGGGAGTGGAGGCAAATTAGCTGTACGACATCTTGGTGGCATTCAACCACCGCAAGTTTGCGCAGGGCAGCCTCTGTTGGTACAGGACACGAGGGTACAAACCTATGCTAACACAACAGGGACTCAAACAAGTAGACCGAACAGCCCGACCGTGGCTACTACCTCCACAGCGGAAGTGAGGATCGGCCAATCGTGAACTATTCCGGAATCCTAGTGGACCAATTCGTGCGCCGCTTATACAAGTTATTATAAAGTATTAATAGAACTATAGTAGTAAGTTATTAACGACATTAACTATATTAAAATTAGAATATAAAGTATACTCTAGAAATTTCAAATATCCACGAATAATATTTTTTAATTATAACAATAAAACTAAAATTATTATTCTTGAACTTAAAATAACTATAAAAAACTGTGTTTGTAAAGTTTTTACTGGAACCATGTTTAAAATTGTCAATATTTCCTGTGCCAATCCTTAGCTATTAACGTTAAACAATTTATACATTTTTCAATTAAATAATTTGTAAATTTTCAATTAAATACATTTTTTCAACATTTGAATCTTAAACGCTTATATAAAAAAAGTGCCTATGTATCTTTAATATTTTCCAACTGCTATTATCTCAAATTACGAGGAGCCTTTTATTATATATACCATAGTTAACCATTTCGAACTGAAATTACTTCTCTATTCCACTATGACGTTATTATATTTAATAATTCTACATAGGATATCTATACAGGGTGATTTTTTTTATTGTGAACCAGTTAATATCTAGGGAAGTATAAGGAATTTTAAAATAATTTTTTAATACTTTTCTGTACATTTTGATATCATAATATCATTATTTTTCCCGGTATTTTCATAAGATAATACCACGATTTAATATATAATGTATATAGATATTATCTTAAATTGTGGATAATAGTATAATACACAATAACAAAAAGTCGTAAGTTTTAAGCTTATAAATCTTTTTCTTTTACGTTCCTCATAATTTTTGTAAAAGTTACAAAGGTCTGTGTACCTACTGTGAATTCGACGATTTAATTAAATAGTAATTAATAATTATGAAGCGTCAAAATACGTTATTATCTTTTTTCACAAAAAAAAGTAAAGATATTTGTAGTGAAAACCAATCAACCAATCAACAAAAAAATGAAACTGAAATTAAGGTAAGAGATAATTAACTATTAAGTATTGACTATTGTGTATAGCATATTATAATATTAACTATTATTTATTGATAGCAAAAAGTACAATTACCACCAGAGAAAGGAATAGGCAGAACTTTCCAAGAAAAGTGGAAAAAATTGTACCCTTGGATTGTATATGATACTGATAAAGTGTTTTGTTCTCAATGCACAACTGCTGTGCAAAATAATATTGTTTTACTGCAAACTACAGTTGTAGATAAAAACACAAAAAATGCATTTGTTGTCAATGGATATAACAGCTGGAGCAAAGCATTAGAAAGATTTAAAGTACACGAAGGTAAAATATTTAAAGTAGTAATTAATTTTTAATGTACTTGAAATATAGTTTGTTTATTTTAAACAGCCTTTGTTATGTTATAGGTATAAGGTTACATAGTTTATGTAGCTGTTTTTACTTTTAAAATGTATTTAAATTAAATATGCAGTCATTGTTATCTATATGAGCTCGTGTTGTGTTGTGTTGTTTTGTGTGGATATTATTAATTTTATTTGAACTTATTAAAGAATACCTAGTCAGTTTGTAAAAATAGTGTTTAAATTAATCTATGTGAATGAAACAAATTGTTTAATCTTAATCATTCACTATGTGTTTATGTCCTACCTACATGTTATGTTTCATATAGGTATCTACAGCAGTTAAGGCTTCAGCTCAAGTATTCAATAGTCAATACATCTTATGTTACTTATTCATCATTCAAATATTTAAGTATAACCAAAAATATATTTTTATTATTAACTCATTTAAATAATAAATAAATAAATCTATGTTGCATGTTTATGTGTTGTAGTTATCAATTTATACGTTTTGATAAAATATTTTATTATATTTATTTTATAAATTATAATGTGTGTGTGTATAATCATAGGTAGCCCATTTCATAGTGCAGCAGTATATTATGCCAATGTAGCTCAAAAACGATCAGAAAATATTTATAATACTTTGAATACTGCAAACTCTAAACAAATGAAAGAATCTAGGGCAGCTCTATTAAAAATAATAAGTTCAATATTGTATCTTACTAAGCAAGGGCTTGCCATTCGAGGTCATACAGATAATAACTCAAACATTAATCAATTATTAAAATTAAGATCAAGTGATTCATTGGAGTTGGATTCGTGACTTTTACACACAGCATATAAATGGACATCACATGAAGTACAAAATGAAATAGTAGGTTTACTGTCACAGTATGCACAAACAAACCTAATTCATCAAATAAAAGATTCAAAGTATTTTTCAATCATTATGGATGAAACAATGGACAATAATTGTCAAGAGCAAGTATCAGTGTGTTTTCGTATAGTAGATAACAATTTAAACATATCCGAACTGTTTTTGGGTTTTTTTAAAACTGAATCAACCGATTCCCTAACTTTATTCACCTTAGTATCTAATATTATAACAAAATTCAATCTAACATTATCAGACTGTCGTGGTCAGTGTTATGATGGTGCGGCAAATGTAAGCGGCCATATCAGTCGTCTCCAAAAAAGAATTTTAGATGTTGAAAAGCGTGCTGTATTTGTTCACTGTGTAGCACATACTTTAAACCTTGTAGTCCAAGATGGTATGAGTGTAGATAGATCTCGAGATTTTTTAGCAATGATAAGATCTAATATAGTGTTTGTACGCTGTTATCCCAAAAGACAAGCAATTTTCAATGCTCTACAAAGTGAACAAGAATTAAATTCTCAGTCATTTCGTCCATTCTGTCCAACCAGATGGTGTATGCGAGTAAGGTCTTTAAAAACATTATACTACAATTATGCCGTTTTAATAAAGTTTTTAGATAATATATCAAAAGAGAGGTCTGAAAATGGTGCCAAAGCAAGTGGTTTTCTCAAAAAATTGCTCAAATACGAATTTTAATTTAATACTAAAGTAATGATTAATATTTTTGAGAGGGTTGAACTTCTCAATGTAGAACTCCAAAAGATATCATTAAATTTCCATGAAGTAAAAATTAAAATTAAACACATAATTTCATCAACAAAGAGAAAGTGGTTTTGATGACTTCTGGCTGAAAATTTCAACCAAGGCAAGGGAACTGAATATTCAGGAGCCGAGTGATCAAAGACCTAACAAAAAACCAAAAAGATTTAGTGAACAAGATTCGTCTCCGCCGACCCTATCAGTTAATGACAAATTTAAACGTATATATTATGAAATAATAGATGTTACTGTATCAGCACTGAATGGAAGATTTCAACAAAATGTAGGTAATCGACCATTTCTGTTCATTAGAAAAATTTGTAATCGGTGAAGACGGACATAATATTACCGATGTCATTGAATTTTATGGAAGTGATTTTAACCGAGGTAAATTGATATTACATCGAGGTATGTTAAAGTTTACAAGATGCCGTAAATTTCATGAAATCTGATAATTTGTGTGATATGTTATCAGAATTTTCCAAACTCCTACAAATTGTCTTAACTATTCCAGTATCATCTTGCACTGCAGAAAGGTCTTTCTCAGCATTAAGGAGGTTGAAGACATTTTTGAGATCAACGATGACACAAAATCGTCTCAATGATATAGCTATTCTTCATGTTCATCGAAACGAAGATGTAGATATTGAAAAACTCGCTAATACTTTTATAAATAAAGCCAAAGTTCGTCAAAACACATTTGCATTGTAATGTAAAATGTTTTTATTTTAATTGTTTAAGCTAATAAATTTATAATATTATAATATGTGTTAGTGTGTTACTAAACACTTTTATTTTATTATAATGTACTCGGTATTCATTAAAAATTTTCTTATATTACATTGTAAATATGTTTTGTTACCAGTTTGTAGAAAATTTAGTATACGGAGTGAGGGGAAAAGCTCCTCACAAATACTTATTGACATCAGTGACACGTACAGGATTTTTTTGGGGGAGGGGGTACAACCCAATTCCCTCTCCCCCAATGCGTGCGTCACTGCTGTTTTACATTGGTAAGAGCACCAAATAGCTTTTTGAAAACCTGGCGCCTATGCCCATAACGGCCATAATCGATAATAATAAGATAGATAAATAATACTGTGGAGATCAGCGGGCGAGGTATAGCGAGTTTCCCCCGTGATATCTCCAACGTTGACGAAATGGCCCAGGCGCGCCGTATGTAGGTAGGAGGCGCTATTGCAGGCAGGGCCGCATTATACTAGGTGCAAATGGAGCATTTGCTCCAGGCGGCAAATTTTGAGGGGCGGCAAAATTTGCACTACCAGTCTAATAAATAATAAATTACAATATGTTAAAATATTTTTTTACTATGGATATTTTTAAAAATAATTTGTAAATTAAAATTGAAAATGATGCTAAATTATTTTTATTTCTCAATTTTGAATTCTACTTATAATGGAATCAAATGTGAATAATTGTCGTTACAATAATTATTGTCATTCGTCGACTATCCTAATTCTTAAATTAAGTATTGAAAATTGGATTCGAATATCGTACGGTAGATAAGATAACACATACATTAGAACGGAACCCGCATGTTGACGTTAAGTAACGTATATACGATGTCTTATCGATTTCGATTACAATAATTCATAGAAGTAGCCTATCGGCTATAACTTATATAGGTATAAGCATTGATTAAATATTATATAATTGTATTTTTGATCGAATATCTGCAATTTGTGTTTAATATCAAATCTCAATATCTGCAGTCGCTTTAGTTGTGTAGACGTGTAGTGTTTCATGCGCAGTTGACGAGTTCAAACCTTTAAAGTTTTAAACTAATATTTTATTAATGTGATTTGTCAGTCAGTTGTATAGTTACGAAGTGTCGAAGTAGTACTAGTAATAATGAAAAGAATAAGACTGAGTGGTTCGAAATATCAAAAAATAGCATTAGAAAAAAAGTTGAAAGAAGAAAAAGTTATTGCAAAAACGGCAAAATTAGATAGTGTTTTTAAAAAGGTAAATTTTTGAAATATTACATAAAATATGTCTTTGTATTACACTGTAACCGATAAGTAGGATTTTAGTAAGTACATAACTTGACGTTACGTAAAATCATGTTGGTATTTTATTTTATACAAATTATAAATCATATTCAAGTGTTCAAAACGACGAAGTTGTAGAAAAACTCAACAATTACGAACTTAATTCTAGTAGTCTATCTATTATTGATTCATTAACTGAAACTAATAATTTTGATGAACAAAAAAACAATGAAATTCCGTCTCCTAACTTAGAACTTATTACCAGCTCTTCAAAAAATGTATCCGTATCAAAACAATTTCCTGGGTCAGATCCAGCAGAATGGAATTTAGATTCTGATACAATTGACTATTTTTGATATAAATACTTAGATAATAAATAAATAAATACTTACATATTACTTCATGTTTTTTTATGGTTTTTTTGGTGGTGGTGGAGGGGGTGGTGGCTGGAGGAGCGGCAAAAAATGTTTGCTCCATGGCGGCATTGGGCCTTAATCCAGCCCTGATTGCAGGAAAAGAACAACGTCGAGTAAAAGAACAACGTTTATTATTCAAGCATACAATAACATGTTCGACGTAAGAGTTTACAAAGTTGCGCGATCGAGAGACAACGACGGTGGTCACGAGAATCGTTTTTTTAGTAGACACAAAAATGGCGGTGGTTCGCGAATGAACCAGACAACGAGGAAACTCTCGGTGGGTATGAAAGAGTGTTGTGAAAAGGACTGAAAGATGGCAGTAAGCCGGCCGCCGCCCGAGCAGGCGACCGGTTGTGCCGCCTAAAACATGGTGACCAACCGTCTACATGCTTACCGACCCCGGAGGGAAATTATGTGGTGGCGGTTCACCACATTACTCCCCCCCCCCCCCGACGAAGGTGAAAATGATGAAATTGTTTTCGGAGTCGATTGATGGTCGATGGACTGCATGGCGTACGAATGATCGGTGAGTGGATCGTTTCGTAGAATGAACGCCGGCTTGAGTCGATCCACAGAGATCCAGGACGTCCGGTTGCCCAGCTGTAGCTTGAAATCCTTGACTCGACGTTCCAACACAGCATATGGTCCTTCGTATCGTGGTTGAAGTGGCGCGTGTTGAGCGTCGACTCGGACAAACACATGACTGACTGTGTCGAGCTGCGTCGGTACAAAGATACGCCTAGACGAGTCGTGATTCATACCTGGTGTGGGCCGCAATAGAGCCATCGAATTTCTGAGCGCGGCGACGAGGTCCGGCGCTCTTGCCTCTTGTGGGGTTGCGTGAAATGGCTCGCCCGGTAATCGAAGAGTCGTCCCGTAAACCAACTCGGCAGGGGTCGCATCCACGTCGAGTTTGACAGTGTTCCGCAGAACGAGTAAGACGATCGGCAGGTGTTGCCGGACTCAAACTGCCGCACTTGATCGGTGGTAATGATGTCCGGAACCCCGAAGCGAGCGACCCAGTTCGTCACTAGCGTGGCGGCAACAGTATGCGCACACATGTTGTCTAATGGCCATGCCTCCGGCCAGCGCGTAAAACGGTCGATGCACGTTAGTATATATTTTGCGTTATTGGAAGTAGGTAACGGGCCGACGAGATCGAGATGGATATGTCCGAATCGACGATCCGGGGGCGCGAAAGGCGCGAGCGGTGACGTCGTGTGTCGATGTATTTTGGCTCGTTGGCATTGTTCGCAGGTTTTGACCCATTGACGAATTTCTCGATACATTCCCGGCCAAACAAAACGAGACTTGATGATTCGACAGGTGGCCGCGCCGCCTCCATGCGCTTGACGGTGCAACGAGTTGAACACGGCACGCCAGTGACACTGCGGAACGAACAGCCTCGACCTTTCGTGTGAAATGTCGAAATAAACGGGCCCGTTTGTCGTTTGCCGTGCCTCGAGCTCCAGCGAGGACTCCGAATTGCCCGAAATGATGTCCTGTAATTGCGCCTCGCTGGCTTGATCCACCGCCCACCGGTCGAGATCTGGCAAACCGTCTTCAAGCGCTGCTAATTCGAGGCGCGAGAGAGCGTCCAGTACTATGTTACGCTCGCCGCTGACGTGTTCGATTTCGTGGAAAAATTGTGATAAAAACGCGACGTGCCGGGCTTGTCGTTCGATGAGCTTCTCAGCCTTTTGCGAGAACATAAACAAAAGCGGCCGGTGATCCGTTCGTAGCGTCACGTGTCTGCCTTCGATCGCGTGCAAGAAGTGTCGAGTGGCGAGGTAGGCAGCGAGTAGCTCGTACCAGCTGTGCCGTGTCAACGAGCGCTTCGCGACACGCATAGAACGCCTCATGCGCCAATTCGGTCCATACAAGTGAGCCGTCATGTTTGGCACTGCCGCTGACTGTTTGTTATCTTTAACATTATATTAGCTTCTAAAAACTCTCTCCGTTTTCAAGCATATTTTTATAATAATATCACTGGGCTTATACAATCCTCCACGGTCCTTTTGACTAAGCAACTTCCGACTTCTATTTTAATTTATCTATTCTGTGGCTCTAGTCCATCATCGTGATCAGTAGATCATATATTACTGGATAGAGCCATTGCCTATCTCTCTGTGTTTGTGTTACAAAAATACAAAATCGTGTCATCATAATACGGATTACACTTTATTACTGCGCATGCGTAAACATTTTATCAATTGTTTTTATTTACATAACGGATAGTAGTGATAATATCGTATGATTAATTATTATGCAATTGTTTTATTTTATAATTTAATAATTGTATGCTTTTAATTTTTATATTAATATTTAATGCAATATACTACCTATATTAATATTATATAAAATGGATAAAATAAAAGTATATATAATAACAGAAATTCGTGTTTTAAATGTTTAAAATCTATGAATAATAATCCTGGTATGTCGTAACATAAGTGAGTAAAATAATTAGTAATAATTATATATTATATTATAATTTAATAATCTTTTATTATAAATAGTAATAATAATTTTTATGCATTTTGATCGTATACAATTGTTCCTAGATTTCCCAAAAATAAATTAATACGACAAGAATGGCTTAATACTTGTGGGTTTTGTGAACAAGACATTATAAATAATAGGAAAATTTGTTCTTTTCATTTTGAGTCAAATTGTTATATTGAGGGCCGTAAAACTTTAAAGCCAAATGCAGTGCCATCCAAATTTTCTAAACTACAAGTCACTTGTGATCATAAACAACATAATTAAATTAAATTTATTTATAAATATGAAAATAATTAGAAAAATATCTATATGTATTTATTCATGTATTAATTTTTTTATTATTTAAGGTAATGAAACAAAATCTAACACTGGATTAATCGAAGCTTCAACACCAACAGTTGATGACATTTCTGTTCTTTCAAATTAAACGCTTCTTACAAAATCTTCAAATGCTAAATTCAATATTTGAACCAATAATAAGTTTATATAACACATAAAATAATATATATTATTTTTCTCAAACATTTTTAAAATAATATTAATACATATTTTAGAAACACCAAAACGCAAACGAAGATTGTGTTATATAGGAGATGTAAAAACACCAGATTTTGATACGCCAAAAAGAGCTAAAGTGCATTTTAAAAAAGCTAAATACCAAGTTATGATTCAAAAACAAAAAATTAAACGCTTAAATGAAACTGTTAGAAGGCTTCGCAAAAAAATTGTTTCTATAGAATCTCTTTTAAATCATTTAAAAAAACAAAATTATATTACTGAAAATGCACATGGTGAAATATTGGTAAGCTATCAAACTCTATGTTTTTTTTTAATCTGTGGATTGGTTTGCAGCTATCATCCATTATTCTCTATTATTATTCATCTTCTAACTATATTATTTCCATAAACCTTGTGCTAGGGTTGACTTAGTATAAGGTCTATGATTATTCCATAATAAATTTCCTTATGTAATTCTTTCCAATATATCTACATTGGTTACTCTATCCACACCATTATTCATAATCTTATAATTTAATCTGTTTGTGCATTTTTATGTTAAATTATAAACACTTTATATTAATCTTTGTGGAATATTGGTATACAATTAATTAAACAAATTAATCTGTTTGTGTTGTAATTATTGTGTATTTCTATTTTAAATTATAAACATTTTATGTTAATCTTTGTGTAACTTTTATGTGTAGTATTATTATACCTACTTTTTTTCCTGATTCTTCTGGTGAAAAGACAGATTTATTGATTTTAAGTGTTCTATAAAGTGGGCTAATTATATAATTTAATAATTTAATAAAATTACTTTCTAATTCAAATAACTTATAAGAAATTAATATTTTATAATACATTAAAATTTTTACAGAGAACTACTTCAGAATCTATAAAAGAAACTATAAATAGAAGCCTTAAATTGAAAAATGCTAAATTTTCTCCAGCAATAAGGTCATTTGCTCTTACATTACAATTTTATTCTAGCAAAGCGTACACATTTGTTCGAAAACATTTTAATAATTTACTCCCCCATCCTTCAACTTTAAAAAAGTGGTATTGTGTAATTAAAGGTGAACCAGGATTCACCGAAGAATCGTTTACAGCCCTTAAAGCAAGACAAAATCAGTTATCTGACCAGGTCATCATAAATATTTCTATAGATGAAATGGCTATAAGAAAGCAAATTTCTTTTTTAAATGGAAGGTTTTATGGTGGTGTTGATTTAGGTACAGGAAATGAAAATGATAGTGATTGTACTCAGGAAGCTACGAATGCATTGGTATTTTTAGCAGTTTGTATTAATGGCCACTGGAAAATTCCATTGGGGTACTTTTTAATTCACAGTTTTTCTGGTTCTGAACGTGCCAGTTTACTGATAAAATGTTTGGAACTGTTAGTAGAAACAGGAGTAAAATGTTATTCTATAACATTTGATGGTGCTGCTTCAAATATATCAATGTGTACCTCTTAGGTGCAAATTTTGAATATACATCTGCAAATTTTAAACCTTGGATTGAATATCCTGGCAGTCAAAATAAAATTTTTATATTTTGGGATGCTTGTCACATGATTAAATTAGTACGGAATACACTAGGCGACAAAAATATATTAATTAATAAATATAATGAACCAATAAAATGGAGTTGTATTGAAGATCTACATAGAATTCAGGAAAGTAAAGGTTTACATGCAGCAAACAAATTGAAATAACCACACATTCAATATTATGAAAATAAAATGAATGTCCGTCTGTGTGTGCAAACGTTGAGTGCAAGTGTTAGTTCAAGTTTATTTTTTTGTGAGCAATTAAATTTAATAAATGAAGTTAAGGCTACAGCAGAATTTTGTCAAATATTTAATGATGCATTTGACTTACTTAATTGTCGTAATAAATATGTTAAAGTTGAATATAATTGTCCAATTAATGATGACAATATTGAAAAAATTGAAAAATTCTTAGAAACATTCAAGACTTATGTAGAAGGGTTACGTTATGGACCAACAAATAATGATGCTAATGGAGAGCAACTTATTAAAAGTAAACGACAAGTAGGTTTTATTGGTTTAATCATATGTTTGACAAATTTAATTAATACATACAAGGTAGTTAAAGAAGAAAAAATGACCTATTTATTAAGTTATAAACTTAGTCAAGACCACTTGGAAGTCTTTTTTAGTGCATTGAGAAGTCGTGGTGGTTTTAATAATAATCCCAATGCAATTCAATTTAGATCTGCCTACAAAAGACTTATTGTTAGACATGAAGTAAATGGTTCAATCTATGGAAATTGTACTCAGTTGGACAGTTCTAGTATATTATTTGTTAGTGCAAAGAAACGGCAAGATGCTGATGCTATTATGAACAATGATAATGAATAATGATATAGATAATGAATCTGATTTATTTGAAGAATTTGAACATGATTATGATTATAGAATGCCAGAATTAGAGGAATATGTTACAGACGTGGTGAAATATACTAGTGGGTTTATTGTACGGAAAATTAAGAAGAATAAAAAATTGTGTAATGTATGTGATTCAATGTTAACAGTAGAAAATAATGAAAATGCATCAAGATTACTTAAGTTAAAAACTAGAGGGAAATTGATTACTCCAACAACTGATGTACATAAGATATGTTTAACTACAGAATATATAATAAGAATGAATTTAAATATATTATTAACACATAAAAATATTAAACAAATATTAATTGTAAAAACAATGAATGGAATTTGTCATGATTCTACAATATTCAACTCGCAGTTAATGAAAACCCATATTTTAAATCAAGATCCTCTGGACAATCACCGCAGTCAATTATTAAATATAATAATGCATTTTTATATAACACTTAGAATGCACCATTATGCAAAGATGCATACATTATCAAATACGGGCAAAAATTTCAGAAGAAATTTGACAAAATTAATTTTGTTTAAAAATCAATAGGTTAAATAATGTAAATAAATACATTTTACGGAACAAATCTAGTTTAGCACCCCTTCGAATTTTCGATTTCTTTTTTTGAAACCTATGTATTTTGACGAGTTTAGAACGATGGTGTAAAAATAAATTTTCGGAAATGATTAGTTTTGAAGTTATAGACTTGCGAAATTCACGATTTTCGATTCTATATACTCATGCGCGCAATGTTAAATGTACCTATTTAATAAAATAAAATAAAACGATTTATCACTAAAAATAAAAAATCATTATGGTTACAAATTATTTTATAATATTGTTAGATTAAGAATATATTTTATTAAATCATTATTTTAACGTTTTTATAATGTGGGCAGTGATGCCTTGCTAGCGGCACTCGTCGCTGTGTTCCACAAATCGAAAATATTCCTCGACTTGCTATGCAACACCACCTCAAGTAGGTCACAGCGTAAGTTATGTTTTATTTATTTTTGCACTATCGTTCTAAATTCGTTGAAATACCTATGTTTCCAAAAAAAAAATAATTTGTTATAAGAGCGTTAAAATAGAGCGTTGTGTATGAGTAAATCGTGAACTTCGCAAGTCTATAACTTCAAAACTAATCATTTCCGAAAATTTATTTTTGCATCGTCGTTCTTAACTCGTCGAACTTCATAGGTTTCAAAAACAAAAATACCCATTTTATATTGTAAATTATTATAAAATAATAATTATTAAATTATAAAATAAAACATTTACATAATAATTAATCATACGATATTATCACTACTATGATAGTAGTGATAATATCGTATTTATCAAATAATTTAGCTATTGTACTATTATTTGCTTTTTCTAAAACTTCGCAATTAAATAAAAGAGTTTTACCGGGACATCCAATTTCTATAAAGTGCCGATTATGACATTGGCGACATATCGGCCATCTACGTCTGTAGTCTCATCTATACTCACCCACAATTTTTTATTCTCCAAGTAAGTTCTAATATAATTAATTGTATGATTGTAAGTATTGCCTACATAGTTCTTTCGAATTGTGGATTCGTCTGGAATATGTTGGCCAGTATACTTTGAAAGGAAATTGCGGAAATTTTCATTTTTCAGTTTAAAAAGAGGAATGTTAGCAGATACCATTGCAGTACAAAGATACAAAGAATGGTATTAAATAATGTCTGAACAATTGCACTTTTTCTATTTTTTTGAATTTCTAGTGCACGTAAATGTTTATCTCTACTCACATGTTGTGTCACAGTAAATTTTTTTTCGGTTGCTACTCTGACCTCACAAATCTTACAAAATAGAACGCTTCTATCGGTAGAAAAAAATTCTTCCCCATATTGTTGAACGTAGGACCGCAAACGAGAAACATCTGAAGGTTTGGCCTTAGGCATTTTCAAAAACTTCGTGGAATAAACAAAACTAAACTAAATACATCTGCGAAAATCACTCAAAAACGTTTTAGGGCCGCGCCACACTAGAGCGGTTTTGACGCGCGTCAAAAACGCGAGATGAAAACGCATATTATGTAATGGAGTGCGTCAGACTAGCGCGATTTTACCGCGCTTTACCGCGTGATACCGCTGCATGTCACGGTTTTGCGTTTTCGCCGCGTCAACCGCTTGTCTACTGCTACTAATCAAACACATTATTTTCATTGACACGCGACACACTTCGGCGGTTACGACGCGCGGTTCCATTTCATTCAAATTTTTAATTTCATTCACATTTTTAAAGTTTAAAGTTTTTAAAAAAAAATTTCAACATGATTGACATCGAGTTGCTTATTCACGAAATTGAAAAAGAAGAATGCCTGTGGAAAACTAGCAATAAAGATTACATGGATAAACATAGCAAACAAAAATCGTGGATCAATGTAGCCAGTGTTATATTCAGTACTTAGAGCACATTTTCAGAGAAGGAACAGGAAGCTCGTGGTGAGTTTTTTTTTTAATTTATACATTAATTAATAATTAATAAAATAGCTAAATAATATTACGGGGTTAACATATAATTTTATTTTTACTCATAAATTTGTATCCTACTTTATGAAGTAATAACCTAAAGTTATAAAATATTAGGAATGCATTCCTACTATTCTAATTATTCAAGTATCGGAATACATATTAATAATATTCATAATAAAACTTATACTATAACTTTATAACTTACAAGTTATCTTCTATGATATTTATGTGCAACTATTAAAAATACAGTATAGACAAAACAAATATGTATGTATACATAATAATATATACCTATTCTAGAATAGACATTTTACAAGGTACACAAGAAATAATAATTTTATTTGTATACAATATTGTAATTTAGAATTGATTTTAATATCAAATATTAATATAAAATACCTATATAAATAGTTTCAAAATTAAAAGTTTAAAATAGATTTGTTATTATTATTACTGCTACTCAAATGTAATATAAAGTTAACTTAATGATTATTATAGGTATATTTGTTCACACAATTGAAAAATTGCTATACAAAACGATATTGGAAAGGTACTGAACTTCTATGCCTTGTTGACGAGCTCCTGAATTTCTATTTGAATTTCTATTTTGAAAATCTTCCAAATTATTTGAAAGAGTGTCTTCAAATTTATACCCATCCCTACGTTTGACATAATTGTGTAAAATGCAGCACGCTTTTACCACATCGTCCGCAAAATTAGGTTCAACTAATATAGCACTATGTAAAACCCTCCATTTGTTTGCCAATATACCAAACGCACATTCAACTCTCTGGATAGGCGGTAGTTAAATATTTTTCGTTTTAATGTAAGACCTCGCCCAGGGTATGGCCTCAAAAGATTTCTATGTTAGCCAAATGCTTCATCCCCAATAATGACGTAAGTCTGTGGACTGTTGTTTGTGTTAGGTAAGCAAGTAGATGCTGGTAAATTCAACTGTTCAGAGTAAAGTTTTTTTCCAAATGGACACTCTTTGAAAATTGTCGAGTCGCTGTCTTTACCATATGCACCAACGTCAATAGCAATAAAACAATAATCAGCGTCCACTACAGCCATTAGCACAATGGAAAAATATTTTTTGTAGTTAAAAAATAGTGACCCTGTATTATTTGGATTAACACAATGGATATGCTTCCCGTCGACTGCTCCAATGCAGTTTGGGAAGTTGGTTTTTAAATAAAATTTGTTGGCTATATCTAGCCATTGGTTGGGGTCAGGTTCTGGCATTTCTTGGGGTTGTAAGGTCTCCCATAAAGATTGGCACGTTTCTCGAAGTATACTTCTTATAGTACTTCGTCCAAGTAAAAATTCGAACTGCAGTGCTATAAAATTTGTTCCGGTTGACAAATACCTGTAATTGTATAATATAAACCAATTTAATTATTATTGGACACTGACAAAATAAGGCCGATATAATATTATTTTTCTATAATTATGATTTTATAAATAGATATTAAATATGATCACGTTATTTCTATTGATAATTAATAATTATATTTATACCGTACGGCGTTTCAATAATAATAATAATAATAATAAACGTGTGGTCTGTATTATAACGTATGCACTATAATAATATATTATATATTATATACAGAGGGTGTCCCACAGAGATTTGACATTTTAGATTCTGAGCGGAGCGAAGAATGTATTGATTTAACTATGTTTTGTGTTTGGTGTAACTCTAAAACTAATCACCGTAGAAACATGAAATTTTCACAGAATGTTTATACAGGCATTTTATATACATGATACAATTTTCAAAAAATTTCAAATCTTTTCAAGTTATTTATAGACATTTGAAATTGAGTTAGAAATTCATAAAAATTTTTCTTTTTAAATCTAAGGTTTGAAAATTCTATACAAGATTCTCTATGAGTTTTTCTACTTTTATCAAAAAAAAATTTCTACTGGAAAGTCAAATTAAATTTTTATGAGCATTTGAATTACAATATTAGATATTCACTCAATTTCTGTTGTACCGATATTCTTATTTAGTTGTTATATAAAAACTAATAATTGTAGAAACTTGAAATTTACACCAAATATTTATTTCATCAATTTCTATACTTGATAAAATTTTCAAAATATTTCAACAATTTTGGAGTTATTTATAGACTTTGAAATTTTCCGTTTTTTTAGTTTTTTATTCTATAAATGTCAATAAAATTTTATTCATTGGGTCAAAAAACTTGAAAATTTAATACAAGGTTCTCCATAAGTTAATATAATAGCAGATAGAAAATATCAAAATTATATAGACACGATTTTTTTTTATAACCATTTAAAGTTCAAATTTTGAAGAAATTTGTTGAATTGAAAATTTACAAATTCTTTAGTTGTTAAAAATGTATAAAATGTTTAACTTTTATAGCTAAGGACTGAAAATTTGAAATAAGGTTCCACGTAACATAATGAATCTAATTTGATTAATTTGGAATTTATTTTATCGGTACCTAAATTTTTTTTAAAAATAATATAATTAATATATTTATTTAAATTTTAAACAATATATTGTATAAAGTATCCAAGACTGAAAACTCGTCTCTGATCAGAATCGTTTTTCGTATACAATGATATTATATCATTGAATTCAAATTTAATACCATCCATTACTGCAGTAACCTACTTGTAAATCACTGTACAGCAGAGCGACATCCACTTATACTTACCCGCTTTTTTTTTTTTACATAATCCATCTAATAATCCATTAGGAATTAATAGTAATTTTGATAAAATTACTTTTTCACCTTATTTTTTATTTAAAGATTTAATTGGATTAATTATATTTGTATGAATATTCTTTATTTTAACTTTAATTTCCCCTTATTTATTAAATGATCATAATAACTTTATTATAGCAAATTCAATAATTACACCAAATCATATTCAACTAGAATGATTTTTTTTGTTTTCTTACTCAATTTTACAAGCAATTCCTAATAAATTAGGTGGAGTTATTGCTTTAATATTATCAATTTTAATTTTATTAATTTTACCTATACTAAATACTAAAATTTTTTTAAGAAACTAATTTTATTTTGAATTTTTATTTTAACATTTTTATATTAACTTGAATTGGTATACAACCAGTTGAATATCCTTTCATTTCAACAGGTCAAGTATTTACAATAATTTATTTTTCATATTTTTTTTTTTTTTTTTTGAGATAAATTATTAATTTAATAAAATTAGTTAATTTATTTATTTAAAATATTTATTTTGAAAATAAAAAAAAGAACTAATTCTATTAACTTAATACTAAAATTAATGATATAAGTTAAATAATTTTAAACTAAAATTAAATACAAATAAAAATAATGACAAAATCAACTTTCAAATTAAATATATTAATTTATCGTAACGAAAACGTGGCAAAAACCCACGTAATCAAATAACTAAAAACATAAATAATAAAATATAAATATTAAAAAAAATTGTATTTATTATTAAACCAAAAAATATTTCACATAATAATATTCCTATAAATATAATTCTTATATATTCAGATATAAAAATAAAAATAAATTATAATCTTCTAAACTCAATATTAAAACCCGAAACTAATTCTAATTCTCCTTCAGATAAATCAAAAGGAAAACGATTTATTTCTGCTAAAAATCTAATTAATAATAAATCCTCTTACTGTATCGTAGACTCATACACAATTCATTTTTCTATGAAAATACATATTATATTTATACTTCTTACTTTTTAGTTGATGAAATAAAAAAAAAAGCGTGTAAGTCGTGTATGTCGCTCATCTGCTGTACAGTAGGTTACAAGTGGGTTACTGTAATGGATGGAATTAAATTTGAATCCAATGATATTATATCATTGTATACGAAAAACGATTCTGAGCGAAGACGGTTTATCTGTCTAGGATATATTATAGATTATTAAAAATTTTCAAATCTTAGTTTTAAAAAGAAATTTTTTTATGAATTTCTAGTTTGAAATAATTTCTGTATTTTCGAGATTTTTACATAATATGTTGTCAAAACTCAAACTTTGAATGCTTAAAAAAAAAATTGTAACTATGTATTCCTTTTATTTTGCAACTGCTATTGTAAAAATATGTTAGGAGCCTTGTATTAAATTTTCAAATCTTAGAATTAAAAAGGAAAACTTTTATGAATTTCTATCTAAGATAATTTGAATATTGCCGTAATTTTGACGTATTTAGTCAAAATTTGAACTTTAAATGCTTATAAAAAAAAATTGTAACTATATATTTCTTTTATTTTTCAATTGCTATTGTAAAAATTTATAATGAGCCTTGTATTAAATTTTCAAATCTTAGATATAAAAGGAAAATTTTTTATGAATTTCTAGCACAAAATAATTTACGAATTTTCGTGATTTTTACATAATATGTTGTAAAAATTCAAACTTTGAATGCTTATAAAAAAAAATTGTGACTATGTATTTCTTTTATTTTTCAACTTCTATTGTAAAAATATGTTAGGAGCCTTGTATTAAATTTTCAAATCTTAGAATTAAAAAGAAAAACTTTTATGAATTTCTATCTAAGATAATTTGAACATTGCCGTAATTTTTACGTATTTAGTCAAAATTTGAACTTTAAATGCTTATAAAAAAAAATTGTGCCTACGAATTTTTAATATTTTTTAACTTCTATTGTTACAATGTGTTAGAAGCCTTGTTATAAATTTTCAAGCTTTTCTACCGAACAAATAAATTTTTATCGATATTTATAGAAAAAAAAAACTAATAAAGTTGAAAAATTAAAATGTCAGTAAACAGCTCAAAACAAATCTAAATATTTTGAAAATTTTATCAAATATATATAACACGCCTATATAAACATTCAGTAAAAATTTCAAGTATTTGTGGTAATTTGTTTTAGAGTTACACCAAAATAAGGAAATCGCTAAAAGTGAAAATCCAATGTTGTAAAAATTTAAATTTCAAATGCTCATAAAAATTTAATTTGAATTTCAGGTAGAATTTTTATTTATGATAAAGATTGAAAAACTTGTAAGGAATCTTGTATTAAATTTTTAAATCTTAGATTTAAAAAGAAAATTTTTTATGAATTTCTAGCTTAAAATAATTTGTGAATTTTCGTGATTTTTACGTATTTTGTCAAAATTCAAACTTTGGATGCTTGTAAAAAAAAATTGTGACTATGAATTTCTTTTATTTTTCAACTGCTGTTGTAACAATATGTTAAGAGCCTTGTATTAAATTTTCAAGCTTTTCTGCCTAACAAATAAATTTTTATCGATATTAATTAAAAAAAAACTAATAATGATCGAAAATTTCAAATGCCTATGAATAGTTCAACTTAAGTCGAAAATTTTTGAAAATTGGTGGATAGAATATACTTATATAAACATTCGGTGAAAATTTCATGTATCTATGGTCGTTTGTTTTAAAGTTACATCAAAAACCAAAATCGATTTTGTTGAAAAATGAGTGTGCATAAAATTTCCCGTTTTTCCCTTAATTTTTAGTTTGTTTTTCTCGATTATTTAGAAAAGTATTAAGCATTTTTTACTTTTGACCCCCCAAAGTACCAACTAGATTCACTTTCTAATCGAACGAGGTACTAAAGTCAAAAATCGAAGCATTTTTACTGCCCCAAAACGAGATGACAGACACAAAAAAAAAAAAAAAAAAAAAAAAACACATCATGGTAAAATCAATACATTCATCACTCCGCTCAGAATCTAAAAGTGGAAAAACATTAGAGATAATTATGCTCGAGATATTAATCAACAAAAAAATACCATTAGTGGCAGTGCATCAAAGTTCTCTAGAAAATACGCGTATGCAGATGTCCTTACTTTTTTACAACCAGTTTTTAAAAAAAGACTGTAAGTACAATATAATTCTATTTTTTTTTTTTTTTTTTTTTTTGAGATAAACAATTAACTTTTAATTGACATAATGATTAAATTTCTAGAACAACAGGCAATATTTCTACACCGTCGACTATCATTGGGACATTCCAGACAGACAATGCTTCTAATGTTTCAGAAGAAGATAGCTTTGTACAAATAAATGATTCACTGGACAATATTATTACAACTACTCCTGAGCATATAAGTACTGCTGAGCCTACAAGTTCCTCCGAGCCTAAAAATAAAAAACCAAAAGTAACAACATTTCAGCAAAGTTTGCTAGAAGTTATGAAAAATCCTCCAATGATCAAAAGTAATAATGATGAATTTGATCCGGATAAAGCATTTTTATTATCATTCCTACCAGATTTCAAAAAAATGAACGATAGTCAAAAATTAGATTTTAAGATTTTATTCATGCAATCAGTAAGACAAATTTTAAATCCTTCCAGCGATCATTCACAATATTCAAACATACAACAGTTCAACTACCCTAACAACTTTTGTTCTCTTAACTCTCATACTCTTTACTAAACCAATTTCCGGTACAAAGTTTTCATCCAAGTGTTACTCAAACTGTACACAGTACACACCCCTTCGAGCCACTCTCAACCACCACCCAGTCCGTTTTCTCCTACTGATTATGAGGATATAGGCATGCATCACAGTGTTTAATTTTATATTAGAATATTTTTGTGTTTGAAAAGGTTTATTTATTTATTTTATTTAAGTTATTTTGTTTTTATTTATATTAGTAGTTGGAAGGTACAAGATGTACGTTAAAAAAGAAAACAATTACTACTTTTTTTATTATTTTATGATTATTTTCAAGATGAGAATAAATTATATTGTTTTATAGGTACATAAATAATGAAATATATATTAATATTATATAATTATTTTTTGTTTGTACCTACCTGATTGTAATAGTTAATCTTTCTTCTGGACTTACAGGACGTCGAAACTTCGTTGTTTTTTTGGTGATTTGTGTACGTAATTTTTCAAGTAATTCATCAAATGATATAATAGACATTCTATAGTACTCGAAAAATTTGTCCGAGTAATTTCGAATATCATTATAAAAATTGAAAAATGTATTACTAGGTTCACGGGTTAGATTATAAGGATGAATCCAAAACTCTCTCTCTGTTCTTGGTGGGTCGAGATAACCAAATGATTCTGCCACTGCTATGACTCGAATAGTATTCATATAATAATTATAGTCCGTTCTGAATAAATACATAAATAACAAATAGGTAAAAATAATAATAGGAAATACTTTGAAGTACCGAAGAATAAATAAATAAAAGTAAACATGAATAATCAATATAATATAAATAAATATATTTGTTTTATATTTATTTATTAAATAAAATAAATATTTTTTACTTACCTTCTGTTTTGATTAACTATTGAAAGTAATTATAAATGGAAAACAATCTAATGTTAATTTTCATAAATATTAAAAATTAATCCGAGAGGCACAACTGTACTGTTCACAAAATTTGGGTCAACTGAACGCGAATAAACGCTGTAGTGTGACACTGTTATGTACTGACGTCCCGCTGAGACATCTAAACACGCATATACAAGTAGATATGTATAAGTGACCATGAGGCGTATGATTTCGCCAACCAATTATATTGTGTAGGACATCAATAGCTGTATCGAAGGCCAAACACCTAGCCTTTCCAAAATATTATTACAGTAATTAGATATACGAAATATGAAATATGAAGTAGTATTGACAGGCGTAACTAGAGATATGATTAATGTCGTCGGGTTATTGAGATTACGTATCGCGAATAACCAGGATGTGGACCGACCGGTCGCATGGGCGTGGGAAGCTGCGATATTAGAATAATACACGCGTACGCTTTTGCACGACTCGGCCATGGACACATACGTATCTTATCGATAGGAGAGGAAATGCAGAGAGTAGGACTATCTGGACTATATAGGAGAGCCCCGATTAGACCCAATTCAGACGTGAGCCACCAGAGTCAGAACAAGCACCTTCACGCCAGACACCAGTCTAATTTAATTATTCGGACTTAGAATATTTTGCAACCAAATCATTTTGTGCAGTAAAAGTGTTTTATTTACATAGTAATCAAATAAATATCTAATAAATTAATCACAAATTAAGTTGTTATACTTATTACACCCAAACCATCTACCTCAACACCAGTCGTTTGTCCTCCTGTATGCTGGGACGCTACAACACCAACAAACGCGCGTAAAAATGAAGCGTTTTCACCGCGCGTCAAAACCGCTCTAGTGTGGCGCGGCCCTTATACCTAAGATTTGAAAATTTAATACAAGGCTCAAAAAATAGTTTTACAATAGCATCTGAAGAATAAAAGAAATAAATAGTCACAAATTTTTTTTATAAGCATTTACAGTTCAAATTTTGACTAAATACATAAAAATTACGGCAATGTTCAAATCATCTTAGATCGAAATTCATAAAAGTTTTTCTTTTTAATTCTGAGATTTGAGAATTTAATACAAGGCTCATTATAAAGTTTTGAAATAGCAGTTGAAAAATAAAAGAAATATATAGCAAAATTTTTTTTTTACATGCATTCAAATTTTAATTTTGACAACATACGTAAAAATCACGAAAATTCGTAAATTATTTTATTCTAGAAATTCATAAAATATTTTACTTTTATACCTAAGATTTTATACAAGGCTCCTTACAAATTTGTCAATCTTTTTATCACAAAATAAACGTCCACCGGAAATTCAAATTAAATTTTTTTAGCATTTGAATTTCAAATATTGACAAAAATTCGTCAAAACCATGAATATTTGCAAATTATTTTGTAGTTCAAAATTCATAATATTGTTTGTATTTATATCTAAGGTTATACAATTTAACACCAAGTTTTCCATAAGTTTTGCTTCAAATAGCTATTGAGAAAATTTGAAGCGTCATTATAGGAAAAATGTTTTGAGCGTTTGAGTTTTAAATTTTTATGAAATCGCGTAATGATAACGATTTATCCTCAAACCAGGTATATGTATATCTATGATAATATCATAGACCTTATACTCATAGACGGAGCAAGCTAGTAGTTCCCGCGGTAATCGGTGGCTGCGCTGCACATGTTGTTTCATACTTCTGCGCATGTGCGTAGGACAAACCAGGTTGTGCATAAAACGCTTATTATTATCGTATCGTATTATCAATAGTAGAAATATGTCATGAAGCAGAAAGAACTTTTCGATCTTTTAATGTTTTTTTACCAAATATTAAACACAAAATGTTTAATAAAATAAAACACAAAATATACCAGAAACCAAATATTTTCAATGAATATACATATATATATATATATATATAACTACCTTTATGTAAATTGTATGAATTTAAATTTTCTATAAATAAGCATTTTAACTTTTAATAAAAATATGAATTTTTGAAATATCAAAATCGAATTACACTAAAATTTCTTACAATCAAATACCTATATAGCTATAATACATGGATTAAATTTTAGTATAACTATACCTACACCACTTAAAATTATAACTTGAGTTAGGCCATAGACAAATATATATTCAGTCTAGACTATTTTTTATAATAATTAGCAGGGCTTTGGACTTGGGACTATGTGCTTAAAATCACAAATATATGTACCTATTTAAGCATCCAACAATATAAAATGTGTGTTAATGTAAGTTATTCACAATTTTTAGAAGACATAAATCATGAGTATGCTTTAAATATCAAAAAATCTATCACCGTTAACTTTTTTTTACTTTGGTTAGGTATAATATATTTATAATGGTTTTTGTCTTTAAGTTTCATTAGTTTAAATGCTGTCCTTAAAAACAAATACTTATACAGAAAATTGAATTTCATAATTGTATTAATAATTTTTATACATATACAAAATGAATTTATTATGTAAATAATTAAAAAAATTCCAATTTATAAAAAAAGATAAAATATGCAGTATAAATTTTTAAAAATATGCATATATAGGAAAAAGTTGGAAATAGGTAGGTATGCTTAAATATGTGCAAAAAACTTTTAAATTTCAAATCCAGACACCCCAAAACAAATTTATAATGAATCAGATTTATTCTATTTGCTTTCTGGACAAATGTTTTGCAAATTTGAAATTTGCAAATGCATAATCCCGAGCCCTAATAATTATTTTACAACATTAATATCTTAATAATATAAATAAATAAACATATTTTATGTTATCAGAAATGACAACACTGCTAAGGTGATAGCTATGACTGCACCACCCAACCCCGCCAACCAGTGATGCTCCGTCTATGAGTATAAGGTCTATGGATAATATAAGGTATTATGAATTATGATAACTACACTAATTGATTGACCATGCCTTATGCAAAATGCGTCTTAATTGAAAAATAAAATATTTGTTTCAAAATAGAATGTAGGTAGACAACATTTAAATATAATATATTATCCTAGACTGACAAATCATCTCCGTTCAGAATCGTTTTTCGTATACAATGATATCTATCATTGCATTCAAATTTAATCCCATCCATTACAGTAACCTACTGTACAGCAGAGCGACATCCACGACTTACCCGCTTTTTTAAAATTTAATCTAGCCTTAAAAATTACAGAATAAAACAAATCATAAACATATTATTTACCGTGTTAACGTTTGTAAGACAGAAAACTAATGCCCATGTGGCATCCTATTGACATTGTTGTGAACCCCTAAATAATATTATATTATATTATATTATATTATGTTCACATATTAACAGTATAAGAATAGTGTGTTGGTCGATGGCTCGTCGACAGGAATCCGCTGACTAGACGATTCGGCGTCCGGCGTAGCCGCAGGCCGACACACAGGGAGGAGGTTAGTCAGTCGCATTAGAACAGAGCATTATACATAAGTACATAACGTATGTTTGAGAAGAGCATTTAATAACATTTTGTACAATTAGTAAGTTAAAACCGTAATAAAACCTAATTAATTAATAACAATCTAATCGTGCGTTAATTTATTTGTGTTGGAACCTTGGTTTCATAACATTTTTGGTGGCAGCGGTGGGATACGTGACAGTATACACTACCACGTTCGATTAGAGTGATATATTATTAATAATAATATAGTGTGGTTAAGGCGTTAGCCAACATTTTTACTAAGTGCAAATAATATTTCAAAGAGCATTCAGAGCATTCAGAACATTCAGAACATCAGATAAAAAAAAAAAAACAAAAATCATAGAAGAAACAGAACATTCCAGACAATTTGGTACGTGTAAAGCGCGTAATAATAAATCATAATACACGCGCCGCCGTGTCGATAGTGCCGCCAAACCGGACGACACTCACTTACGCACGCGCACACAGTCGCCGTGTGTACGAAACCGAACGTCTGTGCCGCCGCCGCGTAATAATAATAATCGGTCGGGTATACGTTAGTATACGTGAGAGACCGAGCCGCCGCGTCGTGTCGATATTACCAACGTTGTCGTAAGCACCTCCGACGCGAGCTCATGACGCACGTGACGTCATTACGTCGCCGCCGTAGTAGCCGACCGTGACGTCACTTCGCTACAACAGTGGTAGCCGCCGCCGTCGTAGTAGCTGCCGCCGTAACAGCTGACGCCCGTGTTGTAAACACGCGAACAAAACAGCTAGACGGTACACTATTACGGAAATATTAATTAAATACGCGACGCAACCGAAGACAGAAAATCCAGAACATCACTGAAGAGAAACCCATTATTATTAGTGGTCCCCGCGCATAGCTGTTTCGGGGCTAGCGAACCTCGATACATCAAGCACAGACGAAAAGGACGATTCCAGAGCATTCCAAATTCAATCAGAGCCGTTACGAGCATTCCAGTCAATCCTAGTCGGACCACTGCCCTAATCCGAGCGGAACATCACAGACACCATGAACCGATTCGCGGTATTGTGAGTAAAAAAAAAAAAAAAAAAAAAATAATATATATATATATTTGTGTTATTCATATTTTCATATTTATTTTTTAGAGGGAATTGTTAGGTGGTTAATGAGCGGGACATCCGAGAGTGAACTAGCGTCCACAGTTATAGAGGGTGAGGATCTCGGGGGGAACCAGTCAAACCTCCCTGCCCCAATCCCACGGACAAGTTTACCTGTAAGATTTTCAGACCCAAACAATCCCGATTCCGAACGTACTGTAGACGAGGTCGAACCTGACGATTTATTCGTGAGGACCGGCACGTCCGTTATAGAAATTACAAACCTCATACAAAACGTTTCTACCGCGTTAGAGGAAACAGACCAATTCGTCGGAAGAGCGCAGAACATTCTTGATCAGACCTTTTACGAAAACGATATGGACGCAGAGGCTCAATCACAATTGCTCAACGTGATGCAATTAGGACCACAGATACCGGAGGGGACTGTCAGACCAAATACGTCAAACGAAGACCACTTTCAAGGGGTCAGTCAGAACATTTCCGTAGAAGACAGTTTGGGATCCGAAGCCATTAGCTTGGAAGCAGCATTAAGGTTACTTCCAGGTTCGTTCAATGGAGAAAACCAGGAGGAGATGGAAATCTTCCTGGAAAAGTGCGAATTTGCACTTGCATGTACTAATAGAAAGGTACAAACTCGTCTCCTTCAGGGGATTACAGTGCGACTCACCGGGAAGGCCCGGCAAGCAATTAAATTCAGAACCTTCGACTCATGGACTGCACTGCGAGATACTCTAAAAGCCGCGTTGGAACCGCAACGGACCACTACGCATTTGTTTTTAGAATTATATTCCACGAAACAAAAAATAGGGGAAGACGTACTGACCTATTCTTCCCGAATCGAAAAATTACAAAACCTTATTATTGAGCAAGAGACTAGTGGAAAGACTCTAGAGGTAGCCAAAGCTTTGGAAGCAAGCTTTAAGCAGCAAGCAGTACAGGTGTTCATTGAAGGGTTAGGGCCCTTGAAAGATTTTATTAAGGCTAGGAATCCAACGACCTTGGAAAAGGCCATACAGGCATCCAGAGAAGAGGAAAGGGTTAGACGATCTGCTGAAAAAACCAAAATACTATATACCTTACCAAAAAAGGCGGAAGGGACAAAAGCCAAAGTATGTTTCCACTGTGGGAAGTCGGGACACTGGGCAAAAGACTGCAGATCATTAGACAAAGAACCTAAGGTAAATCCAACGGGTTCGACAAAACCAAGTTCAGTACGAACAATCACGTGTCAATACTGCCGTAAACCAGGACACACAAAAGAAGAGTGTAGAAAACTCAAATATGTTCAAGGAAAAAGAAATAATCCTAGTACGTCGGAAAGTCGTAACCATAACTCGGGAAACGAAACACCGTCGACTTCCAACGGCGGGCGGTCGGCGGGCAGCCTAAAAACTGCAGTAATAAAATTTCCATCATCTTCTTAAATGCCGTGAAACAACAGAAAATCGAACAAGACAATCAGAATCCTGAACCCCAGGAACAGAACCTCCATTACGACCATTTACTTTGTAAATGCTCTCAGACAATTACACCGACCATTAAGCTATTAGTCGACTCAGGTGCTGATGTGAATTTCATAAAGGTATCTTCACTGAAAGATGAAATAATGATTAGGGAACAGACGGAACAAAATCTTTCAGGAATCACCGGTCACACCCTACATTCACTTGGCACAACCCATATAACTCTTTTTTTGGGAAGAGATGAAAGAACAACGGAGTTTCATGTGGCACCGTCATCTTTCCCAGTACCATACGATGGTATTTTAGGGAAACCATTTATAATTGGATTGGAAACGATTCTGAATTACAAGACTAAACAGTTAATCTTGACCGATAACCAAAATCAGTCAAATTTAGTTAACCCTACAGAACTTCCAAAAACATCTAACTCAGTGGGTAACTCAGAGACACAGAATTCAACAGAAAATTTACAGTCAAAAGAATTCAAAATTACACTAAAACCTCGTAGTGAAACGATAATTAGCATCCCTACTCCTAATCTTCAGGAGGAAGAAATCTACTTGATACCCGCACAGACATTGGATGAATCAATCCTATGCAGCAACACGGTAAACCAAGTCCGTCAAAAACAAATCCTTATAGCCGCGGTAAATCCTACTGAACAATCCGTCCAACTCACGGAGGAGCAAATCAAAGGATTAAAATTTGAAAATTTTACAGAAGTAAAAGTACAGACCATACAGAAGGTAACGGAAACGGTTGGAACCAAGGGAAGATTAGTTACACTTAGAGATTCACTCGATACTGAACATTTGAATATAGAGGAGCGAGAGTCACTCATCTCAATATGCGAACAGTACTCTGATATCTTTCATTTAGAGGGAGATCCACTAACTTGCACAGATGCTGTTTTCCACGTGGTAAACACTCCAGGTACTACCCAACCAATCAATGAAAGGCCGTACCGTCTACCTCATCGACACAAAGATGAGATAAACAAACAAATGAAGCAACTCGAAGAGGATAATATTATAGCACCTAGCCGAAGTCCATGGAATGCACCTTTACTGGTGGTTCCGAAAAAGGCAGACAAAGATGGTGTCGTAAAATACAGAGTATGTGTAGACTTCCGGAAACTTAACCAAATATCAGTCGGAGATGCTTATCCACTGCCAAATATAATAGACATTTTAGACCAGCTTGGTAAGTCTAAGTACTATACCACGTTGGACCTGGCCCAAGGATACCATCAAGTTAGAATGCACCCGGAACATACTGAAAAGACAGCGTTCTCTACAGACAAGGGACACTTCGAATTCCTTCGCGTTCCCTTTGGGTTGAAAGGTGCGCCTGCAACTTTTCAGCGTTTAATGAATACAGTCCTGGCCGGACTAACATGATTAAAAGCATTCGTCTATTTGGACGACATTATCATCTACGCACTCAGTATAGCAGACCATTCCGAAAAATTAAAAGCAGTATTCGAACGTTTGAGAACATTCAATCTAAAGCTGCAACCATCAAAATGCACCTTTATGCGCAAAGAAGTTAACTACCTAGGTCATGTTATAACTGACCAAGGGGTGAAACCAAATCCACAGAAAATTAAATGTGTAATAGAATTTCCAATCCCGACCAACGAAAAGGAAGTTAAATCTTTCCTCGGTTTATCGGGATGCTACAGACGATTTGTACCAGGATATGGACGAATAGCCAAGCCACTAACTACTTTGTTGAAGAAAGACGTCATTTTTAAGTGGACAGATCTCTGCCAAGAAGGGTTTGATACGTTGAAGAAAATTCTAACAACAGAACCTTTATTGCAATAACCGGATTTCACTAGGACCTTCAATTTAGCATGCGACGCTAGCAATTACGCCATTGGCTGCGTTCTCTCGCAAGGCCCAATTGGCGCAGACCCTCCAATAGCGTATGCATCACGGACTCTGAACCGTGCTGAATTAAACTACAACACGACCGAAAAGGAGCTATGTGCGATAGTATGGGGGGTGAAACAATTCCGTCCTTACTTGTTCGGTCAGAAATTTAATATAGTAACAGACCATCAAGCTTTGAATTGGTTATTCAATATCAAAGATCCCGGATCCAGATTGACTCGTTGGAGGCTGAAGCTTGCCGAATATGAGTACGAGATCCATTTCAAACCCGGAGCCAGTAATACCAATGCGGATGCATTGAGCCGAATTAATAGAGTTGTGACCAGAACATCCAAATCTCCAAACTCTACGGAATCGCCAGACTATACAGAACCTTCAACTTCTACAGAACATTCAAGCTCCACAGAACATTTAAGCAACTATCAGAAATTTTTAAAAGAAAAAGTTGCATTCACTCCAAATGTAGTGGAATCCAAAGGAGACATCTTCGAGACTGATCAAAGCATGGCTTTAGCACACTGTGTCTGTAGCGACCTTAAGATGACTAAAGGAATCGCCTTGGAATTTCGACGGAGATTCGGTGGATTAAATCAACTTCGCCGACTTCCAAGAACAGTCTCAGATGTATTGTCTCTTCGGTTAAAAGAACGCGAAATATTTTACCTCGTGACAAAACAACATTTTTGGCAAAAACCCGAACCTGAACATTTATTCCAAAGCTTACAGAAACTTCGAACTCTTTGTGAAGAACGAGAAATTAAGACACTCACTTGTCCACGTCTAGGCACTGGCCTAGATGGACTCCAGTGGGAAACCGTCCGTTCTATGTTGCAATACATCTTTCGAAACTCTCAGGTAACTATACAAGTGTTAGTTCCTGAGACGCTCTCGGAAGAGGATCAACTACAAATCATCCTCGAATTCCACGAGAATCCGATGGGAGGGCATCAGGGAACCACCCGTACCCACCAACGGATCTCTCAACATCATAATTGGAAGGGAATGAGGAAACAGATAAAAAAATACATTCGGGAATGCGCCACCTGTCAGGCAAACAAGTCATCCAATTGAACTGCCCGTGAGCCAATGATGATAACCACCACGGCATCCAGACCCTTTGAAAGGATATACATGGACATTGTAGGACCACTTACGAAATACTACAATGGAAATGTGTTCATTCTTACACTACAAGATGACCTTTCAAAGTTCGCGTGGGCAGCTCCGATGCCAAATCATGAAGCTAACACAGTTGCCAAATTTTTTGTGACTCAATTCGTGTGTCTACATGGTCTTCCTCAGAGCCTCGTAACAGACTGTGGCACCGAATTTCTAAGTAAGGTATTTAAGGAAGTGTGTCAATTGCTGAAAATTAAACAAACATCCACCAGTCCGTACCATCCACAAAGTAATGGATCGTTGGAACGAAGTCACCGGACACTAGCAGAATATCTACGCAGTTTCGTCAATAAAGACCCACAGAACTGGGACACACATGTCCCATTCGCAATGTTCTGCCATAACTCCACGACACACACTTCCACGAAGTACCAACCATACCAATTAGTATATGGGCATCCAATAACAGTACCAAATTCATTTATGAAAAATACAGAACCTCAATACAATTATGACGACTATTATTTTGAATTAAAGAGGAACATGCAAGAAGCTCAGGCTCAAGCAAAAACTCATCTCTATGATTCCAAACAGAAATCGAAAGATCGTTACGATCAGAAAATCTCACCTCTAACAATAAATATAGGTGACAAGGTACTCATCCAAGAGAAAGCTAGTAAAGGTAAGCTAGCTCCGAAATGGATAGGACCCTATACGGTAATAGAAACTAACCCAGAATCTCCAAATATAACGATATTGAAGAAAAGCAGACCAGTCACTCTGCACAAAAACTTATTAAAAAAATTCTACGAAGGAAATTAAATGTTTTTGTTAAACAATTTTCAGGATCATTGCAATTACCACAGTTGGATATGCCCAACTACAAAGGAAAATTGAATCGGATCATCAAAACAGACAATCAACTCCAGAGTACGCAATAACTCCAATCACAGAACATCAAAGACTTTACTACGAGTCCTATGGCCAAGTTGGTCTATCACATATTACTTGGGATTTAGTAGTTTACATAAACCTAAACGAACAATTAGCAGAATACAATATATTAAAGTCCCACTATCAGAAAACAGCACAGTACTGTACAAATCAATCAGAAGACGAAGAATTCTCGAGGATATGTAAACCTTTTTTGCAACAGTTTACACGAGCAACACTACCATATCTATATGAGATAGAATCGAACTATCGAAGTCTGATGATAGCCATTGACTATGATCAACAAACAGCAAAGAAGAGTAGACGTGGATTGGGAAGTGCTTTTAACCGAATAACAAACGTAATTTACGGAATGAGTTCAAGAATTAACACTGACTTTATTGTAGACAATATAATAGAGTTAGGAAAAAACAAATTAAAGAATCTAAACCTTATACACGATAGAACGAGAATCTCGGAAGTGGAAAGAGCAGAAACTAATCAGACACTGAAAAGTTTAAAAATACATCAACAACAAATTGAGAAAAACCTGAATCACCTACAACAGCAAATCGAGAACAACACACAGAACATTGACACAATATCATTCAAAACAAAATTACTGGAACAAGCATTTTTGTTTGAGATAATATTAAATAGATTCGCCTATGACACGCAAAATCTCATGGCAATAGTAAACGCAGCTCTCAATGGGAAGGTATATACGAGCGCACTCACATCACAGACACTTATGAGTGAGTTTCGAGAAATAAAGATGAATCTACCAACGGGAAGTACTCTCCCAATGGAAATAAACACAGAATCTTTGACAGAATTTCTCAGAATCTCGGAAATAACAATTTTTACACAAAAGAATTATTTAGTTTTTGTAATAGAAATCCCTCTACTATCTAATGAAAAATATACCGTATACCACCCAATACCATTACCAATTCCACATAAAGATAAGAAAATAGTATTAATAGATACTGAAGTGGAATATCTAGCACTCAGCAGTGATAACGAAAAATTTTTCACACTAAGTACAGAGCAATGGGAAAAATGCAAAAGTTTAGGGTTAGGCAAACTTTGTAAACAGGAATCATTAATCCATCACCGTTTAGGATCGGATTTATGTGAAGTATCCTTACTAATGGACCCCCAACATTTCCCAAATACTTGCAATTTAAAATTCATGAGTCTGAATACAAACATTTGGCACAAGTTGACGAAAACCAATGCATGGTTATACTATACTCAACATAGTACACCAGGCACTATTACATGTTCGGATTCACTTGAAAAATTCCAAATAGAAATCACAAATTTGGGTAGAATAACAATTTCTAAATCTTGTAAAATAAACATCGATAACTCCATGTTTATAGCAGAGAGTAAATCCAATAGAAATGTTAAATCAGATATTATATCAAACAATGTTAGAAACATAACTCAATCAGAAATCACAGAAAATCTTAAAGGAATAGTTCCTCAGAACCTTACAAGCACGAAGTGCATTAAAAATTTAAATATTCTTGCCAGCAAAGCAGTAGAATTAAGTAAACTTATACATGTACTACCAAATTCAATGTTCATCCAAAAAATAGAATTTTATGTTATATTTATTTATGTAATCTTTTTTGTTTTTGGAATAACAATAATAATATGTATTAGTAAACTAAGGAAACATTCCATAAGAATGTACAACCCTGAAATACCAGAGGAACACTCGAATGGTATTCAGGAAAACACTAGAGTATAATATTTATATATATTTTTTTTTTCTCTCTCTTCTCTTTCTCTCATTTTATTTCTCATTGTCATAAATTACATATTATCATAAATATTGTACTTTAATTATGCTGAACTAATCTCCAACATCCCAATTTACAGACTCTTTTAAATTAGATGAAACACGGTGATCATATGACCCCCGTGTCTCATTTAGTGTGGGGGGTGTTGTGAACCCCTGAATAATATTATATTATATTATATTATATTATGTTCACATATTAACAGTATAAGAATAGTGTGTTGGTCGACGGCTCGTCGACAGGAATCCGCTGACTAGACGATTCGGCGTCCGGCGTAGCCGCAGGCTGACACACAGGGAGGAGGTTAGTCAGTCGCATTAGAACAGAGCATTATACATAACGTATGTTTGAGAAGAGCATTTAATAACATTTTGTACAATTAGTAAGTTAAAACCGTAATAAAACCTAATTAATTAATAACAATCTAATCGTGCGTTAATTTATTTGTGTTGGAACCTTGGTTTCATAACAACATAAAGACACTTCTTATTTCAAAGTATTATTGCTTTTGTAAATATATGTTTGCATGGTTTCAAGTTGTTATTTTTCATACAAAAATATATTTTTTAATATTTTTTATAATTTTTTTTTTTTTTTGAATGGCAACTTACAGTTTAAATTTCATCTTCAAAAGTAATTTTGTAATATTCATATTATGTTAACATTATCCGTGAACACATAATATGCTTGTATTTACTTTAAAAAGTAAGACCCCTTAATTAATATATTTTATTTTAGGTTTTATTTGAACGTAATAAATTGACAGTGCGTACTAAAAAAGTCATTGATACTATGCTCTCTAACGCTGTTAAAGATGCACTCATCCCTGATGTAGAATTTTGGCCATCATCAAAAACTTGAAGTAAAAATATTTATCAACAAACCAAAAAATCAAACAAAATAAAAATAAATTTTAATCTTTATATTATAAAATAAATTAAACTTCACTTTTGAGACTTAAAGAATTTTATTGATTTTCTAAAAAATGTAACGTAAACAATATTTATAATAGTTAAAAACGTAGAAATACTGGCCAATAAACAAAAATAATAAGCAAATACTGTATACAACCATTTTTTTTTTTGAAAAATTGCTGAAACAAGCTAAAAAAAAAAGCTTCAAACTTCATAATTAAACGTGTTATAACATGACATACACTTCCATAGCATTATGCTACATTTTAAGTCAATCCATAAAAATAAGCAAATGCTTATGCCTAGCCTTTTGGTACTAGCGGGACGTTTGAGTCCCGGACACTTTAATCGGTAATAGAAAATATATGCTTTTAGATATCGGTATGTTCTGGCCTGGCGGGACATCTGAGTCCCGTCTAATATACGTTGAAAAAAAAAAAGTGAAATATACTTATTCATAGACTATTTATTTTACACTGTAACAGGGGAAACCCAACCGTACTCTTATCTGCCAGCAATTGTATTTTTCTAGTTATATTCTGCGTATATAATCTGCTTGCAGACGACGCTAATCGTTTGTTTATTTTTCAATACTTCTCAATAATGAAATAAAATATGATTGGTCGTCATATTATCAATATTTACGAAATTAATCAACATTTTTGTCGCGGGACTCATATATCCCGTCAGTATTAGTCAGTCGTAAAACACCCGATCGTGTGTTCGCAATATAATATAATATAATTTAGTCTTCCGTACGCACGTCTCGTATATTTCGTCGTCAATTTTTATCGTAAAAATATTTGTTCGAATTATTTTTTTTCAAAATGAGTGCAAGTAAAAAAGATCAAGATATCGAAGATTGGCTATTAATGGATGTTCCGGATGATCCAGAATCTGAGGACGAATACGATGTAGATGATGGTGATACCGACGAGCAAGCCCAACAAGAGGTAATTGAATTTGGTAATTTTTTTTTGCAAAGTGAATGTGAAACCGGTAAAGATGACAAAGAACCATTAATAATTGATAATTCGGATGTTATTATTTTTGATTTTCCGGAATTTGACTTTTCCCATCAAACCGAGGACGTAAGTCTAAAAACCACTAATACACCAAACTGTTCTAGAACTTTGAGACCACGAGTATCAAATTCAACTAATTTGTCCAATAAATCTATTTCTGACCATGTTATACTTGATAATACACGCACACCAGA
Source organism: Diuraphis noxia (assembly GCF_037042655.1). NCBI lineage: Eukaryota > Metazoa > Arthropoda > Insecta > Hemiptera > Aphididae > Diuraphis > Diuraphis noxia. The sequence goes on from NW_028301714.1 coordinate 76,608,861, forward strand.
ACATATCGATAATAATACGACTATAGAATTTGCTGTTAATAATACTCCAGATCCTGTTGAAGTTAATAGGCAATGGCGTAAAAAAAATGAAATTACAGCAGCTTTACCAGATTATGAAAAAAGTTTAGGTTACAACCAAGTGATGTTTGGTAACTGTAAAACGGCAACGGATATATTTTTAAAACTTATTAATCCTATCATAGAAAATATTTTGGACCAAAGTAATCTGTACGCAACTCAAAAAAATAAAAATCTCAAACTACGAGAAAATGAACTACTCTCTTTTTTTGGAATTAATTTTTGTATGGGGTATCATAAACTACCTTCATATAAACATTATTGGAAGGGGGCCAAAAATTTAAATGTGCCAGCTATTTCTGAAGTTATGACAAGAGATCGATTTGTAGAAATACTATCTAATATTCACGTCAATAATAATGAAAATATTCCTCAGAACAATAAAGATAAATTGTTCAAATTACGTCCTATGATAAATAGTTTGAACCAAATATTTTTTGAGTCTTCATCTGGAACACGTGAACTTAGTGTTGATGAGTCTATGATTAAATTCAAGGGTCGCAGTACGTTAAAGCAATATAACCCAATGAAACAAATAAAAAGGGGTTACAAATTGTGGTGTATTGCAGACCAGAACGGATATATTATGAAATTTTCGGTGTACCAAGGAAAAAACGAAACGTTAGAAAAAGAGTTCGAGAACACTAATTTGGGAGAAAGAATTGTATTGCAGTTGACAAAACCATTTTGGAACGAATCTAGACTTGTATTTTTCGATAACTATTTTACAACTATTTCACTCCTTGAAAAGTTGAGAACGCAACAAACACTAGCTTGTGGTACAATCAGACAAAATCGTAAAGGGATGCCACAAAATTTCAAAAAAGATTCTGAAATACCTCGGGGAGAATTTGACTACCGATTTTCTACTTCAGGTATTGGAATATTCAAATGGAAAGATAACAAAGTGGTACATATTGGGTCAAACTATCACGGTAATGAAATAACATCTGTTGATAGGACTATGAAAGATGGCTCTAGATTGAGCATATCGTGCCCAAATCCAATCAAAGACTACAACAAATATATGGGTGGAGTTGATCACGCAGACAGATTGAGGGCATTATATAACGTTGACCGTAAATCCAAAAAGTGGTGGCTTAGGATTTTTTGGGGACTGTTAGACATAACGTTTGTAAACGCATATGTCATTTATTGCCAAATGTTTGAAAAAACGGATGTATTTGATTTCCGTCGATCAGTTGCCCTTGGTCTGATGACAGCTCGAAATACTCCATCAAGAAAATCTATAAGCCTGAAAAGATCAGCTCCACAAACGCCATCAAATCGAAGAAAGAAAACTTTATCCAACTCCAAAGACGTCAGATTAGGCAACAGGTATAATAAAACTATTTCATCATTATTTTTTATTATTATTTATATTTTTTATTTTATCACAGGGGTATTCATTGGCCAAGTTTTGGTACAAAGAGAGGTAGATGTGAACTTTGCAGCGTTCGAGGAGTAGAGTCCCGGCCACTTTCTTCGTGTAACCACTGCCGAGTATTTCTGTGTTGCAATGAAAGGAAAAATTGTTTTGTAGAATACCATCAAGTTGACATTGTATAATTTTTTTAATTATTTACAAAAATTTTTATAATTTTACTACTATGTATTATTTTTTTTTTTACGTAAAATAACAAAGTAAAAATTGGCAAGAAGTCCGTTCATTTTTATGTTTACGATTTAAATAAAATTATATTATCAGAAGTAGATTTCTCGTATTTTTAATGCAAATAATGATTTGCTATTAATTTTCATTGTAATGCATATCAACCTGACGGGACTTTGAAGTCCCGGACAAAAAAGTAAGTGAAGGGCCTAAAAAAAAATTTTGAAAAAAATCATAGACTTTAGTTGCACCACAATAAAAAATTTTGTCAAAAAAAATTTTAACTTTTTTCATTTTTTCCAATAGCCGGGCTCAAAGGGTTAAGTCCCGAGCCCTGATTATAACAATTTAATAATTGTTTTAATTTATTTCAGACTCTGATTTACAATTGAACACTAATGACGATTGTGATCTTGGTATTCGATGTTTGGGTGCTGTTATATGGTATTTACAACGATGTAAAATGGACTTTCAACTTTTGTCTAGAGGAAGATTTGATATTTATAAACCAATTGATGTTGAATCTATTCAATTATCCAATCAAGATAATATAAACAGTAAACATATGGTAATTTAATTAATTAACACATTTTATGTATGTCTAGATTAATAGTAGTCTTAACATTTCATGTTCTTTGTTAAACAATTAAAATTAAATAATTTATTCCCAATTCAATTTTAGAATTTTTTTAGTGTGAATAATTAAATTTTAGATTCTGAGCAGAGCAAGGATAATGTATTGATTTTACCATGATGCGTGATTTTTTATTTTGTGTGTGTTTGTGTCATCACGTTTTGAGTAGTAAAAATGCTTCGATTTTTGACTTCAGCACCTTGTTAGATCAGAAAGTAAATCTACTTGTTACTTTGGTGGGGGGGGGGTCAAAAGTAAAAAATTCTCAATATTTTTTTAAATAATCGAGAAAAACAAACTAAAAATTAAGGGAAAACGGGAAATTTTACGCACAATCAGTTTTTGACAAAATCGATTTTGGGTTTTGATGTAACTTTAAAACAAATGACCATAGATACATTCTGTTTACTGACATTTTAATTTTTTAACTTTTTTTTTTTTTCATTAAATATCAATAAACATTTATTTGTTGGGTAGAAAAGCTTGAAAATTTAATTCAAGACACCCAACATATTGTTACAATAGCAGTTGAAAAATATTAAAAATACATTGACACAATTTTTTATTTTCATAAGCATTTAAAGTTTTCTCTAGCCAACAAACTTACAATATACAAATCAATAATTCGTCCGGCTTGGCTTTATTAAAATATTTTTCATACAACTTATGATATTAATAATTGAAAATTTAAATGCAATATACAATCGTAAAATATTTTAATATATTATATTTTTTTGATTTTGATTTTTAATTAATGTATTCAGATGGCTTACAAAATCATTTCTATCTATATTTGTTTTATAATGTCCCCCCAAGCTAATGTATCAATACTATTTTCCAAAATAAATCTTTTATCATCATAAGCACTTAAAGCTTTTTTGTTTTGTTCTACAGTAAAAATATCATGCAGCTTAGTTCTGAATAAATTTTGTTTAACATATTTTGATTTTTTTGTTAGTAAACAATTTTCAAAATCATTAAAACATATTTTATTTTCCACAACATTTTTTTTAACACCTTTAGATTTTTTAATTTCCTTTCCACTATCTAAGATTCGATGTGAATATAATTTGGATCTTAAACCTATAAATTCAGTCATAATTTTTCCGTTTAACTCATCTTTAAACTTACCTAAGACTTTTTTGTTAACTAAAGGTAAACAATAAATATTATCTTTTGAATAATCTGATGTATCAAAATAATCATCAATTAATGATCTATCTTTATTATCTATCTTTACATTTATATCATGATAGAAATCATCAGTTTTTATTTCTAATATTAGTGAGTCTGTATCTGTATATAATAATCTAACTCTATTTCCATATTTTTACTTTATTATATTATAATAAAAATCATACATTAACAATTTAGATAAATCTAAAATATACATTCCTATATATATTGGTTGTTTGAAAGATATTTGACATCTTTTCATATGGATTGCAGCTAAATTCTCTGTAAAAATTGTTCTTTTATCAAAATTTGGTCTCGCAATTAATTTGTCTAGTTTTGAAACATTAGAACATAATTTTATATCAACATGATTTCTCACATTCATCATAGTACGTCCATAAACACTATTGTTCATTAATTTGAAATATTATTTTTCAAACTTATTCTTAGCTTTTGATCTAAGATTAGTATTGAAATCAATATACACTTTTAACCAAGGAGATTGACTAAATTCTAATACTCTATGAATTTTCTCTATCTTTAAACCTAGTTTAATATATAATTTTAGTGTTTCATAATGTATTATATATTTTTTCTTATCATACAAAGTTGTTAATAATTTTGGGAGTTGTTTGTCATCAAAATGTCTTTCTGGTGCTAAAGGGAAATCTGAATGTAGATCATGAAGTTCTTTAGGGTAAGATAAATCGACTTCTAAAATATAACCTTTACATGATTTATCAGAAATATTCATTACATCAAAATCATTTAGATTATCAACCCATTTGAAATCTCCAGTAGGTAAATATTTACTCATTGTCCAACCATAAAGATTATTTGCATCCAAGTATTGTAAAAATATTGATTCATTATTTTCTTTAAATTTATCTCCCATATATTTATTATTTGCTTTTGAATATCTTTGACTACATTGAGATAAGCCCCCTCTTATTCCGGATTCAAACATCAATATTTGATCGATATCAGTTAATAAATCTAGCTTTACTTTTGTCATTCTTAACATGCTATCCCACGCAAATCCTGGTGTAGTGTAATACCACAGAGGATCTAATTTATAATTTTTTAAAGAAATGTCTCTAAAATTTTCCACTATATCTGTTAATAGTAAAACATCAATCTTATTATATAAACTGGTAAATTCACGAAGATTTTGTATATTAAATACTTTCCAAATTTTTGTGAGTTTTCATATTCCTCTTTGGTTATATTTTTATCAGTGAGAGAACTACAGAATTTTTCTATAGGTGGTAAACATGTTTCATTAAATTTATCTTCAGAATCCATATACTCATAAGGATAAGCTAACTTTCTAGTAACTAAATCTAAATGTTCTTCAGGAAAATATTTACTAAGTTCTTTAAATTGATGTTTTTCAAGATTATTTGCTAGTTTATCTAAAGAACTTGGTAAAAATTTAAATGAATCAATAAATCTTAATTCTGTTGTTAATATTGTTTCTTCATCTTTGATCACTTTTGTACGTTTTATAATTTTTGAAAACGAAATATATTTTTCCTCATTATTTGGAATTAATTTTATATCATTGTCATCATTCCCAAATTCTTTTATAAATAGATGAGCATCATAACCCGATAGATTATGACAAACGATTGGAATAAATTTAGGGTTTTGATAAGTAAGATTACATATAGAATGAGCCGCCCCTCTATATTTACCAGTCAAATGATCATGATCGTAAACTTTTCTCATATTATTAATGTTTTTATTTTTTATTTCTTTTTTCCTTAGATATTGATATTTTTTAATATTTTCATCATCATTATATTGTTTATAATATTCAATAGCATTATGAAAGATTTTTAATTTTTTCTCTAACCTTGGAGGTAATTCACTTAATAATCTTTCACATATATGACATTTGTTAGAATTATTAAAATTATTTTTTTGGTCTGCAGTCATCAATTCTATTGGAACTATTTTATCATATATTTCTGAAATAGCTATTTCTTCATCATACATACATCTTAAAAATTCTTGAGCTACATTTGGACCAGAATATACTACAGGAGGTTTATAATCACCATTACTATATTTAATATAGTAACAAAAATTATTAGGTATATGTTTCTGATAACATTTTGTAAAAGACTCTTTATCATTTGGTTGACAAGTGTATATTGGTACGAGTGTACATTCATAGTCAAAAATAATCTCAAAAGGGATTCTTAAAGAATGATTATACTTCTCAAATTCTAAAGTTTTATTAAAAGGTTCTGGTAGAATCATTTTAGCAGCTTTATTATTACCACAATAATGTTTATGTTCATTTAACTTATTTTCTGTATCAAAACTATTTAAACACATTTTACATAAAAATCTTTTATGACCATCTTTTGTCATTTGACTTCCTACTAATTTCCATGAATCCTTAATCCAACAATAATGACCTTTATTCTCATTATCCTCTCTTAAATACAACAAATCTATATGATTAGTTTTTTCAATTTTAGTTATTTCTAGTGGTAAAATTATATGTGTATATTGTCCTTGTTCTTCTAGATAGTAAATATTAATAGAAATATCCTCTGTTTTTTTAACAAATTTTGGAACGTCTGTTGTTTTTACTGGAAAAGCAATACCTTTTAATTCTTCATCAAATTCATTTTCCCATTTTTTATATTTTGTAACTCTTTGTTCATCTTTTTTAACATCTTTACTATGTAAAGCAGAGAGTATTGACCAAAGAAAACATTTATCATCTTCATTTTGAACATTTATAACAGCGTGTTTATTTTGAATATCTTTAGGTAATGGAATATATGAAGAACCTTTAAAAGGAACATATTTATTTATATTTATTCCCAAACTTAAAATTTGATCAAGTCTCCATTGAGATTCTTTCATTACAAAATCTTCTATTTCATTTACAATTGTAATTTTTACATTTGTATAAAACTCATTTAAGTTAGAATTTTTTGTTAAAATTTCATTTTGTGTTTTAAAATTACATTCTTTATATATCATATCTTCTTCAGATTTACCTTTCTTATATATAGCTAACATCATAATATTTACTTTTAAATCTTTCTTTTTTAATTCATGTTTAATGCGTCCTATTACTGGGTTATCTAAACGATTTAAAAACACTTGTGGATCTTTAATACCCATGTTATTTTCAATAACATAAGTTTGTAATCTACTTTTAAATGCAGTTTCTTCAATTTTTAGAATAGGTCGATTATCTTTCTTTTCAAACATTTTTGCACTAAAATTAAAAACCTTATGTGGTTTTGGTATTCTTTCTTTTTTTAATCTTATTTGTTGTTGTGGTTTTGGTATTCTTTCTTTTTTTGTTGGAATTTTATTGTACATTTTATTAAATTTAGGTTTAATTGTTTGATCTATATCTTTTGTTTGATGACGAATAGATTTCAAATGTCTAGACCAATTTTTGTAAGTAACTGTTAAGTTACATTTATCACAAGTTTTGTTAGGATATGTTTTTTTGTTATCCATTTTATTAATATTAACATTTCCTTTAACTAAGGAATCAATTTTATTTAAACTTTCCATTCTTTATTATAGAGGATATTATTTTTTTTTTACATTCAAATTTTTAATAGAAATATTATTCTATTAAAAATACATTTTTTTAAAACAGATAAGAGTTGACCTACTTACTATCCCACCTCTCGTCTGTTGTATTATAGATATCACTTCCTTTAACTCATGTCATTTAAAAACAATGTGAAACATATAGTCGATTTATTTAATTTAATATTATTTTAATATTAAGATCCCATAAAAAATTTACACATTTTAAGATTTCCTAAATCTTGAACAACCTTAACATCTTCTAGAAAACGATGTCTATAATTACCTGTTGTAATTATCATATCATTGGCTATTCTACAAAGTTCTAACCAACTTGGTGAATGTAATAGTTTAGAAATATAAGGATTTCTAGTATTATCATCTTCTTGATCAATAATGAAAATATTTCCATAAATTGGAATTTTATGTAGATTATATTTAATTATTTTAGTATTATCATGATATTCAAAAGCACAAAATTCAACATATAAATTATCTTTTTTTGAAAATTTTTTCATATATTTTTTTATATCATTTTTCATTAATTTCAAATAATTATATTTGTTTTGTTTTTCTTAATTAATTGGTAATCTTTTGTATGTTTTATCATATCTAAAAGGTACAATTGTTTGATCTATATCATTTGATTGATGACAAAAAATAAAATAACATATAAAAAACAATAATACATGTTATAACAATAACACTAACGTTTTTTTGTCGCAGAGATGCGGTGGTTTGTCGTATATTTAAAAAAAACAAAAGCAAAGAACAACAAAAAGAATTAGTGCGGAGGGTTACGACACGTGCGAGGACGATGGGTGTGATGTGGTGATCACAGCAAGCGCGGTCGTAGAACTGAACTTACTACAAGCCGGTTCGCGGTACCGGCGGTTGACATTTCCAGGCGCGCTTATCGCGTGTCGGTGTCGGCCGTCGTCGATTGGCGGTTGACAGAGAGAATAGACGGCGCGGGTTTCCGCGCAAAGGCCGTTTGAATTCAAACGACTATTACGCGGGACCGCGTCAGCTTTTATTCTGACTCTATCACCCACGCTAAATTTTATTTTTAATTTAGGTTTGTTTTTTGTATAAAATAATTTGCGTAGAACAAGGTCTTCATTAGATTTATTTACTTCACAAGGTTTCATACCAATAGATCTATGTATATCATCAAAATTATATTCATCTATTAAAGATTGTAAAATGTTAAACCATTTTTTAGATTTTTGCATTTCAAATTTTATTCTCATTTTTTTGTTTGATGTTCTATTAAATCGCTCAATAATTGCAGATTTTTCTTCGTTTTGAGTATGATACATATGAATATTATATTTTTCCAAAGTTTGTTTAAAATGTTTATTTACAAACTCCAAGCCTTTATCAACATGTAGTAATTTTGGTGGTTGATGTTTTTGTGATTTAGCTTGTTTTATTATTTTTTCAAATGTTTTTGAAACACTAATACCATCTTTATTTTTGAGTGGTAATGCCCATACAAATTTTGAAAAAGTATCTATAACAGTAATTATATAACAATAACCTTTATTTTCATTTGAATAATTTCTCATTATAACTAAATCAGCAGCCCATAGATCATCAATACCTTTAGTGATAATCCTTCTTTTAGGAAATCTTAATCTGACTGGTTTATGAAGTTCTTTACCTAATAAAAATTTGTCTGTATTATTTGAAATATTTTGATTTATAGATTTATTGGTGACGGGTTGTTCAATTTCAGATGATGTTGTAAATTTACTTTTATTTGTTTTACAATCCAAACATTTTGTTGAAATTCTCCATCGACCATTAACTGTTTGAATTTTAATAGGATTTAAATTTTTTGTTCTTTTTTTACATTTAAGACAATGTATAGTTTGTAATAATTCATCGCTCATTTTATATTGCAAACATTTTTTTTTTTTGATTTTTCCAAAAATCTTTGGAAATAATTTTAGACTATCAGACTACGAGGGGGACTTAAAGAGAATTAAAATTAAAAATGTTTAAAGCAAAAATGAACTTTCTAACATAAATATTACCGGAGTTATACTTAAATCAAAAATATGAAGTGAGGGGTAAACTTTTAGTATGTAGTGTAGTCTGTAGATAAGTATATAAATAATATCTGTGCTGTTCCGACTTGATAATATCAATTATTAAATGAATTATCAGACTTTAAAATATTTAATAATAATAATAATAACAAATATTTTCAATTGAAAAAAAAAATGCAAAAAATTTACAAAAGTAGTCCCTGCTGTACAGACATCCGAACTTAACATTTTTTTATTATTATTATTATTATTATTTTTTTTTTTTTCAAACGTCTGTACAGCAGAGACTACTTCCACCATCATTGTAGCACAACACAATGAGAAGTCGTTATTTGTAGACTCCAGGGACCAGTGAGGAGAACATTAGTAATGATATTACAACCCACTGCGTCTTCAATCCAACTATACTTAGCATATAGTTGAACAAGCCACATGTTGTAGCATTGTAATTATCACGACTTAATTCCCTCCAGCCAGTATCGAACCTACTATGAATGCATTCAAAGCCTTACGCCTTACCCATTGAGCCACACTACTCAAGTATGTGTAATAGTATAAAACACTATATTTAAATAATATAATTGGTATTCGACAAATGATAACATCCTATAAATGTATACAATAAGTATTATTGTCACCCTATATATTAGATAACACTGCAATAACGGATGTTAAAAAAAAATAATCAGTCTAGCTACACAAACGTTGATATATTATATATTATTATTATTATACGTAAATATTATTATACGTAATTATTCACCTTATACTTATACAGTTATACGTAATTATTCAACGTAGTTATGTTGTTATACTTAAATGTATGTTTTAATGTTTCGATGTTTAAAAATTTTTATTTTTATTATAATAAATAATAGAAATGGGAAATGAAAAAGTTGAAAGTTATAGTGATAGTTCTACTAATTTGATCATCGAATGTAAACATGAAAATAAACAATGTCTACGTGAAAATGGTAAATATGATAGTGATAGTGATAGTGATTATAATGAATATAATATATTTAACCTGGTATTATCTCAAATCGAATTTCGTAAAAAACAGTGTGAAGAATATGAACAAGAAATCAAGAAACTTAAAAATATGCTTTATTTCCGCAATGTGACAATAAAGATAATAAAACAACGTGAACGTGAACGTGAAAATCAACAACGACAACGTAAAAACACTAAACGTCGACGTGAACATAATTGATTTACGTAGTTATGTTGTTATGCTTAAATGTATGTTTTAATGTTTCGAAGTTTAAAAATTTTTATTTTTTATTATAATAAATAATAGAAATGGAAAATTTTAAAGCATCTTTAAATAAATGCGGCAACACTCAATATGATTTTGTAAAATTAGATACATTAGAACAAGGAAAAAAATATGAGGTGACTTTTTTCGAATATTTTGATACAGAGCATGGTAAAACAATAACTGTTGTATTAGACAATAAAATTAGAGTATTTTTACCAAATAGATATTTAGATAATGATGAAATGGCAGATGAAAATATATCGTTATATAAAAATTCGAAAACAAAATTTAATCTTATTTATAAAGGAATGAAAAAATTAAACAAAGGAAAATCAATGCATTTGATTGATTTTGAATAAATTAGAAAAAAAAAATATATAAACTTTTATAAATGGTATTTATAAAAGTAAAAAAAAAAAATGGTTATATTCAGTTACCACAACCAGAATTCAATGATAATAATAAATTTAAAATAGGTCTCGAATCAATGTATTTAAAAAGTTTAAATTTGATTAATATTGAATCAGATTGTAAAATAGAAATTGAACATAGAGAAATATATATAAAAAAAAGTATATATAGCATTTCATATTTAAATAAATTAATTGAACCGGTATTCTTATCTTATAATGATAAAAAAATTCAAATTGAATCTCCTTGTTATTATAAATTAGATGAAAAATTTAAAAAAAATTTAGGATTTGAAAATAAAGAATTTGATTTTTCATTAGTTGGTAATACTTTAATGTATTGTCCTACTTCTGAAGAAAAATATATAAATATAGATCAAGAATCTACAATTAGATTAGGTAGAAATGGTGAAATACCGAAGATTGAAATTCCAATAGGAATATACACAATAAATGAAATTGAAAATTTAATGAATTGTTATGATTTTCCTAAAATAAATCTTGAATTAATTGATGATTTTTTAAATATTACAGCCTCAATCGGTCTAAGTTTTGATGAATATTAATCAAATTGTTTAGGTTTTGATTATATGGGATATTTAATCCCTATAAATAGGGTATGGCCTGATTCATGGAAACTAGGTCCTGATATTGAATATAAAATAACAGGATCAAACAAACCAATTTTTTATACACAATGTTTTTAAAAAAAATATAAACGGTGTTATATTTAGCCAAACAAAAAAATCTGATAAAATATATAAAACTGAAATTGAAGGTAACTATTCAATTGATCAATTGAATAGTTTATTACCTTCAAATATCAAATTACTAAATGATAATAATTTTATTAAATTAACTTCAAAAAATACTTGTTTGATAGACGAAAATTTAAAATTAAGTTTAGGGATTGATAATAATTTTTTATATAAACATATAAGAGATTCTGAAAAATTAGATAATAATATAAATAAACAATTATTAGAAGTACATTGCAACATAATTAAAAAGTCTGTTTCATCTATTGATGAAAAAGTTATCGAAGAGGAACTTTTGTTTGTTTTTTATTATGATTCAAATAATCTTTTTATAAGATGTAATCCAATAATGTACAGACAAGTAAATGTAAGAACAATTCAAAAGATAAATATATATATTCTTGATCAAAATGGTGATATTGTTAATTTTGGTGATGAATTTATTGTTTATCTTGATCTAATTGAAGAAAAACAAAATAAATATTAAAATTATTTTTCAATAGAAATATTTCTATTGAAAACACAAAAATTTATTCCAGAAAGAGGTGGATTACTATTATTGTTGTCAGAAAGACATGAAAATAATTCTCTTAAAAGAAGTGTAAATCTATTATCTAATTTAATCAGTAAAAGATTCTTCAATTGTTCCTTTTTCAATATCAAATAAAAATTCATCATTTCTAACGAAAAATACATAGCAAATTGTACTTTTAGGTAAATCTTCATTGAAATCCACATGTAAAATAATATTTTGTTTAGTTGCAGAAATATTTGTTGGTTGTCTAGTCATGTTTACAAGATATATTGTTCTAAATGTTTTAAAATCGTTTGGATCATTATACATCAAAGGAAGTTCTTGATGAGTTTTATGAAAAGTTTTTTTATAATCCATCAAACTATCATAAGCCTCACAATATTTTTCATTCTTAAAATCTAGATCTTGAGTTTCTTCAGGATAACGTCTTCCATTTATTTCAAACCTAAAATTGTTCACATTACAATGATCAAATTCACAAGGATCATGTTCTTGAGTATTTAACTTGTTTGTTTGAAATACCACACCCGCAAACAAAGGACTATTAAGACTTCGATATTGAGTTGTTAAATCGAGTTTTATGGTTTTTCCTGATATATTTCTTTCTTCAATACATTGCCATGATTTAAAATTAAAAATATATTTTTTTTCTTGAGAAATTGTTTTTAAATCATTTAACAATAAAACTTTATACATAGGATTGAATTCTAAAATTGGAATTCTAAGTGTAAATTCATCAATAATAATTTTTCCATCTTCTGTTCCTATAACAACTTTTTTTAGCAATGCATCATCATCTGTATTTCTCGTAAAAATTATTTCCATATCACCTTGGAAAACAGGATATATTTGGTCTTTAAACCATCCTAATCCGAATTGTGATGATTTACCCATAACATTAAAACGACCTCCACCTTTATATTTGCTTGAAAATCCTGAGTTTATAATTGGTGCGTTTGGATCCACAGAAAAATCTAACACACCTTTAATTGTACTAGCAACTCCTGGATTTTCGATTTCATCCAAGACTTTACCATGTTTTTTAACTTCAATTCTAGTAAATAAAAATGCAGGAAAATTATCAATTAGTTGTATTTTTGATTCTTTAGGATAATCTTTTCCATCTTTTTGCAAATATCTACCATAAATATAAAACTTTGCATCTTTAATGCTCAGAAAATCATCCATATTATCTATTCTAAAAATTGTAGTTTTATTAGGTGTATTAAGTTGTGAATTATTCAAAGGTAAAAAAGTTTTATATTGAGATCTTTCAATATATTGATCGTATTTTTTAAAAATATTATACATTATTATTTATAATAGCAAATATATATATATTTTTTTATATAAATGGATAAATTAATGGTAAAAATATATATTGAAGATGATAGTAAAGAAAAATCTTTATTTGAAATACCTTCACGAGTTTTAGTGGTAGGAGCATCTGGCTGTGGTAAAACAACTTTGTTGTATACTATGATTATAAGTTATTGGATTCCATATAAAAATCTATATATTTTTACAAAAAATATTGATCAGCCAGTTTATAAAAAATTAAAAAAAATATTTGAAGGAATATTTGAAGGAATATCTTCTATAAACATTCATTTTTCTGATGGTGATATAATATCTGTTGATGATTGTGAACCTAATAGTGTAGTGGTTATTGATGATTTTCTTTTAGAAGATCAAAAGTTGATAATGGAATATTTTATAAGATCGAGATCAAAGAATATTAGTGTTATTTATTTAACACAAAGCTATACTTCAGTAGATATAAAAACAATAAGAAATAATTTAACTGTTATAATTGTTTTTAATCAGTCAAATTATTATATTGAAAAAATATGGTCCGATTTTATTAGCAAAATTATACCATTAGACAAATTTAAACACATTTTTAGAACTTATTGTAAAACATATGATAAAAAAAATAAAATAAAAACATATGGTTTCATAACAATAGACATAATAAAAAATTTTATCTATGACAATACAGGTAATGATATTTTAAGTATTGATGAACGATGAAAATTATTTTTTATGTAATAAATGGATATCAAACAAATTCAAAATGAATTAAAAAATAAAATTAAAAAAAATATAATATTTGAAGACCAAAACAATTCCATGGTCGGAAATAAGTTAGAAAACGAAACAGAAAAAATGAAACAATTAATTCATCTTAGACAAAATTTACAAAAAACTTTTAAAAAATCAGATTTAGAACAATCCGAAAAAATTTAAATTTTATAAAAAAAGATGAAGATGAAGATGAAGGTGAAGATGAAGGTGACAACAATAACGCGTCCCCTATTCAGGGACACGTTGAATATACACCAAAAAATATCCAAAAAATAATTAATCTTAAAAAAATTTACAAAATTACGATAGAAAAACAGTTTTAAACGATAAATATACATCAGAAGAAAAAGTAAAACATTATGAACCAATATTAAAAGCCTTATCAAATGTTGAATCATCTGTTAATGATGTTAAAGAGGTTGCTATTAAAACCGATAATGATATTCAAAAGATGATAATACCTACTCCTTATAAACCTCGTAATCCAGAATTATTACGACTAACAGAAGATCAAGATAATATGAAAACACCTAAAAGTTCTCCACGAATAACAACAAATAAATCTCCTATGCCTAAAAATATAATAATATTAGGTGAAAATGCGCAAAAATATTTACCAACTTTACCAAATGAAGCTAAAGGTGTTAATCCATTTGGAATATATCATATAAGAAAAACTGATGAATTCATGATCGGAAAATACCCTATAATATTTGACTTTGATGATATAATTTTAAATGGAAAAAAACATATGCTAACCCCAGGTATGTGGAGATTATTAACTCATACAGATGTTACAAAATCAGAATTTTATAGAAAAGAAGATTTTGAAAATTATGAAAAAATATTAATTGAAACAGATTCAATATACCAAAATAATGATATTAACACAGGAAAACCTAAATCAAGTGGAAGTGCTAAATATAATGAAATGATTAAACCTATTTGGGAAAAAATTAAACTAACATCAACAAAAACTAAAGAAAGTAAACCAAAAACATCAAAAAAAATAAATCGCCAACACTGAAAGAATCACAAAGTTTACCCAAAGGAGAAGGTTTAATAAAATATACAAATAATCCTATTGAATTTATTTATATCGATAATATAATAAAAATAATTGACAGACTATATTTTATATTAGCAGAAGAAATAGCGGGAAATTATGGTTTTCATAATGAAAAACTTGGTATTGTTCATTTGTTTAAACGAAACATGGAAACACTGATTGATACTCCCAAAAAAGGTGTTGAATATTTACTACAATCTTTGTTGAATTTACCAAAAGAAACAACAAATAAGTTAGAATATAATATTAAACAATTAATTGACAGACTACATTTTATATCATCTGCAGAAAGATCGGGAAAAAACACTTATCATGATGAAAAACTTGAAATTCTTAATTTTTGTATTAAAAAAATAGAAAAGATAATTGATATTCCCGTTAAAGGTGTAGAATACTTAATGTCGTATATTTCACATTTACCAAAGGATATTATAAAAGGTTCAGGGTTTTTTAATGATTTTTTAAATTGTTCAAAATTACCTCCGATACATTGGCCTGGAAATAATTATCTAGGACCATTTACAAATTTAGATGAAAATATTCCCCCGATCAACAAGTTAGACAAATATGCAAGAGAACATGATTATTTTTATAAAGATCATAAAGATACTAAAACAAGACATATCGCTGATAAAAATTTACAACAAAAAGCAATGGAAAGATTTTATGCTTCTGATAGTTCTTTGAATGAAAAAAAGATATTTAGGAATGAATTTAATATTTGAATAAAATTTAATATTTTTAAATAAATATTTTGTATAATGAAATACATTTTAAATTAACTGAAAACCATAAAAAAAGTTGGCTGAAACTCATAAAAAAAATTCTAATGCAACAATTCATATTGCTAGTGATAAAATATATAAAGGAGAAAATAAATATTATTTAGATCAAAATCAAATAGATAAATTAAAAAATGCCAAGAAAAAAAATTCTGGAGTAAGGTTGGAGATTACACCGAAGCAAATTAAAGGTGGATTTTTACCATTAATTTTACCTTTTCTAGAAGCTGCAGCAGTAGCTACTCCAGCTTTAATTGCATTGTATGATAGTTATAAAGATAGTAAACATAAGAAAAAACAGAAGAGGAAATAATTCGACACAATAAAGAAATGGAAAAAAATAAAGGTTCTGGATTGAAGACAAATAAAAAAAAAAATCGAAAAAATGATTAATTTCGATATATCAACATTTAGAAAAAAACATTAAAAATTATCCAGGTTGTTATACAACTTTTTGGAGTAAAGTTAAAAATATAAATATCGAACCGTTAAGTAATTTTGATATAATAAAATTTGGAAATAATATAAAAAATTTTAGAGGTTGTTTCATGATAAATGAATTACTTGAAAAGCCTTGGTTAAATGAATGTGGGATATTTAATTTAAATAATTCTACTCAAAATGGTTCTCATTGGGTTGCATGGAAAAAAATAAAAAATTATAAAATATATTTTGATTCATTTTCGAGTACTCCTCCTCCTGAATCAACGCGCATGCTCCAACTGAGGATAAGAATGAAGAAGAAAAAGAGCTGTTTTATGCAACACTAGAAGATACGTTTAGCACGTCAAAAGGTGATATAAAATTAGTATTATTAGGTGATTTCAATGCAAAAATAGGAAGGGAAGAGTGCTACAAATCGACTATTGGAAACTACAGCCTACATTCCAGCACCAACGATAATGGTACTAAATTAATCGACTTCGCTTTAGGAAAGGGTTTGGTGGTCAAAAGTACTATGTTCCAACGAAAAGACATACATAAATATACATGGATCTCGCCGAATGGGAGACATAAAAACCAAATTGACCATGTCCTAATAAATAATAGATTTAAAAATAGTATCCTGAATATAAGAACTTTACGGGGAGCTGATATGGACTCGGACCACCTATTGGTTGGTATATGGATGAAAGTAAAAATTAAGAAGTATAAGAAAGGTAATCTAACAAACAAAGGACGTACCGATATAAATAAACTAAAGGACAAACAAATATGCAAAGAGTATGTAGAGTGCTTTCAGAATATTATTAAAAGTAAACAACTAGATATAGAAAGAAACTTAAATGTTGATAAAACATGGGAACATGTAAAAGAAAGCATAAATGAAGCATCATCGAAAGTCTTGGGAAAAAAAGTATCGAAAACAAAACCATGGTTCAATACGATTTGTGAAGAAGCTGTACAAAGAAGAAAATTAGCAAGACAAGAGTGGTTAATTGACACTAACAACGAAGTAACACTGAGAAGATTTAGAACTCGCCAAAAAGAAGCCAGCAAGATATTGAGATGTGAAAAGAGAAAATACGTTCAAAACATATTAGAAACAGCAGAACTCGATTATAAAACACACAGAACTGGGGATATGTATAAGCGAGTGAATGATCTCAGAGGTGGATACAAAAAGAAAGAAAGATTTCTAAGGGATGATGATGGCTCCCTGATAACTACAAATGAAGAGTTGGCAAAGAAATGGGCTAGCTACTTTGAAAACTTGCTAAACTGTGAAGAACCGAATGAAACCTTTAATTTTAATTTTAATCAGGAAATCCAAGAATCACAGGATTGTGAAGAACCGACCTTGGAAGAAATAAAATTACAGATAAACATGCTAAAGAATAACAAATCCCCCGGAGAGGATGACATTCAATCAGAGCTCTTAAAGGAAGGCGGAGAGGAAATGGTAATGTGGTTATGGAAGGTAATTCACGAAGTCTGGACAACTGAAAAAATGCCTAAAGAGTGGAAGACAGCGGTGATCTGTCCAATTCATAAAAAGGGAAGTAAACAAGAATTGCCTATTAACAAGAATAAAAACAAAAGCAGAACAAATTATTGGCAATTAGACCGGGGTTTCTATTATTACCTAGGTGGCTTCAGACCGGGAAGATCGACCACAGACCAGATATTTATTTTAAGACAAATATTTCAAAAAATCTGGGTGTTCGATAGAGAAATACACGTTCTTTTCATAGATTTTAAGAAGGCGTATGATAGCATCCATAGAGAAAGCTTAATAAACATCTTGAGAGAATTCCATTTCCAGGACAAGCTTATAAAATTGGTTGGGATAAGCATTTTGGATACATTTGTCAAAGTTAAGGTTGGAAATACAAACTCAGGCCCAATTTTAGTTAAATCGGGATTAAGACAGGGAGACGCTATGTCACCAATCTTATTTAATATAGTAGTAGAGAAAGTCGTAAGAGAGATGAATATTACACCGCAAGAAGGAGTTAAATTCCAGGAATCGTCCATAGGACTTCTGGCTTATGCAGATGATCTGGTGATCATGGAGGATTCACAAGACGGACTAAAAGATTTATTAAACCGGCTGGAGAAAGCAGCACTGAAAGTTTGACTCCATATCAATGAGAACAAAACGGAATATATGGTAGTAGGAAGACGAGACACTATAAGATTATATCCAACTCTTAACATCAACAACCGAAATTTCAAAAGAACAAGACAATTTAAGTACCTAGGATCCATACTTTCAGAGAGAAATGAAATCGAAATAGAAATAGGAACAAGAATTCAGTCAGGAAATAAATGCCTTTATGGTCTTGCGAAATTACTGGGATCAAGATCACTTTCAAGAGAGTTAAAATTACAATTATACATCACATTAATACGACCTGTTATTACTTATGGAGCTGAGGCGTGGCCATTAAGGAAAAGTGATGAAAGAAAACTCTTAGTTCTAGAAAGAAAAATACTGAGGAAGATCTTTGGACCAGTAAAGGACAGGCTTAGTGGGGAATGGAGAATAAGGAAGAATGATGAACTAGAGACACTCTTTCATAAACCCAGTATACTCGAAACAATAAAGAACAAAAGATTGCTTTGGGCTGGGCATGCCTGGCGTAGTCAAAACCCACTCATACGTATGGTACTGGAGGAGAACCCTAATGGAAAAAGACCGCTGGGAAGACCACGTCGGAGATGGGAGGATGGAGTTAGGGATGATGTGAAAGCATTAGGTGGAGGAGAAGATTGGAGATTACAGGCATCGAATAGAGAAAACTGGAGGCAAGGATGTATGTCGGGATGGTCCTAGTGGCCGAGTTTACCGAAGAAGAAGAAGAAGAAGAAGAAGAAGGTATGTGTGTAATTCACTTTATGTCATTGGCACGTCGGACATTTTTACGTTCATTCTTACCAACACAAGTAGTCCGTCGGTTTCATTTCATTATTATTGGTAATTTTTAACATTTATCCTTTAATTTGTATTGTTTTAGTGCACTCGACAAAAATGACAGTGTGGCTGATTAATTGATTAATTATGATATTGAGATATTGTATATAATATTATATTTTACGTTTCATGTGGGTCGACTTTTGATTGCCGATTCTCTAATACGAATTGATAGACGCTCGAACACGGTTTTTATAAATCCACATATCGCGACGTCAATCGTATTACCTACTCATATCGTCTACCATTATGGTAGTGCAACATTATAGGCGCTATGTACAAAATTCTAACCATATAGTCTCCGAAATCGGTATTCACTTGACGTGACCGACTTGCTAGACATTTAAATACGGCATTCGGCTTTACGCTTTTCGTTTCGACATTCATAACAGCACAAGACTGGACCGTATCGACTGTTGAACTGGGATTTCAAATTTGCCGCTTTCGAAACGATACCTCCACGCCTCATCATAAATCGTTATCACCTGCTACGACTTTTGATTATTGATTGACCAGCGAGTACAGCAATGATTTTAATAATTCAAACGACTCTGTCTCCGCCATCGGTACCCACTTTTCACCGACCAAGGGGGTCTGGGGGTCTCCCCCAGCTAGCACGGAGGGCTAGTCTCTTATATAATAAAACGTGAATCCCTATATATATCGCTCTAAGCAACCCATGGAAGAATTACGTTTTTCTTCCATGGGTTTCTTAAGACCGGCCAATCGCGTTACTTCCTCGCGGCGGCGGCCGAGTTATCACGATTTTTCAGTTATCGTATCACTCATCAGTCATAGATATCGTGTTTTAGATTTTTCGAAACGTTTTACGCTTATTTTTTCCACTTTTTACTCGATTTTTCTGCTTTTACGCCCTTTTCCGTCGCCTTTTTATACGTTTAATTCAAGCGCGTTTCTTTTAAAATCGGTTTTCACTCGAAAACGCGGCCGACTTTCGTTTTTATCGTTTTTTTTTTTCGATCTTTTTCGTCTTTAAGACCGCCGACTGCTCTTTTTTCGCGTAGTATACTTATTTTCGAACCCGTAGACGTGCGGTTCTCGCACCGATTCGGTCCGTACGCTTCGAAATCGCGTTTGATGTACCTATTGTACTGATAATAATAAATATTATACTGTTTTTGTTTGATTCAATAAATATTGTTTTAAATACGTTTAATTCTGTCTTTTGCCTGTTCGAAATCCTTATTTTAAGCTCATGTCGACGATGTTTGAGTGTTCCTACTTTTTATAAATTATTACAAAAACGGCTACTCGGTTAGTAGCCAAATATTTAACACAGCACATAAAAGGTGCGACTACATGTGATATAATAATATGTAATATTTATTTACACTTTTGTTCGTCGACGGCTCAAAGAACGTAATCATATGATGCTACGTATAAGGTGTTTAATATTAATTGCTGTCGATAGGTGAGATAGGTGTAATGAGTAGTCTACGACGGTGGTTAATTATTTAATCGAGCACACAAATTGTACAACAACGTAATGTACTGTAGGTACACTACGGTTAATCGACAACGGTAGTATCGGTGTATATGTTATCTCTTTAGGGTTTTTATGTTTAAATTGATTAAATAACTACTCGGTTATACCATGAAAAGAATATTTTGGTGGTAATGTTAATAATTTAGTTCATTGACGGTGTTATAAAAGTGAGTATGTACTGCTACGGATGCATTATTAAATATCATTACTTATAGGCAATGTAGTTTTTATTCATTTGTGGTAATTAAATAGTTACTAAATTACACCAGTAGTAGAATATTTTTTGGTAATAATATGGACAGTTTTATTTATTAACGGCTGTATTAATGTCATTCATGGTACGGATAAAACATTAAATATTATTGTTGATAAATAATTTAGGTTCTATATGAGTAGTCTATATTTTGTGATAATCAAATACCTACCCAAATTTACCAAAAAAAGCATATTTACACTTTAGTAGGTACATCAAAGGTTTTATGAATATTATAATATGTATTGTGATACAGTATTACAATTGATAGGTCATGTAGATTACTAGATTCTATAGTCAATTTTGATATACCTAACTATAAGGTAATAAAAATTAAAATAGCTGTTCGGTTCTTGGTAGCCAAGATTTTTTTCATTATATATATTTTAAACTCATGATGACGGTGCATCTAATACGGAAAGGTTTATCGACAAAAATTCAAATCACCCAACAGATATTATGGTTTTTAAACGTTCGAGGTAATCAAATATCTCTTTTGTTCATTGAAGGTATTAAATATTGCTATTGATAGGTAATTTGTGTATAATCAGTAGTATTCTATGACGGTGGTAAATTATTTACTCAAGCACACAAATTGTGCACTAAATTAATGTACTGTAAGTAATATTTATTTATATAATAATAAACTTGTATACGTTATCCTTATTTATTAAACTAAGCACACAATTTGTGTCACCTTTATTAGTTAGAATTATAATAAATTAATAATCAAATTAAATGACATACACAACTATTTATATTTTTATTAAAATAACTTTGCTCTGAACTTATTATAATATATTAACCATAACGGTATGATTTTATATCGAATAATTAATATTGCCTTACGTTTAATGAGTAACAACCAATTGTAAAGGTAATTATATTAATATTAATGCTAAACTAATATATTTATGTACCTAAATCATAATTATTTAACTAAATGAATAAACTTTATTTTATGTAATAATTTATTTTATTTGTAAAATATGTAATATGTGAAATAATATGGCCTTAAACCCAACAAGAAAATATTTATTTATACTCAATGATTATTTAAAGTGTATTACAATATTTTATACCTAAACAACGGTAAATTACAGTGATCCACATGATCTTTATAATTATTTCTGTCAATTATATGCATTAATAATGGTCTGATCATATATTCAAACAGTGCATATAGAACCATAAATGAGTATAATATGTACACAATCTTCGATGGAACAATAGTATAAACACGTCGAATGCATCCAAATATACGATTTAAGGTTTTCTGACACACAATCCATATGAATTATTCGTTGAAACAGTGTTTAATGCTGCATTTGGTACTGAATTGAAACAGCTTAAATACTAGAATTTTCGAGAATGAAATCATCTGAGTGGGTGTCCCAGTAGGTTAGGCATTAGAGATTAGGGTATAGGGTTCGACACCGATAGCGGTGAATAAAAAATTTGCGCCGTGACTGTACATTTAATTTGTACAGATTAATTCACGTTTAATTATTTGTTTTTTTTTACAATTTTTTTTCCACGTAATTTTTCAAAGTTCTAATATAGTTATGTTTTCGTCGCCCTAATTATCACTATTTATGATATATATAATATAAATACATAAACGATTTCATAAAGACCAAAGGTCACTAAAGAGGTGGACAAACGGTTATACATATAATATATAGATAGATACATAGAAATATCGAAAAATACGACGACTGATATCAAAGCAAACGGTATTTTCCAAAATTCCGTCCATCGAAATAATTATTAATAAATATATGTGTGTATATAGTAGGCTTAAAATGCTTGATTATTATTAAAAGTTTATCGCAAATAAGTGTAGTGGAGAGGGGAACTTGAGCTCCGCCGAACCGTACCGTGGTATCCATCGTTAGGCTACGGCCAACGTTCGTACGATACGTCGATACCTACGTTTTTATGCGCAAAAGCACGGAGGACTTTTTGCACTCTATTAATTTTCTAGACTCCGAACAAGTGCTCTCTTTCTTCCGTATTTTTAGTGTATTCGTAAGGCGAGATTTTGATACCGGTGAGTACAATTTCGATAGAAATAATAACGTTGGAATCACGCTTGATCGTGCAATTGTCTGTTGTACGTTGATTACATTACGTGTACACGAGGCAACGCGTATCTTGCACCCTTATACACTTGATTTACAGCTCTATCTAATGATATTTCAAACATGTCCTCTTCCATATTTGCTTTGTATATATTAACATACCGTTTTACTTATTCACACTCGGACGGCCTGTATGGTCAACGTTGGCCCGTAAGCCGTTGCGCGTCGGCCGTCCGTATCCCTTAACATTGTGAATCTAATAATCTATTCTGATTTGGTTCGCGGCATTAACGTGTCACGAGTTCGGTAGGTCCCCGATGTCTTTTTTCGTATTTTCATATTTTTTTCCCACATAAGGAATCCATGTAAAAAATATAATATTTATCGTATATATCAATTCTAAAAATAACACAACCGCCCGAGACGCATATTTCAACGTTGATAACGTACTGATACCATCAGAATATTCGATTACGATCATTGACACAGTTTGTTTTTCATAATTATTATTATAATTTGCTATTAAATATTAATCAGTACATATTCACGAATTACTTATACCTTTTCAAGATGTTTTCATTAAACATCAATAATATTTCTATAATGTTATACGATTATTATACGACGCTTTCCAGGCTATTCACTATGGTGAAACGATGTGTGATCTGTGGAAACGTGGATGATGATGACAATGACGTTTCCATACACAGGTATGTATAGTTTCATTTGACGCATATGCCATGTACATCTTATTATAAGGCATTCACCTTTAGATTTCCGATGAATGACGTACGTCGTCTTCAGTGGGTGGAATTCGTGAGGAACCACGAGTTTCAAGTGACTCTTAGCTCCAAGCTATGTTCTCGGCATTTCGTCCCCGGTCAAGATTTCAATGTAAATGTTGCACACGCCCGCCGCCGTCTGAGTCCAACAGCAGTGCCGTCCATAGTGAGCATAAAAACGTGGTAGAAGAATACTTTTTTAACCAACAGTTCCACAACATCCATTTCATGTTTACATTCAAAACAATAGGCCCCTGTATTAATAATCCGCGTTAAGTATAATATGGTTATTAAGGTAGACGTTTTTCACTTTAGAGTTCCATTGGTCGATATCTGTTCATTTATTTTCAAAAATGAAATTATTCACACATCTGTTAGGCTTATTTGTGTATTATTGTCATTCACAAAACTGTACACACCTCAATGTCAATATGTACTGTTGTGTATTATGGTTCCTAATTTTTAGAAATACTTTAAACTCATGATTGTTGTTGTATAAACAATTTGATTTCAATTACACATTACATAACTACACAGGACTACACAACATATAATATAATAATACACATTGTTGTACTGGTACATCTGCATGCACCTTAATACACAATAAGTAAACTTATAAGTCACTTTGGTATATATAAATATATTTATTTATTTTGGTTCACTGCTGCAGTTTTGATTGCACTTCACATCTCATTATGATCCTATTAAACATTTGTCAAACACACATAACTCTTACGGTTAGACTTATCATACAATTGATAATTCAATAAATTCACTAGATGAATATGCATAGTCAATGTTTTGACTTTATCCTTCTGTAAACATTTTTGGGATGTAACTTATACATATTTTTATTTGCATGTATTACAGTTTTTTTATTTTTTGGTTTTGTCTGGTTCACTAATGATTAAGATGCCTAAAGTTTATAAATACAATGAACTCATACTGCATTTTAAATAACACATTAAATAAATACACAGGATCAATTACATTTGGTATATTAACTACAAACTGTGAGGTTTTTATTTATTAGGTACAATTCAAATAACAGTTGATAACCTTATGCATTTTGGTTTTACTACAATAGAGTGTACATTAACATATTGCACACCTTTATTACTTACATTCACTTTAGTTTTTTTTTCATCAAACATCTCATGTGAAATTATACAACATAATTGTACGGGTACATCTGCATGCACCTTAATACACAATAAGTTAACTTATAAGTCACTTCAGTATATATATATATATATATATATTATTTTTTTTGGATCATTACTAAATTCACTTGATGAATATGTATACTCAATATTTTGACTTTATCCTTCTGTTAACATTTTTGGGATGCAACTCAGTACATGTTTTTATTTGTGTATATTAAATTTTTTTTATTTATTTAATTTAATTTTTTGTTTTGTCTGGTTCACTAATTCACTAATGACTAACATGCTTAAAGTTTATAAATAGAATGTACTCACACTGCATTTTAAATATACACTAAACTAAACATTACATCAATACATATCATACACATGACATACTGTTATGCTGGGAATATCAGTTTCTCCATAATCCTTATATTTAACTTACATTTATCTTATTCAGACAATAAAAAATTCACTTAATGTACTTAACCAGCACATGTATTAAACACTGTTGCCGTACAATCCACTTATAGCATTTAGGATTTATGTAATACCAGTTATGGTGTTGCTTAATAAACCATATAACAATATAAATAAAGTTCACCTATGACAGAGCATTATAATTTTAATGCAAATGTGTAATTTACATTCAAAATGTTTGTTTCAATTTATCTAATACAAGTTTATCGTTATCATATGTCATTAATGCATAGAACTATTCTTTTATGATTTTTTTTCCTGCATCTTTTGGTACAGTAACTAAAAACTGCACAAATCTTATATTTGTATAATTACATTGCATTCTACTTTTAATTTACATTACACATAGTTACTAAATAACTATGTACAGTGCAAGGCTAATAAACATACACAATAACTGAAATCCATTATTATTGTTTATTTTATACTTAGGTGGTTAGGTGATTTGTTGTAAATAAATAAATAGTAATAATAATAATTAAGTAACTATAGGGGTATCATCAATGAGGGTGGCACCTTTCATCAAAATAATGATCCTGTCAATGTACTTTACACTATATTGTATATTACTGGTAAAAGTAAAGATAAAAAATTTATACTTTGGCATATAAATTGAGCGCCCATTGTTATGTAGATGGTTGGACCTCACCGGGAACGAGAAGACCGTGCAGATAATGTTCACGCTGGTGAGCAAGTTGTCGAAGTCTGGATGGATGATGTTCAGTTGGACGACAACATTGAGGTGGTTGAAATCATGCCGGACGACAACGACGTTGAGTTAGTTGAGGTACTATTGGACGACAATAACGTCGAGATCGTGGAAGTCGTGAACCAAGACGATCCAGTGGATGTGATACAAGACGACGATGATTTTGTCGGTATTTTCGACATTTCACCGTTATACCTACGTCATCGAAGAGGTGAGTAAATACATTTCGTATAAATAACGTTGCTAACACAAATAAAATTGTGTCATGTTAATCGCAGGTGGAAGACAGGGCGGCACGCGCGCCGCTTATACACCGCCCGGCCGGCGTCCAGTACCCGCTACCAGAAACTTACTACATTGGCGCATTGGATGCAATCTTTAGACACTGTAGGGCCCGCCACTTTCAGTGCGAAAGTACCACCGCAGCTGAAATTGTGTTGTTAATATATCGTCGGTTAAAAGGCTATTTGCTGTAAGCGACACTTTTGTTGTAAGCGACACTAGGTACCATAGGCGTGCTCAGGCCTCTTTTTCAGGGTATGCAAAAGACTGCCACTGGCGTGCCCTAAAAGTTATTTTAAGAATGTAAAATTCTAATAATTTATACACTTACACAATACACAAATGTTGAAAAGACTTACTGTTTAATTAAAAAAATATTGTAACATATAGGTACTATGACAAAATATAAAAAGTATGTATTACACAAATACTTGATAGTTAATAAAATAATAATTAATAACTAGATATTTCAATTTACTAATAGCACCCGGCCATAGGTATACGTCAGACGGAAGTTAGCATAACAATCGCCCTATTATAATTTTAATACGTGAATCAAACGTTGTCACTGCCGTTAGTCTGATATCATTTCTATCATTTTTTTTTAATAATTTTTTATCATTATAAATATTTTAATATAGGTACGTACTAATTATTTTTCTTGTGCATAAAAGGTTTTTTTCTTGTGTCGATTTTCAAAGAGCTTCAGGGTATGCAGCTGCATACCCTGCATACCCCCTGCGCACGCCTATGCTAGGTACCCCGTACCCAGCGTTGTAGACGACGTTCTATCGGATCCATAGATAGTTTTCATGCAGTGATATCATTATTTTATAACGTGTTATCAATGATCAAACTTTATGCTGTAAGCGACAGGTATGAAAAAAGTGCTGTGTAAGCGACAACATTTGATTTAGGTGACATTCTTATTTATTGAATGAGCAGTAAACGACATAATAATTATGTGTTAAACGCCCAATTTTTTTTTAGTAATGATGTATACGCCATATTGTCGCTTATAATAGTTTAATTTGTCGCTTACAGCATTGTTGTTGTATAAACAAATGCGTGGTATGTAATAGATAAGAAAAAAATGCGGTAAGGGATATTGATTTTTAGGTTAGTTCAATTTGATCATAATAATCACAGATAATGTAAGACAGCTGCTGTATAATATTTTGGAGGTAGTATATTATAACGATTAAAACCGCCAAATAATTTATGATAATAAATAATAATTATTATATTATTGTTTATATTGATGATAATAATAAAGTAATCGTCAAGTTTGTTGAAGAGAACGTGGATAGTGGATCCACTATCACATAAGATAATATTTTATTATTACCTATTAGTGTTTGTGTCATTTAATTCGCTTTTAACACACGAAGGGTTTCAACTATTTTTCGGTAAGTACCTACACCATAAAATACCTATTGTTTTCAATGCATACTTATAAATATAGTACGGTATTTGAAGCCGAAAACTTGATGTAGGTACCAAATGAAACCACGTATAAATAAACTTATTGAGATCGAATATTTATCTACTTTTTTTAAAATGTATAAACAGAATAATATAATAACAACTTAAGTTATATTATTATTATGAATTTTATTATTCATTACATTAGTACCTACATTAACAGTGTTTGTGTTTCTATTCACTATTATACATAATATTGTGACTTACATTCTTTTAAGAAACAACTGCATAAATCAAAACTACCTGTTTATTATTTTCATGACATTTGTACTAATGGCGTAGTTCAGTAGTTGTCGATGTATATTTTAGATCAATGACATTTTAATTCTTGTTAGAACATAAAGTTTATTCTATAATTTTTAGACCAACTAAATAAAAGGTGGTGATAAAAATATTGCACGGGACCCGGGTATTTACTATGTTAGCGTGATGCTCACTTTTTATGTATGTCGACGTTGTCTAATAATAGTTATTCGGAAATAAGGAACAGCTTTATCATTTATTCTTATAAATATTTATAGACACGTTATTTAAATATAGTTATTAATATAGTTAATTGAATCAGTATATCAGATTCATATTCGAAAATATTTATATGAATAACGTGGATCGTACGTCAACGTATATACTAAAACTATCAATGGATTAAATGTTAATTTAATTAAACATGGTATAATAATATTATTATTTAATTGTATTTAAAATCTTGACTTCAAAATGTTATGATGTTTTAATTTTACATAGGTAATTTAGATTTTAATTTAGATTCTGAGCGGAGCGTTAAATGACATTGTAATGATTGTAATGATATTATATTGTAATGATTTTACAATGATGGTAGTTTTTTAAATTTAAATTTTACATTTTATTTGTGTCTGTGTACACGTGTAAGTGAATCTAGTTGACGCATTGAGGAGGTCAAAATATAAAATTCCCAGTAGTTTTCAAAAGTGACTGTAAAAACCAAAAAAAAAAATTAAGGAAAAACTGTAATTTTTACACAATATCGGTTTTTGAAAAAATAGATTTTGATTTTTGGTGAAATTCTTAAAAACATTATCGTAAATACATGAAAGTTGTACTGAATGTTTATATTAACATTTTATTTAAACCGTAAAATTTTCAAAATATTTTGACTCATGTTGAGCTATTTATAGGCATATGAATTTATCGATTATTATAAGTTTTTTCTTAAATTAATGTCGAAAAAAAAATGTTCTTTCGTTCAAAAAACTTGAAAATGTAATACAAGGTTCCTTGTAAGTTATCGCTTGTGGAAATTAAAAAGAAAGTTGAGCGTATATTCACAAATATTTTTTATGAGTGTCTAAAGTTTGAATTTTTAATAAAATTCCTAAAAATCATGAACATTTGCAAATTATTTTGAGTTAGAAATTCATAATATCTTTTCATTTTATATCTAAGATTGAAAAATTGAATTCAAGATTTTCCATAAGTTTTTTCCAAAACATATTATTATTCATGAAAAACATTAAATTGTACAATTTAGTTTAAGTACCTATGTAAAACAAGCCAATGGTCCCATTATCGATACTTTTTTTTTCCTTAATAAAAAAATAAATATTATGACGCGGTCCCGCGTAATAGCCGTTTGAATTCAAACGGCCTATGCGCGGAAATCCGCGCCGTCTATTCTCTCTGTCAACCGCCAATCGACGGCGGTCGACACCGACACGCGATAAGCGCGCCTGGAGATGTCGACCGCCGGTACCGCGAACCGTGTTGTAGCAAGTCAGTTCTACGACCGCGCTAAGAGTGACACGCACACCACGCACCCACCGTCCTCGCCGTGTCGCACACACCTCACCACACAATAGTGTCTCCCATTGTGACTTTTTTTTTTTTGTATCGCGCATTCTATTTTTTTTTCTTTGTCTGTCGCGGTAGTTTTTTTGTGTATAAAAACAAAATAAAAAAAAACCAATCATCGCACCTCAGCGACCAACTAAAACGTGTGTTTATTTTTTTTTTGTCCTATTAAACCACTATCACTCTCACACTTGTGGGATCCGTCCAGGACCGCCACAAAATTGGCTCCCCGTACAGGAATCACCGGTAAGTAAACACTGTTTATCTTAACTTACCCCATACTACCCCCATTACATTTCCCTGTTGTGCAACTCGCGGAAAAATCCCCGATCCCATACGACGCAAACGTGGTTTGCAGGCGGTAACGGAAAAACCCGGCGTTACGTAACATAACCACAAAGCACGTAACGACCGACCGACCACGCCGCCCGACTTACGGACGCACCGATCTCAGCGCGCGCGACACCGCAAACACACGGAGTAGGATAGGTAGGAACGCTAGAGCGCGACAAAGTCACACAACCACCGCCAAGCACCACCACCCGCAACGTCATCCGCGATCACCCGGGACGGAGATACAAATAACTGCCGCCGCATTCGTAGTCGCGATAGTCGACCGGACAGCGCACACACGCGCAACCGCGACATACGCTGCGAAAACCGGTTAGTGTAATCACCCCGGCGCGCACAACGACAACAGACCCACTGACCTACATTCGGACGGAAATAGCACCGATAAGCGGTCAACAGCACAACAACAACAACAATCGCTGTATAGTGTGTTTACTATTTTCCCCATCAACAACACCGGAAACACAGCCGGACGAGATGTCGGGAAAATACATAAACGAATTGACCGTTGCGGAGCTCCGCTACGAATGTAAACAGCGCGGGCTACCGGAAGGGGGCGCGAAAGACGCCCTCGAAATCCGGCTGACCCAGCATTTCGCGGACATGGATCTGCAGGCCAACTCCATCCGGTTTCAGCCGATGGAGACCATGAGGGCGGCCGCAAGTGACTCGGACACGAGTCAGACGCACCACGCCGGACTAACTGAGAACACAGCGGACGACCACACGGACAACCACCAGCCGCAGAACATCACCAACCCGCCGCCCACTCAAAACAATCAACAAGCCACGGACCTGATAAGGCGGGCCCGCGGCATACTGCAGGAGGCGCAGCAACCGACAACGACACCGACGCGTGCAGACAGTTTGGAGTCGCGACTGGCCATGCTCGAGAGCTGCATGATGCGTTTTGGTGACGACCAGCGTCGCATAGCAGAGACGATGCGACGCCTGGAGATGGGCATGTCTCAACAAACACCGGAACGACAACCGGAGGTACCATCACCGTCCCGCCTCCACAGCACGATGTTATCTGGACAACACCGGAGCACGCCGGAAACATCGGCGACCGATAACACTCGCGCGGGCACACACACACACACAAACACGTCGACCACCACGGACCACGGATCAAGTTACACCGCGACACGCGAATCACGTGCCACGGATTATCAACGACCCGAACACGCACCCGACCGGTCAGTACGATTTGAAAATACGGCGTGTCATCACAATGCTCCAACACCAACCCACACATATGAACCGCAGCAGTCTATACTGATACCGTACGACGACGTACGTACAGCGAGATTTTCACTGCCAGAGTTCCACGGAACCACACCCGAGGACCCGGTGCGGTTCATACATAAGGCGGAATCGATACTATACCAGTCAAGTATAGATAGGTCGGGCTGGACAAACATTATTGAACCGCAGTTAAAGGGCGCAGCCAGTACATGGTGGGACACCATCAGGTTACTGGACCTCACCTGGGATGAGTTCCGCGCCGAATTTTTAGAAAAGTTCGACAACGCGGACATACAATCTCGACTGCGGGCCGAGATAGTATCGGTTAGACAAACGCCGACGCAGTCACTGACGGAATTCGTGATTAAAAAAAATCAACTCGCGCGCCGCATCAACACCGGGCTACCTGAACCACAGCTAGTCAGTACGATAACCGGATTAACGCGAGACGAATACCGCACGCACATACGGCTGCAAAGACCAGCGACATTCGCCGACCTTCGCCGGATCGCTGGAATCCTGGATTACACACCGGAACAGACACCACCACCACCGCTATCTCGACCGCAACCGAAACCGGAATATAAAAAGATCGGACAAGCCCGTGCAACACGGCCGACAAACCAGCAGCGAGCACGGGACGGTACAGCTGGAAAGCCACTACCGCCCAACCCGTGCAAATACTGCGGAGGGCCTCACTGGAACAGTGACTGCCCCGGGTACACACCGGCGTCGGGAAACGGCAACTGAGTCGGCGGACATTTGTCCGCGCCGCCGTCTCACACACACACACACACACAACAACGCCACCACCAGCAACACTCGGCATTACGGACGGGGATATAACTGTCAAACGCGCATCAACAAGCTCGGCGTCATCAGATATATCACCCGCCCACACACACATAATTTCATTAAGTAGTAGGTCGTCATCACCACACACAAACACACAGACCACTACTATGAAATTCACGCGTGCACCGTTGGAACACACAAGTAGCACAGAGGCAACCGAACCGGACGCTCTGATAATGGCGGTGCAAACCGCTCACCAGAGCACCGGAAACGCGGTTCAGAACCAGTTGCCCCGCTACAGTACACAACCAACGACGAGGAACGAAAAGCGAACATGCCCCGACAAAATTCCGACCCCCGCGGTCGAGCTCGAATTTAGGTCAGGCTTCGTAACAGCGTTACTCGATTCACAAGCACAAAAGTCATATGTAAGCCCGAACATTGCACACACATTTGGCACACCACACCAAGGACAATCCACACACGTACGAATGGCGGACGGACACACCACAATGACAAGTGGTACCGCCACATTCGTAGCCAGGATCGGAGACCTAACGGTCACTTTCACTGCAGCCATTCTGGACAACCTATACTGCGACATGCTCCTAGGACACGACTTCCTCGTACACAACGAAGTCACCTGGGACTACACAACGAGCACGATCCACCTTGGTACACATAGGAGAACAACGGCATGCTGGAAGGGTCGGAAAAGCCACCACCACCCTACACCAGACGTCGATAATTTGGTAATACATGGTGACATACACACGCGCGCGAAAATAACCGAAGTAATTCGCAACTACCCGGACGTTTTCAGCGGCAACGTAGGTCGCACCAGATTAATCGAACACGACATACTCCTGAAGAACCAAACACCGATAGCACTCAAACCATATCCCTACCCGCAGGCAAAACAGGCCACAATCGACAACATGGTACAGGATATGGAACAACAGGGACTTGTGGAGCAAAGCACATCACCATGGGCCGCACCCGTCGTCTTAGCAAAAAAGAAAGACGGATCGCCTCGACTGTGCATCGACTACAGACGACTCAATGACGTCACTGAGTCCGACGCTTATCCAATGCCGGACCTCAATACGTTGATACGTCAAATGCGAGGCGCAAAAATATTTAGCATTTTGGACCTTAAGTCGGGATACTGGCAAGTACCACTTAACCAAAACGCTCGAAAATACACGGCATTCCGGACGCGTCGGGGTCTGTATCAATTCCGAGTCCTTCCCTTTGGCCTTAAGAACAGCCCCATGACCTTTGTACGTTTAATGAACGAAGTACTGAGAGGGTACCTGGATGAGTTCGTCCGCGTATATCTTGATGATATAGTGGTGTTTTCAAACACTACGGACGAACACCAGTGCCACTTGGACAAAGTTCTGGAACGTCTACAGAGACACGGGTTAACATGCAACACCGAAAAATGCAGTTTCGGATCAACCGAAATATCATTTCTCGGACACCTAGTCACCTCCGACGGCATAGACAAACAACCGGAGAAACTAGAAGGCATCATGCGGTTCCCAACACCAACCAAAGTTAGGGACCTACGGAAGTTCCTGGGCGTCTGCAACTGGTATAGCCAATTTGTCGACAACTACGCGGACACCGTAGCGCCACTAACAGACCGTCTCAAACAGGGTACCAAATGGTCATGGAGCGAGACCGAACAGGCGGCATTCGATACAATAAAACGCGCCTTGTGCGACTCGCCAAAACTGTCGACACCGGATTACGGAAAACCGTTCTGCCTACAAACGGATGCTAGCGAAATAGGAGCAGGTGCCGTCCTTTTCCAACTGGGTGACAGACCGGACGAAAGACGGATAATCGCCTACGCAAGCAGGAAGTTTAGTGACACACAGAAACGGTACGCCGCGGTTGAACGCGAGTGTCTCGCGATAATTTGGGCAATCGACAAATTCAGACCATATTTGGAAGCTCGCCGTTTTGATCTTTACACGACAACGCAGCACTAACATGGCTCCACCGAGCAAAGAACACAAACTCCAAGTTAACCAGGTGGGCACTACAACTGGCTAACCTGGACTACCACACCACGCATGTACCCGGCGTACAGAACGAGGCGCCGGATATGCTATCACGGAACCCGGCACCCGGGCCACCGGTAGACGAGGAACACCTCGAGGAGCGACTAGTAGGGGTACCCACACCACCACACAACACCACTACTAGCGCACCGGCTGACAATCTGTTCGCCACTACGGACCCGGACAAACCAAACAACGACCACACCATCACACACACTATGCTCGCAACTTGGCAGGCCAACGACCCCAAAATACGAGACATAGTGGACAACGGGACACCGGACGAGCCGGCGCACAGCACCAGAAACGCCACGAGAAAGAATAGCCAATACATTTTTACCGACGGCCTTCTGCGGAGAAAGCTGGGCGAACACACACCCGTAGTCGTACCAAACGACAAAGCACAAAAGGTGATTTGGATATACCACAACCACGTCCTCGCAAACCACCCAGGTTGGAAAGAAACATACAGGGCGGTAAGACAGCGTTTTTTTTGGAACGGCCAGAAAAACGACGTCCGACTGTATGTCAAGTCGTGCCACATTTGCGCGTGTACAAAACCACTGAACGCGCGCGCAGATGACCCGATCGCCGCCAGAACACCGCGACACCCCTGGGAGGTAATCAGCATAGATCTCATGGGCCCCTACCCGCGTACGAGTAGGGGAAAACAATATTTACTGGTTGCCACGGATTTGTTTAGTAGATGGACCGAAGCATACCCGCTCGGGACAGCCACTACGAAGACAATAACCGAAACGCTTGAAAGAGAATTCTTTTCACGTTTCGGATATCCCCGTGTGTGTTTAAGCGACAACGGCCCACAGTTCGTATCGAATGACATGTGCAAAGCAATCGAACGATGGGGGGCCGAGGGCTGGACAACTCCGGTATATCATCCGAGGGCCAACCCAGTCGAGCGCCGCAACCAGGAAATAAAAAAAGGTCTACGCGCGCTACTCATCGACGGGAACCACAACACCTGGGACACCAAGTTAGCCCCCATACTGTTCTCTATCAGGAATAGACGCAACGACCAGACAGGATACCCACCGTCGGTACTTGTCCTCGGCAGAGAGGGCAAGCGACCCGGGGACTGGGCACTGACTCGGACAGCGGACAACCAGATAGAGCACACAGATAGGGACAGAGCGAAACGGGAAAGTGCCGTACTGGACGTACCACCTGTAACAGGGGGCCAGACGGACACAAAATACCGAACAGGTGACTTGGTGTACTACAAAGCACACCACCTGTCGAGCGCGCACAAAAAATTTCACGCCGGCTTCGCACCGAAATGGTGGGGACCGGTGAAGTTACACAGACGCGTGGGTAAAGGCGTGTTCCTCACGGACCAACAACCCGCACGCAAAATCCACGTGTCCTGTCTCAAACGGGCGACGATCACAGCATAACCCCACCCTACACCACCCCACCCACCAACAAACCCATAACTAAATCTAACAAATTTTAGTCGGAACAACAGCCCTACCATGGACCAACAACGGCCGACCACACCGCCAACCGCCATCCAACAAGCGGCCGAGTTGCTGGAACGTAGCCAGCAACTACTGAAGGCGGCCAGCATGGAGGAGGCGACCAACACCACCACGGCGGCACGGGTACGGCGGATGTCAACGGCGCAGCTGCAGCGGGATCCGGTGTTGTGGGCCGCCTACACACGGGGGTGGGAGGACCGCACCGAGGTTTTCAAGAGAGCAACAAGCGGCGCTCCCACAACCGTGCTACGGCCAAACAGGTCACGCAGTCCCCGACGGGCGGCAGTACCGGCAACGACGCGACCGACAACCACGTCACGACCGGCAACAACTGCACGACCAATCAGGCCGCTGCTGCAGCACCCGGTACCCGCACCACGGCTGGCCAAACAACCCACGGCCGACGTAGGCAGCCGTCTCGCGCCAACCACGCGGACGCCAACAGCCGTCACCTCCACGCCAACACCCGTACCAGCCTTCAACGCCCGTCAACGCCGGAACCAGCAGCGCCTGCGGGACCATCGGGCGAAAAAACAACAAGAGTCCCAGCAGTTCCGCCTGGAAAAACCGGCACCAATCACGGCCCCCCCAGCCAACTACCCGGCCCGCACCGTGACCTCGGTACCGGAGGTAGTGATACCTGCCGGAACAGCCGGGACCACGGAGCAACCGACCACCGCCTTCTCACAACCCGTTGATATGGAAATATCAGCGGAAGAGGAGGCGGAACTGTTGGACGGGCCGGACACGCACCTTGGTGACGAGGAAGACATGGAGACCGTGTTCGATAACACGTTCCATAGTCTCCCGGCGTCACCTCGGCGGCAGTAGACACGCCGGGGCCACGTCCGCTATCACCAGCCGGAAACACGTGCCGGAACCCCGGAAAAGTGCCCACAGCCGACATCGGCAATCTCTCCCCAGACACCGCCGGGGCACGTCCGCTGTAATCAGCCGAAAAACGTGCCCGCGGACAAGGTGTCCACCACAACCACACTCCAACACCCACACCACCGCACCACCGATACTGGCTGGCACACCGCCGTCGTTGGCGGTTTGGGGGGGGAGTATGACGCGGTCCCGCGTAATAGCCGTTTGAATTCAAACGGCCTATGCGCGGAAATCCGCGCCGTCTATTCTCTCTGTCAACCGCCAATCGACGGCGGTCGACACCGACACGCGATAAGCGCGCCTGGAGATGTCGACCGCCGGTACCGCGAACCGTGTTGTAGCAAGTCAGTTCTACGACCGCGCTAAGAGTGACACGCACACCACGCACCCACCGTCCTCGCCGTGTCGCACACACCTCACCACACAATAGTGTCTCCCATTGTGACTTTTTTTTTTTTGTATCGCGCATTCTATTTTTTTTTCTTTGTCTGTCGCGGTAGTTTTTTTGTGTATAAAAACAAAATAAAAAAAAACCAATCATCGCACCTCAGCGACCAACTAAAACGTGTGTTTATTTTTTTTTTGTCCTATTAAACCACTATCACTCTCACACTTGTGGGATCCGTCCAGGACCGCCACAATTATTTGTGGATGCTTGAAACTTCCAAAGTATATTATTATATTATACAAATAATATTAATTAAACTTAATAGCTACCGTATTAATAATAATAATATTATAAATATTATAAGTAATTTAAAATATTATCCTTGGCTGACAAACTGTCTCCGCTTAGAATTGTTTTTCGTATACAATTATAATTTATAACATTATATCACTAAATTCAAATTTAATATCATCTATTACAGTGACCCACTTGTAACCTACTGCACAGCAGAGAAACACTTACCCACTTTTCAACTATAAAAATAATAATAAGTTTTTAACTCTAAAAAAAATGTTATTGTGTAGCTTTCTGAACATCATCATGCAGTCAAGGACAAAAATGATTTTTAAGATGATTAATCATAAAGGAGAACCAAACCAAAATATAAAATATAAAAAACCAAAGATGTCAATTGAAGCACGTGATATCGATCAAATAACAAATAATTTATTTAATGAAATAATGCAAAATAAATCTAACTTTGGGGAGACTCCTATGTCAGTTCATGAGTCAAAAAAAACAAGTATAATATCTGAAACGACCTGTAGTAGAGACACAAATGATTGGGTTCCACCTAATAATACCATTTTAAGTACCGATTCACCTAGTCATAATAATGATAAAGGTTGCTCTCGCCAGTTATTTGGAACTAATATAGATAGTTCTAATTCTACGTTATCATCTAAAAGTGTATCAGGTGACATTGTGGGCATTGGAGGTAGGAAAAAGAAAAGAAAAGGTAACAAAAAGATAAATAAGAAAAATGAAAAACAAAGTGGTAAAGGAAAAAGTGTTCAGCCTAACCCATGTTCAAAAACAAAATGCCAGAACAATTGTAAAAATAAATTTACTGAAGACGAAAGGGAAATAATTTTTGAGGAATACTGGAATATAAGTGATCGAAATGGAAGACGTGACTATTTGATAAGTTGCATGGAAGAATCAGAAATAAAAAGGAAATGTGTACAAATGTCAAATTTGCGTAAAATAACAAGGTTTTATTATTTTACTCTAAATGGAAGAAAAGAAAAGATATGCCAGCAGTATCTTTTAAAAACATTAAATATTACTCAAAGATTTTTAAGTTACACGTTTGAAAAATTGTCACCCTTGGGAAAGTCAAATCCCGATAGTCGTGGTAAAGGCCGTCCCAAAAATAAAACGGATGAACCAGTTTTATCAAATGTTTATAAATTCATAGAAAGTCTTCCAGCTGTTCAGTCTCATTATTGTAGATCTTCGACAACAAAAAAATATCTACCTAAAGAATTTGAAAGTATTGAACGCGTTTTTCGATTATACAAAAGTAACTGTGAATCAAATGGGTTAAAAAATGTGTCAAGTGCTGTATTTAGAAGAATTTTTCGTGAAAAGTTTAATTTGGGTTTTCATTTACCTAAAAAGGACAAGTGTAATAAATGTACTAAATTCAAAAATATAAAAGAAACAGGAGATTTAAATGAAAATGAACTTCAACAAGAAAAAGAACACGCAATTGATAAAGAACAGAGCAAAGAGGCATTTATTTTTGACCAAGAGCTATCAAAATGCGATGGAAATTTTCTCTGTGTAAGTTTTGACTTACAAAAAGTGCTCAATACACCATATTCAGACAACATGAACTTATATTATAGCAGGAAATATAGTACTTATAATTGTACTGTATACGAATCAGGAAGTAGAAATTCTTACTGTTACTTATGGGGAGAAATAGATGGTTTACGTGGCTCTAATGAAATAGTAACATGTATCTTTAAATACCTAACTGCATTAAATGAACAGAATAAATTTGAATCAGTTGCATTATATTGTGATTCTTGCGCAGGGCAAAATAAAAACCGAGCGATGATGACTATGATAGAATATGGTTTAATGAATGTATGGACTAAAATTAAGGAAATAAAAATAACATATTTATTGCCAGGACACACGTATATGCCTGTAGATTCAGTACACTCAGTGATTGAACGCTGTATTAAAAAATAAACCATATGGGGTCCATCCGAATGGCCGACCATAATTAGAAATGGTAGAATATATCCAAAACCTTATATAGTTATTGATCTTAAGTTTATAGATTTTTTGGCCTGGAAAATGCTTGCTGCACAGTGGTATAGTCCTCAATTAAAATGTAACGAAGGGAAACAAAAAATTCAAATATCCAAAGTGAAGTCATTTGTATTCACAAAAATTATGAACGAATTGTCAGAAGAGCAAATTACCATACATGTTTACTTTTCGTATAATGCAGAAGAGGTACCTCTTACGCTAGCAAAAAAGAAAAAAAATAACCATGACAAATTAGAAGTTTCTAAATGTTATCAACGTGCACTAACCATTGCAACTAAAAAATATGACGATCTGTATAAATTGTGCAGGGATGGCATTATTCCTAACTCATACCATTTAGAGTATTTTAGTATGAATACTAATGAAGAAAAAACTGACTGCTTAGATGAAACTGATACAGAAGAATCATCTACAAGTAGTGATGACGAATAATTTGATTTTAATTTAAAAAAAAAAAAAAATTTTATTGCATTTCTATGATATTTATATTTTTATTTTATTGTACGAGTTGTATTTTGTTTATTTTTACCTAACGAGTTGTTTTTGTTTATTATTATTTATAAAATATAAAAATGTATTCATAAATTAATAAGAAAGTAATATTCAAATTTATTAAAAAAAACTTGTTAAAATTGACTTGTTATTAATTGTAATGACGTGTGTATATTGTGTCGTTTAATACATTTTTCGATGGCGCTTGAAGCATTTTATTAGTAAATAACGTAAGCGACAAAAGTACAAGTAAGCAAATTAAAATGTGGTAAACGCCAAAAATAAAATGTAGGTATTTACTAAAAAATCAAAAAGTTATATTACTCTAAGGAATTAGATTTATCTTAAAGATAAATATAATACGTATATGTGAAAAAAAAATTGAAGGATTATCTATAAAACAAAAAAAGTTATACCATTTTGAAAATAAAAAAAAAGATAAAATCGTTTTTGGGTTCTCCTTAACAGTTTGAAATGTGTCGCTTACAGCAAATAGCCTTTTAACCGACGATATGAATTCATTACTATAGTAACCATATGTAAACTGATATTTATATTTATTATAAGTCAAAAATTACGTAAACTTCATTTTATAATTTACCTAGTTCTTACTGAGATTAAAATATTATGTCCTCATTATTTGCAAAGCAATTAATTAAAAGCAATTTATTTAAAACAGTCGGACGATCCAGAATATGGTGTTCAAGTTCATCATGTTTTTGAATATATTCAACTAAATGCAATGTAAACTAAACAATTGATATTATACATTCTTTATTTGTTCCACTCTCATCATTTTAATTAATTTTTATTACTCTTATTATTTGACATAAGTGTGAGCGTCAAATAAATTTTTTCATCATTGTTACAAAGCACTCTGACATTGACATTCTTGAAAAACACAAACAATACAGTAACAGATACCTCACAACATAACTGTACATGTATTAAATAACCAAGAATAAAAATCAAACATATAACAGCCGTAATTTGTTGCAGAACTATGCGAGAAGTGTGGGAAAGAGAAAATGCTCCAGGCAGAGATCCTCAGTTGCAACCAAGGAGAGTTACAATGCATTTTGTCGCCGACGGAAATGTGGACAGAAGGCGATACAACCCACCGCCTCAAACGGTCAACGAAGTGGCAGCATTGTTTGTCGGTGACGACGGTCAGCCGCCGATGAACGTGGATCTGGTCATCTTCGACCGGAATCCAATTAACCCGCCACACCGCCGTCTACAGACCATACCTGCCGGCTCATCGAACACGGATCCAATGCTGTATCCGCTGTTCTTTCCACGAGGGGAGCTCGGTTGGCATCACAACTTGCAACAGGAAGGCGTCCGCCGAAACCGAGTTCGCACCCGGAACAGTACCAGGGAGTATACTTGCTTTCGTCTAGGCATTCGGTATCATAATAACAATGACACGATTAACGATAACATGAGTTTATTGCATAGTGGTGGATATCTGTTGCAACAGTATATGTGTGATCAGTACGTTCGGATGGAAGCGAACAACTTAGAGTACATCAAAAGGCATAAGGCTAATCTTTTCGCCGACTCCTATCAGGGTCTTGTGGATCACATAAACCAACAGCTCGAAGTCGGCGCACCCGTGGCCGTCGGGCGTAGGATGATTTTGCCATCGTCGTTCACGGGAGGTCCCCGTTACATGAAACAAAGCTATCATGACGCGATGGCCGTCGTGCGTAAGTACGGAAAGCCTAATCTCTTCATTACGTTTACGTGTAATCCTAGCTGGCCTGAGATCACGCAGAACTTGGGGAGATGGACCGCGGCTAACGACAGACCTGACCTGGTGGCTAGAGTGTTCCATGCGAAACTCAAGCAAATGATGAAGGACATAACGGAGAACAAGGTATTTGGTAATGTTGATGCATATGTGTATACTGTCGAGTTTCAGAAACGCGGACTGCCGCACTCCCACATGCTGATCATTCTGAGTGAGGATAGCAAGTAGCTGACCGCCGAGGACGTTGACAACGTCGTATGCGCCTTCTTGCCGGACCCGGTGAATGAAAGGCGTCTATTCGAGTGTGTGACAAAGCACATGATCCACGGACCGT
The DNA here is from genome assembly GCF_037042655.1 of Diuraphis noxia. Lineage (NCBI taxonomy): Eukaryota > Metazoa > Arthropoda > Insecta > Hemiptera > Aphididae > Diuraphis > Diuraphis noxia. The sequence continues at coordinate 76,651,056 of NW_028301714.1, forward strand.
GCGGAACACTGAATCCCAACAGCCCGTGCATGGTGGACAACAGTTGTTCAAAGGGCTATCCCAAGGCATACAGCGATGAGACTGTGTACATTTCTAACGGTGGTTATCCAAAGTACCGCCGTCCAAACGACGGACCTGTGGTCAGGGTTAGAACTCAGGAGGTCGGCAACGAATTTGTCGTACCGTACAATCCGCACCTGCTCGCAAAGTACAACGCACACATAAACGTAGAAGTATGCTCTACTGTGAAGAGTGTTCAGTATTTATACAAATACATATTCAAGGGGCACGACGCAGCCACCTTGGAGCTTTGGAATGGAAATGAGATTGAAAGGTTTGTATTTAAATTAAATTTTTGATAAAATTCTTTAAGTTAACAATAATGTATTCAATGTAAACTCTAAACGCCATATATGTGTATGTGTAGACATCAGTCATTCACTTTATACACACCAACAACTAAAAAAACCATTATATACTTTCAACTATTGCATTTGAAAAAAAAGTTTTGATGTTTGCCACTATATATTACTATACTATATGTATATATGATATAGCAATGTACACATAATTGGCCTCTGCCTGCCAAGTGCGTTGCAAAATCATAAACTTCAACCATTGTCAATTATATTTCAGATGACAACCATTTCTCAGCACTAAAAACATTTACACTACATTTCACTAACAACAGTGTAACATTATGCTCAGATATTTATTATTATACACATTTATTTTAAGTTGCTCAATATTAATAGCATTCATTAATTCAAGAACCAAATCTATAAGATTACAGCATCCATTTAACCTTACACAAAAACTATGGACTTTGAAATTCCATTTAAACACAACAGTGTATATATCACATTCCACAGCCTTCGGGTAGGTTAACTATAACCACTCTTGATTGCATATATATATATATATACAATACAATGTAATTATTTACATGTATCTCATAGTTCTGTATTACTTTTTTTAATTTTATTTTTGTTCAACATTATTAACATTACACGGTTTCCTGTGGGTGATGTGTAACCAGGTAACGTTTATTCTAATTCCTTTTCTTATGTTTTTGTGATCGATTGGCTTCTAAATGAACAAATATTGTTGTTACATTAAACCAATTTAAAAAAAAAAAACCTAAGCACATACATGTTAACTACCCTCACAAAACTCTATTCTTAGGTATTTCATTGATAAGTTTTGTTTACAATAATATTTTCATTGGAAATAATATACTATACAGTATACAATTTGTAGAATAAATGAAAAATGTATATAATACAATAATAATAATAATTATTATTTAATATAAAAATTAATATATCTGATTTACTTACATATTTTTAACATCACACAGAACACATTTGCATTACAATGATGTTAACCATAACTTTATTATACTCATTTTTATTTGTACTACACTTGACAAAATTACATTGATAACGTTTTACAAAACGTTTAAATACACATGACAAACATAATTATAATGTAATACAATAAACTCCATCGCTATAATACTACTTAACGCTGTTGCCTGTTATGGCACAAAATTGTTAAAGTAATAATAATATACTATAACAGTATTACAAACGTACAAACAACAATAATAGACTTTTTGTGCACCTATAACTTTGTTTGGTATTAATTTAGACTGAGTTAATTGTTCACATATCGTTCTTAATGAATGTCACGTCGTTAAACTGCGTTATTAAATGTGTTATATTATTGTTTTCAGTTTCATAAATTCGAGATACGTCAGCCCGCTTGAAGCTGGCTGGAGGTTGTTCGCGTATGAACTACACAAAATCAGTCACACGATCGTTAGACTTCCGGTGCACTTAGAAAACTACCACAACGTTTACTTTGCGCCCGGACAGCAATTAGAGCGGGTGCAGAACGCCGCACTAGCTCGGACAAAACTCATGGCGTTCTTCGCGCTCAACGAGGCCGACGTCGAGGCCAGACAGTACCTGTATCACGAAATACCGGTACATTACACTTGGGACGCACAACGCAGACGATGGAACCGACGTCGTAACTGTTTGACTCACGAGACGTTGGCTCGGATGTACGTCGTCAATCCACTGGACAGAGACCGTTTTCATCTGCGACTGCTACTTCTGCACAAAAGAGGTCCGCAGTCGTTCCGAGACATGAAGACGGTAAACGGTGTCGTGCACAACACATACGCGGCCGCAGCCGTCGCGATAGGATTGTTGGAAGACGACACGGCGTGGCTGGCATGCATGACAGAATCGTCGACGTTGGATACACCGCGTCAACTGCGTTGTCTCTACGTCACGGTACTATTGTTTTGCCATTCCACGAACCCCGCGGACATGTACCGGCGATTCGAAGTACACATGATGGAAGACTTCAACCGGCGTTTCCAAGACGTCGAACGCGCTAGGGCGGCGTGCCTCAGCGCAATCGCAGACCTACTTCGTTCACGCGGTAAATCGCTCGACGATTACGGTCTACCGCGCCCGGACGTCGATCTACTGGAACCGGAACATGATGATCCAATGTTCGGTGCAATAGACGCGGCCGTGGGCTGGGCACAACAATTAGAACACCTGAACGACAATCAGCGTGTACAAGGGTGACAAGTACGTGACAAGGGTGTACGATCGCGTTATGGCCGCCGTCGACGACAACCGGAACGTCCAAAAAACGTTCTACGTCGACGGACCCGGGGGCACGGGTAAAACGACGCTTTACGGGTGCCTAATATCGTCGCTTCGCAACAGAAATCTATCGGTGTTGTGCGTGGCATACACCGGGATCGCCGCGTCCCTCATGGACGGCGGCATGACGGTGCACTCGACTTTCGGATTGCCACTAGGAACGCTGACCGAACAGTCTACTTCGAGCATCACCATGCAGTCTTTGCGCGCACAAAGGATACGGGAAGCGGCACTAATCGTCTGGGACGAAGCGCCCATGTCCCCGGGCATACAACTCACGGTGGTCGACCGCTTGCTCAAGGACATCATGGGATCGGCACTGCCTTTCGGCGGTAAACCGATACTGTTTGCCGGCGACTTCAGGCAGATATTGCCCGTTGTCCGTCGGGGAGACAGGAGCACAATAGTAATGTCATCACTCAAACGCAACTCCCTCTGGAGGGAGTTTGAAAAGTTCCGACTGACGCGTAACATGCGCGCCGACAACGACGCCGACTTCGCGGCGTGGCTGCTTCAGCTCGGCGACGGTAAGCTGTCGACGGTCGACACGCATGATATGTCCGGTCGCGGATCTGGTCGATTTCGTGTACCCGCAGTCAATGTCGTTGGCCAACATCGACGAGTTTACTCGGAAAATCATTCTGTGTCCACGAAACGAGGAATGCCACCAAATCAATTCCACAGTGTTGCGACGCGTCACGGGCGCCCAAAGGACGTACTACGCGATAGACACAGTGGTGGTCGACGACCCCGACGAGGCGGCAAACTATCCGACCGAGTTTCTCAACTCGCTGCAATCAAACGGGCTGCCCCCGTACGCGTTGACGCTAAAGGTCGGTTCTGTCGTCATGTTGCTGAGAAACATTGACCCGAAGAGGCGACTGTGTAACGGGACGAGGTTGGTGATCACCGAACTTCGTCGACACAACTTCAAGGCTAGGATGTTGTCCGGCGCTGACGGCGCGCAGGACGACATCGTGCTACCTGCAGTTTCGTTGACTTCCGGCGAGGAAGACGATTTGCCTTTTCAGATGAAGCGAATTCAGTTCCCGGTACGGTTGTCGTTTGCCATGACCATCAACAAGTCTTAGTGTCAAACGTTTGACCGAGTCGGATTGCTTCTGCCGTCGCCCGTGTTCACACACGGACAGCTGTACGTTGCGTTTTCAAGAGTGAGGAATGCGCAATCCGTCAGAGTCGGTATGTACGGCGATGAACATGGTCGATTTGTCACCAAGAACATTGTGTACAGGGAAGTTTTGTAATACGATTACAAGTAAGTCATGTGTTTATACAATATTCACCTCCCTGGGTCTATGTGACCCCTGGGTCTATGTGACCCCCTGGATCTATGTGATCCTACAGGTTTATGTAGCCTGTGTGGAGAGGTTAGATCACTAAGACACTAAGATACGTAATAATTATATTAATCGGATTATATTTGTTTTAATGCAATGATGATACCCTATGCCATGATTTGTAACCTTTAATTATAATAGTTTTAAGTTTCCACCTGTGTACACAACCTTTTTTCCTAATGAAAAAGAGAGTGAACATACAGTTTTCTACCCTTCATTTTTCAACTGTTGAGTGACTTCATAACTTTTTAAGAACAAACGCTTGATCACAAAGATCAAAACCCCGATATACATTTGCGTACCTACATTGCCTTTCGATTTAATACACACCACACATTATAGATATTATCTTATGGATATAATCTTATATATCTGTTCACAAAGAGTAAAAACTAACAAAAACAACAACAAAAAACCAAATAATTTCAAAAAAAAATTTATTGTTGAGCTGAAAACAAATAAAATTCATTTAATATTACAAATCATTGTATTTAACTAATATTGTTCAACTGAAAACTTACTGGATGTTTCCATGCTCTGAAATTTATAAAATGTATTGAATTAGCATTAGTTACTAAATTAGTATTAGATACTTACATCACCCTTCACCACCACCGCCGCTATTCCATTTGTCACTGAAGACACGGCGGGATCTTCGGTGACAGATGGCGGTTCTGTTGATGGCTGTGGCGGTGGTGTTGATGGTGGTGCGGGAGGGGGCGGCACAGACTGCCGTCGAGGAGTCGGTGGTGCTGTAAAAATGATTAATATTAAATACAACTGCAGGTCGTGGTAGAATATCACACATACTCACCAAAACAATTCCGCACTATGTGCCCCCTCCTCTTACACCTGAAACATCATGAAACACAAATACACAAATAACACAAATAAACAATGTACAATTTCATTAATAGCATACTTGATCGAAATTTGTATTTGGTACGAGTCTACTCACTGAGGTTTTTTTTTTTGCTCCTTGCTGCAGGCGGCGGTCAGGGTTTGAAGGGTATACAGGTGCATTGTACACCTGTACACCCTTCCCAAAAAACTTGAAATTATTAACAACTTTCATTCTAAAACAGAAAAAAAAAACTTTATGAATAATTTTCGCAGTTAATTATTCTACTTCTGTGACGTGTAGGATTGCATTACAACATTTAAGAACCTATACAGACATCTAGACACTCAAACTCGAAATTCAAACTTCCCGCCTTTGAAACGCGATCACCAACACTTAGCCATACCATACTTGAATTGATGTAGCACATTGTCCAACTTGAGTGGCTTACTTGAAAATTAATCGATGTTCGTCTGTGTTGACTGACTTGCTAGACACTTCAAAATTACTTTTTTTTTAACAGACGAAAAAGCAGCGGAAATGTGACGTGAGGCCGTATTATTCAATTGCCGACTTCCGTGGGCAATGTGAGAAATCTAGATCACTCAAACTCGAAATTCAAACTTCCCGCCTTCGGAACGTGATCACCAACACCGAGTCTTATCAAACTCCTTATCACATAGACAATTTTTGTTTTTCAACCAACAATTCATTTTTTTTGTTAAAAAATAAACTATGACATTATCGTTTCCAGCCAACACCAACCACTCACAGCGAGTCTCACGGACCCCCGAGTTTCAGGACAGCGAGTTTCCGATGGCAGCTAGTTTTGAATAAAAGAATAAAAGAATCCATTTTGGCACGAATAATAAGTTTAAAAATTCATCTTTAAAATTTGAATCCGGAGACCAATCTTCAACACAAAAAAATAACACGCAAAAGAAAGTATGTATCTTTAATAACTTATGTCAATTTAATCAACTTTTTAAGGCAGCCGTTTGGAAGTTTGAAAATTCTGATATATTTTACCTTAAAACAAATCATAATCTCATTAATTTGTATGTGTCGCATTTTGTCAATCTATAAAATATAATTATTTCAAATCAATAAATCATTAAAAAGTAACTTACAGTTTGTACCTTTATAATTTCACTGTATTAGTATTATTATGTGTTTCCGAATATTTTCAAATTAAATTCAATTTTTATTATGCTTCGTCGTTGTCAAGTTTTTCAAAAACAGAATGAATTATATTTAAATTATCACAGGTTATTAATAGTTAATAATATGTATTTGGTATTTAATAATTTATAAAATATTAATGTTTAGTATATCTGGGATCAATATGATACAATGATAAGAAGAACTGCTCTGACGATATCAGTAGCAACAGGAATTTATGGTATAATTAAAGCATTTTGGTAAAGAACGAACACGATATTTTTTCAAAACATTATTATAAAGCAAATTCAAATTCAAATAAAAGAATCACTCTGTAAATGCAGCTGAAATTGTTTTGTTAATATATGAATTCATTACTATAGTAACCATATGTAAACTGATATTTATATTTATTATAAGTCAAAAATTACGTAAACTTCATTTTATAATTTACCTAGTTCTTACTGAGATTAAAATATTATGTCCTCATTATTTGCAAAGCAATTAACTAAAAGCAATTTATTTAACACAGTCGGACGATCCAGAATATGGTGTACAAAATTTACGAAATTAAGCCATGCAAATTTAATACAATCTCCTAAAGTAAGTTAAGTAATCAAAAAATATGTATAATATTTTTGCCTTCAAACTGTTGTCCTTCAATTTTGTTTTTAGAAATTACATGGTTGCAGTTGTTATTTAGAACATTTAAAACATAAAAATGCTACAATGGCCGTGGGAAAATTTGGAGAAGTTAAGGTTTGGCGATGGGCCAATTCGCGAAGGTGGATATTAATTCGTTCGTGCTACTTACTCAATCATTTTAATAACAATCGATCTCTTAAACCTAGAATTTGGCTCTTTAATTTGGTCTAATAACTTTTCAACTTATTCAAATGAGCTTAATAATATACAGTATAAATTTCTGAAAAGAGTTGCCTTTATTACGCATTGTACGATTTCCGTAGACTCTGGAGATTTCCAGAGACTGGTTCAAGACGCTATAGGTATTGATCCTCTCAACATTAGACGTGATCTTATAGATATAATGTTTGTTTATGATATTTTAAATAATAATGTAAACTGCCCAGCTATTTTAAGTTTAATTGGATTTAGAATACCTAATAGATATACGCGAAATTCTGATTTGTTCCATATACCTAATTTTAAAACAAATAGTGGAAAAAATTCTTTTTTCTCAAGAGCTATTTTTAATGCCTATAGAATCTCCACAGTCTTGGATTTTTTTTTATTGTCTCGTCAAGTATTTAAATCTAAAACTTTGTTATTTTTAAAACATAGTGCCTAATTATTATTTCTTTGTTTTGTTTTATATACTTAATGTTATCTTTGTATTTCTTATCGTATTGTAAAATTGTATTTTGTATTATCACATGTCTATCAGTTTTCATATTGTGTCAATTCTTATATTTTATTGTTTTTCTTTCTTTCTAAAGAGATTTGGCCCGTTGATTTTTATATAAATAAATAAATAAATGAATAAATAATAGCAGTTGGAAAATATTAAAGATACATAGGCACTTTTTTTTATAACCGTTTTAATCAAAAATATTATTCATATTTTATGTTTTGGGATCCATTTTGGCGGAAATAACAAGTTTGAAAATTCAAATTTTAATTTTAAATCCGGCGACCGACCTCAGTGAGTTGATATAATAGCAATTAAAAATATTAATAATACATAATAAAAAATCAGTTGGTCAAAAATTTGTTGATTATCTTGGTCCTATATATTACAATTCTATGCCTTTCTCTATAAAGAAGAATTTTAATATTAATTACAAATATTATAACGCTAAAAAATTAATTAATGATTGGCTACTTGTATTTTTAAATGTAACTTAGGTTAACCTTATTGTATTATATTTTATTTATTTCTTTTTGTATTGTATAATTACGCAATAATAGTGTTTTAGTTTTTAAGCATAATATGTATAAATTTATAACTCTCAAATATACAATTAATGTAAAAGTGTATATTATTTGAATTAAAACAAAATTTGAATTATAATGACTTTTTTTTATAACCGTTTTAATCAAAAATAATATTTATAAATCTGGTTCTAGGATCCATTTTGGCACGAATAATAAGTTTAAAAATTCATCTTTAAAATTAGAATCCGGAGACCAATCTTCAACACAAACAAATAACACGCAAAAGAAAGTATGTATCTTTAATAACTTATGTCAATTTAATCAACTTTTTAAGGCAGCCGTTTGGAAGTTTGAAAATTCTGATATATTTTACCTTAAAACAAATCATAATCTCATTAATTTGTATGTGTCGCATTTTGTCAATCTATAAAATATAATTATTTCAAATCAATAAATCATTAAAAAGTAACTTACAGTTTGTACCTTTATAATTTCACTGTATTAGTATTATTATGTGTTTCCGAATATTTTCAAATTAAATTCAATTTTTATTATGCTTCGTCGTTGTCAAGTTTTTCAAAAACAGAATGAATTATATTTAAATTATCACAGGTTATTAATAGTTAATAATATGTATTTGGTATTTAATAATTTATAAAATATTAATGTTTAGTATATCTGGGATCAATATGATACAATGATAAGAAGAACTGCTCTGACGATATCAGTAGCAACAGGAATTTATGGTATAATTAAAGCATTTTGGTAAAGAACGAACACGATATTTTTTCAAAACATTATTATAAAGCAAATTCAAATTCAAATAAAAGAATCACTCTGTAAATGCAGCTGAAATTGTTTTGTTAATATATGAATTCATTACTATAGTAACCATATGTAAACTGATATTTATATTTATTATAAGTCAAAAATTACGTAAACTTCATTTTATAATTTACCTAGTTCTTACTGAGATTAAAATATTATGTCCTCATTATTTGCAAAGCAATTAACTAAAAGCAATTTATTTAACACAGTCGGACGATCCAGAATATGGTGTACAAAATTTACGAAATAAAGCCATGCAAATTTAATACAATCTCCTAAAGTAAGTTAAGTAATCAAAAAATATGTATAATATTTTTGCCTTCAAACTGTTGTCCTTCAATTTTGTTTTTAGAAATTACATGGTTGCAGTTGTTATTTAGAACATTTAAAACATAAAAATGCTACAATGGCCGTGGGAAAATTTGGAGAAGTTAAGGTTTGGCGATGGGCCAATTCGCGAAGGTGGATATTAATTCGTTCGTGCTACTTACTCAATCATTTTAATAACAATCGATCTCTTATTAATATTTAACAGATTCCAAAAATAGTTTTCCTGAGGCCCTCAAAACGTTTTTTTCATGTTTTTTGTACTATGTCTTATTGACATTATTTTATTCACTGGGTTTAAATCTTAACAATTTAATACAAGGCACCTCGTAATTTGATGTAATATAAAAAAACTATTTATCCTTAAATTACGATAAATTTAAAATTATAACCTATTCACGTACTAATAGTCCTGTTTCCCATAATTATCTTATTGATAAACATCCTCACATCCTCTTAAAAGATGTTCTTCTATTACAGATTTAGGTATTTTTTTTTTAATGTGATCTGTCGTTCAAAATAAATCATAAAAATATCATAAATAAAGCGTATAAAATGTTGGGTTTTATTACTAGGAATACTAAAGACTTTAGAAATCCTATTTGTTTAAAAAATTTGTATACTTCTTTAGTTAGATCAAACCTAGAATTTATTAATAGTTAATAATATGTATTTGGTATTTAATAATTTATAAAATATTAATGTTTAGAATATCTGGGATCAATATGATACAATGATAAGAAGAACTGCTCTGACGATATCAGTAGCAACAGGAATTTATGGTATAATTAAAGCATTTTGGTGAAGAACGAACACGATATTTTTTCAAAACATTATTATAAAGCAAATTCAAATCATTATACATAAATGAATAAATTCAAAGTCTAAATTATGTTTTTAAAATAAATTATTAAATATTTATAATTACGCAAAACTTCTGATATTAATAATTAAAATTGAAATGTGATATAAATAATAGAAATGGAAAATATTACGATTGTGCATTTTTTAAACTGTTAGAAAATCAAATCAAAGAACGTGAAATACAATTATTTTAAGTATGTGTAACATTTTAATAATCATCATTTTTTTAATAGAAATATTTCTATTAAAAATATCTTAATATATTATATTTAAATAAATTTTTTATAATTGTCAATAAATTCTAAACATAAATGTCCACATATAGGAGGATCATCATAGTTTTGAAACTTGTCATTGTTATACCTTGTAATACGAAAAAAGTCGAGCCATACTTTCAACTACCTAATTTCAACTACCCTAAACAATATTTTTTATACACAATTTTGCCTTAGGATTTTAAAAGTTATACAGTTTTTAAAATATTCCATAGAGATTTTGTTTCTGCAAAATATCGAGTGTTTCATAATACTACTTATTAATAATTAAAAATTGAAATGCAATACTTCCCCAAAAATATTTTTCACAAAACTTATGAAATTAATAATTAAAAATTGAATTGCAATATTCCACCCAAAAATTTAGTAATATGTTAATAACATCAGAAATGAAATAACGAAATGATATCGAAAAAAATAAATTGAAATACAAATGCAAAATAAAACTATCATTCTCACCCGAATAAGTTGAGCGTCAAAAATAGAAATGAAATACAAATGCAAAATAAATCTAACATATTCCCTACCCCAGTCTCGACTACCATATACAATATTATTTTTATACAATTTTGCTTTAGGATTTAAGAGTTATACAATTTTTTTAAATATTTCTGTTGAGCTGTTGAAATTATCACAGGTTATTAATAGTTAATAATATGTATTTGGTATTTAATAATTTATAAAATATTAATGTTTAGAATATCTGGGATCAATATGATACAATGATAAGAAGAACTGCTATGACGATATCAGTAGCAACAGGAATTTATGGTATAATTAAAGCATTTTGGTGAAGAACGAACACGATATTTTTTCAAAACATTATTATAAAGCAAATTCAAATCATTATACATAAATGAATAAATTCAAAGTCTAAATTATGTTTTTAAAATAAATTATTAAATATTTATAATTACGCAAAACTTATGATATTAATAATTAAAATGGAAATGTGATATAAATAATAGAAATGGAAAATATAACGATTGTGCATTTTTTAAACTGTTAGAAAATCAAATCAAAGAACGTGAAATACAATTATTTTAAGTATGTGTAACATTTTAATAATCATCATTTTTTTAATAGAAATATTTCTATTAAAAATATCTTAATATATTATATTTAAATAAATTTTTTATAATTGTCAATAAATTCTAAACATAAATGTCCACATATAGGAGGATCATCATAGTTTTGAAACTTGTCATTGTTATACCTTGTAATACGAAAAAAGTCGAGCCATACTTTCATCTACCTAATTTCAACTACCCTAAACAATATTTTTTATACACAATTTTGCCTTAGGATTTTAAAAGTTATACAGTTTTTAAAATATTCCATAGAGATTTTGTTTCTGCAAAATATCGAGTGTTTCATAATACTACTTATTAATAATTAAAAATTGAAATGCAATACTTCCCCAAAAATATTTTTCACAAAACTTATGAAATTAATAATTAAAAATTGAATTGCAATATTCCACCCAAAAATTTAGTAATATGTTAATAACATCAGAAATATCATAACTAATATTCCTTCAGTAAAATATCATAAATTAAATAATTGATATAAGTTCAGAATAACATCAGAAATGAAATAAAGAAATGAAATCGAAAAAAATAAATTGAAATACAAATGCAAAATAAAACTATCATTCTCACCCGAATAAGTTGAGCGTCAAAAATAGAAATGAAATACAAATGCAAAATAAATCTAACATATTCCCTACCCCAGTCTCGACTACCATATACAATATTATTTTCATACAATTTTGCTTTAGGATTTAAGAGTTATACAATTTTTTTAAATATTTCTGTTGAGCTGTTGAAATTATCACAGGTTATTAATAGTTAATAATATGTATTTGGTATTTAATAATTTATAAAATATTAATGTTTAGAATATCTGGGATCAATATGATACAATGATAAGAAGAACTGCTATGACGATATCAGTAGCAACAGGAATTTATGGTATAATTAAAGCATTTTGGTGAAGAACGAACACGATATTTTTTCAAAACATTATTATAAAGCAAATTCAAATCATTATACATAAATGAATAAAATTCAAAGTCTAAATTATGTTTTTAAAATAAATTATTAAATATTTATAATTACGCAAAACTTATGATATTAATAATTAAAATTGAAATGTGATATAAATAATAGAAATGGAAAATATAACGATTGTGCATTTTTTAAACTGTTAGAAAATCAAATCAAAGAACGTGAAATACAATTATTTTAAGTATGTGTAACATTTTAATAATCATCATTTTTTTAATAGAAATATTTCTATTAAAAATATCTTAATATATTATATTTAAATAAATTTTTTATAATTGTCAATAAATTCTAAACATAAATGTCCACATATAGGAGGATCATCAAAGTTTTGAAACTTGTCATTGTTATACCTTGTAATACGAAAAAAGTCGAGCCATACTTTCAACTACCTAATTTCAACTACCCTAAACAATATTTTTTATACACAATTTTGCCTTAGGATTTTAAAAGTTATACAGTTTTTAAAATATTCCATAGAGATTTTGTTTCTGCAAAATATCGAGTGTTTCATAATACTACTTATTAATAATTAAAAATTGAAATGCAATACTTCCCCAAAAATATTTTTCACAAAACTTATGAAATTAATAATTAAAAATTGAATTGCAATATTCCACCCAAAAATTTAGTAATATGTTAATAACATCAGAAATATCATAACTAATATTCCTTCAGTAAAATATCATAAATTAAATAATTGATATAAGTTCAGAATAACATCAGAAATGAAATAACGAAATGAAATCGAAAAAAATAAATTGAAATACAAATGCAAAATAAAACTATCATTCTCACCCGAATAAGTTGAGCGTCAAAAATAGAAATGAAATACAAATGCAAAATAAATCTAACATATATTCCCTACCCCAGTCTCGACTACCATATACAATATTATTTTCATACAATTTTGCTTTAGGATTTAAGAGTTATACAATTTTTTTAAATATTTCTGTTGAGCTGTTGAAATTATCACAGGTTATTAATAGTTAATAATATGTATTTGGTATTTAATAATTTATAAAATATTAATGTTTAGAATATCTGGGATCAATATGATACAATGATAAGAAGAACTGCTATGACGATATCAGTAGCAACAGGAATTTATGGTATAATTAAAGCATTTTGGTGAAGAACGAACACGATATTTTTTCAAAACATTATTATAAAGCAAATTCAAATCATTATACATAAATGAATAAATTCAAAGTCTAAATTATGTTTTTAAAATAAATTATTAAATATTTATAATTACGCAAAACTTATGATATTAATAATTAAAAAGGAAATGTGATATAAATAATAGAAATGGAAAATATAACGATTGTGCATTTTTTAAACTGTTAGAAAATCAAATCAAAGAACGTGAAATACAATTATTTTAAGTATGTGTAACATTTTAATAATCATCATTTTTTTAATAGAAATATTTCTATTAAAAATATCTTAATATATTATATTTAAATAAATTTTTTATAATTGTCAATAAATTCTAAACATAAATGTCCACATATAGGAGGATCATCATAGTTTTGAAACTTGTCATTGTTATACCTTGTAATACGAAAAAAGTCGAGCCATACTTTCAACTACCTAATTTCAACTACCCTAAACAATATTTTTTATACACAATTTTGCCTTAGGATTTTAAAAGTTATACAGTTTTTAAAATATTCCATAGAGATTTTGTTTCTGCAAAATATCGAGTGTTTCATAATACTACTTATTAATAATTAAAAATTGAAATGCAATACTTCCCCAAAAATATTTTTCACAAAACTTATGAAATTAATAATTAAAAATTGAATTGCAATATTCCACCCAAAAATTTAGTAATATGTTAATAACATCAGAAATATCATAACTAATATTCCTTCAGTAAAATATCATAAATTAAATAATTGATATAAGTTCAGAATAACATCAGAAATGAAATAACGAAATGAAATCGAAAAAAATAAATTGAAATACAAATGCAAAATAAAACTATCATTCTCACCCGAATAAGTGGAGCGTCAAAAATAGAAATGAAATACAAATGCAAAATAAATCTAACATATTCCCTACCCCAGTCTCGACTACCATATACAATATTATTTTCATACAATTTTGCTTTAGGATTTAAGAGTTATACAATTTTTTTAAATATTTCTGTTGAGCTGTTGAAATTATCACAGGTTATTAATAGTTAATAATATGTATTTGGTATTTAATAATTTATAAAATATTAATGTTTAGAATATCTGGGATCAATATGATACAATGATAAGAAGAACTGCTATGACGATATCAGTAGCAACAGGAATTTATGGTATAATTAAAGCATTTTGGTGAAGAACGAACACGATATTTTTTCAAAACATTATTATAAAGCAAATTCAAATCATTATACATAAATGAATAAATTCAAAGTCTAAATTATGTTTTTAAAATAAATTATTAAATATTTATAATTACGCAAAACTTATGATATTAATAATTAAAAAGGAAATGTGATATAAATAATAGAAATGGAAAATATAACGATTGTGCATTTTTTAAACTGTTAGAAAATCAAATCAAAGAACGTGAAATACAATTATTTTAAGTATGTGTAACATTTTAATAATCATCATTTTTTTAATAGAAATATTTCTATTAAAAATATCTTAATATATTATATTTAAATAAATTTTTTATAATTGTCAATAAATTCTAAACATAAATGTCCACATATAGGAGGATCATCATAGTTTTGAAACTTGTCATTGTTATACCTTGTAATACGAAAAAAGTCGAGCCATACTTTCAACTACCTAATTTCAACTACCCTAAACAATATTTTTTATACACAATTTTGCCTTAGGATTTTAAAAGTTATACAGTTTTTAAAATATTCCATAGAGATTTTGTTTCTGCAAAATATCGAGTGTTTCATAATACTACTTATTAATAATTAAAAATTGAAATGCAATACTTCCCCAAAAATATTTTTCACAAAACTTATGAAATTAATAATTAAAAATTGAATTGCAATATTCCACCCAAAAATTTAGTAATATGTTAATAACATCAGAAATATCATAACTAATATTCCTTCAGTAAAATATCATAAATTAAATAATTGATATAAGTTCAGAATAACATCAGAAATGAAATAACGAAATGAAATCGAAAAAAATAAATTGAAATACAAATGCAAAATAAAATTATCATTCTCACCCGAATAAGTTGAGCGTCAAAAATAGAAATGAAATACAAATGCAAAATAAATCTAACATATTCCCTACCCCAGTCTCGACTACCATATACAATATTATTTTCATACAATTTTGCTTTAGGATTTAAGAGTTATACAATTTTTTTAAATATTTCTGTTGAGCTGTTGAAATTATCACAGGTTATTAATAGTTAATAATATGTATTTGGTATTTAATAATTTATAAAATATTAATGTTTAGAATATCTGGGATCAATATGATACAATGATAAGAAGAACTGCTATGACGATATCAGTAGCAACAGGAATTTATGGTATAATTAAAGCATTTTGGTGAAGAACGAACACGATATTTTTTCAAAACATTATTATAAAGCAAATTCAAATCATTATACATAAATGAATAAATTCAAAGTCTAAATTATGTTTTTAAAATAAATTATTAAATATTTATAATTACGCAAAACTTATGATATTAATAATTAAAATTGAAATGTGATATAAATAATAGAAATGGAAAATATAACGATTGTGCATTTTTTAAACTGTTAGAAAATCAAATCAAAGAACGTGAAATACAATTATTTTAAGTATGTGTAACATTTTAATAATCATCATTTTTTTAATAGAAATATTTCTATTAAAAATATCTTAATATATTATATTTAAATAAATTTTTTATAATTGTCAATAAATTCTAAACATAAATGTCCACATATAGGAGGATCATCAAAGTTTTGAAACTTGTCATTGTTATACCTTGTAATACGAAAAAAGTCGAGCCATACTTTCAACTACCTAATTTCAACTACCCTAAACAATATTTTTTATACACAATTTTGCCTTAGGATTTTAAAAGTTATACAGTTTTTAAAATATTCCATAGAGATTTTGTTTCTGCAAAATATCGAGTGTTTCATAATACTACTTATTAATAATTAAAAATTGAAATGCAATACTTCCCCAAAAATATTTTTCACAAAACTTATGAAATTAATAATTAAAAATTGAATTGCAATATTCCACCCAAAAATTTAGTAATATGTTAATAACATCAGAAATATCATAACTAATATTCCTTCAGTAAAATATCATAAATTAAATAATTGATATAAGTTCAGAATAACATCAGAAATGAAATAACGAAATGAAATCGAAAAAAATAAATTGAAATACAAATGCAAAATAAAACTATCATTCTCACCCGAATAAGTTGAGCGTCAAAAATAGAAATGAAATACAAATGCAAAATAAATCTAACATATTCCCTACCCCAGTCTCGACTACCATATACAATATTATTTTCATACAATTTTGCTTTAGGATTTAAGAGTTATACAATTTTTTTAAATATTTCTGTTGAGCTGTTGAAATTATCACAGGTTATTAATAGTTAATAATATGTATTTGGTATTTAATAATTTATAAAATATTAATGTTTAGAATATCTGGGATCAATATGATACAATGATAAGAAGAACTGCTCTGACGATATCAGTAGCAACAGGAATTTATGATATAATTAAAGCATTTTGGTGAAGAACGAAAACGATATTTTTTCAAAACATTATTATAAAGCAAATTCAAATTATTATACATAAATGAATAAATTCAAAGTCTAAATTATGATTTTAAAATAAATTATTAACCCATTATTGCACGCTGAATTTTTCGTACTACACACAATTTTAGGGACTGTGATACCTACAATAATTAAAAAAACACGATTCATTAAGAATTTACAAAAACAAAACAACCCGGAACACGTGTTTTTTTGTGATTGTAACCAAATATATAGAGTATTAGCGATTTCAATAACAATTTACATTTCTGCAGAAATAATTCTACATACCAGTGCATGTTCCGTAAAGGGATACCGTTCTACACGTAGCAAATGGATTTCTGCTTTACGATAATTTACGAAGATGATTTAAAATTTTGATTTCGATTATCGCACGAACATTTTAACTTTTCAAAATTTTATGAAATTATAAATCAATATAAATTATTATAAATAAAAAACATAAAACTGAACACGTGGCCTGAAATGACCACTGCACAGTGCATAGTGCAATGACTAAAAAAAAAAAAAAAGATTTTCTCATACATTACTTTACAGCAGTGTTACGTGTTTGAGTTAACTTAAAGGAATATCTACAAAAATTCACATTGATTCAAACGCACATGTGCCGAAAAAGGCCTTTCAACTTTACGATATTCTACTAAATGGTTATCGAATATTTTCTGGGATATAATATCATATTAAATTTTAAAATTATTTTAAAGTATTTAAAAAAGAAAATAAATTTAAAAACACGTGAGACAAATCTAATATATATAAAAGTACCTTAAACAAATATTTAATATCAACAAAGGTCTACTTACTCGATTACCGCTAGATTGTTAAATGAAATTAGTCTTACCGTCTCCCGATCACATAGCCTGTTGCCAAAAAAGTATTTTCCATCACTCTTCTAAATTGGTTACATACGATAACGGACGTATCGATAACTGCGCGATTAAACGAAAGGTGCGTATGACAGAGATCAATAGTGGATACGGGAGATAGACAGAGACCGTGTCGTAAAACGCGCCTTGGATAACAATATATTTATGTATAGAAAAACATTAAACACCGTTCGATCAAATATCATTCTTTATATAACTTAACATTATACCATAAAACTTTACTATCTACACGACTACACGCATAACATGATTTTTGAATGTCTATGAAATCCGCCTTATACTAAAATACCTATTCAGTATTCCCTAAATATTAATTCCACTTATCGTCGTGTCTGCATACTAGAATTGATGTAGCACATTGTCCAACTTGAGTAGCTTACTTGAAAATTAATCGATGTTCATCTGTGTTGTCTGACTTGCTAGACACTTCAAAATTACTTTTTTTTTACCATACGAAAAAGCACCGGACATGAGACGTGAAACCGTATTATTCAATTGCCGACTTCCGTGGGCAATGTGACATATCTAGACACTCAAACTCGAAATTCAAACTTCCCGCCTTCGAAACGCGATCACCAACACTTAGCCATACCATACTTGAATTGATGTAGCACATTGTCCAACTTGAGTGGCTTACTTGAAAATTAATCGATGTTCATCTGTGTTGACTGACTTGCTAGACACTTCAAAATTACTTTTTTTTTAACATACGAAAAAGCACCGGACATGTGACGTGAGGCCGTATTATTCAATTGCCGACTTCCGTGGGCAATGTGAGAAATCTACTTATAGATCACTCAAACTCGAAATTCAAACTTCCCGCCTTCGGAACGTGATCACCAACACCGAGTCTTATCAAAACTCCTTATCACATAGACAATTTTTGTTTATCAACCAACAATTCATTAAAAAATAAACTACGACATTATCGTTTCCAGCCAACACCAACCACTCACAGCGAGTCTCACGGACCCCCGAGTTTCAAGACAGCGAGTTTCCGATGGCAGCTAGTTTGGAATAAAAGAATAAAAGAATCCATTTTGGCACGAATAATAAGTTTAAAAATTCATCTTTAAAATTTGAATCCGGAGACCAATCTTCAACACAAAAAAATAACACGCAAAAGAAAGTATGTATCTTTAATAACTTATGTCAATTTAATCAACTTTTTAAGGCAGCCGTTTGGAAGTTTGAAAATTCTGATATATTATACCTTAAAATAAATCATAATCTCATTAATTTGTATGTGTCGCATTTTGCCAATCTATAAAATATAATTATTTCAAATCAATAAATCATTAAAAAGTAACTTACAGTTTGTACCTTTATAATTTCACTGTATTAGTATTATTATGTGTTTCCGAATATTTTCAAATTAAATTCAATTTTTATTATGCTTCGTCGTTGTCAAGTTTTTCAAAAACAGAATGAATTATATTTAAATTATCACAGGTTATTAATAGTTAATAATATGTATTTGGTATTTAATAATTTATAAAATATTAATGTTTAGAATATCTGGGATCAATATGATACAATGATAAGAAGAACTGCTCTGACGATATCAGTAGCAACAGGAATTTATGGTATAATTAAAGCATTTTGGTAAAGAACGAACACGATATTTTTTCAAAACATTATTATAAAGCAAATTCAAATTCAAATAAAATAATTACTCTGTAAATACAGCTGAAATTGTTTTGTTAATATATGAATTCATTACTATAGTAACCATATGTAAACTGATATTTATATTTATTATAAGTCAAAAATTACGTAAACTTCATTTTATAATTTACCTAGTTCTTACTGAGATTAAAATATTATGTCCTCATTATTTGCAAAGCAATTAACTAAAAGCAATTTATTTAACACAGTCGGACGATCCAGAATATGGTGTACAAAATTTACGAAATTAAGCCATGCAAATTTAATACAATCTCCTAAAGTAAGTTAAGTAATCAAAAAATATGTATAATATTTTTGCCTTCAAACTGTTGTCCTTCAATTTTGTTTTTAGAAATTACATGGTTGCAGTTGTTATTTAGAACATTTAAAACATAAAAATGCTACAATGGCCGTGGGAAAATTTGGAGAAGTTAAGGTTTGGCGATGGGCCAATTCGCGAAGGTGGATCCATTTTGGCGGAAATAACACGTTTGAAAATTCAAATTTTAATTTTAAATCCGGCGACCGACCTCAGTGAGTTGATATAATAGCAATTAAAAATATTAATAATACATAATAAAAAATCAGTTGGTCAAAAATTTGTTGATTATCTTGGTCCTATATATTACAATTCTATGCCTTTCTCTATAAAGAAGAATGTTAATATTAATTACAAATATTATAACGCTAAAAAATTAATTAATGATTGGCTACTTGTATTTTTAAATGTAACATAGGTTAACCTTATTGTATTATATTTTATTTATTTCTTTTTGTATTGTATAATTACGCAATAGTAGTGTTTTAGTTTTTAAGCATAATATGTATAAATTTATAACTCTCAAATATACAATTAATGTAAAAGTGTATATTATTTGAATTAAAACAAAATTTGAATTATAATGACTTTTTTTTATAACCGTTTTAATCAAAAATAATATTTATAAATCTGGTTCTAGGATCCATTTTGGCACGAATAATAAGTTTAAAAATTCATCTTTAAAATTTGAATCCGGAGACCAATCTTCAACACAAACAAATAACACGCAAAAGAAAGTATGTATCTTTAATAACTTATGTCATTTTAATCAACTTTTTAAGGCAGCCGTTTGGAAGTTTGAAAATTCTGATATATTTTACCTTAAAACAAATCATAATCTCATTAATTTGTATGTGTCGCATTTTGTCAATCTATAAAATATAATTATTTCAAATCAATAAATCATTAAAAAGTAACTTACAGTTTGTACCTTTATAATTTCACTGTATTAGTATTATTATGTGTTTCCGAATATTTTCAAATTAAATTAAATTTTTATTATGCTTCGTCGTTGTCAAGTTTTTCAAAAACAGAATGAATTATATTTAAATTATCACAGGTTATTAATAGTTAATAATATGTATTTGGTATTTAATAATTTATAAAATATTAATGTTTAGAATATCTGGGATCAACATGATACAATGATAAGAAGAACTGCTCTGACGATATCAGTAGCAACAGCAATTTATGGTATAATTAAAGCATTTTGGTGAAAAACGAACACGATATTTTTTCAAAACATTATTATAAAGCAAATTCAAATTATTATACATAAATGAATAAATTCAGTCTAAATTATGTTTTTAAAATAAATTATTAAATATTTATAATTACCTATATAATTATATAATAATGTATATTTTTTCTATTCGAAGTCTAAATTAGGTAGCATTTTATAATATATTTAAAAAAATAATATTTTTATGTATATTATTATACATTTATGATGTAATATAATTCATTACTTATAAGTAGTATAGATGTACCATTCCTGGCGCACTTTTATTTTATCAGTAAAAGATCACAAAGGAAACAATGTGCAAAAAGATCAGACAATTGAAATGCAATATACAATCGCAAAATATTTTTCATAATACTACTTATTAATAATTAAAATTGAAATACAATAATAATTAAAATATTTTTCATAGAACTTATGATATAAATAATTGAAAATTGAATTGCAATATTCCCCAAAAAAATTTAGTAATATGTTAATAACATCAGAAATATCATAACTATTATTCCTTCAATAAAATATCATAAATTAAATAATTGATATAAGTTCAGAATAACATCAGAAATGAAATAACGAAATGAAATCGAAAAATTTTGAAAATAAATAAATTGAAATACAAATGCAAAATAAAACTATCATTCAATTACATAAAAATATCTTAAATGCCCATAACGCTCACCCGAATAAGGTGAGCGTCAAAAAATAGGAATGAACTAAAAAGAAAACAATGTGCAAAAAGATCAGACAATTGAAATGCAATAATTATTAAAATATTTTTCGCAAAACTTATGATATTAATAATTAAAATTGAAATGTGATATAAATAATAGAAATGGAAAATATAACGATTGTGCATTTTTTTAAACTGTTAGAAAATCAAATCAAAGAACGTGAAATACAATTATTTTAAGTATGTGTAACATTTTAATAATCATCATTTTTTTTTAATAGAAATATTTCTATTAAAAATATCTTAATATATTATATTTAAATAAATTTTTTATAATTGTCAATAAATTCTAAACATAAATGTCCACATATAGGAGGATCATCATAGTTTTGAAACTTGTCATTGTTATACCTTGTAATACGAAAAAAGTCGAGCCATACTTTCAACTACCTAATTTCAACTACCCTAAACAATATTTTTTTATACACAATTTTGCCTTAGGATTTTAAAAGTTATACAGTTTTTAAAATATTCCATAGAGATTTTGTTTCTGCAAAATATCGAGTGTTTCATAATACTACTTATTAATAATTAAAAATTGAAATGCAATACTTCCCTAGGTTAGGTTAGGTTAGTTAGCGCGTCGGTAGTCAGTTAGCGCGTCGGTAGTTAGTTAGCGCGTCGGTAGTCAGTTAGCGCGTCGGTAGTCCAGTTAGCGCGTCGGTAGTCAGTTAGCGCGTCGGTAGTCAGAGTTAGCGCGTCGGTAGTCAGTTAGCGCGTCGGTAGTCATCTAGACACACGTTCCTCGCAGTGCACCGCTCCGAAGCCCGCCCCCAGTGGCAGTTTTTTGTTTTGGACACCTACGGTTCCAAGCGAGTCTTAAGTTGTGACAGCACCACCGAACCCTAATAACAAGTGCGCGATCAGGCCGGTGTCGTTTTCGAGTCGGCCTGAATAAAATTCCCCCCGTGGGTCGACGCTGGAGATTTCTCCATAAGACGAACACGGCCGCCCGATTTCGGTAAGTAACCCGATTTCTATTTCCGTTGCCACGCGCGCCGGTTCATCGACCAGAGCTCCGGCACGTGCCGACCCGACCGGCGAAGGTCACAGATCCGCCACGCGCGCTCGCGCGACTCAGCCATCACCCAAGCCAGCGGACCCCCCTCTAAGCGGGTTTTAGCCGATATCTCGGTAGGGAGTGCCCGCAGCGGCTCGGGAGCAAAACTTGCCCCCCTCCTACGTCACGGACCCACCACGGTCACGCCAGTGAAGATCCCGAAGACCCCAACACTCTAACCCTACCAGGAGCGGAGACAGAGGAAACGGGCCTAAAAGGACCAAAATCGGTTTTTGGCTGATAACTCGGTAAGGAGTGGTCTGAGCGGCTCGGGAGCAAAAGTTCCCACGGGTGATTCGACTGCGGCCAATGCCTTGGCCTCGGCTGACGCACTCGACGGCTATCTGATCGGAGCATGTGAGGCATCCATGCCCAGAAGGCGGCGAGGTCCTCCGGGCAAGACTCCTGTCCACTGGTGGTCGGACGAGATTGCTGACCTGCGCCGGAACTGCCTGACTCTCCGCCGTCGGTACCAGGCGTGTCTTAGTCAACCCGGTCAACCTGGTGTTGAAGAGAGCAGGATCGCGTTCACCACCGCCAGAAAGGTACTTCGCACCTCGATCAAAACCGCCAAGGCGAAATGCTGGTCCGACCTGTGTGATCAGGTGGACCACGATCCTTGGGGCAAGCCCTATCGTATCGTAATGAAAAAGTTCGGACGCAGGCCTCCCGGATCAGACTCCAAAGGAAAGGAGTCTGCTATCGCCGACCATCTGTTCCCGGCGGACGCCGTGACAAACTGGGACGAAGCCCCTTCGCCCGCGGTGTACAACATCTTTGAGGCTTTCGACCCGGTCAGTAACACGTTTGAATTCACAAGAGTCATACCACCATTCACACCACCGGAGCTGCTCAGGGCCGTCAAGAGGCTCGCGCCCGGCAAGGCTCCAGGCCCGTCCGGAATACCCAACGAAGTTATTAAGATGGTCGTCGCACGTCACCACCGCAAGGCCCTCCAGGTTTTCAACAACTGCCTCTCGGCACTCACCTTTCCGCCTCGGTGGAAGAGAGCACGACTCGTGCTGATCAGGAAGGGCCCCGACAAGCCAATTGATCAGCCGTCCAGTTTCCGGCCAATCTGCATGCTGGACCACTCCGGTAAGATCCTCGAGAGACTCCTGCTCCAAAGGTTGGAGTCGCATCTCGACGCCCACGGCGGCCGGAGGAGGTCCAGCAGTCAGTTTGGCTTCCGCAAGGGGGTCAGCACGGAGTCGGCTATAGACCACGTCTTGAACATTGCCAGACAAGCGGCATCCGGTCCAGGTAAGAAGGACCTGTGCGTGTTAATCACTTTAGACGTAAAAAACGCCTTCAATTCGCTGAGATGGACTGTTATCGACGACGCGATGAGAAAGAAGAAGGTGCCAGAGTATCTGGTCGAGATGATTAGGTCATGGCTCTCCGACCGCCTTCTACTGACCGGCGACGAACTCACTCCGAGGCCAGTGACCTGCGGCGTCCCCCAAGGTTCCGTTCTGGGCCCCGCATTATGGAATGTGGCTTACGACTCACTCCTGGACATGGACGTTCCCCCCGGAGTACACCTGGTAGGTTTTGCCGACGACCTCGCGGTTATCGGGGTCGCAAAGACTGGCGGACTGCTCGAGGACTCGGTGAATCCCACCCTAGAGTCCATCGACGCTTGGATGCGGGGTAAGGGTCTAGAACTAGCTCACCATAAAAGCGAGGCGGTCTTGCTCACGAGAAGATGGGCCTATACCGCACCAAATCTGGTCATCGGAGACCACCGGATAGTAATTAGGCCCTTCCTGAGATACCTCGGGGTGTTCATCGACCAGAGAATGACATTTTCGACCCATGTAATCACCGTCGCTAAGAAAGCGACCAAGTCAGCCGTAGCCTTGTCAAGACTTATGCCGAACATCGGGGGACCCTGTCAATCCAGGAGAAGACTCCTGGCGTCAGTCGTGGAGAGCCAACTATTGTACGCGGCGCCAACCTGGGTTGACTCGGCTACCTCCTCGGCAAGAACAGTGAAGAATCTCGTGCGTCCGCAGAGGGCAATAGCGCTTCGGATAATTAGAGCATACCGTACAGTGTCTGATGAGGCAGCGCTGGTGCTCGCAGGGATGCCACCGGCGGACCTCCTCGGCAAGGAAAGAAAACGGATTAGGACCAGAACCGCTGCCCCACCGATCTCGGACGCAATACCGATCTCCAAGCCGGCAATCAAGAGGTTAGAACGCAGTGTCACCATCACCCAATGGCAGGCTAGGTGGGCGTCTACACCTAAGGCGTCATGGACCAGGAGGTTGTTGCCCGACCTTAACAGGTGGATTGGAAGAACCGTGCCGAAGATGCCACTAACGTTCCACATGACGCAAGCACTCACCGGTCACGGTTGCTTCCAACATTACCTGCACAAAATGGGAAGGGCCAACTCGCCCCAATGCACCTTGTGTGGTCACGACTCAGACACCGCCGAACACACTTTGGTGAGCTGTGTATTCTTCAGTGGCTCCAGGGAGGAGCTCACCAGTCGGCTTGGACGCCATCCAAGTGTTGAAGATTTCTCTGAGATTTTGTGTGGCCCTGATTTTGACAGCCTTCCAGCGGACACGACTGAGAGGAGTTTGGTGTTGTCAAACGCCGAGGAAGATTTTCGGCTACTGTACAGGATGGTGGAGTCAATCATGTCTCTCAAAGAGGAAGAGGAAAGGAGAAGGCAGGCCGCTGACGGGAGATGACGATGTCCCGACACTCGAAGCTGACGCACCTTTTCAACGTCTGCAAGTTTGACAAAATTCTGATTTGTAACCTTGAGATTGTAAACTAATATTGTATATATTTTTTGTTCTATGTTTGTAAGCCCCTCGAGCCTGGCTCCCAGACAGATGAGAAACACCCTCGCGGGTGAAAGTCTGTCTGGCCGCGGGGGCAATGTAATGATTTTGTACTTGTTGATACTTTTGTAGCCATTGTAATTTATTGCTTTATTACAATAAACGATGGGGGCCGGAGTGGACGTAATGCTAACGCAGTCCCCACTCCGGTCCTCGATACCACGCAAAAAAAAAAAAAAAAAGGTTAGGTTAGGTTAGGTTCCCGGTAATTCCTTCGGGATGGCATGAGCATGCCACCGGGCGCGTCCCCAGGCTGCGGATAGGGGAACGTCCTGCAGATATGCAGGACAGCCGCGATATAAGCCATACCCTTCGGGATTGGACGAATAAGCGGTCGCGGACAAGCTCACCACCGGGGGAGGGATCGACCCCCGGTGTCCCAGAAGATCAGGCCAAATGGACGGAACAACGACAGACGACGTGAGGCTGGCGTCGTCAGTGGAGCTAAGCCAACCAAAACAGAACGATGGAAGCACAACAAAATAAAAATGAATCTCGTCCTGGGTCCACCCTACTAGGGGTGGTCGGACCCCAGGAGACGGCGGCTGGGAGTGGTTCGTCCCAGAAGTCGAAATCAGTAACCACGGATAATGCGCGACTGCCCACGGAAATTGGAAATACTGGAGATATAAGGACACGGATTCAAGGTACAGCAGCTGGAAGTCTTGAGAGGAAGTTAATGGCCTACTCAACCTCAAGCCAACAGGAAGAAGCCACCATGGAAGAGGCCAATGCCCGCTTCCTTAAACACCTTCAGCAGGTATATAACACGTCAAAGGCGCTTGATGATGAAGTGACTGCTGCCCCAAATACAAAGAGGGAAATCAAGGCGCTCATAGCGCAACTGTCGAGCGGTGTCAAAGGGCTGATTCAATGGGGAAGACGCACCGGCAAAGTCAGCGTCAATACTGTGAGTAGGGGTATCCAAACGGAACCGGATACAAAGAAGACGAGCGCAGAGAATAGGACTTCAGAGACCCAGCCAAGCTCCCATAAAGAGAATGTGGAAGGTGTAATGCAGGCGTCGGGGGACACCGTCCCTTCACCTGATCGCTCCCGGTTCGAGTTCTCTGCCTCCATCGAGGGTCTTCGCCAGCAGATTAAAGCACAGTGCGAAGTCATCGGAAAGTTGGCAGATCAAGTTGACAAAATCCAGAAGCACCAACAGCAGCAACCCCCGAAGCAGCAGGTAGAACGAGAGCCACGGACTCAGAGCCACCAATTACAAGAACAACAACAGCGTACGGTCCCCCAAGGTCCACCGCACGAAGAGGGTGTCAGCAAATGGTCAGAGGTAGTTCGAAAAAAGAAGAAACCAAAAATCAAAGTTCAAAGCCCCGCAGAAGAAGCTGCCAATACACCACAAACAAGGTCCAAAAATACCAGAGGCGATGCCTTCAGACTGGTGAAAAGAAGGACCCCCAAGACTGAGGCTATTATGATAGACCAATTGGCTGAAGGGGAGACCTACGCCTCTGTTATGAAAAGAGTCACTTCCATTGACCTAAACCCGCTCGGTGTCACGGTAAAAGGTGCCAAGCGTTCCAAGGCGGGTGGCATTATTATTGAAGTAGACGGGAAGGAGGATGCCGACAGGCTGGCAGATGGGATTAGGGAGGCCGTTGGAGCAACAGCAGCCGTTAGGAGACCGACAAGAAGCACACCTATTCTTATCAGGGACGTACCGAACTGGATAGAAGAGGCAGAAGTTGTGTCGCATCTGGTACGCTTTGACAGCTGTTTCGGTGACTGTCAAATACGTATATCGGATAACCAGGCAGGCAGAACAGCTTTCTGCCGAATACCGATGAAGGTGGCATCAAAGGTTGCGGACGCTGGAAGAATCCGCATAGGCTGGGCGATGTGCAGAGTTAAACTACTGGAGAAAAAAGATAGTGTGTGCTACAAATGTCAAGGGACAGGGCACATAGCGGCGGCCTGCACCTCTGAGACAAAGCCGAAGGCGTGTTTCAAGTGCAAATCTTTGGAACACCTGGCTCGAGAATGCGTGGCTCCACCAAGGCGGAAAATCGAGTCAGCGCGAGGTAAACCAGAGGTAAAACACCAGCTAGAGGAGGGCGGGGCTTCGACATCCGCAGAGGGAGCGCGAGATGATTAAATACATCCAAGTGAACCTGAACCACTGCAAAGCGGCTCAGGATCTGCTCCGGCAGCACGTGGTCGAGCAGGGCGTTGAGGTCGTGCTCATTACCGACCCCTATTCCGTCCCCGAAGGATCAACTTCTTGGCTCACAAGTTCTGGAACCCAGAGAGCGGCCATTTGGCTAGCAGGCAGCGGAGTCACTGCAGCCGAAGTCCACAGAGACCCTGAGTTCATGTCTGCCCGCCTCAACGGGATCCAGACATTCAGCTGCTACGCGTCGCCCAATAAGTCGATGGCCGAATTCGAAGACTTCCTGCAGAGGCTGGAGGTTAAGGTAAGGGCGGTCGAACCAGGGGTCCCTGTACTGATCACTGGAGACTTCAACGCGCGCTCAGCGGCATGGGGCGACTGGTGCCGCAACACTCGAGGGGACGATCTGAGCACCCTGTTCAGCTCCCTAGGACTGCAGGTCCTAAATGAAGGATCAAAGCCGACTTTTGTGGGTATAGGAAGAGGCTCCATTGTTGACCTCACCGTGGTGTCTGAGTCACTTGTGGGTCACGTTTCGGGGTGGCACGTCTGCGACGAGGTGGAAAGCATGTCTGACCATCAGTACATCGCTTTCACACTGGAGGCCTCCAGAAACGGCGGGCCCAGAACTCCATGGGTGCCGAGGGGCTGGAAGACAGATGGTGAGATCAGCAGCCAAGACGTGGAAATTGGACTCCTTCTGGCGAAATGGACCGGCGAACGTGCACTGTTTGCTGCATCTGCCAACGCCGACCAGCGGGCACGGGCTGTCCAACAGTCCATTACCGTGGCCTGCGACTTCGCCCTTAGGCGCCTTACCCCTAGCCCTCCGGGGAAACCCCCAGCCTATTGGTGGAACGCCGAGATTGCCTCGAAACGTAGAGACTGCGTGGCGGCAAAGCGAGCTAAGACGAGGTGCATTGCAAGAGTCCACCGGCGTCGTGCACGTGGTCAAAACTCAATCAGCGAAGAGGAAGCTGCGACCGCAACAAACGCCATCTACAAGGAAGCTCGTAAAGGACTGAAATACGCCATCGCGCAAAGTAAGACAAGGTGCTGGAACGAATTGCTCGCAACAATCGACAGCGACCCATGGGGAAAACCCTACAAGCTTGTTGCTCGTAAGCTTCAGGGTCCTTCCCCAACAAGCAAGATGGAATGTGAGTCGGTACGGCGGATCACGGACGTGCTTTTTCCCCTCCATCAGCCGATGACAACGCAAGTCATCCAAGCCACTGAGATGCCTCCCCCCTTCACTATCGAAGAGGTGAACATAGCGGTGGAAAGAGCGAAACGGAAAAATACCGCTCCCGGTATGGATAATATAAACGGGAAAATAATTAACGTTGTCCATCAAATATGCCCGTCCATGCTGCTAGGGTTATACAACCAATGTATTAAAGAAGGTGTCGTCCCATCTGGCTGGAAGAGAGCTCGCGTAATTCTCCTAAAGAAGGGTAACAAACCGGAAGGAGAACCTTCGTCGTACAGACCCATCTGCCTCCTGAACGTCCTAGGAAAAATTTTTGAGTCTCTGTTGGTGGCAAGGTTACACGAGCACATAGTGAGTAAAGGCGGCTTGTCCCCCAACCAATTCGGTTTTACCAAGCAAGTCGGAACTGATGACGCGGTGCGGAAACTCCAGGAAACGATCCTTTCCGAAATCAATTATCCCTCGGCTAAGTTTTGCGTGGCGATCAGCCTTGATATAAAGAATGCCTTCAACTCGATCGGATGGAACGAAGTCATGATGGCACTTAACCATGCCGGAGTTCCAACGTACATAAAGAAAGTTCTCCAAGACTACTTCTCAGGGAGGTCTGCTGAAACTACAGCCGGAGACCAAAAAGTCGAGATCCAGGTGTCATGCGGTGTCCCTCAGGGCTCTGTCATCGGCCCATTTCTCTGGAACCTGGCCTACGATCGAGTCCTCCGTCTGCAGCTTCCTTCTGGGTCTAGTCTCATCGGCTTCGCCGATGACACCCTAGTAATCAGCTCGGGAAAAACTATCCCAGATCTGGAAAGAATTACTAACGAGACGTTTGATCTGGTTTCTGATGAGATCAAGGACATAGGCCTCACTCTATCAGTGAACAAAACAGAGGCGGTGGTGTTTACCAATAAGTACAAATACGATGTTCCGAGGATAGTACTCGATGGACAAGTCATCCAGCCGAAGAACGAAATGAAATACCTTGGGATAGTAGTGGATCGTAGCCTCCTATTCAAGGTCCACATCGAAGAAGCGGCCAGGAAGGCGGAAAAGATGGCAAACGCCCTTGGAAGACTTATGCCAAACCTGGGAGGCCCCAAAGAGTCAAGAAGGAAGCTGTTTGTATCAATCACGATGTCTATTCTCCTATATGGTGCTCCATCCTGGGCGGATACATTGTCTTTGGTTCCTAAGAACAAGTCCATTGTAAATAGAGTACAACGCAAGGCACTTTTAAGAGGCATATGCGGTTACCGGACGGTTTCAGAAACGGCCACGAACATCCTGTCCGGCGTTCCACCGGCCGACTTACTGGCAGAAGAAAGGAGTGCTATGTTTAACGAGAGGAGGTCTGCCACGCGCTGCCAGCTCCCCCCCCGAGCAGCTACAATGACGAAGTGGAAAGAGCGCATCGCCGAAGCAAAAACCGGGGGCTGGACCAAGCGGCTAATCTCCGACGTCGATATGTGGTGCGGGAAAAAAGGCGACCTGGACTTCCACACAACCCAGATCCTTTCTGGACACGGTTGTTTCGGGGTCTATCTCCACAAGATTAATAAGGAAGTATCTGACATGTGCCACCACTGCGACATGGGCCCAGATAGCGCGGAGCACACGGTAGTCGAATGCCCGGCCTGGGATGAAGAGCGGCGTCAATTAGGACATGCGACGGGCAATACGGTCACAGTGGACAACCTTGTGCCCACCATGCTGGACTCTCCTGCGAACTGGCAGGCCGTCAAGGTTTTTGCCAGAGCGGTGATGTCAAAAAAAGAAGCTGACGAAAGGGATAGAGAGAAACCAGGAGGACCAAGGGCAAGGAGGAGAAATCGTACGTGACTCCAGAGCGGCGGTCGGGGACGGCTCGAGAAACCAGAAAGCAAGGAAGAGTAGAAGACCTTACCTTAGTTAAGTTTACTTCTGTAGGCCTAAGGCCAACGCACTGGGTGGTTAGATTCCCCCGTATTTTGTAATAAGCGCTAGATTTGATGTAAACTAGTTTGTAATTAATTTTTTGTAACTGTTTAAATTAAGTTGCAATGTTCAATAAACGATGCGGTCAGGGGAGTAGCAATGCTCACGCAGTCCCTCCCCTGATGGCGATACCGTTAAAAAAAAAAAAAAAAAAAAAAAAAAAAAAAGGTTAGGTTAGGTTAGGTTCTCCCCCGACGGGACCCACCTTGACGCGGTGGGGGAGCTTGCGGGCCTTTAATTAGGTCTTACCAAGCGGTCCCAGCCTTACTTAGGCCCACACACAGAGCCTGACCTTAACTGGTCGGGCAGGTCTTGTCCACCTGCAAGCGCTAGGTTAGGTTAGGTTCAGTCTCAGTTAGCGCGTCGGTAGGCAGTTAGCGCGTCGGTAGTTAGTTAGCGCGTCGGTAGTCAGTTAGCGCGTCGGTAGTCATCTAGACACACGTTCCTCGCAGTGCACCGCTCCGAAGCCCGCCCCCAGTGGCAGTTTTTTGTTTTGGACACCTACGGTTCCAAGCGAGTCTTAAGTTGTGACAGCACCACCGAACCCTAATAACAAGTGCGCGATCAGGCCGGTGTCGTTTTCGAGTCGGCCTGAATAAAATTCCCCCCGTGGGGCGACGCTGGAGATTTCTCCATAAGGCGAACACGGCCGCCCGATTTCGGTAAGTAATCCGATTTCTATTTCCGTTGCCACGCGCGCCGGTTCATCGACCAGAGCTCCGGCACGTGCCGACCCGACCGGCGAAGGTCACAGATCCGCCACGCGCGCTCGCGCGACTCGGCCATCACCCAAGCCAGCGGACCCCCCTCTAAGCGGCTTTTAGCCGATATCTCGGTAGGGAGTGCCCGCAGCGGCTCGGGAGCAAAACTTGCCCCCCTCCTACGTCACGGACCCACCACGGTCACGCCAGCGAAGATCCCGAAGACCCCAACACTCTAACCCTACCAGAAGCGGAGACAGAGGAAACGGGCCTAAAAGGACCAAAATCGGTTTTTGGCTGATAACTCGGTAAGGAGTGGTCTGAGCGGCTCGGGAGCAAAAATTTGCCCCCCCAAACCCCCTGACCTACCACGGACCGTACGAATAAGTAACCGAAGACCCCGACCCTCTACCCCCCCCAGGGGCCGAGATACGGCACCCTTACACGGTACCCGGGCACAACACGAAAGACCTACAGGACACCGAAACCAGGATACGGCCAAGCTAGGTAAGGTCCTAGATCGGGCCCAAGCGCCCCTCCCACCACAACATGGACAACGATTCAACGACGCCGGCCACGCCGCAGGTGCGAGATACTACACGGCGTTGGGATAACGAATACGGACCCGAAGAAGTGGCAGACTACAGCCCGACGCGAGAACGATCTCCGATGACGCTATGGGTGGAAAGCTCCAAGAGGAAGATCGATGAATCTCCGCCAACCGCATCAGACCCCGGAACATGCGAGCTAGAGGTCGGACTTCAATACATTCGTTCTGCTCTCAAGTCCGCTGCGCACGAGGCTAAGCTTGCGCGTACGAAGGAGGAGTCACCAGCGATCAAGCGCATTGCTGGCCTCATCGACGACATCAATAAGACGTTAACCAGCCTGATCAGCAAAAAGGGGAAACTGCGTCTAGCTACCTCTCCACCATCACAGCAGCCCAAAAAACCGAAGTGTGACCTCCCCGACAAACCGGTGTTGGTTGACGCCTCAACCGATACGGTCCTTACCCCAAGCTGGTGGGACAGTGACGCCGCGTTCGAGGCGAAAACGCGGAAGATCAGCACAGTTCGCGAGACCCGCGTCGCGGGTACATCTAACAGGATCGCTCAGACCAGAGACACGGAGGTGGAGTCGGCCGATACCGACGCGGAAGCCCCGTGGTCTGGCGTAGTCAAGAGGGGCGCGAAGAAGCGAGCGGCCGTCACAACAGTTCCTAGCCCACCCGCTGCTACAGCACTACCGAAGCCGCCAGCCAAACTAAACAGGCCGCCGGCGATTCTCGTCAGACTGGCTGAGGGCAAGACGTACACCGACACGGTACGATCGGTGCGGGCATGCGGTCTCTCGGCATCGGACATTGGGGCAAACGTAACGATGCGCGAGACACGCGACGGTTCACTGCTACTGGAGCTGGCCAAGGGGGCCAAGTCTGCGACCGCTGCCAAGACCATTTTCTCAGCTATTAGTACTCAGCTCGGGGATTCTGTTGGGAAGGTGTCCCAACTTGGCGTCCAGACTGAGGTGGAGATCCTCGACTTGGACGCTGTTTCCACCGCAGCTGAGGTACTTGATGCTCTGCGCTCCGCCATCCCCGGACAAGACGATCCCGCGGCCCAAGCCGATAGAAACAGCATCGGGGACATCCACATCTGGCCAACACGATCGGGCCAACAGATAGCGACGGCCAAGATGTCCAAGCACGCCGCATCGCTAATAACTAGAATAGCAGTTGGTTGGACAATGTGCCGGGTTCGGGCTAGGACGTTACCTCCGGAGAGGTGCTTCCGATGCCAGAACTTCGGGCACAATGCGAGGAATTGCACCGGGCCAGACAGGACGGGGGCCTGCTGGAAATGTGGCCTCACTGATCATTTACTCAAGAATTGTCAGGCGTCTGACGATAGCTGCTTGGCCTGCGAGCTCGCCGGTCACCCTAAGGTAAGCCACAGGCCCGGATCGGGCGCCTGTGCAGCCAGGAAGCGAGCCGCCGGTTGGAAGTCCAGTTCATAGGATGGTTAATTTCCTCCAAATTAACCTGAATAGGAACTGGGCTGCGGAGCAGCTTATGTTCCAGACAGCGATCGAAACAGAAGCGGATATTCTCATCGTCAGTGAGCCGTTCAGGCGCTGTGGAGACGAGATCAGGTGGTGCTTCAGCGAAGATCGGATGGCGGCGGTGGCATCCACAACCCGCACAGCCATGACCCACGACGGCCAGGGCCACGGAGGCGGATTCGCCTGGATGTCCTTCCAAAACCTGACGATCTTCAGCTGCTACTGCAGACCGGGCACCACCATAAACGAATACGCGCTCTTCCTGAGCGAGCTTGAAGCTGCCATCCGCGGAAGAGGAGTCTGCGAACTGATCGTAGCCGGCGATTTTAACGCGTGGAGTGTTGAGTGGGGGTCGAGGACCAACAACCCCAGAGGCCAACTACTATCGGATATGGTTAACAGTTTGGGGCTCACTGTTGCCAATGTTGGCTCCACTCCGACCTTCCGCAGAGCTGAGGCCACATCGATCATCGACGTTACTTTCTCGAAGAACACGAACGTAACCGACTGGAGAGTCCTGGAGGCCGACTCCCTGAGTGACCACATGTTAGTGTCGTTCCGATCCGAATCACGGATGCTAGCCGCTGATCCCGTCGAGCCACCGTCAAACGAACTTCGCGGCTGGGCTGTGAGGAAGCGTGACGACGATGCCCTGGCCGACTACCTCACGGGATCCCGCCTTGAAGTTCCCACGGGTGATTCGACTGCGGCCAATGCCTTGGCCTCGGCTGACGCACTCGATGACTATCTGATCGGAGCATGTGAGGCATCCATGCCCAGAAGGCGGCGAGGTCCTCCGGGCAAGACTCCTGTCCACTGGTGGTCGGACGAGATTGCTGACCTGCGCCGGAACTGCCTGACTCTACGCCGTCGGTACCAGGCGCGTCTTAGTCAACCCGGTCAACCTGGTGTTGAAGAGAGCAGGATCGCGTTCACCACCGCCAGAAAGGTACTTCGCACCTCGATCAAAACCGCCAAGGCGAAATGCTGGTCCGACCTGTGTGATCAGGTGGACCACGATCCTTGGGGCAAGCCCTATCGTATCGTAATGAAAAAGTTCGGACGCAGGCCTCCCGGATCAGACTCCAAAGGAAAGGAGTCTGCTATCGCTGACCATCTGTTCCCGGCGGACGCCGTGACAAACTGGGACGAAGCCCCTTCGCCCGCGGTGTACAACATCTTTGAGGCTTTCGACCCGGTCAGTAACACGTTTGAATTCACAAGAGTCATACCACCATTCACACCACCGGAGCTGCTCAGGGCCGTCAAGAGGCTCGCGCCCGGCAAGGCTCCAGGCCCGTCCGGAATACCCAACGAAGTTATTAAGATGGTCGTCGCACGTCACCACCGCAAGGCCCTCCAGGTTTTCAACAACTGCCTCTCGGCACTCACCTTTCCGCCTCGGTGGAAGAGAGCACGACTCGTGCTGATCAGGAAGGGCCCCGACAAGCCAATTGATCAGCCGTCCAGTTTCCGGCCAATCTGCATGCTGGACCACTCCGGTAAGATCCTCGAGAGACTCCTGCTCCAAAGGTTGGAGTCGCATCTCGACGCCCACGGCGGCCGGAGGAGGTCCGGCAATCAGTTTGGCTTCCGCAAGGGGGTCAGCACGGAGTCGGCTATAGACCACGTCTTGAACATTGCCAGACAAGCGGCATCCGGTCCAGGTAAGAAGGACCTGTGCGTGTTGATCACTTTAGACGTAAAAAACGCCTTCAATTCGCTGAGATGGACTGTTATCGACGACGCGATGAGAAAGAAGAAGGTGCCAGAGTATCTGGTCGAGATGATTAGGTCATGGCTCTCCGACCGCCTTCTACTGACCGGCGACGAACTCACTCCGAGGCCAGTGACCTGCGGCGTCCCCCAAGGTTCCGTGCTGGGCCCCGCATTATGGAATGTGGCTTACGACTCACTCCTGGACATGGACGTTCCCCCCGGAGTACACCTGGTAGGTTTTGCCGACGACCTCGCGGTTATCGGGGTCGCAAAGACTGGCGGACTGCTCGAGGACTCGGTGAATCCCACCCTAGAGTCCATCGACGCTTGGATGCGGGGTAAGGGTCTAGAACTAGCTCACCATAAAAGCGAGGCGGTCATGCTCACGAGAAGATGGGCCTATACCGCACCAAATCTGGTCATCGGAGGCCACCGGATAGTAATTAGGCCCTTCCTGAGATACCTCGGGGTGTTCATCGACCAGAGAATGACATTTTCGACCCATGTAATCACCGTCGCTAAGAAAGCGACCAAGTCAGCCGTAGCCTTGTCAAGACTTATGCCGAACATCGGGGGACCCTGTCAATCCAGGAGAAGACTCCTGGCGTCAGTCGTGGAGAGCCAACTATTGTACGCGGCGCCAACCTGGGTTGACTCGGCTACCTCCTCGGCAAGAACAGTGAAGAATCTCGTGCGTCCGCAGAGGGCAATAGCGCTTCGGATAATTAGAGCATACCGTACAGTGTCTGATGAGGCAGCGCTGGTGCTCGCAGGGATGCCACCGGCGGACCTCCTCGCCAAGGAAAGAAAACGGATTAGGACCAGAACCGCTGCCCCACCGATCCCGGACGCAATACCGATCTCCAAGCCGGCAATCAAGAGGCTAGAACGCAGTGTCACCATCACCCAATGGCAGGCTAGGTGGGCGTCTACACCTAAGGCGTCATGGACCAGGAGGTTGTTGCCCGACCTTAACAGGTGGGTTGGAAGAACCGTGCCGAGGATGCCACTAACGTTCCACATGACGCAAGCACTCACCGGTCACGGTTGCTTCCAACATTACCTGCACAAAATGGGAAGGGCCAACTCGCCCCAATGCACCTTGTGTGGTCACGACTCAGACACCGCCGAACACACTTTGGTGAGCTGTGTATTCTTCAGTGGCTCCAGGGAGGAGCTCACCAGTCGGCTTGGACGCCACCCAAGTGTTGAAGATTTCTCTGAGATTTTGTGTGGCCCTGATTTTGACAGCCTTCCAGCGGACACGACTGAGAGGAGTTTGGTGTTGTCAAACGCCGAGGAAGATTTTCGGCTACTGTACAGGATGGTGGAGTCAATCATGTCTCTCAAAGAGGAAGAGGAAAGGAGAAGGCAGGCCGCTGACGGGAGATGACGATGTCCCGACACTCGAAGCTGATGCACCTTTTCAACGTCTGCAAGTTTGACAAAATTCTGATTTGTAACCTTGAGATTGTAAACTAATATTGTATATATTTTTTGTTCTATGTTTGTAAGCCCCTCGAGCCTGGCTCCCAGACAGATGAGAAACACCCTCGCGGGTGAAAGTCTGTCTGGCCGCGGGGGCAATGTAATGATTTTGTACTTGTTGATACTTTTGTAGCCATTGTAATTTATTGCTTTATTACAATAAACGATGGGGGCCGGAGTGGACGTAATGCTAACGCAGTCCCCACTCCGGTCCTCGATACCACGCAAAAAAAAAAAAAAAAAAAAGGTTAGGTTAGGTTAGGTTAGGTTAGGTTAGTTAGCGCGTCGGTAGTCATCTCAGTTAGCGCGTCGGTAGTCATCAGTTAGCGCATAGGGTTAGGTTAGGTTAGGTTAGGTTAGGTTAGGTTAGGTTAGGTTAGGTTAGGTTAGGTTAGGTTAGGTTAGGTTAGGTTAGGTTAGGTTAGGTTAGGTTAGGTTAGGTTAGGTTAGGTTAGGTTTCAGTTAGCGCGTCGGTAGTCAGTTAGCGCGTCGGTAGTTAGTTAGCGCGTCGGTAGTCAGAGTTAGCGCGTCGGTAGCCAGTTAGCGCGTCGGTAGTTAGTTAGCGCGTCGGTAGTCAGTTAGCGCGTCGGTAGTTAGTTAGCGCGTCGGTAGTCAGTTAGCGCGTCGGTAGTCAGTTAGCGCGTCGGTAGTCAGTTAGCGCGTCGGTAGTCAGTTAGCGCGTCGGTAGTCAGTTAGCGCGTCGGTAGTCAGTTAGCGCGTCGGTAGTCAGTTAGCGCGTCGGTAGTCATCTCAGTTAGCGCGTCGGTAGTCATCTAGACACACGTTCCTCGCAGTGCACCGCTCCGAAGCCC
The DNA here is from genome assembly GCF_037042655.1 of Diuraphis noxia. NCBI lineage: Eukaryota > Metazoa > Arthropoda > Insecta > Hemiptera > Aphididae > Diuraphis > Diuraphis noxia. Next base: position 76,689,019 of record NW_028301714.1, read on the forward strand.
GCCCCCAGTGGCAGTTTTTTGTTTTGGACACCTACGGTTCCAAGCGAGTCTTAAGTTGTGACAGCACCACCGAACCCTAATAACAAGTGCGCGATCAGGCCGGTGTCGTTTTCGAGTCGGCCTGAATAAAATTCCCCCCGTGGGGCGACGCTGGAGATTTCTCCATAAGGCGAACACGGCCGCCCGATTTCGGTAAGTAATCCGATTTCTATTTCCGTTGCCACGCGCGCCGGTTCATCGACCAGAGCTCCGGCACGTGCCGACCCGACCGGCGAAGGTCACAGATCCGCCACGCGCGCTCGCGCGACTCGGCCATCACCCAAGCCAGCGGACCCCCCTCTAAGCGGCTTTTAGCCGATATCTCGGTAGGGAGTGCCCGCAGCGGCTCGGGAGCAAAACTTGCCCCCCTCCTACGTCACGGACCCACCACGGTCACGCCAGCGAAGATCCCGAAGACCCCAACACTCTAACCCTACCAGAAGCGGAGACAGAGGAAACGGGCCTAAAAGGACCAAAATCGGTTTTTGGCTGATAACTCGGTAAGGAGTGGTCTGAGCGGCTCGGGAGCAAAAATTTGCCCCCCCAAAACCCCCTGACCTACCACGGACCGTACGAATAAGTAACCGAAGACCCCGACCCTCTACCCCCCCCAGGGGCCGAGATACGGCACCCTTACACGGTACCCGGGCACAACACGAAAGACCTACAGGACACCGAAACCAGGATACGGCCAAGCTAGGTAAGGTCCTAGATCGGGCCCAAGCGCCCCCCCCCCCCCTCCCACCACAACATGGACAACGATTCAACGACGCCGGCCACGCCGCAGGTGCGAGATACTACACGGCGTTGGGATAACGAATACGGACCCGAAGAAGTGGCAGACTACAGCCCGACGCGAGAACGATCTCCGATGACGCTATGGGTGGAAAGCTCCAAGAGGAAGATCGATGAATCTCCGCCAACCGCATCAGACCCCGGAACATGCGAGCTAGAGGTCGGACTTCAATACATTCGTTCTGCTCTCAAGTCCGCTGCGCACGAGGCTAAGCTTGCGCGTACGAAGGAGGAGTCACCAGCGATCAAGCGCATTGCTGGCCTCATCGACGACATCAATAAGACGTTAACCAGCCTGATCAGCAAAAAGGGGAAACTGCGTCTAGCTACCTCTCCACCATCACAGCAGCCCAAAAAACCGAAGTGTGACCTCCCCGACAAACCGGTGTTGGTTGACGCCTCAACCGATACGGTCCTTACCCCTAGCTGGTGGGACAGTGACGCCGCGTTCGAGGCGAAAACGCGGAAGATCAGCACAGTTCGCGAGACCCGCGTCGCGGGTACATCTAACAGGATCGCTCAGACCAGAGACACGGAGGTGGAGTCGGCCGACACCGACGCGGAAGCCCCGTGGTCTGGCGTAGTCAAGAGGGGCGCGAAGAAGCGAGCGGCCGTCACAACAGTTCCTAGCCCACCCGCTGCTACAGCACTACCGAAGCCGCCAGCCAAACTAAACAGGCCGCCGGCGATTCTCGTCAGACTGGCTGAGGGCAAGACGTACACCGACACGGTACGATCGGTGCGGGCATGCGGTCTCTCGGCATCGGACATTGGGGCAAACGTAACGATGCGCGAGACACGCGACGGTTCACTGCTACTGGAGCTGGCCAAGGGGGCCAAGTCTGCGACCGCTGCCAAGACCATTTTCTCAGCTATTAGTACTCAGCTCGGGGATTCTGTTGGGAAGGTGTCCCAACTTGGCGTCCAGACTGAGGTGGAGATCCTCGACTTGGACGCTGTTTCCACCGCAGCTGAGGTACTTGATGCTCTGCGCTCCGCCATCCCCGGACAAGACGATCCCGCGGCCCAAGCCGATAGAAACAGCATCGGGGACATCCACATCTGGCCAACACGATCGGGCCAACAGATAGCGACGGCCAAGATGTCCAAGCACGCCGCATCGCTAATAACTAGAATAGCAGTTGGTTGGACAATGTGCCGGGTTCGGGCTAGGACGTTACCTCCGGAGAGGTGCTTCCGATGCCAGAACTTCGGGCACAATGCGAGGAATTGCACCGGGCCAGACAGGACGGGGGCCTGCTGGAAATGTGGCCTCACTGATCATTTACTCAAGAATTGTCAGGCGTCTGACGATAGCTGCTTGGCCTGCGAGCTCGCCGGTCACCCTAAGGTAAGCCACAGGCCCGGATCGGGCGCCTGTGCAGCCAGGAAGCGAGCCGCCGGTTGGAAGTCCAGTTCATAGGATGGTTAACTTCCTCCAAATTAACCTGAATAGGAACTGGGCTGCGGAGCAGCTTATGTTCCAGACAGCGATCGAAACAGAAGCGGATATTCTCATCGTCAGTGAGCCGTTCAGGCGCTGTGGAGACGAGATCAGGTGGTGCTTCAGCGAAGATCGGATGGCGGCGGTGGCATCCACAACCCGCACAGCCATGACCCACGACGGCCAGGGCCACGGAGGCGGATTCGCCTGGATGTCCTTCCAAAACCTGACGATCTTCAGCTGCTACTGCAGACCGGGCACCACCATAAACGAATACGCGCTCTTCCTGAGCGAGCTTGAAGCTGCCATCCGCGGAAGAGGAGTCTGCGAACTGATCGTAGCCGGCGATTTTAACGCGTGGAGTGTTGAGTGGGGGTCGAGGACCAACAACCCCAGAGGCCAACTACTATCGGATATGGTTAACAGTTTGGGGCTCACTGTTGCCAATGTTGGCTCCACTCCGACCTTCCGCAGAGCTGAGGCCACATCGATCATCGACGTTACTTTCTCGAAGAACACGAACGTAACCGACTGGAGAGTCCTGGAGGTCGACTCCCTGAGTGACCACATGTTAGTGTCGTTCCGATCCGAATCACGGATGCTAGCCGCTGATCCCGTCGAGCCACCGTCAAACGAACTTCGCGGCTGGGCTGTGAGGAAGCGTGACGACGATGCCCTGGCCGACTACCTCACGGGATCCCGCCTTGAAGTTCCCACGGGTGATTCGACTGCGGCCAATGCCTTGGCCTCGGCTGACGCACTCGACGGCTATCTGATCGGAGCATGTGAGGCATCCATGCCCAGAAGGCGGCGAGGTCCTCCGGGTAAGACTCCTGTCCACTGGTGGTCGGACGAGATTGCTGACCTGCGCCGGAACTGCCTGACTCTACGCCGTCGGTACCAGGCGCGTCTTAGTCAACCCGGTCAACCTGGTGTTGAAGAGAGCAGGATCGCGTTCACCACCGCCAGAAAGGTACTTCGCACCTCGATCAAAACCGCCAAGGCGAAATGCTGGTCCGACCTGTGTGATCAGGTGGACCACGATCCTTGGGGCAAGCCCTATCGTATCGTAATGAAAAAGTTCGGACGCAGGCCTCCCGGATCAGACTCCAAAGGAAAGGAGTCTGCTATCGCTGACCATCTGTTCCCGGCGGACGCCGTGACAAACTGGGACGAAGCCCCTTCGCCCGCGGTGTACAACATCTTTGAGGCTTTCGACCCGGTCAGTAACACGTTTGAATTCACAAGAGTCATACCACCATTCACACCACCTGAGCTGCTCAGGGCCGTCAAGAGGCTCGCGCCCGGCAAGGCTCCAGGCCCGTCCGGAATACCCAACGAAGTTATTAAGATGGTCGTCGCACGTCACCACCGCAAGGCCCTCCAGGTTTTCAACAACTGCCTCTCGGCACTCACCTTTCCGCCTCGGTGGAAGAGAGCACGTCTCGTGCTGATCAGGAAGGGCCCCGACAAGCCAATTGATCAGCCGTCCAGTTTCCGGCCAATCTGCATGCTGGACCACTCCGGTAAGATCCTCGAGAGACTCCTGCTCCAAAGGTTGGAGTCGCATCTCGACGCCCACGGCGGCCGGAGGAGGTCCAGCAATCAGTTTGGCTTCCGCAAGGGGGTCAGCACGGAGTCGGCTATAGACCACGTCTTGAACATTGCCAGACAAGCGGCATCCGGTCCAGGTAAGAAGGACCTGTGCGTGTTGATCACTTTAGACGTAAAAAACGCCTTCAATTCGCTGAGATGGACTGTTATCGACGACGCGATGAGAAAGAAGAAGGTGCCAGAGTATCTGGTCGAGATGATTAGGTCATGGCTCTCCGACCGCCTTCTACTGACCGGCGACGAACTCACTCCGAGGCCAGTGACCTGCGGCGTCCCCCAAGGTTCCGTGCTGGGCCCCGCATTATGGAATGTGGCTTACGACTCACTCCTGGACATGGACGTTCCCCCCGGAGTACACCTGGTAGGTTTTGCCGACGACCTCGCGGTTATCGGGGTCGCAAAGACTG